>NC_137079.1:64479528-65164167 GCF_951640355.1 Cnephaeus nilssonii | reverse complement strand
AGTTGAGTTTCGGTTTGCTCTATACAAGTTTTTTGTTGTTCTAAGTACAATTTTTTTTAAACTTTTCTTACCTTATTGAATTGACTTGGAGGAACCTTGATTAAATATCTATTGACCATGAATGTGTGATAGTCTATTTTAGGAATCTCTATTCTATTCTATCAATCTTTTATTTCTATTTTGTACACTAACACTGTATTGTCCTGATTACTATAGTTTTATGCTAAGCCTTGAAATCAAGAAGTGTAGGTCTTGAAACCATTCCTCTTCTTCAAGAAAAAGTTATGGTGATTCTAGATTCTTTATATTTCTACACAGATTTTTAAAATCAGTTGTCAATTTTATCAATAAAACTATCTGAGGTTCTGAAGCCAATTGCATTAAATCTATAGATTTTTAAAATAAAAACCTACTAACTACAGAAAGTCTTACAATCTATAAAAAGGAGATGTCTCTCCATTTCTTTAGATCTTATTGAACTTCTATCAACACTTTTTTTTTTTCATTGTGGCTGACTTACACAGTTTTCATCAGATTTATTCTTAGGTAGTTGATAATATTTGATGCCATTGTAAATTGTTTTGTTTTTAAAATTCACTTTCAGATTGCTGGTTACTATTATGTAGAAATAGAAGTGCTTTTTAAATTGATTTTGTTTAAACATGATGTTGTTAAATTGATAAATGTTCAACCAATTTAAAAGGTTGTTGTATGGTTTTAATATTATCCTTAGAAATGTATCATCCTTATGTTCTTTTAATTCAATCACTGCATTTAGGGATTTCCTTTTTCAGAAATATTGCAAAGTACATATCAGGAAAAATAATTATTATTTTTGTAAAAATTCTGGACATTTTGCAAAAAAATCACACAAATTATCCTTTAAAATGCACCTCAGAGCCAACAAGAATGTAAGGGAGGTTTAGTTTAACCAATTTGTCCCAGTTTGCTCAGTGATTTTCCAGATTTAAAACTGAAAGTCTCACACCCTGGGCACTACTTTCATTCTGGGTAACTGATAACTGGCATAATTGGCACATTAATTTTTATTGCTAAATAACACATCACCACAAATTTAACAACTTAAAATTATAAACATGTTAATTATGTCTCCATTTGTTTAGGTAAAGATTAAAGACTCCAATAGTAAAGTCCAGATGTTGTCTGGGCTGCTTTTTATTCTGGATGTTCAATTGGAGAAGAATCTGCTTCCAAACTTAACTCTTGGCTCAATTCATTTCCTTGCTGCGAGAGTCTGCCAGCAGATCCATGCCATGTGGCTCTCTCTATAGGTCCTCTCACAACATGGCATCTCACTTCCTGTAAGTTAGCAGGGAGACAGTTTATTTCATGTATGCTGAAGGATGTAGTTATAGCTATATCTGTACCTATATCTATCATCCTATTTCCTTTGCAATATAATTAAAATTAATCATGGCTTTACCATATTCTGTTAGTTAGAAGCAAGTTACATGCCTCATTCACACTCAAGCAAAGGATGTGGACATGACAGAAACATTCTAAAATCTACCTATGATAGTCCAACCTCTAACCCCCAAATATTCACATCCCTCCCACATGCAAAATACACTTACTCCTCTCCCAAGTTTCCTGAGTCTCATCCTGTTATGGTGTCAGCTAAAAGTCCCCAAATCCTATCATTTAAATCAGGTCAAGGTATGGATGATTCCTGTGTGTGGTTCCATAAAATAGCTACTACTACAGTATATCTCTTCATCTGTGGATCTGTATAAATATAGACAAGTATGTATATTAAATGTTCCCTATCCTATATAATAAAAGCCCAGTGACCAATACGGCAGAACGACAAGAATGACCAGAGACCAGAACAACTGTGGCCCTTGGCCCAGCCGGCCCCACCCCCCAGCAGGGACCTCCACCCCAATCGGGGGTGGGGCCAGTTTGCAAACTGCCCATGGCCCCTTGCCCTGGTGACCCCGTCCCCCAGCAGGGACCCCCACCCTGATCTGGGGCTGCCATCAGGGCAGGCTGGCCAGCACCAACCCGTGCACCGGGCCGCTATCCTATATAATATAAGGGTAATATGAAAATTGACCCTAATGGCAGAATGACTGCTTGACCAGTCACTATGAGGCACACTGACCACCTCTCAGTTCCTTCGTCCAGACAGTAAGCTCCAATGGCCTGATGACAAACGGGGAACTGGTCGTTGGTGGTGGGGGATGCGGGCAGAGCCAGGCCAAGGCCCCCACCCCGCCGGTCGCCCCACACACAGAGGGCAGGCAACTTGTGGTGGGGGCAGGGCTGGTGAGCGGGCTGGAATGGCTGACCTTTTTGTCCCTTTCCCCGGCTGTCAGGCTCCAATTACCAGATGGTGAACAAGGAATCGGAAGGGGGGGATGACAGCAGGGGGTGGGGCCACTGCAGGTAGCTGGGAAAGATGGCCCTGATCACAGGCCAGGCCTAGGGACCGTACCCATGCACGAATTTTGTGTGCTGAGCCTCTAGTATAATATAGTAGAATAAGCATTGGATAACAGCTATATACATACATTCCTATTCAAGAAGGGACAAAATATAAAATAAAAAAGAGTTGCTGGTCCCAGTAGTACAGTAATCTATCTCCTATATCCTAGTTACTTAGCTGCCTGCCTGCTGGTTTTCCCTGAACTTTATGGCTAGAACTGCTTCTTGACCTCTTAACAAAGTTCACATTCTTATATTAATTCCTGATGCTCTCCTTAAGTACTTAGGTGACAGTGGTTTTATTATTGTTTTTGTCAGTAGTTTTAGTCATTGTTTTGTTTTTTGTTGTTTTTAATGTATTACTAGAAGCTCTTCAGAACAAGTAGTCCAGAAAATCTAGGTCAGAAAATATTGATAAGAGAAATAAGATTCAAATCATGTTGGTGAACTTCTTAATCAGGCTCTCCAATTTGACTTTGATTTCACTGGCAAAGAAATCAAATAAAAACCTCCAAATTATTAAAATGTCTTGACTTTATGCAAAAAAACATAAATTTTTCACATTAAATTTACCTTTTTTGATTTTTCATAAAATATTATATACAATAAATGTAAAATAATATATAGACTGATATATATATGAGTCTGCATAAAACATATAAAGATAGGTATCTTCAAATATATGAAAATACATTGCATTTCATTAATTCTTCATAAAATAATAAAATATATAAAATAATATAGTAAATATATGATAGGCAATATTATATATTAGAAAATGATATACAAATTACATATACATAGGTGCATAACTCTATCAATTAACATGCTATACTAAGTTATACATATAAATTTAACTTTCAAAGATTCAACTCGTGATTTTGGAAAACATAATTCCAGGGTTTTGAAAATAAATATTATGAATATTATGAAATGTTCTTGCCTCAATATTCTAAGTGATGAAGTAAACAGTAGCAAAAGAGTGTTAAACATACCCTGCTGTTAGGGTCGCCGAAGGAGGAACGCACGAGGTCAAAAGGGGTGAAGAATTATAAATTTATTGTTACATCTGCTGGCAGAAGGGCTGAGGCCAAAACAGCATCAGCAGGGCAGAGTAGGGGGGAGCAGGATATTTATGTCTCTTGTAAGGGTCAGTCAGAGTAACTGGTGGGACCAGGTGCAGGTGGGGGCCAGGTGTGGGCGGTCACTGGAAACTGGGTGAGGCAGTTTACTAGAAACTGAAAGCCACTAATCATGAGAGCTACAATGAGAATGACAGGAAAATCGCCAGGAGGGGCAAGAGCCCCCAGCACAGCATAATGGAGGTTTCAGGGAGGGCAAGAACCCCAAGCAGAGCACAATGAAGTGCAAGAATGTGCCTATCACCTGTCAGATAGTGGACTTTTCTTATAGCCAAGGCAGTACTCTAGGTTTGTCGGGAGGGTGGGGGGAGAAGAGAAATAACCAATACTATCATATTGGACATCAATACTATCATATTGGACATGGAATGCATTAAAGAAACAAATATTAGTTGTAATTCTTTGGTTAACTCTGCTCATCAGCTCTACCAATATCCTTATTTGGATTTCTATGGGAAATTAATTGTGATACCTAAGTAACTACCTTATTGAAGACTTTCAGGAAATAATTCTATTTATATGTTGGAGTTTTTCAATAAAAGAACATAATTATTACCCTCAGGAAACAACAATGTAGCTGAATGGGTAAGGCACTTAAAATAGTAATAAACAATATAGTCGGAATGTGATCAGAGTCAAATTAGTGATCTTCAATGTGAGTATTCCTGTGGTTTGGAGGAGAGAGTGCTTCAGAGGAAGAACAAGCTTCACAGAAGTGAGACTGGATGTTCTTTAAAGATGTGTAAGGACACTGGGAAGAAGACATTCCTGCAAAAGGACAAAGGTGTGCATACAGAAATCTTTAAGCTCCTCTGAAACTTAACAATGAAAATTACTATATTAAGTATTTATTGATAAAACAGTAAAGGTGAAGTTAAGGGATTTATTTTGGCAAGTTTGAAGCATACAATTTAAAGACAGCTATAATTCTTTTCCCACATTGATGTAGACTCCAGAATCCAGGAAGCTCTCTGAGCAGATGAGGGAAAGAAGTTTTAAAACTTTCTATTTTTTTAATTTTGGTCAAGACGGTGGCATAGGTAAACACATTATTTGCATCATCCAGCAGATACATAAAAATGACAACTAAACTACAGAACAACCATCATTCAGAGCTGCCTGAAACCTAGCTGAGTGGAAGTCATGCAACTGGGGATTTAAAAAAGAAACTAACTTAGGCTGGTAGGAGGGGTGGAGACATGAAATGGATTAGTCCCACACCAACTTGTTGCAGGTAAGGATTGGGAGGGATATCTCAGCTGTGACAGTCCCCCCTGAGGAGCAAGGGGTTACAGCCCCACACAAGGACACCCCCCAGCCCAGGATTCCAGTGCCAGGAAGATAATTATCCATAATTTCTGGCTGTGAAAACCAGCAGGGATGGTGGCTGAGTGAGATAAAGAGCTGATGGAGATCTAGGCAGTTCCTCTTAAAGGGCCCACATATAGACTTACCGGGACTCACTCACTCTTGAGTTCCAGCACTGGGGCAGCAGTTTGAAGGGCACCAGAGAGATATTGGGAGGAACTAAATTTTCTGGAATCAGGGAAAGAGCTTGGAAGACAGCTTTCTGCCAAATAAAGGTGCTGGCAGAGGCCATTGTTCTTCTTCTGAGCCACCCATTCTCCATAGAGTCCCGTAGGCAGGTGCCATATCTGAGTCACACTATTTGTCCTGCCCTGGTGATTCCTGAGACAATGCTTCACCCAATTTTAGGGCCTACTCAAGCTGTTTCCAATGATTTTTTTTTAAATATATAAATGGTCTGTTTTGGCTCATGCTTCATATTTTCCTATAATCTCTCAAACAAGAAGCATCTGCCATGTACCTCTCACTAATGGTCCCAGGCCTGGCCCTAGAAGCAGCCAAACTTAGTTTATAGCTTGGCCTCATCTGGGCACCTCCAAGCCCAACACAATTAGAAGCCATCAGTAGATCACATTGTAGCTCATGTTGGGTGGCATTAGGCAGAACACATATAGTGGTTGACCTTGGCCTGTAACTCCTGGGAGGCCCCAGGGCCAGCATGTCTGGTGGATAGCTTCAGACCATGTCAAAACATCACTCAACCACCTGCATAAGCAACACACTAAAGTGGTGGAAGTAAGTCCTGCTCTGTAGGGTGGACGCCTGCACAGCTGATCCTCCTTGGTGGTCAGTTGCCACAGCCAGACCTTGTAGCCAATTGGCCTGGGGGTAAATCCCTCTCATTGATATGTCAATGGTAATCAAGGCTCAACTACAGCAGGATCGTGTACACAGTCTACACAGGATGGGGGTGGGAACTTAAAGTGCTCAGCTTGGATAATCAGGGTGCCTATGCCACTGGACCATACAGAACACCTTTTGCATTAAGCTACTCAACCAAGCCCAGTAGACATAGCAGCTCTACCTAACTCACAGAAACAAACACAGGGAAGCTGCCAAAATTAGGAGACAATGAACATTTTCCAAATGTAAAAAATGAAATGAAATGTAGGCAAGCAATCTACTAGATTCAGAATTCAAAATAATGATTATAATTATGCTTAATAAACTTAATGACAACTTCAACAGCATAAAAAGAGAAAATGGAAGCCATAAAAAAGAACCAGTCAGAAATGAAGGCTATACTAACCGAAATGAAGAACAATTTATAGGGAATCAACAGTAGGGTAGAGGATGCTGAAAATCAAATCAGTGATATGGGATATAAGGAAGAAAAACAAACAAACAAACCACTAAGACCAGCAGAAAACAAACAAACATAAAAAAGAATGAAAAAATTTAAGATAGTGCAAGGAGCCTCTGGGACAACTTCAAGCATACCAACAATCACATCATGGGGGTGCTGGAAGGAAAAGAGAAAAAGAAATTGAAAATTTATTTGAAAAAAATGACAGAAAACCTTCTTAACCTTGTGAAGGAAATAGACATACATATCCAGAAAGAATAGTGAGTTCCAAACAGATGAATGCAAAGAGGCCCATACCAAGACATTATAATTCAAATGCAAAAAGTTGAAGATAAAGAGAGAATCTTAAAAGAAGCAAGAGAAAAGCAGTTAGTTATCTATAAGTGAGTTCCCATAAGATTGTCAGCTGACTTCTCAACAGAAACTTTGCAGAGCAGAAAGGTTTGGCAAGAAACATTCAAAGTAACAAAAAGCAAGGACCTACATCCAAGGTTACTCTACCCAGCAAAGCTATCATTTAGAATCAAATGACATAGAAAGAGCTTCCCAGAAGGAAAAAAAAAAGGAGTTCATCATTACCAAACTAGTATTACTAAAATGTTAAAGGATCTTCTTGAAGAAGAAGAAAAAAAAAGATAAAAAAATATGAATAATAAATATACATCTATCAATGACTGACTCTAAAAGATAAAACAAATGAACAAGCAGAACAGAAACAGACTCATAGATACAGAGGACATTTTGATGGTTGCCAGATGGGAGGGGGGATGGAGGAAGGAGAAAGGATTAAAACTACAAAGTGGTTGTTACAGAATACTTATGGGGATGTAAAGTAAAATATAGAAAATATAGTTAACAATATTGTAATAACTATGTATAGTGTCAGATGGGTATGAGATTTATTACAATGATCACTTAGTGAGTTATATAATGTCTAATCACTGGGGTATACACCTGAAAGTAATATGATATTGCATGTCAACTTTCAATTTTAATTGAAAAATAAAAAATTGATTAAAATAGAGAAAAACAAAAGTCTTATTTTTTTTCTATTTTCTCCTTTCTCAATCCTGCATTATACAGAGTAATACAAGGCAATCACATAACTGCACGTTAAGCAACCCCAGCAGGTTAATGAAAGACACTCAAGTCAAATAGATCAAACATCAAGGTTAAGGTAAAAATGTAAACAATTGACTGTGGCCTGTGACCACCTTCTGTTAAAATTAGTAAAGTATAGCTATAGAAATAAAAAAAAAAAATATTATGACTAAAAAATGTGGAAATTTAATATAATATCATGAACTTTTAGGGTTATGGTATCCTTTGAAATTAAATCTTTAAAAGCCCTCATTTAACAAAACAGAAAATATAGAACAGTGAGAGTAAATTTACCTTAAATAAGTAGCTTGTGAATGATTAAGACAAATTTGAAAGCCAGGTTTTTTTATTTTGTTTTCAATTAGGTCCTGGAAGATTTAATACTTGCCATAATTCATAAATAATTCAGAATCTATAAGAGCTACTCACGTAACTAGATTCTAACTGGTCAACAGTACTATTAACAAGTGTAGAAAACCTACTTACCAATAGAACAAGAACATTAGATATACAATAAGTTCAGTAGTCTTCCCAATAGTCCATTTTTTTTTATAGAAATACACATTGCTCAGATAGCAAATGAATTTCAAAGAAATAGGTTTATTCTTAAATCAAATAAATTGTGACTGGAGCCCTTTTCTTTTGTGAGCCAAAATTTAAATGGTGATCAGTAATTGGATATATAAATTATCTTGTGTTAAAATGAAAAGTAAAATTTTGGAAAATGGAATCTCTCTCTCTCTCTCTCTCTCTCTCTGTATATATGTATATACATACTGGAGTATATATACACACTGGAGGCCCAGTGCACGGATTTGTGCACCGGTGGGGTCCCTCGGCCTGGCCTGTGGGGATCGGGCCAAAACTGGCTCTCTGACACCCCCCGAGGGGTCCTGGATTGTAAAAGGGTGCAGGCCAGGCTGAGGGACCCCACCGTGTATGCAGAAGGGCTCCAGGGCGTGTCTGGCTCATCTCGCCCAGTCCTGATCTGCCAGACCCCAGCAGCAAGCTAACCTACCGGTTGGAACATCTGCCCCCTGGTAGTCAGTGTGTGTCATAGTGACTGGCCAAATGGTTGAACAAACAGTAGGACACTTAGCATATTAGACTTATATTATATAGGATATTATATAGGATATATACATATGTATGTGTATATATATATATATATATGTATATATATATATATATATATACACACACACACCTGTGTGAATACCTATTTTATAACCTTATCTTTACCAAGTATTGGGCTTTGTGATATAGCTGGGCCTGTTTTCTCATTTGAAAAATGAAATAACAATATTACCTATCCCATAGATATTAGTTGCAGATGAAATAACATTGAAATAACATGATTTATGTAAAGGCTCAGTGTAGTGTACATGGAAAGCATTTGATAAAATATAGCTAATTTTGTTAACAACCATATGTGATTTAGCTATAATTTTGGATAATATCTATACTAATAAAAGGGTAATATGCCATCCTTCTGGACAAAGCCATGGTGGCAGGGCTGAGGCAGAGGCAGCTAGGAGTGATCAGGCCAAGAGGGGAGGGCAGTTGGAGGCAAGCAGGCTTGTGGGGGGACAGTTGGGGGCAAGCAGGCCAGCGGGGGAGCAATGGGGGGCTAGAAGTCTGGCTTGGGGGGCAGTTGGGGACAATCAGGCTGGCAAGGGGGGGCAGTCAGGGGTGAGAAGGCCAGCGGGGGGGCAGTTGGGGGTGAGCAGGCCAGCAGGTAGAATGGTTAGGGGCGATCTGGCAGGCAGGCAGGTGAGCAGTTAGGAGCCAGCAGTCCTGGATTGTAAGAGGGATGTCCGACTGCCGGTTTAGGCCCCATCCCTGTGGCCTAAACTGGCAGTCGGACATCCCCTGAGGGGTCCCAGATTGAAGAGAGTGCAGGCCGGGCTGAGGGATACTCCCCCCCTACATGCACAAATTTCTTGCACTGGGCTACTAGTCTAATTATAATAGGGAATGTGAGAAAGAATGTTGACAGGTATACATATATTCTACTTCCAATTCAAAATTTAGAAAATACAAAAAATTGAAAACGTAGGTAGTGTGGTTTCTTCTATCACTAGTCAAACAAATTAAATTCAATATAATTTCTTTTTGTAACTGAAAGCCAAATATATTTTTATTTATTTACAAAAAGGTAAAAATAGGAAGTAATCTCAAGTATTCTGATTCACATGAATACTAATGTTTAATTCTCTTTTCAAAATTCAAGAGAGTAAATTTGCAATTATAAACTAATAGAGCCACATGTTTAGGTAATATTTCCTTAAACATTTTAGAGAGAAAAATATGACACAGGACCTAAGTTATCAGTGGTATATATCCATTAATGTGTGTTCTGTAATCCTATAGGTCACATCAGTCCTGAATTAATTTTTTATTGGCAAACTGAGCTCTATACTTTTTCTATTCCACTATAGCTTTTTTGCACTTATTTTTATTAAATTATTGGGGTGACATTGGTTCACAAAACCATACCAATTTCAAGTGTACAACTCAATGAAACATCATCTGCTCACTGCATCATATGCCTGTTGCCCAGAGCAGTCTCTTTCTGTCCCCATTTGTCTCCCCTTTGCCCATCTACCACCTGTTATTCTTTACTTTATGCTATTTTCAGTATTATTTCAATTCTTTAAACCATAGTCCTCTGCTTGATCTAAGATTTTGCCACGTAAATTTTTAATGGACTGAGTGTCACCTTGAGATTTTATATCTTTACAGGTCTCATTCATCTCATTTTTTGTATCACTTTCCTTTAGTTCAGTATCTGAACTTCACACTAGATTTTTATTTTATTTTTATCATCAGGCCCCTTCTTTTCTTTCTCCTTGAACGTTCTATCTGATTTTCTGCCCCAACTTTTGCTTCTGTGATTGTATGACTTTCTCTTGTTTTTTGATCCTCTTTAATCCTCACTATAAGATCTATGCAGAGTCCATGTGCTGTTTTCTCATAAAATGATAATCTTTCCAGACTTGGCATTTCCTATTATGAAAAAAGTCTCCATGCACTTATAAACTTTCATTTTGTTTTAATTGGCATCAAAACTTCAATTGTTGAGCTAATAGATCTAAGCAATTTTCTGTCTTATTTTAATTGTTCAACTAATTTCATCATTCCCTGGGCTGCTTTCACTCTCCTTTCAGATCCTAATTCTTCTATCTGTCTCAGGAATGCATCCATTTGTTTGTTAGAACCTGAGTTTTCAATTCATCTTCTTTTTTTTTTTTTTTGTATTGAACCAGCTCCTCTCAAAGGAACTGTTGGTTTTGACATAAGATCATACAAATATGGCCTCATCTAATTCTACATGACACTTTCACAAGTAAGCTCTATAAATATTTTTTAAAATCTCTCACAGCCAAGTTTCATAAAATGAGAGTCTTAGACTATTTTTGTAGGTTGTCACCCCTTACCTCTGTGAACACATTACTTCTCTTTATCTTTGTTACTCCTGTTTTCTTTGTTAATCTTACTTTTCTCTCTCTAGTTACGTATACTTGGCTGACAGTCTGATACATTTGCTCTTGCTCAGACTTCTAAGAAAGAGAAAATCAGTATCCTCAATTCTCTTTAACTTCACTAGTCACTGCATTGTCTCTCTCAAACTCCAAAAGTTGCCACTCAAATATATGGCTTGATCAGCAGATATCTATCTATGCTATAGTAATTCAATTGAGTGAAGACTTTATTTAAATGACCAAAGTCTCTCTCTTCTCCATTGCACACTGTAACTTCTGTTTCCAAAATACTTCTTTTTAATGTATAGCTACTCAAAATACTTGATGGTCAAAAGCCAATAAAATAATATATTGAAGCCTGGATTATAGAGTTACAAGTTTTGGGATATAATAGCCAATTCATTGTAACAGATGGAATGAGAGATAAATTATCATAATCCTACATGTCTCAAAACGACATAGGATAAAATCAAGGAACCAAAAACTTTTACCTCCAGATAGATAAGGAAATAAGGGGTAAAATCTAGCTATTCATAAGCACTGTAGTTATTTTTAAAAAGAAACAGAAATATCCTATTTTTCATTTTATTTTTCTTGATGTCCTGAAACATCTGCCTCACTGAAAAATGTTTTGACACAGAAAGTATGTATGGGGGGAGGCGTTACTTAATTTGGTAGAACTTAAAGTAATTTTTATTAACAAATTTAAGTTCATATTTGACATTAGTCTGCTTTTGACAAAGTATTTTATGGCTTTGTTTCTTATGGTATTTTGAAGCAATTATATCCTAGGCAAAGAGCATTACCATATATGGATTGATCATCCTTGGGGTGGGGGGGGTGTTATCAAAGACTGGAATATGATGGCTAAGGAAAAAAAGCCATATGGCATTTAGAACTAACTTCATACTGTGAACTGGCATATATATTTTATCAGGATTATAGGTATATAAAGTTAATTAATATCCTTGAATATTTAACTAAATAGAAATTTCTCCCATGGCATTATTTGAGGATAACATTCATATCTGATTATGGAATTACATATTTTACTGAAGCATTACCAGAAACTATGTTTAATTTTACCAATCATGAGAACTAATTTTATTTCAAATTACTCGTCATTCTTTTTAACTTGAGAAAATTAGATTCTTTAAAGAAGATATTATGTGGAAATGAATCCTCTTATAGAAGGCAGAGAGGTCATCATAGTGCATCTATGAATTGTCTGATTTATGTAAAAGAAATATAATGCAATCCTCTATTTTTTTTAAATATAAGAATATATTGACTCAATCTCCGCTGACTGGATTGAATTTGAGAAAATGGGATTGCTTGGAAAGAAGGCAAAAATTCATCCAGTAAAATTATTAGATTCATTTAGATCAAAATAGAAAATTCCCTTTTTTACATGTCAATGCTTTCAGGTAGATTGTGTTTCCAAAGGTTTAGAATTAAGCTGTGAGACATTAAAATAAAGTTCTCCATCTAAAGCAGAAAGAGCCATTTTACTTTGAGTGTACTTTGACTTATTTCAGGGAAAACTAGGAAAATGTCATTTTTACAAGGCAACTTGTGTGACTCCTCCACTGCTCAAGTGAGGCTAGGACATCATTTTTTATGCCTGTCACTCCTCCCTCTCTGCCTTCTTGGCAAACCTATAACTGCTACCCTTTTTTCTACATGCCTATCTGTTTTTCCTCTTATACCACTCAAAATATACAAAGTAAAGAATTATACCTGTATTTCAACTCACTGAAATGCTGATTTAGCTAAGAGAATTAATGACAACATAAGTGGGAAAAGAGTGAATTTAATAAATCTCCATGGCCATACCCTCTGCCCAGTCCCCAATGTTACTAAACATAGTTTCTTCCTTATGTCTCGGCATAGACATCTTGCTTTTTAAGTTCCTGGTTCAATGGCTCTGATGTGGTATTAATATATGAAGCCTGGAGAGTGATTAAATGCCTAATTACTGCTCTAAAAGTATTGCTTTAGTCATTATCTTGATCTACTCAACATAATCAGTAGTATCAGTTACAAGTTCTGAGTGAAATTTGGGAAGGTCCTGAGATTTTGGGATTCTTTCTGAGAGAGCTTCTTGCAATAATTTTAAAATACTAGTTTTGCAGTGATTGGCAGAGTTCTCCAGAGTAAAATTAAAGACATGTAAGACCCAAGAGAAAGAAAGACTTGTTCTACTTACGTTTGCAGGATTACCAGGAAATGACTATATAACTATGGGACTCGGTGCAAAATGAAAGTTAAGGGCCCCTTGTTCAACATTGTTAGGAGTTTCAATGGGGAGACCGTAGAGCATTAAAACCAAACATGGGACTCTTCTGAGCTCAAGTCCCTGAGAGAATGGCAGATTGCATGCCCATGAAGTTGGCTCTATCAGGATATTAAAGTTATTTATTTATTTTTCAGAGATAGTTTATGAATTTGTAACTTTCTTTGTATATCATGACACATTCTCTCTTTCCTCTTTTTTGCTGCCAGCAGCAATATTCCTTAAAAATATCATACTATTTTGTGATTATTTCAAGATAGATTTGAAGGAGATCAATCATAACATGGCTTATTGTAGGTGAAGAATGGGAAAATTATTTTAACCAAAAGTATAATCTAGATTCCACAGGTCACAGCAGAAGCCAACAGGTATTTGGAGCTAGTTTAGATCCTGTTCCTAATTCTGTGTAAATTGAGTCTCAGGTTCCAAGGCCAAATATGTTATTGGGAGCAAAAATGGCTGTCCTGTAATTCCTAAATTGGAACCTTAAAGGCATTCTCAATAAGGTGATTCACTTCTAGTGTAATTAGTATCCACGATGGCACGTTTGAGAACTTTCCATCCGTGTCTTTAGGCAGAAATTCAGAATGACCTTTCAGAACCACACAATTTGGGGAACTGGGTTTCTACTTAACAAGAAAAACCTTCCAAGTGTAAGATCCTGAAAAGAATTTGCTGTAATGAGACTTTGCTGTAGTAGGACTTAAAAACAAAAATAAAAAGCAGATGCAAAATTGAAAGCAGAGGAAAACTTATTTGCTCTGTGTACTGTAACTTGACCTCACATACCAAGTAGGAGAGGGATGTGATTAGCAGCAGATTTATCAGTACAGTTTATTTTCAAGGAAGCAAAATAATGACAAGAATCAATTGCCACATTATCTAACCTCAATGAGGACAAAACTGAATTATTAAAGCAAAAATAGGCTAAATAAAAATATTCTAGTTGCAATACTATCTTAATGGCAAGATGATATTATGAAAGATTCAGTAGTCCCTTGTTATCTGCAGGGTATAGAATCCCAGGGGATGCTTGAATATGCAGATAGTACTGAACCTTATAATACTATGTTTAATTTATGTCACGCTTAGTAAGATATTAACAACAATAACTATTAATAAAATATTATTATGCAATATTGGTTGCACTGTTGCATGGCTTACTAATAAAGTTCTATATAAAATCTCTCTAGCAAATTACACATGACAATATTAAAACCTAGTTACAGCTCTGTCTAATAGGAAAAAGTGACATGTTACAAGCATTTTCAATCTAGTTTCATTAACTCTGGTATTATAGGCCATACTACCGACATTCCTCGTTCAACTGCTATGGTTTTATTTGTTTAAGTCTCCAAGTGCTTTCAGATACTCTGCCATGATTCCTCGATAAATATGCATGCGAGGGGGAGAAGACAGACTTGGAAATCTCATGTAATTCAGGAAGACACAGATTTAAGAGTAGAGGCCAATTTTCCCTTCTAATATACTAGACTCCATAAATTTGCTTTGCATGATTTGAATATGCAGTATCTTTTAACTAGAAAATTTCATTTGAAATATACACAGTACTCTTTTAACATTATACTTTATACTATGTATATGTAATATTAAGTAGTTGATATTGCTGCATTGGATGAGATACACACTCTTAATTCTCTTTCAATTATTTTGAAAAAAAAAGATTGTTTTGATAATATTTGAAAAGTTGGGGAGAGTGATGTCATCAAGTTGGCAACATAGGCCATTTCCAACTTCAGTCCTGCTTCCAAGAAGACTAACTAGCAGCTATCCATAGACCAGATACCATTGTGAAAATTCTAGAACCCAAGGGTGAGGCTAAAGCCCCATCCTGGACCATAAAGACTGAGAAGGACCTTAGAAGGGTAAGAGGGGCAGTTTCACTTTAACTGCATCAACTCTCCCCCAGGTCAGCACAGTACCTCACCAACAGCATTCCCCTGGGCCTAGTTTCTCCAGTGGGAAAAGTGAGCCCAAGGTATACATCCAGGCTTCGTCTCCCAAAGATGAGGGAGAATCTGTGAGGCTCAACCTCTAGGGATCAGACAGCAACAAAGAAAGGGGTGGAGCTTACAGAAAGCACTGCTCATGTTTTGGCAGACCAAGTCCTCGCTTATAGCAGCACCGAGCAAAGATCACAGACATTGGCTTTGACTATGTATGGAACAGAGAAAGTAGCCCCATTGTCCACAGGGAACTCAGATGGCAGTTCTGCCTAATTTGAGTCTCCAACCAACAGCCTCTACTGGCTATGAAACTCATTCATTTGACCCACAGGTCAGGGAAGCAAGTTCAAAGCTCCACCTAACTGCTAAACACATTTTACAGCCCACCAGGGTAGGAGACCAAATTTGCCCCTCATGCAACTGGTGAACATAGCCTCCATCCCATCCTACCAGGAAGCCTGGTCAGAAAATGCAAGCAGTCCTTCATATAGACCTGCGTGGGCAGGGGACCAAGCCAGCAGCCTGCCCAACTGCTGAGCACAGTCCCTGGCCCTGAGTAACCAGGAAGCCTGAATGTGACCCTGGGCAGCTTGGGACTTGGCTGATGTACAGCTTATAACACCACCCAGCAATGTAGCTTGCCTATGACCCTGCTCAATTGTTGTACATAGACTGTGGCTTTGTCCAAACAAGAACCTTGGCTGGTGACCCCACTAAATCATGAAACATAAACTGCAGCCTCAACCAATCTAGGAGCTCCTTAGTAATCATGCTTGACTATGAAGTAAAGTCTTAAGCCCCACCTAACTTCAGGTTACAGCTGAGGCCCTGCCCAATCAGAAAGCTCAGAAAGTAACCTGAATAGCAGGGAAAAATAAACAACGGCCTACTCAATTGTGAAGCCAAGCTTGTGGTCCTGCCAAAACCTGAGGCAGAGCCAGTGGCACCCTCTGATTGGGCAGTAGAACCTGAAGACCCACCTGACTAGGAGCAATTATGGAGCCCAGCCTGAAGCCCCATGCAATTGCAAATTTAACTAGTAGCATCACCTTGCTAGAGAACACAGCCTGTGACTCCACAGAACCCAGCTAAGTGGCCCTACCCGAGCATAGTCAGCAGCCCCATCTAACCAGAGAGCCCACACAGCAGCCATAATTGAACACAGAGCCCAACCATCAGGCCACCCAATTGTGGAGCTCAGCCGGTAACGCTACTCCCCACTCCACTCCAATCTCAGAGCGTGGGCAGTGGCCCTGCGCAAGATCAGCTGACACGTCCAGGACACCGAACTGATCACGCCGGTGAAGGTCTTTCTCTGCTAAACCAGACCTGTAACGTATGGAAGAGGAGACTAACTCAGATGTGGATGTCAATGCAAGGATACAAACAGCACAAATAGTCAGATGAGCCTGATTAATAAAGTTCCAATAACAGGCCTAAAAAATGGAGATCTATGAGCTGTCTGACAAACAATTCAGAATAATCCTTTTAAAGGAGTTTAGTAAATACAAAAACACATAGACAACTACATAAGATTAAAAAAAAACACATCCACAATGCATAGAAAAGTGAGTTAAACAAAAAAACTACCAAAAGAGCCGAAACCGGTTTGGCTCAGTGGATAGAGCGTCGGCCTGCGGACTGAAGGGTCCCAGGTTCGATTCCGGTCAAGGGCCATGTACCTTGGTTGTGGGCACATCCCCAGTGGGGGGTGTACAGGAGACAGCTGATCGATGTTTCTCTCTCATCGATGTTTCTAACTCTCTCTCCCTTCCTCTCTGTTAAAAATCAATAAAATATATTAAAACAAAAAAAAACTACCAAAAGAAACAAAAGGATGGAAGACTCCTAAACTCATTTTACAAGGCTAAATTAGTAACTTAGGATATTTTATATTCTTATTTATCTACTATGTTACATAGTTTTGATTTATTATCTCTCCTCACATTATTTTCCATGCAGCTTTGATGTAAATAAATGGCCAATAGATGACAATAGAGTTATAGTCAGTATAAGGACATTGAGGGCAACATCAGACTATACAGATGATGATGGTCCCATAGATTATAATGGGTTTAAAACTTCTTTCATAGCCCTTCATTAGATCTTAGCCTGGTCAATGTACAGGGTGAGACAAAAGTCAGTTTACAGTTGTGAATACACAAAAAAGGGTTTATTCTTGTATTATTATTTATTAATTATTGTTTTATTTTCCACACAAACTAAACCTATTTTGCTCAGCTCTGTATTACTGAATTGTGCCATCTCAGTTTGTTGACAGTAATGCTATTGCCTAGAAATGCCTGAGGGCACTTACCTGGGCTTTTCAGTGAGCGTCTCACACACCTCTGGCCTTTCTAAGCCAGTGTTACTATTGAGCTGACCCTAGTGGTTCTTACTACAATTGCAAGACACTCTTCTACAATAACCATTAGGGAATTTTGAAGGAAAAGGAGTTTATTCATTACAGGCCCTAACGTGTGCAATACATGGTAAGGGAAGAGAAAGAATGAGCCAACATGGGCCTGGGGTTCTGCTTTTATTGGGAGTCCAGGATGTGTGCCTAGAGCGTTTCACAGGCTCACTCTGTATTGGTGAATTTAAAATACAGGAGTGAAAATTTAAAGGTGGGAAGAGAAAAAAAAGCAGCCCAAATGGTCAGTTACTGACCAAAGGAGCCTCCGTGGGGGGAGGCGGGCTGGCTCTTTATGTCCTCCTCTGGCTGGCCCTGTGAGCTAGCCTCAGCTGAAGCTGATGCTTCTCTGAAACGCATGTCTGGTTCTAGTGGGTGCCTGGGCGACCTAGCTTATCGTGCACGTGCATTACAAAAAGTAAATCTAATTGTCAGTGCTCACACTACAATTGCTCACCTGTTTGTGGTGATGCTGGTGTAAACAAACGCACTGTGCTGTCAGTCGCATAAAAGGTTAGCACATACAATTGCAGTAGGTTTGTAGAAGGGCCCTCTATGATGTTCACACAGGGAAGTTATTTCCTCAGGATGAATGTCTCAGAGCATACCCCTTGGTTAAGCAGCGCCTGTCTGCATTGCTCTCTTTTGAATACTTCTTACACGCTTAGACCAAATGTTGACATTGATTACAGGCATTATTTTTGAAGTTAATATTTTATAAATTAACTTTTTGCAACTTCTAGATTATTAATTTTAAAACATAAATAGCAATAAAGTTCAATGCACACATAATGAATATAGAAAACAATCTTATAATCTTTAGTTAACAAATGTAAAACTGTGGCATTTGATTAGCCATGTTATTCTCTCTGAACCTACAAAGGCATTTACACATATAAACATGCATGTGGAGAATTTTTTTGTTTTTTAATATTTATTGTATTGTAATCATATCTCGCATTATTTTTAACACATTTCACACAAATTATGAATTGCTTGTGCATTGAACCCTAGTGTTATCTGAAACATTCTATATTTATTCATTCTTTTCTTATGTGTATATTTTTTACATACTTTGATATATATTTACTAGTACATGACATGTTATATAGATATGTTTTATATAACATATTTTACATGATGAATATAAAATGATTTCTTATCAGTCTTCTATTGATGAACAAGCATTGAGAATGAGTGTTCCTTAACTTCTAGTCCTTTAACTTCTGAAGGATATATATTAATAACTAGTGCCCCAGTGCACAAAATTCATATATGGGGGGTGTCCCTCAGCCTGGCCTGCATCCTCTCCAATCTGGGACCCCTCAAAGGATGTCCTACTGCCAGTTTACAGGGATCAGGCCTAAATAGGCAATCCGGGACTGCTGGCTCCTAACCGCTCACCTGCCTGCCTGCCAGATTGCCCCTAACCACTCTGCCTGTGGACCTGCTCGCCCCCAACTGCCCCCAGCTGCCAGCCTGCTTGCTCCCAAATGCCCCCCCCGCCAGCCTGATCACCCCCAACTGCCCCCCCTTCTGGCCTGCTCATTCCCAACTGCATCACCTGCTGGCCTGCTCACCCCAAACTGCCCCACCCGATGTCCTGATCACCCCCAACTGACCCCCACTGACAGCCTGCTTGCCCTCAACTGGGCCCCTGCTTGTCTGCTCACCCCCAACAGCCTCCCTGCCAGCATGATCACCCCCAATCACCCCCCCAACCAGACTAATCACCCACAACTGCCGTCCCATCCTGGCCTGATCACCCACAACTGCCCTCCCCTCTTGGCCTCTAACCGCCTCTAGCTTGGCCCCGCCACCATGGCTTTGTCCAGAAGAATGTCTGGAAGGTCTCCTGGAAGTTCTCCCAGTCTAATTAGCATATTACCCTTTTATTAGTATAGGTAGAGTCCTGGTGCATGGGTGGAGGCCGGATGGTTTGCCCTGAAGGGTGTCCCAGATTAGGGTGGGGCTTCCCTTGAGGCATGGGGCAGCCTGGGCTACGGGCCTGGGCAGCCTGCAAACAGCCATCAGCCCCTCACCCAGGTTGGCCACGCCCTCATGGGGTGAGGGTCCCAGCTGGGGGGGCGTGGCCAGCCTGGGTGAGGGGCTGATGGCTGTTTTCAGGCTGGCCACACCCCCCAGTGACCCAAGCTCCCAGCCCCTCCTTTTTTTTTTTCCAGCCCCTCCTTCAGCAGTGGCCAGGGTGGGCAGGAAGTTTGGCTTCCTCCGCCACCAGGGGCAACCCAAGCCTCCTGCTCGATCCAGCTCCATGGCCGCTGCCATCTTTGTTGGGTTAATTTGCATATTCACTCCTGATTGGCTGGTGGGCATAGCGGAGGAATGGTCAATTTGCATGTTTCTCCTTTATTAGTGTAGATTTGTACTTCTAAATTTTAAAAAACTTATGTGTTTTTATATCATTAGGTATTGTCTGATTGCTTCACCTCCCCCACCCTCAAATAAAGCAAAAGATACTTTAATCAACAATAAAATATTCTTAATTATTTTTACCCTGAATATTATCATTATAAAAATTCAAGCCATTTATCTGATTAATAATGACTTGAGTAACATTATATAATTTATAGTTTAGATATAACTCTTATTGAGAAAGATTAACCTTATCATAAAGCTTCCATAATTTAAATTTTAATAAACTATACCTTTATAATTTCAAGAGGAACATTCTTTTTATTACATTTTTAAGTGACAGAGTTTCTTTTTCTGAAGAAAACAAATTCCAAAATAATTTCCAGTTTATTTTTGTATATTCAGTTAGTTTATTTGCACATTTAAAATGTAATAGTTTTTAAAAGAAAGTCATATTTAACTTCATAATATAATTATAGTCAATAAAAATAAGAAGGATACTGAGATGGTGACAATCATTGAATTTTCAGATATGATTTTTTCCTCTGACATCTGGTATATGGATAGCTTGATAATATTACATCAGTTCACTCTGGTTAGCTTACTTCTCAGCTCCTAGACCAACGTAATTCTCCAACCTAGTGTAAAATTGGATACATGTGAGTGAAATATAAAGCTACTCAGACATTTTTTGAAGAATTAATATAGAAATCATTTTTATTCATATATTAAACTCAACAGAGAATATATAGGTATGTGTGTGAATAGTGAAAAACTATTTTGAAGTAGAGCTGACAACACATACTATTAAGTTCCCTGAGGCCCAAGTTTTTGATATTACCTTCTTGGTTCCAATAGACTTCCTTTCAATTAAAATAATGTGTTGAATATTTCAGAAGTCTTACACACTCTCTGGGAAAGTTATTTATCACCTCAAATTAATAAGTTTCAAAAGCATATTTAGTTTAAGTATTTTCTGAGCTTTGTAATTATATATAGCTTTTTATAAATTTTATGAAACTCATTGGAGATATAATTATTTAAGCTGGAAGTGTTTTTCTATTTCTTAGCTTTCCAAGATGCATCTTGTTCCTAGTGTTGGGTAAAAGAGGTCCCTTTACAGATCACGTGAACTTTTTATGTTCTATAGTTACAATCCTATTCAAAGCCAGCTTCTTCTATGTGGACCGGGTTCAGAAGGCTTCTTGGTTTCATTCTGTACTGTCTTTGTCTTTTTAATAATTCATAATGTGTAATTATTAACAATTGATTATTGTTTAATTATTAATAATTAATAATATTAATGTTGCATTGGGCCTGTTCATGATGACAGTCCAAAATCCCACCCATTAAAAAAGTCTCTCAAATGTTTGATGAAATATATGCTGGTCAAAATCAACCTCTCTGAGATCACCTGAAAAATAAACCCAAATCTACCAATTTTTCACCATTGGCACATATGGAACTACATTCGATTATTCTCACTCATACCCATCCCTTATCATCCTTGACCATCATGCAGAAATGCAAGCCTCACTACTCATTCTGATCATCTATAACCTCATTTACATAAAGTCACATACTCTTGCTTTAGCTGATTTTCCTGAGATTCAATCTGAAACTTGCATAATCCCTTTCAAGTTTTTCATACATCATTTTGCTTCCCTTGCACCATTCTCATTTGATAGGTTATTCAGAGTCCTCACAACCCTGGCACCTGGAGGTAGTGTCTAGAAATATTTTCCACTGCATTTGGGCACCTATTCTTTGGGCCTTGAATCCTCAAGAAACAAAGTCCTTTCATCTCTGAAGACTCAAGTGAGCTGCTTGCCCTAGTTTACCTCATATTGCTGTTTTTATGCCCTCTAATCATTGAAGACATTGAGACCCATCAAATCCAACTATATTACTGGGCATATTCAACTTTTATAAATGATTCATCATACAGGGTAGCCCTGCTCCTGATTCCTTCAATTCCACATTTTTATCTCAAGTTACTAACTCATTCTCATCGCCATATATTTGGTGCTGTCACTATTCAGGTCTATTCTTCATGTGAAATCTTAAGACCCAACATATTCTCTACTACAACTTCCTAAATTTTAACTTTTATATTCTTTTACCCCTCTGCCACTATTCCACATGGACTTTTTAAAAATT
Source organism: Cnephaeus nilssonii (assembly GCF_951640355.1). NCBI lineage: Eukaryota > Metazoa > Chordata > Mammalia > Chiroptera > Vespertilionidae > Cnephaeus > Cnephaeus nilssonii. The sequence goes on along the minus strand of NC_137079.1, from coordinate 65,142,108 downwards.
AAAATAATTATATCAACTACTTTCTAAACTCAGATTGTTCAAAACAGAAATCATTTTCTTCCCTTCAGTTTCCTGCATAATCCACTTTATAGAACAACAACAACAAAATATCCATTAATTTGCCCATCGAAATTTTTAGGACTCTTACCTGTCCACCTCTTTTACAATCAAACATTCAATTAATTGGCAGTTGGGGCATTTTATTTTCCAAATGTTTTCTTTCCTTCTGTCTCTTTTCTTAGTAATAGTTCCTCACTAGGACTGTTGTTTTAGCCTTTTAACATCTTTCTATTTTCAGTTGTACCCCTCTTTTCTCTAGTCCAACTTACATACTTTACAGGAAAAACAAATCTAGTGTTTTAATCTCATCAGCTAGGTTCATTGTTTTCCCACCACCATAAGTAAAATCTAGTCTTTAAAACGATCTAAAAGGTCTGGTTGTCTGACTATGTCCTATTGCCCCAGCCAAATTACCTGATATTTTATCCTGGCATACTCATACTAATTTACTTGCTGTTTTTTTTCTAATTAGAAACTGTATATAGAAATGCTGGTCTTTATCAGGATCCTTTCTTTTTTGTACCTTGAAAAATCCCTTTTAATATGTACATAATTTATATAACACAAGTTAAATTTTGATAATTACTCATTTGTTAAATTTTACTACTATTTTTTTTATTCTGTGAAGAAAGGGAGTTTTCTATACCTATTTTTATCTTGGGAAGCTGTCATATTGTCTGGAAAAAAGTAACTGATTTAAAATAGTTGTCACTGAGTGAAAGAATAATTTTTACAAGGGGTACATTTGGCTCAGAGTAAACCTTAAGTGTTTGAAATAGAGCTCAATTCGTATCTTAAGTAGAAGTGCAGTCTAATTCATGCCGCTATTCTAAGAGTCAAGCTGATTCAACTACAGGAAAAGATCCACTGTCTTCTTTTGTAGTGGCAAGGCCTGAATGCTTTAGCTATAATGTATTTCTTGCCCTCTCCCATCATCTTCCAATGAGAAAATGAGGTAAAGAGTAATTTAAGCAACAATGGCAACATTTTCCTATACAGGTAGAGTTTACCCAAAAGCTTAGGTTTTCTGATGCTGATTCCAGTTTTCTTTACATTGTTCCATGCAACCTTGGGTGCCAATACATTAAAATAAGGCAAACAATATTAACTTAGAGAAATACATAAGCTAGCAGTATTTTTATTCTAAGACTAGTAATTTTCTATTACTGACATAATGCATATTTTCAGTTTCTGTAATTATATTTTTCTGGAGTTTACTGATGAATAAGAATTTCGATTTTTAGTGTACTTAGATGAAAATTTGGTATGAGGCAAATAAAATAATGAGAGACAATATATGAAAAAGAACAGATACAAGTGAGTCTTCAACTTAGATGTGTCAATTTAGGAAAATAAGAAGTAAATTTACATTCAGAAAAGATTTTAAGGACTGTCCTTTGAGAAACTCTACAATAATACAACTTCACTTATACAATTGAAAGCATATTCTTCTGATAAGAAATCTATTTACAAATCTCAGGCTGTTGTTTAGGGAGAATTATTATATGCAAATATTTTACATCTGTTAGGACAATAAGATAGATAGAGCTGTTTTTCCTGTGGGAGAAATATGTTTAGTTGTGCTTCCAAGTTATTTGGTAAAATGCAAGTGAAAAAAGAGAAGAAGACCGCATAGCTCATTCCTTTCTGTGTCATTAAGGTAAAACTCATGGGCCATATTGCTTCTTCTCTAGTATTGGCAATGGAGATGATTCCCACTATCTCATGGTACAAGTCCCATATACTCACATGATAAGCTTTTGAGCTTTCTTTATAGAAATCCTTACTGTAAAATTATTCAATCTTCTTTTAAATCTTTCTCTGAAACAATTGTCTTCCTTGTTTGTATGTGTGTGTGTTTTTTATCTTTTGAGAAAAGAAAGGCAGCAAAAGACTCCATGTGAATATTTCACTATCAAGTTCGGCAAGGCGAATGTTATATATCAAACTAAAGAGATGTTTGACTTCAATATGTGATTCAAGACAAGTTAGCATCAAATTTCTATTCAAAGTATTAAATAATCAAAACAATGGACAAGTTCATCTGACTTAGATAGATAAATGTTAAGGAGAAATATACCATGCAGTGAGTTTCTTTGGCTCATCACACCCTTTTTTCATTCAATCACAGTGTTGGAAGACTAGTTTGTTCGTTTTATTTTTTATAATATATATATATATATATATATATATATATATATATATATATATATATATAAATTTGTTGTTCCATCATATTTTAGTTAAGATGAAAATGCTGATTTATATAAGCAAATATCTAGCAATATCACTAAGGAGAAAAGGTGCAAAATAATATACCAGGGCAAACTATCACAAGTATAAAAAATCGAACTAAAAGATTTCCTATGAAAATCAGTTATTAGAATTGAACTAAGGCCACCTAAAGGAATTGAAAAGTTTGGACTTAGATTTAACACAGATTGGTTCCACTCTTTACTATTATTGAAGATTCTAAGATCAATTAAAAAAAAAAAACATTTCTGTGACATGATCTTCATATAAAATGATCTGCCTCATAGGCTTACCATTCAAAACAGATTTTTCTTGGGATCTTAAAATCGTAGTGCACATTCTCTCTGGTTGAGATAACTTTTGTTAAGCTCTCATAAGCACTCACTTAGATCAAACTGTTTTTAAATCCTGGCCAGAGAAGTCAGCAAAGGTAGCTAGCATCAAATCTATATTGTACAATAGGATATATATATATATTTTTTTAAATTTTTTTTGCTTATACTTGATTTACAAGATCTTCAAAATCATCTTTAATCTTCTCAAATTATCTGTGCTTGCATCAGATAGTTTCTTTAATGTTTTCAATAGCACAATTTTAAATTCAGAAAGGTAAATTAATATCTGGCTTAAACTAATATGTAAATTCAAGAGCATTTGTTATTACAACTCCCAAAACACACCTAAAGTTATTTTGGATGGAAAGGAAGGAAGGAAGGAAGGAAGGAAGGAAGGAAGGAAGGAAGGAAAGAAGGAAGGAAATAGAATCTAATTACTTTGAGATTCCGCTTAAAATTATGCACATTTTCATGTTCGGATACTTGATTTAACTCTAAAATATACTGCAGATCTCAATTTTCTATAAATTCTATAGATCTATTAATCAAAATCAATAAGACAGTGCTTAACATGTAAATGTTAGAAGTGCATCTTCCCCAGATACACAAATTATCTTTGAGGCTTGGAAAAAACAAACCAATGGAAACAAATATCTGATCAATATTATATTCTGTTAACCAAAAGCTGATTTTGATTGAATAGGGAAGATTTCTATAGTACTTTGAAATTATTTAAAAATAGTACCTAAAGGAGGTCAATAATATAGTTTACAAAGTATTCATTGGAAATTTATTAATGAAAACCAGAATATGGTCTTTCAGTTAGTGTTGATCTTTTGAGTTCATTATAATTAAGAGTTGTAATTACGTAATCTGGCATTTATATTCACATATTTCTTTCAGATAGCTCTGGAGATTTGGGTACCTGCAAATTCAACCTAGTGGTCTCATTTCTTTTTCCTTTATGATCTTCTTAGTTTGCTTAAAGCAAACATGTTCAGAGGGGATGGCACCTGAATATTGTGGGCTTATTTGCAGAATGCCATGTAATATTAATGAATCCATCCTGAAATAGGTAAAAAGGAAAAAAAAAGCTTTCAACTATAATCTTTGCTAGTTCTGCCTTAAATAACAATAGGCTGTATAATTCCAAAGTTTAGAATAAATTACCAAAAAGACATAAAATTGAGTAAAATCAGCCCATGCTGGTTTTTCCCCCACTATGAAATTGGGGTTGTGGGGAAACATGAACATTAGTTCATTTTAGTCTTCCACAGAAACACAGTTTTAGAACAACTTTCCTGAAAAATAGTTCTTTACCATTTTAAAAATTGTTTTCTCTTTTGAAGCAAGGCTGATTCTTTTTTATTTTAAATACCTGTCCCAGAAACCAAGAGGTCACCTGCTCGATTCCAGGTCAGGGCACCTGGCTATAGCTTGATCCCCAGTAGGGGGCTATGATGTTTCTCTCTCATTGATATTTCTATCCCTCTCCCTTCCTCTCTCTCTAAAAATCAATAAAACATATTTTTAAAAATTTAAATACCTGGCTCAGGTCCCACCAACTTCCATGAGGTTCGAATGGCATATGTGTCTTTCTGTGATATTTCTCTGTGTCAAAGGTTCTGACTTTCAGAAGCACATTTTCTATCACAAAGCTAGGCTCCAAAATTAAATTGTTTACCTTGTCTAAGTGATTCCCTCATACTTTTGTTTAATTATAAAGTTAAATGCTACAAATGTATCAAACTTCAGAAATTTAGCTTGTGTTTTCTAATTTGGGCTGAGAAGTCTTCTTTGAGACTTATCAGGCATTGAGCATTAAGATCATGTTCATAAGTCTATGTAAACATTCAAACAAGCATAACTTCCACTAAGGGAATAAAAAGAACTGCTTCATAATAACCTTAGTTAGATCCTCTTTTATTATGTTCCACCCATTTGTTGAAGCAGAGGGGAAGAAGAGTTGGCAAAGTGGCCTGGAAAATATGCTGTCTGGGATCAGATAGCAAATACTAAAAGTCCAGCAGAGGTAGTAAAGGGTAAACTGAGTCAAATAGATGGTGACAGAAGGAGATTTGACTGTGTGTGGTGAACAAACAATGCAATATACAAATAATATAGAATTGTACACTTCAAACCTACATGATTTTATTAACCAATGTCATCCCAGTAAGTTTATTAAAAAATAAAAGTAAAAGGAATTGCATGCATGCATATAATCCTAACCAATGGACACAGACACCAGGGGGGTGAGGGCATGAGTTGGGGGAGGGACAATGGGGGGATAAGGACACATATGTAATACCTTAATCAATAAAGAAAAAAAAGAAGATATACATTCAACGAAGTACAAAAGACCTTTTGTAATAAAAGAACAAGTAAATTAAAACAAAAAAATTAAAAAGTTGAATCACAAAAAAATTCTAGCTGTATTACTTAAAAGTCTGTGACTCTGGGCAAATTAATTGCCTGTTTATATCTCAGTTTTCTCATTTATGTAATCATTGTACCAAAGGGATATATAGTTGTATGAGAATCATAGAGTGGTTCTGAATATTAAATTACACAGTATAAATATTCAACATGCTACCTGCCAAATACCCAGGTTGTAATCAATGTCACTCATTATGATTATGAAAAATATTTATTCACTCAACAGCATTTATTGAGTAACTACATGTTCTGGGATAGAGATAAAATGATGACCAAAACAAACACCCTATCCACTGGGCAACTATAGTTAATAACAAACAACAAAAGCAACACAACTATTCATATATGGCTATAAGCTATAATAAGAAATTAAAAAGTAGAGAGCAGTAGCAGTTACTCAAAGAACATAAAACAAGAGGATAGCATATTCCAAAATCTTTTTTAAGTTAAAAATTTGCCTGGGAGAGTTAATGAATGCTTCTCTGAGAAATGTGCAGATCTTTATGCAAGACATTTCAATGATGAATAGGAATAAACTCAGAAAAGGGTAGGTTAAGAAAAGGGGAGTCACTATACAAGGAGAGGTAACAAGTTTGTGAGGCCCAGAGGCAGAGAAAATGATAAAGACATGGAGTCTTGAAGGCAGAGGGTGATGGGGAGGTTGGTGATTGAAGGGCCTTGCTAGCAGATAAGGGACAAATCACTCAGGGCCTCGATGCCCAAAGTATGGATTGAGGTCAGAGGACGGTAGAAATGTTTTGTAGATCAAGGGAAGGAGAGCCAGGGATGTGGCAAAATAATTCAGATATTTTTAATAATTTCCATTAATTCTAGTATGGAGAATGGATTACAGGTGGCAAAATTAATGAAGGAATATGATGCAGATGGCAGTTGAGTTGAAAGAGGACAATATCTTAGAATTGGTGTAAACAGTGGGGATGGAGAGATGTGGGACAAATATGGGGGCATTTTTCAAATAAAAGTGACAGTTCTAGGTGAAATACTGAAAATTGTGGGGAAGAGGATTTGGGCAAGTAAGACCCAGATTTCTGGTTTGCACAAACCAATGCAAAGAGAGCCATCCTCCATGACAGAGAAGAAGGACTTTGAGCAAGACAGAAGGGAGAATATGAGCTCAATTTTCTACATGCATATATCCTGTCTCTGTGAAATTCACTGCAGAGGTTAAGCAGAGAGGTGGATTTGTCAGACCACAGGTCAGGGGGAAGTCTAGGTTTTGAGTTGCAAATATAGAGTTTAGGGATGGTAACTAAAACCATGGAATCAGATGACTGCCTTCTGTAAGAATTTAGAAAATCAAAAAAGTAAGCAGTCAAACATGATTTCTCTTTTACTCACATCTGTACACACTGAAAGAATATAAATATTTCTCTTTGGTTTCTCAGTTTACTACATATAAAATTTTGGACAAAAATATTCATATCAAAATACATATACTGATCTGAATAGCTGGAATTTTATACACTTTCCAACAACTAAGTGTGGACAGTAGAGAAACATTATTAAAAGCATAGGTCAGGAGCCTATTACTATAAAAGTTAGAATTCTTAATGGTATCATGGTTGAGGTATTAGAATACTGAGATTTGTTTGTGTATGTCTGGCAGTGTGGAATAAGATAAAGGCTGGGTTTGGGCAGCAAATTAGTTTACCATTGTCTTCCTGCTGCCTTTATATTTCACCTCCACGATAATTTGACCTTTCTAGAATTCTGAGAATATGGGCAGCTTTTCCCTGAGCATCCTTCAGCTGTTGTTTGAACAACAACTTAAATCAACTGAGCTGCTTATACTTGTCTAGAACAATGTTCCTAACTTGTATGAGACCAGATGAATAGAAAGATCAGACTATGCAGGAAGAGAACAGAAAAGAGGCCAACTCTTGCTTTATATGTGAACATACTTTTTAGCATAGCAGTCAGATTTGATAAAACTAATTGCTAAATATCAAGTCACTGACATCACAGTACAATGATATAATAATGACCCCAGTAATCAAAATTATCGTGCAGGGTTTATATAGTTTACGTACTCATTCATCATTATAAACATTATCTCGATTTGCTGCATAAGTTATAATAGAAACAAAAGTAAATCAACATTACAGATTATTGTGTTTTATTATTTTCCATTCAGTATATTATTTTGGAAATGTTGTCTCTTCTGTGAAATGAACCTTATTTTTACCACCTGTTAATATAATATTGATTATGACTAATTATCAAGTTTAGTAGTATAAATTCAATCAATCATGATAACAGAGTCAATGTTCTATGAAGGTTTAGGTACATACAATACCCCTGAGAATACAAACCAGTGCTAACTTATTTGTCCAGTGAGAAATTTAAATTAATCTAAAGGATTTAAGCATTAATAAGAATTTAAAAATAAAACAAAATTTGATTTTTAATATTTTACATATACAAATTCCCATAGGAGACTTCTATTCCAATAGTAAATATGATTTAAGGTGGTGTTAGGCTTATTTTCAGAATACTTTTCCCTTACAACTCTTTGTGAATGAAAACACTGATGTATATTAAAAAAAAAAATAGGGACTGGAAGCTAATTCTGATGGTGTTTTCTCTAACTGAGCTATTAGTCATCGGTTTTATTTTTTATTATAATTTCCTATGTCAATATTCCATTAATATTTTCAAATCCTCCAACTGAAAAGAAAGCCTTTCAGAAATTACTCATGCCATATATGTCTCATTTAGATATAACTATATTTGTTATAAAGAAAATTGTTTTTTTTAAGTATTTTAAGCTGACTTGAAGACATCACAAAACAAAATAATTCATCTACTTTTTTATTGAACTGAGTCACAATATAGCAATTTCAATAAAATAGCAATTAGTAAATGTTTTGTCTGTCTTTTAAATATATAAGGTGAATTGGTAAATGTTTATGAATTATTACCCCAAACTGGGTAAAACCCAACATATTTTATTTAAAAAAAAATAATAGGTCTAAAACTACAGGTAACGAGTGAATGCATAAATCAAATAACTTCATGGTGCTATTGGTACCCAAAAGTCTAACCTTCTTGGTAAAATATCTTATTTGAGTAATAAATAAACTTACATTTGATCTCCTATATGTGGGGGGAAAAAACAAAAAAACTTTGACATACTTGAAAAATGCAAATTAAACTACTTCCTCTTTAAAATAATTATCTCACATTTATTTTGTGATTATGTTCAAGGCTGTTAAGATTCAAATTTAAACCTACATAACCCATATAAGTGAAGCAATTCAAGGATTTCTTTATATCTCTAAACTAACATTTGTCAACATAATTAAAGTACACATACATATTATTTTGTTTTATGTATTTATTTGTGACTCAATTCACAAGAAGCTGATTCAATCAGCCAAGTTTAAAAAGTTGCTTCTGTTTCTAATTTGATAGGTAATTAAGTTTTATTCACATATTCATTATCATTTCCTGTTTCTCCTATATATTTATCTTCAATAATGTGTCCTGATATCATATAAGACAAATACATATCTTTTGATATCCTCCCTACTTGCCAAACCTAGTAATTATCTGTTGCAGAGTAATGAGTCATTCTCCAAAAATGTAAAACTTTGAAGAAGTTTCATGTGTGTGAAGGTTTTCTATAAGTCTTAAAAGTAGAACTCTACCCAAAGAGGTAAAACATTAGAAATAAACAAGAAATAATGTTGACCTGCTTAGTAAGGATACACAATCCCATACTGAGGCAACAAATCAGAAAAGCTGAAAGCCAATGGGCTCAGCAATAGTTCAATTCTAAGACTTTGAACAAGGCAAAAGTAAAGAAGGATAAAAAAGAAGTTGGGATGGAGAATAACACTATTTCATGGAGGTATGGAGGTGGGGGGGGGGGGCAATGCCACTGTCCAGGAGGCTACTCATTTGTGCACCTCATTCCTCCTGGAATATAGATTCAAGCCACAGGGATCCCAGATAACTTGATAAGCCAGTTATCAGGCCAGTATATAAGGTGCATTTGAGTGGTGGTTAAACACGTTTCACCTGACATCAGATAACTGGAAGACTGATATAATTTAATGCCAGAATACTACATCCTCAGAAACATGAGAACCGCTCCACCTAGAGATGTATCAAAGTGAATATACGTTCAATTTGTGGTGACAACTCTGAGGACTTGCAAAAGGAAAGCAATGTGTTTAAAGCGATAGAAATAAATGAACAAACTTTTAACGAGATTACAACTTGGGAAATAAAAACCCTGCTGGCATCTCCTAACCAAAATTTGCAACCTGCAACCTTTCAGACTTACTAATTAGCAAAGCACACAGGGGAGGGGGGAAGGAGGGGAAATTGGGAGCTGCTTGGAGGTCCCATGGGGACTTACTGTACCTGTGTCCACATCCTTCACCTGTTGCCTGGCTCGAGTTGGCCGGCTCCACTTTGAGCTCCTGCAGGACCAGCCCTTTCTCGTGCGGCCCAGAAAAGTCCATGCCAGGCACTTCCTCCTCCTCTAGGGACTCAACGTAGAAGAGAGTCCTGGCAGGCGGTGGGGTGCCCTGCCGGGGCGCCCCTGGCTGCAGCCTCGTGGCCACTGGCAGCAGGGTGCCATTCAGTGGGTTGAAGGAAGAGGAGGAAGAGGATGGGGAGGAAGACGAAGTGGAGGAGGAAGAAGAAGGCTTCTTCCAGAAGGTGCTCACGCTGCCCTTCTCTTGGCTTTTGAGCAGGCGGTTCTGGCTGGGTCCCCAGTGCTCGAAACTGCCGCTGCCGTCCTGCTGCAAGCAGCCGCCCCCCGCCGGGCCGCCTGGGGCCGGGGACGGGTGACTGAAGAGTTTCCAGCGGAGTCGCAGGATGTGTTTCACATCAAAGTCTTTGCGTCCGGAGCCCGACATGCTTGATGCAAGGACGGCTCAGGCACCTCAGCTGGCGCGGGAGTGGACGGGCCAGCTGGCGGGGGAAGCCCGTGGAGCCTGGGGTTGCAGGAGGGAGGCTGGGTGTGCTCTCTGCACCCGGAGCAGCAGCCGACGCAGCGAGGCGGGATGCGCGCTCTGCCAGGCGACCACGGGAGCTCGGACAGCAGAGCTGAGCAGCTCAGCTGTGGTCAGGTCCGCAGGACTTGCGCGTGGGGAGCCCAGCGGCCGGAAGCAGAGGCTGGAGAGGGGAGCTGAGGGCTGAGAATTCTCGATCTCCGCTCAGGAGCTCCGTCCTTCCAGTGGGAGGGACGACCCTGATGCTGGAGATGCGCGAGAGAGGGAGCTCCGAGCGAGCGCTCCGAAGCTCAGGGAGGTGGAGGTAGCTGGATACACCTCCCTGGATGCGCCCGCGGCACAGCTTCAGCTGGAAAGGTGTGGGGTCTCCAGTCCTTGCAGCTGAGTTCAGCGCCTGGAGAGCGCAAAGAGAGAGAGAGAGAGAGTGAAAGAGCCCCAAGTCTCCAAGAAGCGCTCCCCTCACCCAGCCTGCTGCGTGCACCTGCGCCCCTGTCCCTCGCCCCTCTGAGATGCTCTGAGAGCTTGCCTGGTGTTTCTGAGAAAGTCAAATGCCTTCTGCAAGGTGGGGAAGAGGTGGTTTTATAGAGTCAGTTTGTAAAAGAGAAAAATAAATATTCCGGAAAATATAGGGAGGCGAAAGGAAAAGCTGTCAAGGTCCTCACAGTACAATTTTCTCTCTGCCTCAGCGCCTCCTCCTCCCCGTAAGTGACGCAGCTGTGCACAGGGGCCTACACCGAGAGACGGAGGGAGGGAGGAAGGCTTCAATCTTCTTTATGCAAGTGAGGCTGCTGCTCTTATTGTCCCTTTGCGTGGGTCCTGTCACCTTTTTCATCCTCCTCATTGCATTACTGTGCAGCAATAGAAGTAAAGCAAGCAGGCATGGTGCTTTAGCATCCGTAAACACCAAACATGAATCAGAGCAGCGTCAACTTAATAGGCTGCCATCGGTGTGCAGGTTGAAGGTTAATGGCTTGAATTATTTAATAAACCGCATTCTTTAACCTTTAGCCTTAGTTTCTTTGTAGTGAGACACAGAAGAAACAGGGATGTTGGCGTCCAAGGATGATGAGGCCACCATTCTGACACTTCCATTGTGATGCTGTCAGTAATACCCTCCGGCAGAACTCCACCTGGGCGGCCAGAGGCACAGAGTAGAAACCTGAAGGTGGGCACCTGAGTGCAGGGCACCAGGGTTGTGAAACCAGTGCATTTGATGTGTAGCGTTCGACTGAGAACTCCTCTCAGTGCAAACTGAGGGTGGAATAAAATGCTAAAAGAGAATTTTAAGGCATAGTCTTTCAGCACATAAATCATAACATAAAATGTTTGGAAGAATTTAAGCAATAAACGGATACAGTAGTCTATCTATATTTGGGGAAAATACTTTCCAAGACCCTCCGTGGAAGCCTGACACCAGGGATAGTACAGAATCCTATGAATACGGTGTACCTGCCCCCCAGACATACCTTTTACTTAAAGAAAGCACTTTAAGGTTTCTCTTCGGCATGTCCACATTGCCAGAATCACAACTCTTGTGGTCTTGTGGTTTGGGGCCATCGTTAATTAAAATAAGGGTAACTTCAGCACAAGCACTGCCATACCTGTAGTCCATTTGTTCATCAAGAAGGCTTCTAAGTGACCTCCCGGCAGGAGGCATCGTAAGCTGGACAAAAGGATAGTTCACATCCTGGGCTGGACTGAGCGGGACAGTGGGAGATTTCAGAATGACACATAATTTAATATTTATGAATTGTTTATTTCTGGAATTTTCTACTTAATATTTTTGGCCCATGGTTGAGTGCGGGTAACTGACACCGGAGAAAGAGAAACTGTGGATAAGGAGGGGTTACTATACATATATCCAAAGGCTGCTATCCTACAAAAATCTGTTTGAAGAAGAGAAGCTGATGGGGTTTGGTGGGAAGAAATCAGCCAAAGATCTTGTATGACATATGCATAACCCATGGACACAGATGCTAATAGGGTGGTGGCGGCCTGGGGCGGGAAGCAGGGATGGGCTATAAGGGGTCAATGGGAGAAAAAAGGGACATGTAATACTTTTAACAATAAAGACTTTTTCTTAAAGAAGGGAAGATGTGTCTGCCCCTGTATTTATATTAAGAAGGATGATGATTATGATGCATTTCTAGGTGTGACTGGTTGGAGATTTTTCATACCAGTCCCCTTTGCTGAAGGTAGGAGGTTAGAGAATTAGCGGATTCCCTAACTGTGCCAGGAGTATGGTAATTGTCCATTCATGAAATCACCAGTTTCAGTAACCCTAACAGGGCATAGGAATCAAACATTAAATTGCAATTGTATTACTGTTCTTGTACTAGTTGTTGAGCAGTAAATTTAAATAGAAACCAAAGCTAAATTTCAAGGTCTTCCTAGACATAATTTGACATTTTAATGAAACAAGAAATTAAGCACACAAAAAAATCCTACTTTGGGGGGAAGAAAAGTCACTATTATGCATTTTAAATATTGATTTATACCACAGCAGCTGATCTGTAATCCCTTGTGCCTTGATTTTTCTTTCAGTATTCAGTGTTGTTTTTTTTAAAAAAAAAAGCAAAAAGCCCTTTAAAGCAAACAATAGTGACAGGTCATTTTTATCCAAGAACTGAATCAAGTAAGTATTTCCTTTAGGGAAGAAAAGAGTGTATGAAATTACACAACAAAAACAGGACAGAGAAAACTTTCCATCAGAGGTTATTTGGGAATTTGAGTGCATATAATTAAATGGTTTCCACAGTAATTGGTGCTTTGTGGATTTTCTAACTTGATATCAACTTTAATTTAATTAAAATAATATGAAATAAACAATACAAATATGCTATGTCTACATTTTCATCATAATATCAATAACCATTCAAAAATGGTAATGTATAATTTGTTTTGGTTGTTCTCCTAAAAATCCATTTTGTATTCCCCTTTTACTCTGCAGTACTTTGTTTAAAGGTCAGTAATTTATATGACTCAAACAAAATATACTATTGAGTTTTAGTAAAGGAATATGAATTAAACATATTAAAGCATACTTAACAGATGAAGAGTAATTTCTATTTTTTATACCTACAGTAATATTTCATATGCTTAAAACACTTTTTCAGCCTATTATGTAAACTAACTACTTTTCTATATTTATCAATCTGCATACAATATTTTGCTGAGAAAGATAGCTAAATATAATTTATCTAAATTATCAAATAGAATACATAGGATTTAGAAAATAAAGTATGCATAAAATAATGGTAAAGGGAAATGATTATAGAAGATGTCGTTATATATTTTTTTACTTTATTGTTACTATACTATTATTAGGAAAGAAGTGGGGTGAGGGGGGAGGAAGAAAGGAAGGAAGGAAGGAAGGAAGGAAGGAAGGAAGGAAGGAAGGAAGGAAGGAAAGAAAGAAGAGAAAGAAAGAAAGAAAGAAAGAAAGAAAGAAAGAAAGAAAGAAAGAAAGAAAGAAAGAAAGAAAAGAAGGAAGGAAGAAAAGAAGAAAGAAAAGAAGAAAGAAAAAGGAGCCAGAGAAAAATAATAGAAGGAAAGAGGGAAAAGTAGTACTTTACTAAAATATGACTTAGCTTTACATATTAGAGAAAAAAAACAACCTTGAAAATATGTTTTTTGAAATACTGCACTCATTCATTTACTTATCCACTATTCAAAATAAAAAGTATAGTTGAGCACTTACTACATACTGGGTTTAATGCTAAGAGGTAGCAAACATGGAAGAAATATATTCCTTGAAGCTGGCTGGAAGATCTAACAAAGAATGATTGTTTAGCCTGTCCTAATTTATAATTGACTTGTGAGTCAATTAAATTAAGATTTGAGATATCCAAGCTTATAGAGAAGAAGACATTGACATAGTAAAAATCACTTTTTAAGAATCCTAATAGTCACATTACACTTTGTTCTAAAGGCAAAATAAACTCAATTATTCTGATTCCAATGTTTAATTAAATTAAACTGTCATTTTAGTCAATGAGAATATTTTCAATGATATGAGTGTTCATATTATTGTCATAGTTCCCTGATACATATGGAGGGTATTCAAGAATTTACTCCTAAACACATATATAAAACTCTTCATATAATTATTAACTTTAACGTGGATGTTCAGTAAATTACACTGAAAGTTCCTACAACTCAAACATTTAAGCAATAAACAATAGATTTGGATTCAAGCAATTTCTTGGCTGAAACATTTCTCTTTTAGTAATCTTTTTCTAAATACATTTAATTAGATGTGTGCTTATCCAGGAAAAGTGAATTTTGATTATCTTGCGTCTTTTTGACAGCCCTCCTTCAATGACTGTTAAGTTGCTTCTATATAATTATATAGAAGCATTTGAATGGGAATTATAATTCAATTAGAAGGTTCATGCCTCATGATGGTTCCTATAGATTTCTCATTTTTGTTTATCTTTGTTTTATTTTAATGAAACATATCTATGCACATTACTAGAAAATATCATTTAAAATGAATGGATGTCATTGAAAATAAGAGCACAACATTGTGGATTGGAAATTAAATGAAGATAGTCTTATAATGACATTTTCTTTCCAGGAATGAATGAAATCTAATACCAGATAGCACTAATATTAACTAATCTCATGCATATGATCAAGGGCTCCTATTTCTTCTTCAAATAAATAAACTAGGGGCCCAGTGCATGAATTGGTGCACCTTGAAAGGAACTGTGGGCCCCAAGAATGTGGTAAGCACAGGGGTGGGTCTTGGTCCATCCTCCACGCCCCTGATGGCCCCTCCCGCTATGGCCCCTGGTCCTCTGTCTGCCAGCAGCCCCACTCCTGCCGCTCCCACCTGCTGATGACGCAGAGTGATTGAGGCCAGCGCCAAGAGTGGGTGCAAGTGGTGTCTGCTGCCCCAATCACCCCTGAGGAGCAGGGGGAGGTGGAGAAGCCCTCAGGGGTGATCAGGGCCAGCAGTTACCGCTTGCACCTGCTGACGGTGCCGAGTGATCAGGACAGGTGCCAGGCACCGGCAGCGGGTGCAAGTGGTGGCTGAAGTGCTGGCTTCAGGTGTGATTGGGACTGGCGCTGGCATTGGGTACGAGCAGTGGCTCTGGCACTGGCAGCAGGTGTGATCGCCTGGTGGGATCATGGTGCGTGGGAGCAAAGAATTTTCAGTAACCACCAGAGGCTCACCCTGATGACAGTGACCCTGCATTGGTCTGGCACCCCCGTTCACCTGCTCTACCATCTTGCCACGGCCAACACCCGCCAAGTTTCGCACACACCCCCTGGTGGTCAGCACATCTCATAGCAACCAGTTGTTCGGTTGTTCCAGTTGTTTCGCCATTTGGTCTATTTGCATATTAGCCTTTTATTATATAGGATAACCTGTTCAAAGTCTATTAATCATCATTACAATATACATATAGTTAACTAAGTAGCAATTAAATGACTGCTTAATAAACATTGTAGGTGTTAATTGATCTACAATGCTATTGTAAAACTGTTTTTTTAATAAATCATTTCAGCCCTAAGCGGTTTGGCTCAGGGGATAGAGCATCAGCTGAGGACTGAGGGGTCCCAGGTTCGATTCCGGTCAAGGGCATGTACCTTGGTTGCGGGCGCACCCCCAATAGGGGGTGTGCAGGAGGCGGCTGATCAATGTTTCTCTCTCATCAATGTTTCTAACTCTCTATCCCTCTCCCTTCCTCTCTGTAAAAAAATCAATAAAAATATATTAAAAAATAAAAGAAAAGGTAAAATATGCTTTTAAAAAATTAATAAAATAAAATAAATCATTTCGCTTGAAGTCAGTTTCCAAAATCCTGTCCACAAAGTTAAGTGAGGACTTAATGTACTCTGTTTTAGAAAGAGTGCTGTGATTTTTATTCAAGGAGTTTTATTCTGAGAAATAAAATTCATTCTAAACATTTTTACTGTAAGTAAATAGGCTTCTAATTTCTAATTTGGGTATGGTTACACGAGGTATTTAGTATATTTTATAACTTTTACCACTAGTCAAGATTTTTTTGGTCCCCACTCCAAAAGAACGTGACTATCAGCTTTGTGGGAAGCTAACCAAGGGACCCCTTGCCTGTCTCCTGCAACTACAGTGGGCTCGCACTTTCTATGCTATCATAGTTGTTAGCCATCATTAAAGATGAAAAGTCTCACTTTTTTTATAGGGCATGGCATATATGACATGTACTGAATACAGGCATACTGTAAAGTCTAAAAAATATTACAATATATAAATCTAAAATTCATCACACTACATAGAGTTCCTGAGACTGTAGTCTACTGACGTTTTAATGTATACTTCTAGAACAAAATTATAGTTGAAGATGACAGTGGACATACAAAAGATAAATTTGAAGGTCTTATTAGATTTCTAAATCTATTCATACAAGCTTTCCAGGTTCATTTATAATGGACAAAATGAACTAACAAGCAAAATAGAGACAGACTCTTAGAGAGAGAGCAGGCTCACATCTTTGGGGTGGGGTGTTTAGGGGACTGGCTGGGAAAGTGGAGGGATTGGGCAATAAAAAGAAAAAAAAAGGAAAAAAACTCATGGACACAGTGTGGAGATTTCTGAGTGGAGGGGATTAGGAAAAGTGGAGGAGAGTATGGAGGTGTAAATGGTGATGGACAGAGACTTGACTTGGGATGGTGAACACACAATACAGGGTACAGACGATGTGTTGTGAAATTGTGCACCTGAAACCTTTATAGTTTTGCTAACTAGTGTCAACCCCAATAAATTCAATAGTAAGGAAAAAATGTAAAAAATAAATCTATTCATACAAGATAGACTCTCAGATTAAATGTGAATTATCTTTAGATATACTAGTAGACTTTTTAATGTATCATAATTTTCTTCTTAAATAATGACCTGGAAAACCAAAAGAACTATAATTTTGCGACACCCCACTAAAAGTCAGACAACCATTTCATTTAGTCTTTATAAAAATCTCATTAGTTAGGCATTATAAAATACACTTAATATATAAGAAAATAAGTTTAAGACTGTAATTGCCACAGGTATTTTCTTTTATTATCTGTCTTGGACACTCTTTTATAGCTGTGTTTTTCTTCCTATAATGTGCAGGAATAAATTCCTTAAAAGGATACACTAATGATTTGGGGGTTCTCAATATTCTTTCATGAATTGTGGGATTATGACTTTGGATGCTGGCAATTATCTCTAAACTAGAGGCCCAGTGCATGAAATTTGTGCCCGGGTAAGGTCCCTAGCAGCTGCCAGCTGCCAGCCGGGGCCTCCCTTTCCCCAGCTACCTGCTGCTGCCACTGGCTGGGACTTCCTTCATACCTGCCTTGGCCTGGCACCACCCACTCACCTGCTGCACTATTCCACCATGGTCCCACTCTCTTCGGGGGCCCATTGGGGCTGGCAGCACCTCCACTGCTGCCTACTGCCAGTGTCGTGTGGCTGATGCCTGCCATGTTCTGCGCTGCCCTCTGGTGATCAGCGCATGTCTAACTCCTGGTCGGTCAAACTCCCACCCTTAGGGACAATTTGCATATTAGCCTTTTATTATATAGGATTACTTTGCTCTGATAAAAGAGTGACTTGTAGCATTTTTACAAGTGAGCTTTCTGATACTGTGTGTATTTGTGTGTGTGTGTGTGTGTGTGTGTGTGTAAAAACAAAAAATGTTTCCTTCTTTGGGGCAGTAATTTCCAGAAAAATAGAGATTACCTTACAAGGCTAGGATCGTTCTAGAGATCATAGAATATGTCTTATTTAATAGTGAATTTGCAATGCCTAACATGGTTGTGGCATGGGAAATCAATAAAAAATTTTGAATTATTAATAGGAGAGGAATGGTACTCTATAGTGACAGAGAGAACAACAAACATATCTAAAGTAAAGTACTAACTTTTTGTGTCTGGAGTTATTTGGTATCAGAACAAATAGAATTATAAAATAGTTTCTGGAATATTTTAGTACTTTCATTTATATTATTAAAGGAATCTAAAACAGTAAAAAATTCAGCTTATATTCTGCCAACTCATCTTAAGAAAGAGGCAATGCACTAGCAGTATATTTAGAAGACTTGGATTGTAATTTTTAAAATTTATTTTAAAGTCTTCACATTTAAATTCATAAACTTTATTTACATTAAAAATTCATATATCCATTCATTGTTCATTCAAACACATTTTCTAAATGTTTGACACCATTTTATTAATCTTTAACTTCAGTGAAAAAATATATATTTCAAGTGCCACTTCCATCACAAGAGTTCTAGTATCTCTTTCTCTCCTCTCTCTCTCTCTCTCTCCATACATATATTTTGCCTTCAATACTACAGCGATTCTTCTTGGCATTGACTCCACGAGATGTTGAAAGGTGATGCGAGGAATCTGACACCATGCCTGATGAATAGCACTGTCCAGTTCTGTGAGATTTGATGGTTGTGGAACCAGCTGCCTGATGGCTCTTTTAACTTCGTCCCACAAATGCTCAATTGGATTGACATCTGGTGATTTTGGGGGCCACCTAAGCAAGGTAAAGTGTCCCTCATGTTCTTGAAACCACTCCTGCACAATACGAGCCCCGTGGCATGGCACATTGTCTTGTTGGAAGAAGCCATCTCCATTGGGTTACACCATCAGCATGATAGGATGAACTTGATCAGCAATGATACTTAGGTATGTTGTGCTATTCAGACGTTGTTCCACATGAATTAAAGGGCCCAAATCATGCCAGGAAAACATGCCCCAAACCATAACACTGCTCCCATCAGCTTGAAGGGTTGTACTCATGCATGTGGGGTATATGCTTTCATGCTGTTTCTGCCAAATTCTCACTCTGCCATCTGCATGATGAAACTGGAAACGTGATTCATGGGACCACGTGACTTTTTTCCAATGCTCCACTGTCCAATCCTTGTGTGCCTGTGTGAATTGGAGATGTTTTATCTTGGTAACTGCAGACAACAAAGGTGTTCGAACAGGCCTTCGGCTTCCATATCCCATATGATGCCCGGTGCATGAAATTTGTGCATGGGGGGGTCCTTCAGCCCAGCCTGCACCTCTCCATTCTTGGACCCCTTGGGGAATGTCCAACTGCCAATCCCCTGCTGGCCTGGTTGCCCCTAAATGCCATCCCCTGTGCCATCCCTTGTCGGCCTGGTCGCCCCTAACTCCTCTTCCCTGCCGACCTGGTCACCCCTAACTGCTCTCTCCTGCCGGCCTGGTTGCCCCTAACTGCTCTCCTCTGCCAGCCTGGTTGCCACTAACCACCTTTGCCTTGGCCCCCCCACCGTGGCTTTGTCCAGAAGGACGTCCAGCAGAAGGATGTCTGGAAAATGTCCGGTCTAATTAGCATATTACACTTTTATTAGAATAGATATGCATCTGTTGTTCTTTTTGATGTTAGTAGCTTTTGAAGTGCAGCAAGTGACCAAAGTCATATTGTAGTCAATCAAATAAAAAAGAACGGAAGGCCAAGCAGTTATTTTACAAGATTATTGAACATTAAAAGTATCCAAGTTTGATGTGTGTGTGTGTGTTTTTACTTTTATTGCACATTTGTTTCCTAAACTCTTTGGCACAATTTTCTGGGGGTGTTCAGATTGCCACAATACATGCTATTCAAACCCTTTTTTTTAAATTTAGCACTTATTGTGTGCCAAATTCTGGTCAAAGTGATGGGAATGTGTCAATAAAAAAAAATAAGTTAAACCAAAATCCATACTCTCATTGTACTTACATTTTTGAGATAAAATTCAACAAATAAATGAGAATATCAAATGATGAAGATATTTATAGAGATAATTAAATCAGAAAAGGGAGATGGGAGTGGTGGAGAGAATAGGTTGAAATCTAACAAATCTGAATGGCCAGGCTCTATTAATAAATAATAAGATATAGCAGTGTCCAAGAGGAAGTGAAAGCACTTTTTTCGTGTTGATGGGACAGTACCCCAGGCAGAGATTATAGAATAGCAAGGAACCTGAGGCATACTAAATTTTGGCACATTTAAAGGACAGAGAACCTGAAACTGAGGCAAAAAAGCGGGCGGGGTGGGGGGGTGCTTTGCATGAGGTGCTTATGGAATCTTACTCATCAGTGCAAAATGTTAGTTTTCATTCTGAATGAAATGGGAAGCTATTGTATGATGTAGAAAACTGTTGTGAGGACATCTGATATATTTCCTAAGAACACTTTAGCAACCATGTTAAGAATATCCAGAAGAAAGCAAGACAAGGGAACGGAAACAGGAGGCTATGCCAATCTATAATAATAAAAGTGTAATATGCTAATTAGACCAGATGTCCTTCCAGATAACCTTCCAGACGAAGCTGGGGCTGCGAGGGAAGCCTGGGTCCCGGGTGCCAGAGGGAAGCTGGTACCGGCAGCTGGGGGAAGGAAGGCCTACTCATGCACGAATTTCATGCATCGAGCCTCTAGTTAAGCCATAAGAGATGATGGTAAGAGATGATGTAAGCTTGTTCCAGAACTAGTAGCATTCCTGGGAAGGTCCAGCATGCCCAGGGAATAGATTTTCCTCAAAGCTCATAGATATGTTTTTTTAGACTCTTATGTTTTAGAAAGTCCTGTCCATATTTTTCTCCTCAAAAATAACCTTTTTCTCCCTTTTTTGGGTTTTTATTTTCTAGCCTTCTTCACTGATGTGGGATGCTCACATTATTTAAGACATGCTCAGGTTTGATGGGCTATTCCTACCAGGTAATATAATTTACAGTTCATCAAAATTTAATAAAATCTATGCTTTTCCCAAGCATTTTTTGGTTTTTTGTTTGTTTTACATTTGTCCAAAGGGATTATCACTCTCCACAGATTGCCAAAAATGTTAGGGAGAGCACAAGCAGTCACAGCTTGGGTTATGTACCCCAGTTTGGATAAAGACAATATTTTTTTCTGTTCTATAACTTGCTTTTATCTTGTTTTATAAATTGGGCTTCTGCAAAAGTCTACATTTCTAAAGGGCATCTACTATTAAATAATTCTTTTTTAAAAAACAACTATTGTAATGTGAAAGTAAATTTAATTTAGATAATTTCAGGCATTTTGGCAGGATCCAATACGGACTAGTTCTGAGTAAATGCATCTTCTTTTCTTATTGTTTGAGTCTCTCTAACTACATGTTACCCAATGTTACTATGCATATGTTATTATGTATATGAATAAGTTTGATCGAAGGGCATATTATGACACATATCAAATATTGACACCAGATCCTTTTCAGGTATGATTCCTAATGAGTTCATGATTTGGATTTTAAAGGAAAAGAGGACTTATTTAACAGTTAAAAAAAAAGGCAGCTTTGTCATTGCATATTTCAGTCATTTGATAAGTGTTTATTGAGCACTATTAAATTGCCAAGCACATTTGCAGGGACTGAAGATACAAATACAAACGCACATAGCTCAGTAAGTAGATAGAATTGTAAGCAAACAATTTTAAAGCAATACATACTATAATGATTAATTATAACATAGTATTACTAATAAGATAATAAATAATAATAGCTATACTGTAATACGACCATGTGCAATATGCCCTGGAAGCAAAAAGTATGTTATTCGAGAAAGTAGACAATCTAGATAGACATTTATTGCAGTTTTAGAATATATTTCCAAATATGATTTGCATAAGGGTATTTAAATTACAATGATGGCAAAGGTTTATGTGTACTATTCTTCCTACTTGCATATTGATGGGGAAGCAACATTGCAGATTGGAAGCCTCACAGGCTGGGAAATGAAACTATGATCCATCCAAACCTTCTTCTGCTACTTTCTAGCCACATGCCTTCAGGCAATGAACCTATTTCTTTGACTCTCAGCTTCCTCATCTGCACAATAGATGTTAATGATGAAGGCCTGCTTCATTAGATTTGCGTATGGATCAAATAAAAAACCTGCTAGCCAATAGCACTTTGTTGAGCTTAAGTCGTGGATATTTATATTCATCTGGAGATTATTTGTATAGTTAACTGACCTTCATCTTGGTTTGAACATAATGTTGTAACTAAAGCTTTCAATAGCTGGTCTTGCAATTTTCACAAGCATTTTTTAAAAAATACAACTTACTGTACAATTGAGTTCTCACAATATATTATTCCTAATAAATCACAACATTGTTTTTCTGATGATCTGGAAGGTTTGCAAATGATTGGTAGAAACTGAAAAATCAATTTTTTTACATAATTTTATTAAAGACTGGCCACTATTCATAAATGTCTGTATATAAAGTATATTCTAAAATCATTTTAGGTAGGAGAAATATAATAAAATGTTTGCTTCAGTTGACAAATCTCTTAAATTTACTTTCTAATGTGAGAGGGAAGGATAATGAGAAGTTTATGAGCAAATAAAGTAATGTAGAGATTACAAAAATATTATTGGTATTAGGATGTGAGGAGTTAAGAGAAATCCTGTGCACTAAGTAAATTCTTGATAGTGTCAGTGAAATGATAAATTATTCTAAGGGAACTTTAAGCTATTTTGCCAATTATGGAATTTGCCTGGTAATATTTATTGAATTGGATACATGGGATTTATATATATTAACCACCAGATACATTATAAAGACATCATTATATTTTTATTTGTAATAAAAATTTAGTCAACCGAAGAAAATATGTGTATTAGTCGAACTGCTAGATTTGCATAGAAATGCTAGCAATGCAAATTTTTAAACCTTAATTTGCTTTGAAGAGACAAATTTTTTTTTAAATCCTTTTTTTTTAATATATATTTTTATTGATTTTTTACAGAGAGGAAGGGAGAGGGATAGAGAGTTAGAAACATCAATGAGAGAGAAACATCAATCAGCTGCCTCCTGCACACCCCCCACTAGGTATGTGCCCCGCAACCAAGGCACATGCCCTTGACCGGAATCGAACCCGGGACCCTTGAGTCCGCAGGCCGACGCTCTATCCACTGAGCCAAACCTGTCAGGGCGAGTCAAATCCTATCTAATAATAGACAAATATGCAAATTGACCATACCTCCGACACACTCACAAGCCACGCCCACAAGCCACACCCACCATCCAATCAGAGCAAGCATGCAAATTAACCCAAACCAAGATGGCTACAGCCACAGAGAGCAAGGTTTCCTAGGTAACAGAGGAAACCAAGCTTTCCACCTGCCCTTTCCAGGCCTAAGCCTCCACTCAAGCTACAAAGTTTCAATTATAGAAGATAAACAAATTCAAACAAATGGCGGCAGAATGGAGCTTGAGAGAGCAGGCCAGGGTTGCCGCTGGCAACAGGGGAAGCAAAGCTTTCTGCACACCCTGGCTGGGCTCACCCGCTTAAGGCAACATAGTTTCAATTATAACCCCAACACAATAGCTGCGGCCTTGGTGGGAGCCCCAGTCTTGGTTTGGCTCCGCTCCAGGCTACAAAGTTTCAATTGTAGAAGGAAAATAAATTCCAGATACCAGGGCCTCTGCTTGGGTTACCAGGGGGCGTGGCCAGCCTGCAAACCACCACAGGCCCCTCGCTCAGGCCGCCCCACACCCCAAGGGAAACACCACCTGATCCGGGACGCCCTTCAGGGCAAACCAGCTGGCCCCCACCCCTGTACCAGGCCTCTATCCTATCTAATAAAAGAATAATATGCAGATTGATCATCACTGCAACACACAATATAGCTGCCCCCATGTGGTCAAAGATCCTGCCCCCATGTGGACACAAGATGGCCACCACAGATGGCCAGCAGGAGAGGGCAGTTGGGAGTCACCCAGCCTGCAAGGGAGGGCAGTTGCGAAGGACCAGACCTGCAAGAAAGGGCAGTTGGAGGTGATCAACCCTGCAGGAGAGGGCAGTTAGGGGTGACCAGGCCGGCAAAGGAGGGAAGTTGGGGGCAAACAGGCTGGCAGCGGAATGGTTAGGGGGTGATCAGGCTGGCAGGCAGAAGCAGTTAGGGGCAATCAGGAAGACAGGCAGGCAAGCAGTTGGGAGCCAGCAGTCCAGTGGGATCGGGCCTAAACGGGCAGCCGGACATCCCTCGAGGGGTCCCATATTGGAGAGGGTACAGGCTGGGCTGAGGGAGAACCCCCCTCCGTGCACGAATTTCGTGCACCGGGCCTCTAGTTTCTAATAAATGAATATTTTTTCACTTATTAACGTTGTGTGTATGAATATAATTGACTATTAGAACAATTTATATCAAAGTATAGGCTTCAAATTTTGTTCTGACTTTCCGATTCCTGACTGGGAAATCTCAGATTGACACTGAATCCAACAGAACAAAGTTTAAAAGAAGATTCATTCATTATTTATAATCTACTGCTACAAAGCTATACTTCTATACAAGCATTGAAAACTCTGCCTATAGATTTCTGACACTCACAAAAATGTCTAGCCATGCAGAGCTAATTGAAACTACAGGACATTTCAATAAGTCAATCAGTTAGTATTGAGAATTGGCTGTGTACTCAGCTTTGTGCAGTGAAGGGTATAGGGACTTATCTTGGTAGAAAACACACATACAAAGAAATATTTTAAATGATGACTAACCCACAATATAAGATGTTTTAAATAGTTTCCTAATAATAACTGTGACTTTTAGGTAGAAATGATTAAATATTTGACAATGTCATTAAATTGTTGAATCCTTTTGTGGAACAAATATTAATTGAGAAATTGTCATGTTCCTGTAATGTGCACTGTAAAGAGGGCTTCCCTTGTCCACTCAGAGCTTACATTTTATTTAGGGAGAAAAACTATAAACAACTGAACCTTTTGGTATGAAGTCATCGATATGGTGAGATAGCAACTGGCAATGCATGGACATTTCTCTACTTAGATAGGATCCTTAGAGAAGTGTTCTCAATAAAGTATACATTAGAGCCACTTAGGTAGCAAAAAGCACAGGATATTAGACGAACATAAAGGCCACTGTTAGTATTTGGGGTGGAGAGGGCAAGAAGTAGTATTGTTTTGTAACTCAGAATATTGTTTCAAATTTAATTGTACCTACAATGGAAAATTAGTGAAATGATTTAAGCAGGGAGATAATCTATAATTTAAGATTTTTTTTAAGTTCACCTTAATTACATTAAAAAATGCAAGAATTAAAATGAATTAAAGGTGGGTTTGGAGGAAAGATGGCTGCTGATGGGAAGGAAGACTGCAAGATAGTGTGTGAGTGAGAGAACGAAAGGAGAGAGTGTGGACATGAGGGGAGTGTCTATTTGTGAGTGAGGGACAGCTATATTCCAAGGGACTGGTGGGGACTGCCAGACCGGCTCCCCTGACTGGGCAGCCTCTACTGCTGCTGAAATATTTCCCAGAATGGCCGGCTCTGTCTCAGAGACCATGCCATCTTGAAGGGGAGAGTGGCTGTGATCAGAAGCTTTTTACCCCCTGTTAAAAATTCATTGTACTTATATATCTAATTTCTGCTCCCATGCTCCAACTCCATACACACCTCTTTTTTCTCTTTCTTCACTGTCCAAATTGTCTTTCTCTCTTCCCTATTCTTTTCTTTTTACTTGTTTTATGTTTTTTGTTTTATTTTGTTTTGGTTTCCCCTTCTTTCTCTCTGTCCTATTGTTTGATTGTTGATTAGTTTGGTTTTATTTGTTTGTTTGTGTGATTGTTTCTCTTTTTTTTTTGCTTCTGTTTTTACTCTCCTCACTTGTTATTAGTTATTGTTTGTAATTTGCACTCATCTTTAGGTGTTGGTTGTTTGCATTTTTTTGGATTAGTTCTGTTCTTTTGAAGTTTTATCCCAATATAAATAGTTTTTTCCCCTTCTTTTTTATTCTCTTTCTTTTCTCTCTTACTTTTTTCCTTTTCTCAATATCATTTTTGCACTCATTTTTTTTTTATCCCCTAATTCTCTTTTCTCTGTTGGTCACCTTTATTTGGGGTTATTGGTATAGTGAATACATTTGTGTTCAGTGCCTTGTGTGTTGTGCCTTGTTTTGTTGTATTTTGGGCCTTTATGTCAACACGGAAGAGATAGAGCTACATAACCAGACAACTGGAGAGGAGTGATCATGGGGAGACAAAGAAACAGCCCACATATGAAAGAAAAGGAGGCATCATCAGAAAAGGAAGTAAACAAAATGGAGGCAAACAATATGTAAGAGAAAGAATTCAGAGAAATGGTCATAAGGTCGCTGAAAATGTTCACAAGGAAGACAAATTCCACATTATGTGTAAGAACCAAGAGGAAATGAAGAAGAACCAAGAAGAAATGAAAAATGACATCACATCAATAAAGAACTCAATAGAAAGCATCAACAGTAGGCTAGAAGAAGTGGAGGACCGCATCAGTGAGCTAGAAGACAAGGTAGGAAAAAATACCTAAACAGAGTAGCATCTAAAAAAAACCTTAAAAAACAGGAGGAGAGCCTAAGGGAACTTTGGGACAACACGAAATGAAACAACATCTGCAAAATTGGGATGTCAGAAGGAGAGGAAACTGAGCAAAGAATAGAAAACCTGTTTGAGGAAATAATGACAGAAAACTTCCCTGATATAGGGAAGAAAAAAGTCACACAAGTCCAAGAAGCTCACAGAGTCCCAAATAAAATGAACCCCAAAAGACTGATGCCAAGGCACATTATAATTAAAATGGCAAACACCAATGACAAAGGAAGAATCTTAAAAGCAGCAGAGAGAGACAGAAAGTTACCTACAAAAGATTCCCCATCAGACTAGCGACTGATTTCTCAACAGAAACACATCAGGCCAGAAGGGAATGGAATGAAATATACAAAGTCATGCAAAGGAAGGGTCTGAATCCAAGAATACTATACCCAGCAGGGCTATCAATCAAAATTGAGGGGGAAATCAGGAGCTTCACAGACAAAAATGGACTAAGGGAATTTATTACCACCGAAACAGCAATGCAAGAAATGCTAAAGGTTCTGCTGTAAAAAAAAAGAAATAGGAAGTGAGGAAGGAACACAGACATAAAGAATAAAAATGGTGACAAACAAGTACCTATCAATAATAACTTTAAATGCAAATGGATTAAATGCCCTAATCAAAAGACATAGGGTAGCTGAGTGGATAAAGAAACATGAACCATATATCTGCTATCTACAGAAAACCCACCTCAGAAAAAAGGACTCACACAGACTGATGGTGAACAGTTAGAAAAAGGTTTTTCAGGTGAATGGAAATGAAAAAAAAGCTGGCGTAGCAATACTTTTATCTGACAAATTAGACCTCAAAGTGAAAGCCATAACAAGAGATAAGGGAGGCCACTTCATAATAGTAATGGGAGCAATCCAACAAGATGAAATAACTCTGGTAAACATATACACACAATACAAGAGCACCCAAAATCATAAAAAAAAAAACAAACAAAAAAAAAAAACTTCTGGAGTATATCAAGGGAGAGACTGACAGCAATACAGTCATAGTAGGGGACTTTAATACCCCACAAACACCACTGGACAAATACTCTAGACAAAAAATCAGCAAAGAAACATCAATCCTAAATGATTCACTAGATCAGATGGAATTAATTGACATATTCAGAACATTTCACCCCAAAGCCACAGAGTATACATTCTTCTCAAGTGTACATGGGTCATTTTCAAAGATAGACAATATATTGGGACATAGGCAAAGTGTCTTCAAATTCAAGAAGATAGAAATCATATCAAGCATCTTCTCAGATCACAATGGCATAAAACTAGAAATCAATTACAATAAAAACAATTTTTTAAAAATCATACACCTGGAGGCTAAATAGCATGCTATTAAACAATGACTGGGTTACCAAAGAGATCAAAGAAGAAATAAAAAGCATCATGGCAACAAACAATAATGAAAGCACAACAATACAAAATCTATGGGACACAGTAAAAGCAGTGTTGAGAGGTAAGTTCATAGCTCTACAGGCCTATCTCAAAAAACAAGAAACAATGATAATAAATTATCTAACCATACATCTCAAAGAGTTAGAAAGAGAGAAACAAGAAAAGCCCAGCGTAAGCAGAAGGAAGGAAATAATAAAGATCAGAGTGGAGATAAATGACAGAGACAAAAAAAAAAAAAAAAAAAAAAAAGATCAACAAAACCTGGAGCTTGTTCTTTGAAAGGATAAACAAGATTGATGAACCTCTAGCTAGGCTCACCAAGAAGCAAAGAGAGAGGATCCAAATAAACAAAATCAGAAATGAAAGAGGTGAAGTAACAACTGATCCCACAGAAATATAAATGATTATAAAAAAAATACGATGAACAACTCTCTTCCAATAAAATGGACAACCTAGATGAAATGGACATATTCTTAGAAAAATACAACTTCCCAAAACTCAACCAAGAAGAATAAAAAAATCTGAATAGGTGATAACTACCAAAGAAATTGAAACAGAGATCAAAAATCTTCCAGCAAACAAATGCCCTGGTCCAGATGGCTTTACAGGGGGTTTCTACCAAGCATTCAAAGAAGAACTAAAACCTATCCTCCTCAGACTATTCAAAAAAATTCAAGAGGAAGGCACACTTCCAAGCTCTTTCTATGAAGCCAGCATTACCCTAATTCAAAAACCAGATAAAGACACCACAAATAAAGAGAACTAAAAGCCAATATCCTTGATGAACATAGATGCTAAAATCATCAACAAAATTCTAGTAAATCAGATTCAGCATTACATTAGAAAGATCATAAACCATGACCAAGTGGGATTTATTCCAGGGATGCAAGGATGGTAAATATACGCAAATCAATAAATGTGATACATCACATAAACAAACTGAGAGACAAAAATCACATAATTATATCAATGATACAGAAAGAGCTTTTGAAAAAATCCAACATCCTCTCTTGATAAAAGCTCTCAGCAAAGTGGGAATAGAGGGATCATACCTCAACATAATAAAAGCCCTATATGACAAACCTATAGCCAACCTCATATTCAATGAGCAAAAACTAAACTCATTTCCCCTAAAAACAGGAACAAGACAAGATTGCCCACTTTCACCACTCCTGTTCAACATAGTACTAGAAGTACTAGCCATAGCAATCAGACAAGAAGAAGAAATAGAAGGTATCCAAATTGGAAAAGAAGTAAAACCGTCCTTGTTCGCAAATGACATGATACTATACATAGAACACCCCAAAGACTCCATCAAAAAACTACTAGACCTAATAACTGAATTTGACAATGTATCAGGATACAAAATTAACACCCAGAAATCTATGACCTTTTTATACACCAATAATGAACTCACAGAAAGAGAAATGAAAAAAACAATCCCATTTACCATTTCCCCCCAAAAATTAAGATACCTAGGAATAAACTTAACTAAGGATGTATAAGACCTATATTCGGAAAACTACAGGACATTGAAAAAAGAGATGGAGGAAGACATAAACAAATGGAAGAACATACCATGTTCACAGATTGCTGGAATCAACATCATTAAAATGTCCATACTACCTATAGAAATCTATAGATGCAATGCAATACCTACTAAAATACCAATGGCATATTTCAAAGATCTAGAACAGACTCTCCAAAAATTCATCTGGAATAAAAAAAAGACCCCAAATAGCCAAAGCTATCCTGAGAAAAAAAGAACAAAGTTGGAGGATCATAATACGACATATCAAGCTATATTACCAAGCCACATTTCTCAAAACTGCCTGGTACTGGCACAAGAACAGAAATATAGGCCAATAGAACAGAATAGAGAACCCAGAAATTTACCCAAGCCATTATACTAAATTAATATTTGACAAATGAGGCAAGAGCATACAATGGAGTCAAAACAGTCTCTTTAATAAATGGTGCTGGAAAATTTGGTCAGATACATGCAAAAAAATAGATTACCAACTTATACCATACACAAAAACAAACTCAAAATGGCTAAAGGACTTGAATTTAAGACAAGAAACCATAAAAATCCTACAAGACTCCATAGGCAGCAAAATTGCAGACATATGTCATAGCAATATCTTTACAGACAGATCCTAGGGCAAGAGAGACTAAGGAGAAAATAAACAAATGGGACTACATCAAAATAAACAGCTTTTGCACAGCAAAAGATCCATCAACAAAACAAGAAAGCCCACTGCATGGGAGAATATATTTGCCAATGTTATCTCTGATAAGCATTTAATCTCTTACATTTACAGGGAACTCATAAAACTTAACAAAAGGAAGATAAACAGTCCAATCAAAAAATGGGAAAAAGAACCTAAATAGACACTTTTCAAAAGAGGACATACAGAAAGCCAAGAGACATAGAAAACATGCTCATTCACTAATCATCTGAGAGATGTAAATCAAAACAACAATGAGGTACCATCTCACATCTGCCAGAATGATAATCATCAACAAATAAACAAATGACAAGTACTGGCAAGGATGTGAAGAAAAAGGAACCCTCCTTCACTGCTGGTGGAATGCAGACTGGTGCAGTCACTGTGGAAAACAGTATGGCATTTCCTCAAAATTTTAAAAATGGAACTGCCATTTGACTCGGTAATACCACTTCTAGGAATATATCCCAAGAAAACAGAAAAACCAATCAGAAAGGATATATGCACCCCTATGTTCATAGCAGCACAATTTACTATAGCTAAGATTTGGAAACAGTCCAAATACCCATCAGCAGATGAGTGGATTAGAAAACTATGGTACAACTGCACAATGGAATACTACGCTGCTATAAAAAGAAGGAATTCTTACCATTTGCAGCAGCATAGATGGACCTGGAGAGCATTATGCTAAGTGAAATAAGCCAGTCAGTGAAAGAAAAATACTACATGATCTCACACATTTATGGATAATAAAGAACATTATAACCTGATGAACAAATAGATAGATACAGAGGCAGAGAAGCATCGAACAGACTGTCAAATTACAGCGGGAAGGCTGGGAAGGGTTGGGGGGGGGCGGGTAAGAGATCAACCGAAGGACTTGTATGCATGCATATAAGCATAACCAATGGACACAAGACACTGGGGTAGGAGGTGAGGGCATGTGCCGGGGGGTAGGGTAGGCCGGGGAAGGTTAATGGAAAAAAAAAGGAGACATATGTACTACTATTTGTAATACTTTAAACAATAAAAAAAAAACACAACGAATTAAATGCATCATTCAGGAATATTTCTTCAAGAGAAAGACTCCATAATGTAGCCAAGAATCATCAGGAATAAGTTTTGGACATAAAAATGTGGTCAGTATTGAACTTGCTTTCGTACAGAGGTGTCATCTTAATTTAATACAGGAGATTTGAATCAGAATTGGTGTTTATTAAATTAAATAGATATAAATTACAGACTTGGGTTTTTTATTTTTCAAGCACTTGAACAAATATTATCTTACTCTGTATACCATGCTGGTTCTCAAGAAGCAAACAGGGCTTTAAACAGGGCATATAATAAGCTAAGACCTAACAAATAAGGCAAAGCAAATCATGGGAAAAGCAAGAAGAAAACGAAATATATGTGGAAATATCTTGGGTCAAGGAAGAGCTTGGCATAATGAATGAACTGAAAGGACACTGTGATAAACAAAGTAATTCTGAAAGAAAGCAGTGGTAGTTAGTATTCTTTTCTAGATTATTAACCTAAAGATTAAGACAATGATGTAACTTGTACAAATTTTTTATTAGTCTCTAGCATTTTCAGAATTAGGGTCTAGATTTCTAAAAGTACCATACCATATTGATCCCTTCCTGCCAAGTTGAGGTAATATGTTCATAACCAATAATACCATATCCCAAGTAAAGTTGTCAATTTTAAACCTACATTATCAGTGCATCACGTCAGTTGACATATGTTCCAGATATTGTATCTGGGTAATCTCTAAACTATTACTCTTCCACTAGAACAGTTATGATTATCATGAAGATTAACTCGATTTTATTGTGTTCTGTTCATCTAATATTCTGCATTTAGCCTGTAACTTAAACTTCCTGAATGCAAAGTTTACAATTTCTCTTACATTAAAGTATTAGTAGTCCATTTTATCCTTATAATTTGACTTCAGAGAAAGTTGTGTAGTTTTGAATAAAACATGATTGTTAATACCCATGAATCATTGAAAATTAACTGAATAAAACATTTAATACCATCTGTAATCTACTTTCTTTCTTAGTGTTCTAAATCAATATTAGCTCAGAGAAAAAAGATTCATGAAGAAATTGATATTCTCAATAAGTCAAAAATAACATTTCCTTTAATGTGTACAAGGAAAAACAAAATATTTGTGCATTTTTATGAAGATGTAGTATCTATTATTTGTGATTCTCTAAAAACAGTAGATAGAAAACATAATGGAATTGAAGAAAGTCCAGGAAAAAAAGAGTAAACTAACAGAGAAAGCAAGGAAAGATCTCAAGAGGATAAATGTATTGGTGGATCTTTAATCTTTACTAAATGAGAGGGGCATTAACAAACTCTACCAGAATCTTAACATGATACAGCTAGAACTTACTCTTGGAGCAATAGCCCTGGATTTGAATTATTGTTCTGGCACTTAATATCTGTGTAAACTTGAAATTGTTGCAAGAGTCTCTCAGAGTCTGTTTCCCAGTCAGAAAAACAGAAGTTAATAATACTTCAAAAGGTCTTGGGGAAAATAAATTACATCTTTCATCGAAGGGCCCAGGATATATATTTTAAAAGGTATTCAACAAATCATAATCACTTTCTTTCTATACTCCTGTATCTAAATGGAAATAGTCTGTACATTATGGAACTCTTAGTTAATAAGTAAATTATAAAATCAGATATTTTAGACAGAAAATATCACTGCTGTGTAGGTACTAAAATAGTGCATTGATGCTCACGAGTTATAAGGCAAAACTGGACTTTTAAAAGTTGCCCTTAAAGAACAATCATGTACTTTAACAATAAGATCTCTGATGGCAATTTCAGACTGTTATGTTGATTGATTAATGATAGAATTGTAACAAAAATTATGTTATCAAAATCTTTGTTCATTGATCATAATTATCAGAGTGAGCCTTGTGATGACAAATATTCTAAATGTAATTTACTATTAAAATATTACCAATTTTTAATGTCGAAGCACTCCTCTATTCCCTTTACCTGACCTGGACATACAGGATCACTCTGGGAAGATAGTGGCCAGAGGGTCATGTTTCGTACACTGTCACTCTCCCACACTAGGGGAGGTCTGAAGATGCCAATGATAGATAACATCCCTAGTCTGTCAAAAGAAAGCAAATGATAATATTTTGGGCAATGGAAAATATTCTAAATGTATTATATTAAACCAAGAAGAATTCATCACTGAGTAATAGGGAATACATGTGAAAAAGATAAGCCTAGGGAGAAATAGTTATTTGCACACAGAAAACCCTTCTCATAATAAATATTTAACTCAATGCCGGTGAGGTTGTCAGCAACGATCCCACTTTGTTGAATTCATGTGTTTATTTGAGATCACAATATATGAAAGGTACATAATTTTGGTTATTTGCATTTTGCAGTCAGTAACACCTGAGCGTGTTAAAGACAAGAGGTAGGCTTTTGAAAGTAATAGTTTCTTTGATTAAATGCAAAAAGAATTGAATTCATTTTGTCAATTTAGTTTGTAAAAATATACTTAGAAACAAAATGTTAAATCCAGTGAAAATCATCTGTTATTGAACTTCATATGTCATTGTTGTTCATATTCTTTCCTTAAAATTTAAAGAAGATATAAATAACATAATTTCCCTGTATGATTTTTCTGCCTTTGCACTTTAAGAAGTAACCATCATTTCCCAAAGAAGTGTTGGGGTGGGAAGGGGGGTCTCAGCTCTTTCTTTTCCAAAGCATGGAATACTTAATAATCTTTCCTGTCTCATACTACTGTCAAATCAGATCTAGATGCTTTAGTGGAGTTTACTTCCTAGTGGGAAAAGACAAACAAGTAAATAATGTCATGGGATTTAATTATTATGTAGGAGGATCAAGCAAGGAAGAATTAGAGAATGCTGAGGAAGCCGCAACAATTATTTTAAATGATATGGTTAGAGAAATTCTCTGAGATGAGTGACATTTGAGAAGAGGCCTGAATAAAGAGGTAGGAGGGAGCTTGCAGTTACAAGGGCAGAAGTGACCAGGGCAGAAGGAAATCCAGGGCAAGGCTCTGAGGCATGTCTTTGGCATGTTAGAGCAGCAATAAATGGCGTAGAAAAATAATTAAATGAATGACTCAATTAACTGTTATCTCCAGTGATAGAAAAACCTCAGTAACACTCCATCTCCATGTTGCTGTTTTATGTTATTTTTTTCCCCTTCTAGAATCTGTCTTTTCCCAAAGACTCGCCATCCCATTCAGTTGTTTTTACCATTATTGGGCTGAAGATACATACTTGCCATCTACCTTCCTATACTAATGGTGGTTTAACTTTAAAACAAAGTTCCCTTAGGTTTGCCTTTAGCATGCAATGTCTTTGATGATAAAACAAGTTGATATATTTATACACTCAACTCTTTTGCTTGCATCACTGATAATCAAGTTCATTTATTAAATATATCTTTGACTTTGCTATGTATGTGATGTAAAATTCTTCCACAATACACCTAGTTTGGACTGCTTTTATTTTCATTCATTCTCTTTTAATTCAGTGGCATGTTCTGAGGATATGAGGTGTATGTGTGTGTTTTTTCAGCTCTGTGTTGTTGCTTTTTCACGTATACTTTATTACCTCCTCTTAAAACATTAATTAGACAAAGTTGTAAATTATCAATGTTTTATTTGCAATTAAACTTCTAAGATACAACCTGCCAAATTACCTTGATTTTCTCAAATAATTTTTTCTAACTCATTAAATTGTTCCTTATCTTTGGATCCTTTCCTTTTCTATTAAATTAGAGCATATGCAAATATGGATAGAATAGTGTAATAAGGTCTCATGTACCAATCACCTGAATTTTCTTATCAATTCATTAATCTTTTTTTCACCTTTACTTCATTCATATCATTCACTTACTCCCCTGGTGGATTATTTTAAAGCAAATCCCAGCTATTATATCATTTTATGTAGAAAGATATATTAATGAACAGGTAGAGAATAAGGCTTTTATTTATTTAAGAATTGCATACACCTGAAACCATAAAACTCTTAGAAGAAAACATATTCAGTAAGCCTTTTGACATCAGCCTTGGTTATAATTTTTAGGATCTGACACCAAAATCAAAAATAAAACAAGTGGCCTATATAAATCTAAAAACCTTCTGTACAGCAAAGCAAGTAATCAACAAAATGAAAAGGCAACCTACTAAATAGGAGAAAATATTTGCAATCATATCAATTATATATTTAATAAGGGATTAACTCCTTAATTTCTCCTTATTACCAAAATATAAATCAATAGCTATTTGTTTTATTTAAATGGACAGATATGAATAGATATGCCCCCCCCAGTAAGATATGCACATGGTAAATGGGTACATGAAAAGATTCTTAGCATCACTAATCATCAGGGAAATGCAAATTAAAACCACAATGAGGTATTACCTCACACAGTTAGAATGACCATTATTAAAAAGACAATAAAAAGCAAGTATTGGGGAAATAGAACCTTGTGTCTTGTTGGTGGGAATGTAAAGTGGTGCAGCCACTATGGAAGTTCCTCAAAAAATTAAAAATAGAACTACCATATGATGTCTATAGCTATTTTGTTTCTTTGGCTTGACACTCAAATAAAATTCAGACCATTTAAAATTTTAAATATTGATGCTCATATTATAATTCTTAAAAATCCCCGTTTTATAAAACATTTGTACATTAATTACTTTTATTTATTGCTCTTTTTTGTCATCTTGTTTTTTAAAAGTTTGTTCTGGGTTTGAGGATTTTTTTTAGGTTGTGTTGATTGTTGTGAAATGTTTGATGATGTTTGCGTGTATGCTCAGATATAAGGTGATATCTGGTTGGTATGAGAATCCCTGATTGTTTCTCGGTCAATCAGTTGTAGATATTGATTTCAGAGATCTCCCCACTCCTGTGGGTAGAGTGGGGTGTGCTGCTTTTTATGGTATGCAGGTGGCCTATCTTGATTTTCAGGTCCCCACATTCCTTTTAGACCTTACTCACATTGAGATATTTTCTCTGTCTTTCTCTTACTCCCAAACTCCATCCTGGGGATGTAGAGAGAGGAGGTGCAAATATGGATGATTGTTTTTTTTCTCTGAGGAAAAGTGGTATAAAGGGAAGAGAAAGGGGCCAAATCATCTTATGCTATTAGTGCAGGTTTATAATTAATCTCCCTGATAATTACTAGAAGGACTTACCTGGATTTATTTCATCTTTTGAATTTGTGCTTGAAGCATGCCCAGAAGTGCCCCCACCACTGTAATCATACACTCCTATAAGTGTGAAGATCTGGTTATCTCTGGTATGTCAGCTCATTATTTTTCTAACTTATGAGTGTTTCTCAAAGTTTGTTTCTTGTTCATGCTACTTTGTAAGCACAGTAATAGCTATGCATACATAAATGCAAATACACCATCTCATAGATATATTTATATATCTATATGTACATAGATTATTTTCTATTACTCTCTTATGGCATAAGAAAAATGCTATACACACACATTCTCTCTAATTCAGGGTAAGACAAAAGGTGGACAGAGTGCTCAATCTGATTTATTGATTCAATACATTGCTTATTTCTTTGTAATCTTAGATTAAGTTATACTAATTATATGTATAAAATCTAACTCTACATAAAGATATCTATACATATATTCATTCATCTATCTATCATCATCTATCTATCTGTCATCTATCATCTATTATCTATCTATCTATCTATCTATCTATCTATCTATCTATCTATCTATCATCTATCTATCTATCATCTATCTATCATCATCTATGGAGAAAATTTAAGATCCAAAACTGAATTAGAAAGAAAAATAAAACCAAATTGCATAATCTAATCATTTATCTTTTGTCATCTCATTCTTTCTATCATTTAGATATGCATCAACTCTTGAAATAATTATGATTTAATGAGACAAAAGTGTTCAAGGTAGATCTAGATCCTATTAACTTTGTCATTTAAGTGAGAGTATTGCTAGCTGATCTTTAATAAGTGAGGTCAAAACTAAACTCTTAATATGAAGGTTTTCAATCATGGTAAGATGTTGGTAATATCCTTTAATCCAGCTTTTATTATTAAATACTAGAGGCCTGGTGCATGAAATTCATGTACTGGGCGGGGGCGGGGGGTGTCACTCAGCCCAGCCTGCACCCTCTCGCAGTCTAGGAGCCCTCAGGGGATGTTCGACTGATGACTGAGGCCCGTTCCCTAGGGGAAGCAGGCCAAAGCCATCAGTCGGACATCCTTAGCTTAAAGGGATATGAGCCCGGCTTCTGGCTGAGCAGCACGCCCCCTGTGGGAGTGCACTAATCACCAGAGGGCCGCTCCTGCGTTGAGCATCTGCCTTCTCGTGGTCAGTGCACGTCATAGCAACCAGTCATTCCACTTTTTGGTCGATTTGCATATTAGCCTTTTATTGTATAGGATAATGACAAGAGTACTTAAAATTATGCCACTACACATATGAAATAAACAGCTTTGTATTCTAGAAATAAACTAATACATAGAGGTGTGTGGATATTAAAGTTTATAGGAATGATCTCTATAATCACTCATTTCATAAAATAAATGTTTTAAAGGTATTGGAAACATTAGAAAACAGATAAAAACAGAAAGTTCTGATGTATCCTTCTACCAACACACACTTGCACTATCTGAAGGTCTATCATCTGAAAATAAATATGATATTTGCCTTGCCTCAAAGAACAAGTTAAAATTTTGCAGAGGTGTTTAAAGACTATACACTTCAAGTTATTAATAACAAGAACTAATTAAAAGAACCCTACCTGGTTTTGCTCAGTGGCTAGAGCATTGGCCAGGTTTGATTTCTGTCAAGGGTACATACCTTGGTTGTAGGTTCCTCCCTGGCCCTGATTGGGGCTCCTGCAGGAGGCAAACAATTGATGTATTTCTCTCACAATGATGTTTCTCTCTGTCTTTCCCCCCTCTCTTCCACTCTCTCTAGAAATCAATGGGGGGAAAAAGCAATGCTATCTAATAATGAAAAGTTTTTATTAGGTAGTGAGTTTTGGTTTTCAGTTATTCAAATAGAGGCTAAATTGTAACCTGTTTATGTAATTGTAGATACAATTCTTGATACAGGAGGATGTGTGTTAGTTGAATGAGCTAGTTGTCACTAATAACTCATTCTGCTTTAAGACACTTTGACTCATGAAAATTATGCTAGGGACCAGTTGGTATTGAAAAAATATTTACATAAGGTCTACATTAATTGAGAAATTGCCTTTTATCATATTTTTGTTTATATTACTTTACAAGCTTAGGCATTTAAAGGCTGATTTACCTGACAGCTTTTACTTTCATTACATAAATTCACTAACTGCTTTGTTGCCTGGTCTAATGATCATTAAGTGAAAATGGGCATCTGGAATAACACAGCTGGGGTCCACTTTACCCAGATTCTTTTTAGCAGTTGGATAGCTACATGATGGTCATACCCACTGTTCTCTCTGAAGATTAGTGCTCCATAACTGTCTTTTACAATGCAATCCATTTGCTTCCTTCACTTGACTCTATTGAAGGAATAAATAGACTTAAGCTGTGCTTATACTAAAAAGGAGAGAGTAGGTGGTGGTGGTAGGGAGGAGAAATACCTTACTTTAAAAGTAACATTAAGATTTATGGGCCCATTAAATCTGCATTTACTTGAATATTTTTTAAATAACAAGAATATCTAGTAAATTTTAAAGGTTCAGAAGTATTGATTCAGATAGAAATTCATAACTCAAAAGGCTAACATTTATATGACACGTGGTGTTAATTGGCATATTGTCCTCCATGATGTAAAAGTTCACTCTTCTGAGTATTGTTTCTTTAGTATAGAGATAATCTTCCCCAATGGCTTAGGCCCTTATGTCCATATATAATTTTTTTCACATATATGAGGCATTTGTACATGAAATATTGTTTTAAAATGATAGATTTAACCACCGCAAAAACAGTTCTTACCGGTTTAGACTTTTTTCCTAAGTAAGTATATATGTTTTAGAAAACCAGTGTATCAGATATGCCAATATAATGGCCATTTATTATAGTTATTTATTCATAATGTATTAGTGCTTTTCAACATAAAGGTTTACCTGAAGGATTGATGTAATGTTAATACAATTTTTAAAATGTTATCATACTTTGATTATGAATTGTTAGATTAAAAACATAAAATCTGTGCTTGTAATTTACTCTGCGTGTGTGTTACTCTGAGTGTATACATGTGTTATGTATGGGCAGGGCATTTTCACAGACCCAGGAAACTTGCCCGTGTTTTCCTTTTGTATATAGTCAAGTTTCTCTTCCTAATACTATTTCCTCTATGTATATGTACTCAAGATGACTATTCCTTTTTCTGACTGTATTAATATAAGATAATACATTATAATGTATTAAATTGACAGATTTGCCACATACTATGTAGGGTAGATATACTCAAGAACAAATGGCTCTTTGCTCAACTTTGACTTTCGCATTGGAATTTAGTTTGTGGCAAAATATTAATCTTGAAACCCAGGTATTATAGAAATAGTCAAATGCCTCTAATGTTGAAAGTCTGTATTAAATATCAAGAGCAAGACTTGATGAGTATACTTGGAGAAATAAAGTATAAACTTTATTCTGATAAAGCCTTTTGAAGGGAAGATGTATATTATGGAATCACATAATACAATGTAGGGAAAGTTACTTCTTACAAGAAATCAGAAAGACTACTGAGATACTGAGTATGAGTTTGAGTAGGGGGAGAGATGATTAAATGAGGCAGAGAAACAAAAATGTTTAGAAATAGAGAAACAAGCATTCTGTCTTTCTATTTGAAATAAAAACCTCATAGGGAGGAAAAACACCCAGATAGATTTGGACTAATTCAAAATCACTGGAAGCAAGTGTTATGTTTCCCAAATAATAGAAGAGACTTACTTTCAGACGGACTTCAGTGACAGAGTGAAGGGCAACTTGTTGACGGCATAGAGAAGACAGAAAAACACACAAGCAGCCCTTTTCCCACCAGAGTGGTCATATCTAGACCTCTCATTTCAACTGTGGAGAGAAGAAAGAAAGAGAATACACATTGACAGAGGGAAGTGACACTTAGTGGGAGTTGAAAATTGAATTGACTGAATAGCCCAAGGAGAATTTGGAGGTGACACTGAGGTGTACTGAATGACTATTTGTTGGCAAGTTTTGTCTTATTGTTAATCGATATATTTCCTTGCATCTCTCAATACAATTAATATAAGTATAGATAGGCACAGATATGTCATAAGCAGGAATGGTGTTCTAAGAAGAGGTAATATATAGTATAGGAAATATTGGATGTTTTTGCATGTCTGTAACATAGTGCATACATGCTACACATCTTAAATATTCATCCAATTCATTTACTTCTATTTCCAACACCCCTGTCCAAGCTATAAATACATTTTTCTTGTAATCTCCTAAATTATTTTCCTGAACCAATTTTTTTCCTCCAAATTGTAGGCAGGATTATATTTTCAAATTGCAAATATGACCATATTGCTTAACTGTCTCAGTATATAGACTAAAATCGCTAACATGGCCTGCAGCTTCCTGCCAGTTTTTTCTTCAATCTTCCTGACTTTTCTTCCATCTCATTTCACACATTTTCTCATAAGCTCTCTACACTTTTTGAATCAATCTTAATGTTTTTCAGAGCCTTTGGACTGTCTCTTTCCTCTGAATCAAACATTTTCCACCACTCATCTCTTGGTTCAGTTAATTACTACTCAATTATAAGTTTAGTGAAAGATATTACTTTGTCATACACACCTTCTCTGATCAACCCAAGCTAGTTCACATTCCCTTGCTGTTTGCTTTCATATCTCTCTCTGTATTTCATTCACAACACTTTGGAAGTGTGTAATTTTATACCTGTATCATAATTTTATTTCCTTTCCCTTGCATATTCTGTAAACTCAGTGCAAGTTAGAACCTGCTTATTTGTTTCCCTATGCTACACCTAATGCCAAGCAGAGAGTTAAACATAATTGGCACCAAAATATGTTAAATCATTGTGTGAATGAATGAATTAATGAGTATGTGAATACAAATACATTAGTCTAAACATGCTTCTATGACACATACAAATATAGGAGTTCCTAAGAAGATGGAGAATGATAATGAACCATTACCAGAAATAATGTCTGATAATACTTTTGTTTTCCAGATATTTAAATATCATTTATATTAATATTCATGCAAATTAAGTCTCTTTTAAAATGCATTCAAAATACTTGGGGAGATAATTAATCACAAGTTTTTTTGTTGCTGTTGTATTTTATTTTGTTTTTATTTTATAATATTGCTCACAGGGATAGAGAAGGCTAAATCTTGAGCAAAAACTAGCTCTAAGAATACTAGAGGCCGGGTGCACGAATTTGTGCACAGGTGAGGTGGGACTGGCTGGGGGGAGGGGCCATGGGTGGTTAGCCAGCCAGCCCTGCCCCCTGGTCGAACTCCCAGTCGAACTCCCGGTTGAGGGGATAATTTGCATATTAGCCTTTTATTATATAGGATAACACAAACTTGAATTATGGGTTAAAAGAGTTCTAATTTTGCCCTTTATTTTATACTAGTGGCCCAGTGCACGAAATTCGTGCATGGGGTGGGGGGGGGGTCCCTATGTCTGGCCTGCACCCTCTCCAATCTGGCCTCCCTCCAGGTTGGCTTGGCTTCCCACCTGTTCTCCCGCTGGCTCCGTGGCTCCGGCCAGAGCTGCCATCTTTGTTGCATCAATTTGCATATTCCTTCCTTATTGGCTGTGGGTGCCATCATTTTTATCACAAAGTGATGGTTAGTTTGCAAATTCTCTTTTATTAGATAGGATACTGCATTAAACAATTTAATAATGAACATTTGAGAGTGAAACCTTGCCTTAATATATATTTGCATGTTAGTTGAGTTAGTTAATCTGTATCTCATTGGCTAAACAATAAAAGAAGAGATTCCTGGAAGCTATTCCCTAAATGTGATTCAGTGATTCAAGCAGATTCCATTGTGGGGAAACTATATATTCAAAAGTGGCCTCTAAAATCTTCACACCCAGCTTTAGGATTGGTATTCCGTTCTTTGGCTATCATTTCATTGACTAGTGCTCCATCACCTACCTGTACCTTG
Organism: Cnephaeus nilssonii; assembly: GCF_951640355.1. Classification (NCBI taxonomy): domain Eukaryota; kingdom Metazoa; phylum Chordata; class Mammalia; order Chiroptera; family Vespertilionidae; genus Cnephaeus; species Cnephaeus nilssonii. The sequence goes on along the minus strand of NC_137079.1, from coordinate 65,099,847 downwards.
CTTCAAAAGAGCAGGAAAAAGACACATTAGGAATGCTTCAGAAAAAAGGATGCAGGAATATATAATGAAAAATTATGAATCTTGGCTTTTTTGGGAGCTATTATGGGTTAAATTGTGTCTCCCCAAAAGACATATTGAGGTCCTATGTATGGGCAGTGCATTTTCACATTATTTGGAAATAATAGGCCCTTTATAGATCTAATCAAGTTAAGATCAAGTCATACTGAGTTAGAGTGGGCCCTACTACAATATGATTATTGTCCTTATATGAAGAGAGAACAAAAACACAGGGAGGAGAAGGCCATGTAAAAATATAGAGACACACATACAGAGAGGGAAGACAGCCTTGCGAAGCCGGGGACAGAGACTGGTGCGATGCTCCCACAAGGCAAAGGATGCCTACAGCTATCAGAAGCTGGAAGAGGCAAAGAAGTATCCTCATGTAGAGGTTTAGGAAGAAGCATGGCTCTGCTAACAACATGATTCTGGGCTTCTAGCTTTCACAACTGGGAAATAATGAATTTATATTGTTTTATGCCGCCCAGTTTTTGGTAATTTCTTATGGCAGCCCTGGGGAACTAATAGAGATTTTTGATAAATAGAAACATGGAACAAAGTAGAAAGTTAATCATATCCTTCCAAAAGTAAAACAAGTTGTGAGAAGATGTAGATTACTTTATTCATTGGATTTACAATAAATCTAGTCTATTTTTTGATGCTCTAGATATTTGCTGAAGAGCCACAATAACATTTTTCTTTAGTGTAACATTTAAAAAAGAGAAAAGAAAGAGCTAAATACCAGAATTATGGCCATTTGGGGATATGAGTTTAATACCAAAAGCTTATAAATTAGAATGGAGCTACAGATGAGTAACACATGGCTGTTGGCCATCCATATTATCTAACTATGTGTATTATGCAAAACACAGAAGGCATATTTGGGGGTTGAAGAAGAAATTAAGGGCTCAGAGAGTTTTGCAGAGTAAAAATTCCTGTGCAACCATTTACTCTGTCCTCCTTAGTATATTAGAGTAAATTCATGTCTTTGCATAAAATATAAACTTATTTCTAGTAGGGGTCTCTTCTCTTAAACTTACAATCTCTAACAGTCTATTTTTTATTTCCCTTCACTTATTATCTTAATTTGTTATGCTCAATATTAAATAATGGTCCTCAATTTTACTCATTAAGTAAATGAACTAGTTTTTCCCTTCCTTGGTACCTAACTTCTTTCCAAACCCGCTCTCTACTGAATAATTTTCAAAGAAAACGTTTTATTCCCCAAAGCACTGTAATCTAATTTCTTTCCAAACCATGTGCTAATTCTTTCATTTAGGAAATCAGTAAACTTCTCATCCCATTACTACTTTTCAAGTTTGTTCTCCTTCAAACGTTTGAACATTTGTGTAGTTAATAAAAATGTTATTATTTTTTCACTCCTCATTTAAAAAAGCAATCCCAATATTTTCCCTACCTGGGAGGAAAATGGACAAATTTTCCCCTTTTTTCTTATAAGTTCAGTGGTGATAGCAAGCTGATCAAACAACGGAGCATCGATGCCTTAGCACCATGCCACAGATCATCTTTGTACTGGCAAGTACAGAACTGGGCACGTGTCTCCTGATGGCCAGCAGCTGGCATTCACAGAAATAAACATAGACTAGAGAACCAAGCAGGGAATGCAGATCCACTAAATCCACTCTTCCTCATTTTCCTTTTTTTTGGCCTGATCTTTCTTTTACTCCTATTTGAATACTTGAGAAAGTCACCATAAATCAGTACTTCAGTGCAGTCACAGGGACAAGAGGGAAGAACTTCCCCTCCTTTCCCATGCCCCTATGTAACAAATCAGGTCTTTTGTTCAGATTTGTCAGTACTATTTTTTTCTTTTATAAACTCCTAATTTGGTTTCCATGACACCAGACTTCTCTTGTTATCTCACTGACCACAAGGTTAGGGTTCTTTTCATTAATTATTGAATCTTTTATGTAAATTCCAATACACTGCATCAATGTTTGGACCCATGCTTTCTTTTCCTACTGAGAAGTAATGGGAACATTTCTAATTTACTAATATTCTAATTACCAATATTGAACATATCTTTTATGCCATGTCAGCACAGCCAAGGGTTCGGTGAGCCTGAGGGGAGGCGGCAAAGGATTGAAGGAAAGACAGACAAAGAGAATAAGCTGGATCTAGGTGGGTCTTCTGTGCCTGGCTAAGGCAACAGAAAAAGATCCAGACTGCAAGCTGAGCCTTTACTTTATAGCCAGAGGTAAACAAGGTAGTGGTCACCATAGTTACAATGTTCTTGTGAGTTTCACTTGTTTTGGCAGCACTTGTTGCACCTCCCACAGCCCATTAGCTACCCAGATAAGATCTAGGGAGCGTCATAATGTCAAGCTTAATTATGCTAAGAGGGCTGTGCCCTCTAAGCTGGGACTTGTTTGTGGCTTTGCCAACAGGTCAGTCCGAGGCTTAACCCTATAGCCGCTCCCTATAATCTTTTCCTTACATATCCTACTCTTTATAGTAGGATTTTTATATAAATTTTGCCCTAGCCAGTTTTTGCTCAATGGATAGAGCCTTGGCCTGCAGACCAAAGAGTCCCAGGTTCGATTCCATTCAAGGGCATGTACCTCAATTGCAGGCTCCCACTTGGCCCAGGACCGGGTCGGGGTGCATGCAGGAGGCAACCAATTGATGTGTTTCTCTCACATTGGTATTTCTCTCTGTCTTTCCTTCTCTCTTCCACTCTCTCTAAAATAATCATTGGAGAAATATCCTTGGGTGAAGATAAAAAAAAATATATGTATTTTAAAAAGAGTTCAAGAGTGAAAAGAGAGGAGGGAACATTAATCATTTTTCAATACCAATTTATACTTTGTATGCCTTTGGTATATACTAAATAATTATTATCTTATAGAAGTAACATCTTAATCTTTTATTTAAAACTAGAGGCCCGGTGCACAAAATTCATGCATGTGGAGGGGCGTGTCCCTCAGCCCAGCCTGCACCCTCTTGCTATCTGGGACCCCTTGGGGGATGTTGAAGGGATTGGGCTTAAACCAGCAGTCAGACATCCCTCTCGAAATCCAGGATCACTGGCTCCTAACTGCTTGCCTGCCTGCCTGATTGCCCCTAACCGCTCACCTACCTGCCTGGTTGCCCCTAAACCCTTGCCTGCCTGCCTGCCTGCCTTATCACCCCTAACCACTCGCCTACCTGCCTGATTGTCCCTAACCACTCTTCCTGCCTGAACACCCTCAACTGCCTCTGCCTCAGCCCCTGCCGCCATGGCTTCGTCCAGAAGGATGTCTGGAATGACGTCTAGAAGGTCATTCAGCTGTTCGGTCTAATTAGCATATTACGCTTTTATTATTATAGATAACCTAACAATTTGAATTCTTAAAAGTTCATGTAATTGTTACCAAATAGTAATTGTGAAAGATTCAGCTACTGAAGTTTTGAAAAACTCACATGAATACATGCTTGTAATTCATGGGATCTTCCACCCTACCTCTTCCTGTCCTTTTAAGCAATCTTATCTAATAAAAGGGTAATATGCAAATTAACTATCACTCTGCTACACCATAAGCCATGTCCACAAGCCATGCTCACCAGCCAATTAGGAGTGAATATGCAAATAAACCCAACCAAGATGGCTACGGCCACAGAGAGCAGGAGTGAGGCTTGGGTTTCCCAGGCAATGGAGGAAGTCAAGCTTTCCGCCTGCCCTTGCCAGCCTAAGCCTCAACTCAAGGCTACAAAGTTTCAAAGATAGAAGATACATAAATCCAAACAGAAATGGCGGCAGCCACGGAGCTGGAAAGAGTGGGAGGCTAGGGTTGCTCCCGGCGATGGAGGAAGCCAAGCTTTCTGCACACCCTGGCCTGCCCAGGCCTCCGCTTAAGGCTACAAAGTTTCAATTATAGAAGATACATAAATCCCAACAGAAATGGCTGCCGCCACGGAGCAAGCAGAAGGCTTGGCTCCGCTCCAGGCTACAAAGTTTCAATTGTAGAAGATAAATAAACCCCAGATACCAGGGCTTCCACTTGGGTCGCCAGGGGCATGGCTGGCCTGCAAACCACCACAGGTCCCTCGCCCAGGCCGCCCCATGCCCCAAGGGAACCCCCACCCTGATCCAGGACACCCTTGAGGGCAAACCAACTGGCCCCCACTCGTGCACCAGGCCTCTATCCTATCTAATAAAAGAGTAATATGCAGATTGACCATCACTCCAACACACAAGATGGTTGCCCCCATGTGGTCAAAGATCCTGCCCCCATGTGGACACAAGATGGTCACCACAAGATGGCCAGCAGGGGAGGGCAGTTGGGAGGGACCAGGCCTGAAAGGGAGGGAAGTTGTGGGTGATCAGGCCAGCAAGGGGGGCAGTTAGGGGCAAACAGGCTGGCAGGGAGCAGTTAGGCATCAATTAGGCTGGCAGGGGAGTGGTTAGGGGGTGATCAGGCTGGCAGGCAGAAGCGATTAGGGGCAATCAGGAAGGCAGGCATGGCGAACAGTTGGGAGCCAGCAGTCCTGTATTGTGCGAGGGATCCCAGATTGGAGAGGGTTAAGGCTGGGCTCTGGGACACCCCCGCCCCCTGCATGAATTTTGTGCACCAGGCCTCTAGTGATATTCATAAATCACTAATTAATGTTGCTTGTTACATTAATAGAGTATGAGTTACATATCTAGTATTTTTTTAAATGTCTTTCTTAAATCATACCTTGAAAAATGTGAAGTACCTATCATATTTGGTATATAATACCTTTGGTTTGTCACAAGTTCCTGGCTCCAAACTACTGTTTTTGATCTGTTGCTCTATTTTCTTATTTCTGAAATCTCCAAATTCTGTTTATGACATTTTCTACCAGTCCCCATTTGTCCCTACATTCAGATCTCTTCTTTTTTACTTCCAACTTTGAGAGATTCACCATGTTGGCTGCCATCCCATTCCCACTACCTTAGCTAAACCCTAGGAACTTCATTTTCAACAATCTGGCCTTACTACCACTACTAGTGCTATTATTATTATTACTATTATTATTAATTTTACCCTCTACCTCACACCTTTTACCTCTTAATTATTAATTTAATAATCATTTTTGCTCTGGTCAAGTGGCTAGTTTGGAGCATCATTCCATACACCAAAATGGTTGCCAGTTTGATTCCAATCAGGACACATACCTAGGTTGTGAGTTCAATCCCTGGTCAGGTGCCTATGGGAGGCAACTGATCAATCTCTCTCTCTCCTCTCTCTCTCTCTCTCTCTCTCTCTCTCTCTCTCTCTCTCTCGCCCTTCCTCTCTCTCTTAAAAAAATTAATAAAAAGATATCCTCTAGTGAGGATTCAAAAATCATTTTTAATTAAATGTATTTGGGTAACATTGGTTAACAAAATTATATAGGTTCCTAGTATACACTTCTATAATACATCATCTGTATATTGAATTTTTACCACCTGAAGTCAAATAACCTTCTATTATATATTTGACCTCCTTTAAGCATTGATTTTTTTAAATAAATTCTCCCCAAAATCTTCTCAAGTTGGGTTTGCTGCTTTCTCCTCTAAGTTCTTAAGTCAGAGTAGTCTTTCTTAAACATAATACATATTTTTAAAAATTGCATCCACCGATGCACTTAGAGGATTTTCTCAAGTTTTTTAGTGTATGAGCCAGAATGAATTATATATTTGTCATTTTAATCCCACTATAAAGAACTTGATAGAAATTATTTGAATAGTTGAATGCTTTTTCTTTTTAAAAGTAGCTCTCCTTGTTTCACAAAACTGATATACATTTTTGATAATCAATGAATTCCTTTATCTAATTATTATTACTTTTTTAATTTTGGAAAGTTTTAGATATTTTCAAAGTTTGGCTTATTTTTATTTAGCCATAGTATAAATTATCATCCACTGAAGCCTAAACCCATACAGTTTTCTCTTTATAAGGAAAAGCATATTCTCATTGAAATACGGTAGTTAATAAGTAGAGCTACAACACTTCATGACAAATTCTCTGATTGAAACAAGTTACAGTGTCTAATTATTATTATTCACTGAAAGTGGAATTAGTGGTAGAACCTAATGAAAATAATATATGTCAAGTACATTCTGAGTCTATTATATACTATATATGCACATATATGAGGTGAAATATAAACTTTATACTATGTGCTTTGAGCTTATTCTTTTCATGTAGAACTTTAAGAATAATTAAATTGCGTAACTAAAATGTCCCTCTGTCAAACCATAGCCCTTTGTTTTTACAGGTCATCTTGCACAGTTCCTGGAATAAGTGTTTAATATGTTTGAAAAATTCATTTTTATCATTTTATCACATGTCCACTGAACATTTTCAGTAGGTAAGCCTGCCTCTATCTTAAAATACTTCATCCTGCAATATTAATGGACTGATCATGACAAGCAGTGTCACATTCATGGCATGTGCCTTAAACAATATGCAGATTTACTAATTATTCCTTGTTTTTCTCAGAATTAGTTACCAGGATACAGGATTGGAAAACTGGGAAGAAATTCAAAGTCATAAATAAAAATAATGTAATGGATTTTAACTATAATATTACATTCAAAATATCTTCACTCAGCTACATATAACTCAGAAATCCTCCTAATACATATTAATATTCATGTGCATGAAATTTTAGAGAAAAAGTTGAAATGTTTGAAATCAATCAAATACAAAGAAATGAAGGAAAGTCTTTATCTTTGGTGGTAAATAACAGTAAGGTAGTGTTCATTGGTGTAAGGACAAAACCCCAATAACATATAGATGAACACATAAACTTAAGGATAAAAAAAAACTTCTAGGCTTGATAGACTAGAACTGAAAATCTAATAGTTTCCAAGGTTAGTTTTCATCTCTCTCTCTCTCTCTCTCTCTCTCTCTCTCTCTCTCTCCTCCATTTCTCTGGGCACTGCTTCATTCATCTTTCTGTATGTGGTTTAGCTTTCATTATTTTTCTATACAGAAGCATTAATGTTTCCATACCATTTTCCTGATTTAATACCAACTAATATCTAACCCTGTTTTAATAAACCCAATTCAAATTATTTGAAAGAAAGAGAGGGAGGAAGGAAGGAAGAAAGGAAGGAAGGGAGGGAGGGAGGGAGGGAGGGAGGGAGGGAGGGAGGGAGGGAGGGAGGGAGGGAGGGATGAAGATAACCCAAGTGCCCAGGCTCACTCTATGAACTAGTCCTTCTGGGCCAGGTTTCTACATTAGATAAATTAACTATGGTCAGTAGAGAGAAGGCTATCTACTATGGACAGAATTGTAGGGGTCCACTTCTTTTCTGTGAGGATGTTATTACAATAGATAAATAGAGCCTAAGAATAACAAATCTACTGAAATTCTCATTATTGCCATAGTTGAGCCATTTAACAGTGGTAGAAAGTTATATAATTAGAGAAATTCATTAGTCAGGACATTAAAAGACTGTAATTAATTAACATATTTAGTGATGAGTTAAAAGACTTATTGAGACTCCTCATGCACTACATCCTCTTGCTCTAGATCGTCAAGGCTGCCCTAATTTCTACGGTACCTCTGTGCGAGTGAGAAAAAGCTGATCCTTTCTCAAGGTTCTTTGCTCCCATCTGTTTAAAGACTATTATAACAAACAGATCTTTTTAGTCAAGACATAATATCCTGGAAATACGTTGTAATAAATATTAAATCTACAATGTCTATGATGTGAACATAACCACTTACATGTAGTACAAAGTCCAACTGGCCCAACTATATGTGGCAGTCTTACTAATTCCTAGCTCTTTTTTTACTTGAACTACAAAATATTTTAATATTTCAAATTATGTTTAACGGTATGAAATTTATTCTTTGCAGAATATAAAGTTTGTAGCACTACTTGAAATGAAGGAAATTTGTAATCCCTTGACCAATTCTGGTCAAAAAATTATATTTTTTACTTTCTTAATTTAATGTATTGTTTTACCATCCCCTGTTTCATTCTCATCCCAAAGAGAAAAGTGGTGATAATGTTTTCATTTATGCACCAAAATAGATCCTCCATACCAAGGATGACTCTAGATATTGAAAATATAGTAGTAAAATTATTAGGCCAACCTTGCTCTGATACAGGTCAAAATCAAGAGAAAGAGATAAAGACAACAAAAATACATTTTTAAAAATTTGAAATAATTTCATGGAATAATAAAGGTAAAAACAGTAATATAAGGTAACATAAGTAATGCTAAGAGTTTAATTTGAATTGGGAAGTTCCAGGAGTTCCCTATTAGGAAATACTCTATAAGCTGAAACTAAGAGACCTTGGAGCACAAAATTCGTGCACGGGGGGGGGGGGGGGGTGTCCCTCAGCCCAGCCTGCACCCTCTCCAATCTGGGACCCCTCGAGGGATGTCTGATCCCTGTGGGATTGGGCCTGAACCAGCAGTCAGACATCCCTCTCGCAATCCAGGACTGCTGGCTCCTAACCCCTCACCTGCCTGCCTTCTTGCCTGATCACCTCTAATCACTCTGCCTGCTGGCCTGCCTGCCCCCAACTGGTCCCTCTTGCTGGCCTGATCGCCCCCAATTGCCCCCCACTGCTGGCCTGCTCACCACCAACTGGCCCCCCCCTGTCGGCCTGCTCGCCCCCAACTGCCCCCCCTCCCAGCTTGATCACCCCCAACTGCCCTTCCCTCCTGGCCTGATCACCCTTAACCACCTCTGCCTCGGCCCTGCCACCATGGCTTTGTCTGGAAGGACGTCCGGAAGGTCTCCCAGTCTAATTAGCATATTACCCTTTTATTAGTATAGATATTCTTTCATGGGAAATAGTTAATAAATTTTACTTGTGCTATATTCAAAAATAATGTTTCAGAGTGTCAGTATAGTGAAACCACTAGCATGGTTGAGTCCTCTGAATGTATTTTATTTTTTTATTGAATTTATTGGGGGGACATTGGTTAATGAAACTGTGCAGGTTTCAAGTGTACAACTCAATAAAACATCATCTACACACTGAATCGTGTACCCATTGCCCAAAGCAAAGTTTCTTTCCATCCGCATTTTCTCCCATTTGCCCACTTCCACTATCCCCAGTCCCCTTTCCCTCTATCACTATACTGTTATACATACACGTATATATATGTATGTATATTTTTAATCCCTTCACCTCTTTTCACCCAGCCCCAATCTTCTTCCCTCCAACAACTGTCATTCCACTTGATGCATCCATGCTTCTGTTTCTATTTTGTTTGTTAAGTAATTTAGTTCATTAGATTCCACATCTAACTGAAATCATATGGTATTTGTATTCTCTGACTGGCTTATTTCACTTAGCATAATAATCTTGAGGTCCATTCATGCTGTTACAAAAGGTAAGATTTCCTTGTTTTCTATGGCTGAGTAGTATTACATCATGTAAATGTAAGATAGCTTTTTTATCCACTCATCTACTGATGGGCTCTTGGTGTGTTTCCAGATCTTGGCTATTGTAAATAACAGTACAAATTAGTGTTTCTGGTTTCTTCAGAAATATTTCCAGAACTGGGATCTCTGTATATCCTCTTTGGAGAAGTGTTTATTCAGATTATTTGCCTATTTTTTTTTTTAATTAGGCTCTTTGTTTTCCTGGTGTTGAGTTGTGTAAGTTCTTTATATATTTTGGAAATTAGCACCTTCGCAGATGTATCATTGGCAAATATGTTCTCCCATTCATTGGGTTGTCTTTTCATTTTGTTGATGGTTTCTTTACTTGTGCAGAAGCTTTTAAGTTTGATGGTTCATTTGTTTTTTACCTTTGTTTCTTTTGCCCTAGGTCCTAGCCTAATGAGTTTGCCGACCACTGGGATAGGAGCTTAATCACAAGGAACAACAACAACAGCCTGTAATTATTGGAATCAAGACTCTAGGTCAATGGTTGGCAAACTCATTAGTCAACAGAGCGGCAAACCGCGGCTCGCGAGCCGCATGTGGCTCGCGAGCCGCAGTTTGCGGACCACTGCCCTAGGAGCTATATTGGCAAAAATATTGCTATGGGAGATAGCTGAGATTTTACTGCCCTTGTTATATCTTCTATAATTCTTATGTTTTTGTGATTTACATTTAAGTATTTTATCCATTTTGAGTTTATTCTTGTGTATGGTGTAAGTAGCTGGTCAATTTGGATTTTTTTGCATGTATCTGCCCACTTTTCCCCACACCTTTTATTGAAGAAACTATTTTTACTCCATTTTATGTTTTTGCCTCCTTTGTAAAATATTAATTGACTGTAAAGGCATGGGTTTATTTCTGGGCTCTTGGTTCTGTTCCATTGCCTGTTCTTATACCAGTACCAGTCTGTTTGAATACAATGGCCTTGTAGTATATAGTTTGATATCAGGCAGTGTTATACTTCCACCTTTGTTCTTTTTTATCAAGATTGCTGTGGTTATTTGGGGTATTTTTTTGTGGTTCCATATACATTCTTGGAATATTTGTGCTAGATCTGTAAAATATGCCATTGATATTTTAATAGGAATTGCATTGAATCTATAGATTGCTTTGGATAGTATGGGCATTTAAATGATGTTAATTCTTCCAATATATGAACACGGAATATCAGTATGCTCCCACTTATTTGTATATTCTGCAATTTCTGATTTTTAGTATTCTACCATTTTCTGAGTACAGGTCTTAGTTAAATTTATCCTAGTTATCTTATTTTTTGTTATTGCTGCAACAGTAAATGGAATTGCTTTTTTAATTTATTTTTCTGATAGTTCATTATTGTTGCATAACAATGCCACTGATTTCTGAATACTAATTTTGTGTCTTTCTACTTTACCAAATTCATTCATCAATTCTCAGTTTTTTGGTAGAATCATTAGGGTTTAGCATCTTATAGCCTATGAATATTCGTGTGTATATGGTATGTATGTTGATTAAGAGAGAAATGTACAAAAAATCTCGTGATAGCCCTAAATGGTTTGGCTCAGTGGATAGAGCATCGGCCTGTGGACTGAAGGGTCCCAGGTTCGATTCCAGTCAAAGGGCATGTACCTTGGTTGCAGGCACATCCCCAGTAGGGGGTTGCAGGAGGCAGCTGATCGATGTTTCTCTCTCACCGATGTTTCAAACTTTCTATCCCTCTCCCTTCCTCTCCGTAAAAAATCAATAAAATGCATTTTTAAAAAATCTCATGATAAATAAATTGGTTTATAATTTGGGGATTAAAAACCAATGTGCTTTGGATTGAAAACTTCATTTCCCTGGCCTCTTTACATTTAAATTGCTTTTTACAATGCTGAACATTTAACTTTAAAGGCCCTATTAGGTCATAATTTTCTGTACTATTGAATATAGTCAATTTATAACCTGTTCCTTTGAGCATGTTTTCATATGTCTCTCAGTTTTCCGTATGTCCTCTTTCGAAAAGTATCTATTTAGGTCCTTTGCCCATTTTTTGATTAGATTGTTTATCTTCCTTTTGTTAAGTTGTACCAGTTCCCTGTAAATTTTGGAGATTAAACCCTGATCTGAAATAGCATTGACAAATAACAACATAAACTGATGAACAAAAATAGATCCAGAGACAAGGTAGCACTGAACAGATCGCCCAACCTCAGAGAGAAGGCAGGGGAGGGGAGGTTAGAGATCAAGCAAAGGACTTGTATGCATGTATATTAGCATAACCAATGGACACAGACACTGGGCGGTGGGGGCTTGCCCTCGGGGGTGGGAGTGGCTGGGGGTCTATTGGGGGCGGGGGGAGAGAGGGGAAGAATACATGTAATACTTTAAGCAATAAAACAAAACAAAACAAACAAACAAAACCTGTTCCTCAGAAAGAAGGTTCTGGAATTTTTCTTTTTGAAGTCCTCATTAGAGTCAATGGCTACTATGCTTTAGCCATGGCATAGTAAGGTGTTTTTATTACTTTATATGAGCTAACCGGCAAGGTGTGCTTCAAATATTTGTATTTTCATGACTTTATGTCTTCATTTTGTGGTAATCACCATTAGACAATGCTGTTGACTGATTAAATAGCATAAATCTTAGGAGGAAAGGTTTTTTCATACTCTGGACCAGATTATCTGGGTAATATGCTTTTGGTAAAACAATGTCTTTCAATGAAACAAATATGAATAGATACTAGACTGTAATATAAATTACTAAATTTATATTGCATTTTGAAATCTATAGTGTGTGTTTCATGTTGTATCTCATTCAGTCTTAAGAGATACTTTACAATTTTGTAAGAAGTAATTAAAACAAATTATGCCTGAAATATTAGATTACTTTCTATTTACATGCTTCTTTGTTTAATCTAAGGTTTCCAAAATAACCCATCTCTCTTGCTCTCTTTCCCTCCATCCCTCTCGCCCTCCTTCTCCCTCTTTCCAGAATATTTGCTGTACTGAGGTATCACCCACAGGATTTTACCTATTACTCTTGATGTTCTTTTCAAATTTAAAGCATAAACAATAAATATGAAACACTGTAGGCAGTAAATTTGTTTCAATTAAATAATAAGTATAAACTTAGTTCTCTTATCTCTGTTGGTGTTCTGCATTTAAGACAGAAGAATTGAGTTTTTTGTTGTTTGTTTTGTTTCATTTTTAATAATGCATGTTGAATGTTTTCTGAAAACTTAAACTGAATTCATGTATAAGATGAGGCCATTTGTCTCCTCTTGGGTGTAATGTGTACTTATACTTAGTCGAAGAGAATGTGGGCTGAGCTTCAGAGTATCTCATATCAACCTTATGTCTTCTAGACACACATGTTTTGAGTTGTATATTGCAGAAAATTTACATAATATATACATGCCTGGGGCTCTATGAATTTTTTTTCTGGCATAAATTATTTTTAAGTGCATTATCTCCCTAAAAATTAGTTTATATATAGAAAGATATAATTAAATTTGGAGTAATGAAATTAGTTACTTTGCATAGTGTATTGACATAAATCCTTAACAGTTTCCTTTTAAAGTTAATAATATATTAAAAGATTAAATAATTACAGTTATCAAATTCTATTTTTATGTATAGCAAATTTAGATGTAAATTTAAAAATTAGATCATTTTATTCTATGCCTCCACTATTTCTTATAAGGAAATAAAATTGACCCAGAAGAGTATTGTGAAGATAAATTGGGATTATTCAGTTGAACCACATAATATAGTCCCTGTACAATAAAACTTGGTAAATGTTAATTTTTAATGTTCATATTTTTCTTATTTTCCAGAAATATTTCTTTGTGTAGGTTCCCATCCCATTGTGAAAGTGGGTTATCACATTTGTACTGCCCTTTCTAAGTATAATTTCTTCCATCTGGTTACATTTCCAGTGACTATATTCTATTTCATTATATTGGCACCATGTGTGAAGATCAACATGACTCTGAATATCATTACTTCCTTTCCTGAATTTCTATAATACTAGAGTCCTGGTGCACAAAATCATGCATTGGGGGAGGGGGTCCCTCAGCCTGGCCTGAACCCTCTCATAGTCTGGGACCCCTCGCTCCTTACCACCCAACCTGCTCACTGCTCCTTATTGCTCATTGCTCCTTAGTGCTGCCATGGAGGTGAGAGAGGCTCCTGTCACTGCCGCTGCACTCGCCAGTTGTGCCAGCTGTGAGCCCGGCTTCTGGCTGAGCGGCACTCCTCATGTGAAAGCACACTGACCACCAGCATTGAGTGTCTGCCTCCTGGTGGTCAGTGCGCATCATAGCGACTGGTTGTTCTGGTCATTCCACTGTAATGGTAGCTTAGGAGTTTATTATATAGATTGCATATTAGGTTTGTGTTTTGTGTCATAACATTCTGGTTGAATATTTATTATTCTTTTCCTGAGTAGAGATGTAACATACTTATTTTTTTTAATATATAACAATCTGACATAGAGTTCAATATGTAATGTTCTCTTAATAAACAATTGTTGAATTAAACCAAGGGTTACAGTAATTGTGTATTAGGATCTTTCCACATATTAAAGCCAAAGTTGACATAGAAGTAACTGATTTGATTTATATGGGAAAACTACTGTTCAGTTCCAGGCTCTTTTTCCTTAATTCTGTTTTCTAATGTTATCAAATACTAGAGGCCTGGTGCACAAAATTCATGCACGGGGGAGGGGGAGGGTTGTCCCCTCAGCCCAGCCTGTACCCTCTCCAATCCGGGACCCCTCAGGGGATGTCTGACTGCCGGTTTAGGCCCAATCCCTGGGCCCACTGGCTCCTAACTGCTCATCTGCCTGCCTGCCTGATCACCCCTAACTGCCTCTGCCTGCCGGCTTGGTCGCCCCTTTCTGTCCCCCCTGCTGACCTGGTCACCCCCAACTGCCCCCCTCTGCCAGCCTGGTCGCCCTTAACTGCCCCTCCTGCAAGCCTGGTGCCCCAAACGTCCCTCCCCTGCAGGCCTTGGTTCCCCCCCCCCCCCCCCGTCAACTGCCCTTCCCTACAGACCTGGTCACCTCCAACTGCCCTCCCCTGCAGGCCTGATCACCCCCAAATGCTCTTCCTTGCAGGCCTGGGTCCCCCGCAACTGCTCTCCCTTGTAGGCTTGATCCTTCCCAACTGCCCTCCCATGCTGGCCATCTTGTGGTGGCAATCTTTGACCACATGGGGGCGGCCATCTTGTGTGTTAGAGTGATGGTCAATTTGCATATTACTTCTTTATTATATAGGATAACTCAGACTGTTTATAAGGCTCAGACCATTTTTCATGCTTTAAATTTTGCACAGTTTGAATTTTAAGATGTATAAATTATTTTTTAAGAATTTAACTTAAAAGAATGACTTCCGTCCCATAATTACACCAGTTGGAATAACTTTCTGTAATCTTATTTTTTTTTTAACCAGGAATGCAATCTAAGTGTTCATTTCAATTAATTAAATAATCAAAAGGAACAAATTTTCATTAGATGCTTTCCTTCAAAAATATGAAAAAATTCTCACACTATTTCTTCACTGAAGCAGAGTCAGTATGCTTAATGCCAGTTTGTACATTTTTAAATGGAGTTTAATATTGTTTTTTACCAATTTTAAAATTAAAAAAAATATTTTATATGAACATATAAATAATAAAATTAATGGAGGAGGATAACAAAAATACTTGTTTCTTGGCATCTTTTGTTTACACAGCAATAAGACAATAACTATAAGAGTGATAATTTTATAAAATTTTCATAAATATAGATATACAGATTAATAACCAAAAGACATTCACTTAAAATAAATATTTACTTTCTGGGGCATAAGACATTATCTGACTAAAGTTTGACAAATGGGAACATTTTACTTATTTCAACTAAAACAACCACTATGGGTATTAGTGAAGATTGAGGACACATTAAAAACAAAAACTTATTTTTTATTTATTTTTTTGCCTTTTGGAGAATATTGCTATGTCAGTGAAAAAAAGAAATAAAGTAAGCAAATTATGAAGGAAGTTAGGGAATGAGAAAAACACACAGAAAACAAACAAACAAACAAACAAGAACTCTATTGTAGAATCCCCGAAAGACAGACTGTCCCACCTACTCAAAGGCAACCTTATAGGACTGTGTAGGATAATCCCAAGTCTCCCCTGATATAAAGGAACAGAAGAATAAATGTTTCCTCAAGTTCGCTAAGCTCCCAAGATAAAGGAGAAATGAAAAAGCAGAGCCATCCTTGTCTTACTTCATATCTTAAACTCAGCTTCAATAAATGCACTCCTCCTATCCTGTGAAGGAGGTGACAGACAGGAGCCAGGACTACAATACTAATGAGTAGTTCTTATCATTGACTAAAATATCAGAGATGGAGATTGTTTTCCCCAATGACTTGTCTTTGGGGAGAGTATGTAATATGGTATTGTATGAAGACAGTGAGAAACTTGGTTTTGAAGTATGAGGCCAACCGTTGCCTAGGCATATATGATAGGAAAGGCTCCATGAGCTTTCTAATCTCCAGTACCTAGAATTGAAGGGATAGGACAGAGATTATTATTTACTCTGTGCAATGCAGGACACTGCAGCTGCTGGATGTAGACCCAGCTCCCAAAGAAGTAGACCCAGCTCCCAAAGTCAGGGTGTATATATTTCAGAAGAGGTAAGACATGAACAGACATTCCTCCTCTCTGAAATTCCCTTGCACACATTTGGTCTAAAAACTTTTGTCTTCAAGGCATGCCTCATTTGTAAAGCCACATCTGACCCCTCTAAAACTATTTAGTGTTTGCCCTTTGAGGTCATATTGCTAATATATATGTTTACTTCAGAAATTATTAAATTACAACACTGCATAATACACTTTCCATTTGGGCAAAAAGGCATGTCTCTCTCTCACTACCAGAAAACTTGTCACATCTATACTAATAAAAAGGTAATATGCAAATTGGTCATGATGCCCTTACACTAACAACCAAACAGCAGGCTGTGTGGGGCGACCAGGCCGGCAGAGGGGGCAGTGAGAGGTGACCAGGCTGGAAGGGGGGTCAGTGAGGGGTGACCAGGTCAGCAGAGGGGGCAGTGTGGGGTGACCAGGCTGGCAGGGGGGCAGCGAGGGGTGACCAGGCCGGCAGAGGGGGCAGTGAGGGGTGACTAGGCCGCAGAGGGGGACAGTGAGGGGCAACCAGGCCAGCAGGGGAGGCAGTTTGGGGCAACCAGGCTGGCAGAGGGATCAGTTGGGGGTGACCAGGCCTGCAGATGGGGGTAGTTGGGGACAACCAGGTTGGCAGGGGAGGGCAGTTGGGAAAAACCGGATGGCATGGGAGGGCAGTTGGGGGCGATTGGGCTGGCAGAGGAGGACAATTCAGGGCAATCAGGCCAGCAGGGGAGCAGTTAGGTGTTGATCAGGCTGGCAGGGATGTGGTTAGGGGGTGGTCAAGCTGGCAGGCAAAAGCAGTTAGGGGAAATCAGGTAGGCAGGCATGCGAGCAGTTGGGAGCCAGCAGTTCTGGATTGTGAGAGGGATGTCCGACTGCAGGTTTAGGCCCGATCCCTGTGGCTAAACCGCAGTTGGACATCCCGCGAGGGGTCCCAGATTGGAGAGGGTGCAGGCTGGGCTGAGGGACACCCCCCCAGTGCACGAATTTTGTGCACCAGGTCTCTAGTTTATCTTAAAAAAAACAATAACACACAGTGCTTAGCAGAATGTCATATTACAACTCTGTGTACCTATTTGTCTAATTAATTTATTGATAAGTTATAATACAATGAAGAGTGAAGGACACACTATTTGGCTTGAATTGATCAAAGATTTTGTGGGCCACAGAAGGAGCATTAGGATTATGTTTTCATGCATTGAAAGAATTTCAACATATAGAGAAAAAGAAGAGAGAAAGGGCACAGGAAAGAGCTTGAGGAAAATAATGGGAAGGGATAGTAGTTGTAAGTATGTATAAGAAATGTGGAGGTATTCAAGATGATTGCTAACTAAATTGTAGTGTAAAATAAGAGAGGAGACAAGAATAGAAGCTCTGACTGTCAAGCTAAGGAATAGGGTACTTTAGCTAATGAGGAGTCACTGAGTAGGAAAAAGATCAAAGCCGCACTTCAACAAGAATCTACATTTGAAAGGTCTTCCAAAAGTCTTGCTTAATAGTTCAAGTGAGGAATAATAAGGACCTGGATTAGTGGATTTATTAGGACTTTCAGAGAAGTGGCCACAGGAATGAGAATATGGAATCACTTTCAAAGATATTATTGAAATAAATCAGTAAATGTGACACTGATCATTTCACTCACCAGTTTAAGATGCTTCACTGATTTTTATCCACTGCACTTAGCATAAATTTCAGAATCTTTATCTTAACCTACAAAAGCCTTAATGATTTGGCCCTTTCTTAACTTTTTACCTGTCATCATCTTGTGTCACTTAGCTCTACCCCTTCTACACTTGCTTCATCCATATTTCCTTACAATTTTCTTTTAAAACTCCTGATTTTTTTTCCCTTAAGTACCTTAAAGTATTTATTTATTAAATTTATTGGCTTAAATATTTTTATGCAGACAATAAATTCCCTTGTAATAATCTCTATTTTTTTTCTTTTTTTCTGTCTAACATGTATGTATATTTCAAGTTTCAACTGAAACAGACCTTCCTCAGAGGGGACTTATGGGTACCTTGTCTTTTAGCATGAATATGTTTAATTTATAGCCATTAGCACAGTTTTACAGTGTGTGTGTGTGTGCTTAATTGTTTTATGAAAGCTATTTGGGTCTTTCTTCCTTCCCATATCACTTTAATGCAGGGGTTTTAACATTTAATTCATTATACATGTAGCCCCTATGCCTAGTGCAACAGTTAGCATGGAGAAGGTGATCAATAATACTTTTTTATATAAGTACTAGAGGCTCAGTGCACGAATTCAAACACTTTGAAAAGAACAGAAGGCCACAAAGCTGCGGTGGGCACTGGGTGGGTCTCAGCCCATCCTCCATACCCATGCCTGGCCGCTCCTGCTGCGGCCCCTGGTCCCTTGTCTGCCAGCAGGCCGGATGCTGCCGCCACTCTCACGCACTGACAGTGCAGCCCTGCTCACACCTGCTGATGGCACGGCGCAATTGGGGTCGGCACCAGCAGTGGGTACGAGTGGCAGCTGCTGCCCCGATCACCCCTCAGGAGCAGGGGGTGGTGGAGAAGCCCTCAGGGGCAATCAGGGCCAGCAGCTGGCTCTTGTACCTGCTGACAGCTTTGAGAGATCAGGACTGGAGTTGGGTGCCAGTAGCGGGTGCTAGCGGTGGCTCTGGTGCCGGTATCAGGTGTGAGCACCAGGCAGGACCATGGCATGTGGGAGCAAAGAATTTTCAGTAACCATCAAAGGCTCACCCTGATGACAGCGACCAGTGACCAGCCTTGATCTGGCATCCCTGCTCACCTGCTCCACCAACCCACCATGGCTGATGTCCCCCATGTTCTGTGCTCTGCCACCTGCTGCCAATGCCCGCCATGTTCCGCATGTGCCCCCTGGTGGTTAGTAGACATCATAGCAACTGGTTGTTCGGTTGGTCCGCTGTTCGGTCTATTTGCATATTAGCCTTTTATTATATAGGATATGAGAAGATCCTTTAATTTAGCAAGAGAAATCATCTCTATTTCAACCATGTTCAGGTTAGTCTTTGGGGAAAAAAAGATGTCAAAAAGATTCAGAGGTTGATTGATCTATCATCTGTCTATCTATCTATCTATCTATCTATTGATCGATCGATCGATCGATCTATCTATCTATCTGTCTATCTAATCTGTCTATCCAGTAATCTTTTCCACCATGATAACCCATTGTATATGGAATTGAAGAAAAGAGGTTACTAGATTACTAAAATCATTTAAAGAAAGAAAAGGAAGAACTAACTCATACCCATGTTTATAAAGTAAGATGAGGGAGACTAAATTGAGATCATCTATACTAATAAAAGGGTAATATGCTAATTAGACCGGACATCTTTGGTACATCTTCCGGATGTCCTTCTGGACAATGCCATGGTGGCAGGGACCGAGGCAGAGGTGGTTAGGGGCAATTAGGCCATCAGTGGGGAGCAGTTAGGGGGCAATCAGCATGGCATGGGAGCAATTAGGGGGTGATCAGGCCAGCAAACCGAGGCAGTTAGGGGCAATCAGGCAGGCAGGCAGGTGAGCTGTTAGGAGCCAGCAGTCCCGGATTGCAAGAGGGATGTCAGACTGCCGTTTTAAACCAGCAGTCGGACATCCCCCAAGGGGTCCGGGATTGGAGAGGGTGCAGACTGGGCTCAGGGACCCCCCTCTTCCCTGTGCATGAATTTCATGCACCGGGCCTCTAGTAAGAAGATAAATAAGGAGAGTTAATGAATTAGTTAAAAAGTAACATATAGTATGGAGGATATTATATGATAAGTGGTGGCAAGTAGTGCAGAACAAGTGAATAGGACACGGTGATATTAAATGACTTCTTATATATTTGAAAGCAGAAGACATTACATGAAATGAATAGCTAAATATTCAAAAGAGTGAGCAAATATGAGATTGTATTTATCTTGCCTCCTGTCACAAGAAAGACTGTTTGCTTCATGCAATGTTACATAAAGTTTATTTGTGTCATCTAAACTGTCTTCTTTTATCATTTTAATCATTTAATTTGTACTGAAGACAATTTCTATTCCAAATTTGGGAATTAGCATAATGTATTATCAACAAACAAATATTGTTCTTCTAATTGCCCTCTATCTCCCTTTAGTTTTACTCCTATAAGGTCCCTAGGGTCTCACTAAGCTATCTCATGGGACACCTTAAGCATTATATTTATAACCATATTAAATGAGTGGGACTTAGTTAAGGATGAGCAGACAGTAATTTTATTTTTCTAAAGATTTTCAAAACTATGCTCTAGACTATTTTTTTTTTGCGGGGGGGGGAACTCTTGAATGAACTTTTATACAGATCACATTGCTTTTTTAGTCCATGTCAATCTCAAGTAAAATTTTATTTTACGAATTAAGTGGTACTATTTTGTCTAATATTAAAACCTTCTTTTTAAATTTAGTTTAAAGTTTCTTCTCAATTCCAATTCAGGTCTGCCTCTGGCCATAAAGCTTGCGGTTAAGAAAAACTGTTTCTTTTCCCTTCCTTCCTCCTTTTTCTATCCAACTTTTTATCAGCTATTTGGGGACCTGCTGGGTTGAAAGGAGTAGGAAAGGGGGAGATGGAGGAACAATAATATGTCTATGGTTCTTATCTGACTGGTAGAGATGTCTTTGGGTGTTGGTACTCCCTTAAGGATAAATGTAAAGTTGGTGGATATAACTTTTCAATTTCTGATCAAATTGCAGTTTCCTTGGTATCGCAATGCTTCCTCTGAACGGCAACTTTCTGCTATCTCCTTAGCCTTCAGACTTCAAGAAATCTGTTCATCATTAAACCTCGAGGCAACGCTTTTTTTATATATATTTTATTGATTTTTTTACAGAGAGGAAGGCAGAGGGATAGAGATGAGAGAGAAACATCGGTCAGCTGCCCCTGCACACCTCCTACTGGGGATGTGCCTGCAACCAAGGTACGCAGGTACCTCTTATCTTTACCAAGGACCATGGGTAAGTCCTTGACCGGGATCGAACCTGGGACCCTTCAGTCCGCAGGCTGACGCTCTATCCACTGAGCCAAACCGGTTAGGGCTAGGCAACCCTTTTAAAACGAGATCTCCTTTAAGCTGATCCTAGATAGATTCCCTTACTTAATTTTCCATTTGGTCCATAAACAATATGCTTGCTGTATAATGCAGACTTATGTGGCCTTTCTTTACTCCATTGTCAGAAAATGCAGCCCCATCTTAATGTCCCTGAACTTCAGGAAGCCCATAGCAACCTGTCCAGTGGTTGTCTTAAAACTTCCCTATATTAATTTTTAAGAAAAGGAGGAAGCACCCTTCTTCATTTCCAAAAGTAGTGTGGAAGCCAGGAATCTGAAATGTGCCCTCCCAACTGGATTTTTCAACTTCTAGTTCTGATACAGACCAGAGGTAACAGAAGTAATTTCACAATGTAATATGCCTTTAAGAGCTAGATCACCTCTTTAGTTTAGCATCTTGGGTACTTTGCATCTATTAAACTGTCCGTGACCTTTGAAGCATCAGCCAAAACAGAGACAAAAACCAAAAACCCCAATAAACTATTTTAACTTTCTGTCATATAGTGTGCCATCAGGAAAAAAAAAAAAAATCAGGTATCAATTCTTGCCACTCCCTATTTTCCAGTTTCTTTTTCTTACATAAATACTTATATATGCAATTTCAAATATCATTTATATCTTGCTTTAATACCTATTTGTCATATGCTTTTGATTATTCTTGTCAATGCAATATATAGGTTGTATGTTATCAGATCAGATTGCCATATTTTAATTAACAATATTGAATTGATTTTTCTAAGTTTATACATAGAAAGCAAATCTTTGATATTTACAGTTCCACATATATAGTCTGGTTCATGTAATACAAAAGTGAATACAAATTTTTCTTAGCATCTGTAAATAGCCATTAGCTTTTTACTTATTTTCTACTTTTCCTTCAACAACAGGTTTCTGTGAGCATGTATGCGCATATATGTTGAAATTACTTGCTAGGTCCAAGGTGGAACTCTTTCTGCCTGGGGTATCGTATCAGCAAACTGAAATTTACATAAATTCTTTGTCCCTATAAATGATCAGCTTGAACAAAAATGCAATCTCTTCAGTCATCCAATCCTTGAAAGTCAACATTGGGCTTTACACTTATTTCTTTGTTCTTTCTCACCCCAAATAAGGTTGATAATGTGGTCCCAGCCAAATAAATATTTTATATTTTTCTCCTCCTTAGTTTTTACTTTTTTATTCCATAGTGTAAAAGCTCCTTCCTTCCACCTCATTTTGCAGTTCTCAGAAGACTGCTTCATGCAATGTTACATAAAGTTTGTTTGTGTCATCTAAACTGTCTTCTTTCATCATTTTAAACAATTATTGACTATGAGGAATGAGATTCCCAAGCTGACTGCTAATGGCCTACAGGAAAATAGATGCCCGGGATGTGCCCTTCCTGATCTCCTTAAGTTCATTGTTCCTCTTATCTTTACCAAGGACCATGGGTAAGTCCTTCTCAGACCTGATATATGCTTCCTTGCATGCAGCTCTCTGATCCAAACAGACTTTATTTAAAAACTAGAGGACTGGTGCACAAAATTCTTGCATGGGAGGGGGAGGCGGGGGCATCCCTCAGCCCGGCCTGTGACCTCTCTCAGTCGGGACCCCTCAGGGGATGTCCGGGACCCCTTGCTCCTTACCACCTGCCTGCTTGCTGCTCCTTACTGCTTGGCTGGCTGATCCTTAGCACTGCCACGGAGGCAGGAAAGGCTCCCGCCACCGCCACTGCACTCGCCAGCCCTGAGCCCGGCTTCTGGCTGAGCGGTGCTCCCCCTGTGGGAGCACACTGACCACCAGGGGGCAGCTCCTGCATTGAGCGTCTGCCCTCTGGTGGTTAGTGTGCATCATAGCAACCAGTCTTCTGGTCATTCCGCCATAACAGTTGCTTAGGCTTTTATTATATAGACTAGTGGCCCCGGTGCACAAAATTCGTGCACGGGGTGGTGGGGGAGAAGGTGTCCCTCAGCCCGGCCTGCACCCTCTCCAATCTGGGACCCCTCAGGGGATAACCGGCAGTCGGACATCCCTCTCACAATCCAGAACTGCTGGCTCCTAACCGCTCACCTGCTTGCCTGATTGCCCTAACTTCTTCTGCCTGCCAGCCTGATTGTCCCTAACTGCTCTCCTGCTGGCTTGATTGCCCCTAACCACCTCTGCCTTGGCCCCACATTCGGGACCCAGGATTCCCTCCTCCAGCCAACTATAGGCACCTGGCATCCAGGCTTCTCTCCCTCTGGTCAGCCATAGGTGCCCAGGCTGGCTGCAGACACAGGGAATGGTGGGCAGGTGGCTTTGCCTGGGTTGCAGCCCCAAGTGCTGGCACCTGGAACCACAGGGTAGGCGGCTTCTCCGTCTACCAGGCTGTAGCCAGCTGCAGGTGCTGGCGCCTGGACCGCAGATGGGTGGCTTCTCTGTCTTCCCTGGGATGCAGTGTGGGCGACTTCTCCAGCTGGCTATGGCCTCAGATAATGGGGCAGGCAGCTTCTTTGTCTCCCAGGCCTCACCCAACCTCAGGTGCTAGGGCCCAGTTTCTCTGTCTCCCCCAGGATGTGGGGCAGGTGGATGTGAGGCTTCTGCGGCTTTCTGCAGCCTGGGGTCACGGGGAAGGCAGCTTCTTTGTCTCCTGAGCTGCAGCCAGCCTCCGACGCTGGGGCCCAGTTTCTCTGTCTCCCCCAGGACGTAGGGCGGGAGGATGTGGGGCAGGCGGCTCCTGTGGCTGGCTGTGGCCTGGGATCACGGGGCAGGTGGCTTCTTGGTCTCCCTGGCTGCAGCCAGCCTGACTTCTCCAACTCCCACAGGCCCGGAGTGACTGGGGGGTGGGGCTGCTGCCATCTTTTCAGGTTAATTTGCATACTCACTCTGATTGGCTGTTGGGCATAGCAGAGTGATGGTAATTTGCATGTTTCTCTTTTATTAGTGCAGATATATATTTCCAGGGAAGATTCTGGGATCTTGGAAAGGTTCTGTGAGTTATTAAAATGTGTAGAACCAATATAAAAATGGAGTCATTTATGTTTGGGAAAAACGGAGTTGGCTAATGCAGGCACATTAAAGAAAAATGAAACTTAACCTTACTTGAGTTGCAGGAATTTGCAGTTCTTCTCAGAAGTCAGAAGAGGATGGCCAGCTTATCCCCAAATGCCAAGTTTAGTCATGCTATCATTGGACTTCCTTGTTTCCCTGACTCAGCTACCCTGATCCAAGTAAGGAAGACCAATAGGAAACCAATTATCTGACAAAGCCAAGAAACTTTCACATTTACCTCATAAAAATACCTTAAGCCCTGGAGCAACTGAGTAGCCATGAGTTTCCTGCTTGTAGTTTGAAACTCTTGCAATACACTCATTTTTCTGCTTTGTTTTAGTGTGTAGAATTTTTTGACAGTTCCTAGAATGGTTCTGGGTCCACAAAAGATAATTGGGTTTGTTAGTTACCTGAAATGTTCTGGGGTAGTTAGATTGGGAGCCCACAATGGGTGGCAGTCATTAGTGGACTTAGAAAACCTCATGGTTAATCCATAGCATAAACTGCTGGGGGGAGGTGAGGGGCTTGGGGAAATAAATTAAGACAAGAAATTCTAACTCTTTTGACCAACAGAACATCAACATAAGCAAGAACAATGGAAAATATTAAAAGCCATTAGTGCATCTGCCACTATAAAAATATCTTCTTGTGAAAAGAGTATTAGACCTATTGCTAACAGGAATCTCTCAGAAGCCATAGCCACAAAATTGGTGGGTATGGATCAAGTACTTAAAAGCTATTAGACTATCACCACTTAAGTCTAAGACTCCTGTGCTGGATAAATGTGTTAGATCAACAGGAAGTCACCTGTCAATCTCAAGAAATTTCTATGCAATGAGATACACTGTAAACCACCACAAAATCCCCAACCCATCCCCCTTATGTATTACATCCCCCTTATGTATTATCCAGGGGCCCAGTGCGTGAATTTGTACACTTTAAAAGGAACCGTGGTCCGTGAGGCTGCGGTGGGCACTGGGGTGGGTCTCAGCCCATCCTCTGCACCCCTGTCTGGCCTCTCCCACCACAGCACCAGGTCCCCTCTCTGCCAGCAGCCCCACTCCTGCTGCTGCCGTTCCCACCTGCTGAAGGCGCCAGCCCTGCTCGCACCCGCTGACGGCACGGAGCGATTGCGCCCAGCACCAGCAGCGGGTCTGAGTGGGGCCAGCACTGTCAATGGATGCGAGCAGCAGCTGCTGCCCTGATTGCCCCTCAGGAGCAGGGGGAGGTGGAGAAGCCCTCAGGGACGATTGGGGCTGGCAGCCGCCACTTGTACATACTGATAAAGCAAAGCAATCGGGACCAGTGCTGAGCACCAGCAGCAGGTGAGAGTGCTAGGCAGGACCGCGGCGTGCAGGAGCAAAGAATTTTCAGTAACCACCAGAAGCTTGCCCTGATGATAATGACCGGCGCCTCACCTTGGTCTGGCTCCCTTGCTCACCTGCTCCAACATCCTGTTGCAGCCAACACCCACCATGTTTCACTCCCTGCCTGCTGGTGGTCAGTGCACATCATAGCGACCGGTTGTTTGGTTGTTTCACCGTTTGGCCTATTTGCATGTTAGGGTTTTATACATATAGATTTGGTTCTGAGAAACACAAGCCTTAACTAGAGTTAAGTTTCAAAGATTAAGCAAGCCTCCTTCAGACACACCTGCTTATTTTTGCAAATAACTTTGGTCCTGGAAGCTGTAGATATCTATAAAAATGACAAAATATTACTAAGACAACTGAGAATTACAAAGGCCATTATTGGGAACTTTTCCATTAGAGAAGATTATTCATTTAATAAGTATACTTGAGAACAAGAATCCCAAATCAAACGCATTGAATAGGATGACTATTTTAATCGGCATGAAGAGGCCTCCTAAAGATTTCAGGATTCTAAAATAAACTCATTGAAAGATTTATTGCAAAAGGTTAATAAAAATTAAGGACAAAAGAGGAAACTAAAACAAGATTATTAGACTGATGTGACTCCTACTATTCCCCTCTATCCTTCTTTACTTGAATTCTCATTCTACTAATCCTCTGTGTGAATTGCCTTTCACTCTTAAGAGACCACAAGACCATAAATGAAAGTCCACTAAGTTGGTGGCCTTATAAATGCTAAAATTCCAAGGTCAGAAACCTAGGACAACACCTGGACCTCTGCTGTTGCACCCTAGTAGGGCATCTGTCATCAAAACACTGGTCCAGAAATCAGTGTCTCATTTGCAATCAACCAGGCACTGGACAAAAGATTGTCCTCAAAGGTTTTATCCAACCCTTCCACACCAACTTGAAGACCCTTATATCTACCCACAGAAGAAGACCCCTCCCAGTGATGAGGGAACTCTGAAAGATATTTCAGTAAGTTATTACTAATTTTCTTAAACAGCCAAGGGGAAACTAAAATTGAAATTAATAAAGGAACTTGCCAAATTCTGATAAATACCAGGGTTACAGTCTCAACTTTAAACACTGCTTGCTCCAGAGCCTGCAAATAGGATCCTGAGGAAACTGGCTAAAGCTGGAGAAGGAGGAGAATTTTTACCAGAGTCAGTTTTCCAGGATCTCTGTAATGTCCAGTCAGTAGACAAAGGTAAATTTTTACATTTTCCTTTCTTGGTCCCTTATGTCTACTTAATAATAGTTTCTCAATCTTTTTGGTAATTTGAAATCTTAAAGTTATACTGAGATAAGTTTAATGATGGATATTTATTAAATATCTAGATTATTTTTAAATAATATAAAATGCTGAAATAAATTACTGAACACAGTTTATCTACTTTGGCTTCCTTTTACAGAAAAAAAATAAGATATTTGGGTCTACTAATAAACATGTTTTGTGCCCATTGTAAAATTTACTATAAAGAAGAATATACTTCTAGAAATTATGAAATGCATTTATAATTTTTTTTCAATCTACAGAATGCTAATGTGCTATAGAAATGATAAAGTTCTCTTGTGAATCCTACATAATAAAGAGGTAATATGCAAATTGACCATCACGCCAACACACAAGATGGAGGTCCCCATGTGGTCAAAGATGGCCACCCCCATGTGAACACAAGATGGCCACCACAATATGGCCTTCAGGGGAGGGCAGTTGTGGGCGACCAGACCTGCAGGGGCAGACAGTTGGGGGGACCCAGGCCTGCAGGGGAGAGCAGTTGGGGGGGACCAGGCCTGCAGGGGAGGGCAGTTAGGGTGATCAGGCCAGCAGGGGAAAGCAGTTAGGGGAGACCAGACCTGCAGGGGTGGGCAGTTGGGGGGGCAGGCTTGCAGGGGAGAGCAGTTGGGGGTGACCAGGCTGGCAGGGGAGGGCAGTTAGGGACAACCAGGCCTGCAGGGGAGGGCAGTTAGGAGCGACCAGGCTGGCAGGGGAGGGCAGTTAGATGTGACCAGGCCTGCAGGGAGGGCAGTTGGGGGTGACCAGAAACGGCAGGGGAGGGCAGTTAGGGGCTACCAGGATGGCAAGGGAGGGCAATTAGGGGCAATTGGGCCATCAGGGGAGCAGTTAGGCATCAATCAGGCTGGCAGGGGAGTTTTTGGGAGTGATCAGGCTGGCAGGCAGAAGGGGTTAGGGGCAATCAAGCAGGCAGGCAGGCAAGTGGTTAGGAGCCAGCAATCCTGGTGGGATCGGGCTTAAACGGGCAGTCGGACATCCCTCGAGGGTTCCCAGATTGGAGAGGGTGCAGGCTGGGCTGAGGGATACACACCTCCTGTTCACGAATTTCGTGCACCAGGCCTCTAGTTCTATTATAATGAACTCTCATCAAATATTTAATAATGGAAATTTCAAAGTCTTCTGTCATTTCCAGAGAGTTATTTTTCTACTCTGCTATTTTTGCAAAAGTGAGATTCATTTGAAAGACCTGACCAAAAAATTTGACTACTCACACCACTGCCAAATTTCAAGATATCAAACTGTGGCTGCATATTTCACAACTAAAGAAGTATCCACCTGACATCTGGTTGTGTATAAACCCAGGAGATCTCAAAATTAAATTGACTGGGAAAAGAAGTAACTGACATGGAGGCAGACTGCTTCCTGCTAAGACATTGGGTCAAAAATGTTTCTTTTCATTCTCTTTTCTCTTTCTGACCATCTTTCTCCTAATTTTACACCATAAATGTCCTTTAAATCTTTTCCACCATTTCTTTGTCCTGGACTAAAAAGAAAATACAGTTGTTCATATATCTCAGGCCATTGCAAAGGAAGGCAATCCATCCTCCAACTGATTGTTAATTTGCTATGATGCTGGTAATCTTATAGTTTATCTGCTTGTCACATATTTCTCCTACTTTCCAACATCTCAAGTGTTCTGGATAAATACTTTTGGTGAAGTAGAGACACAGTTACAGAAAATCCTAGCAGATCTGGCTCATGGGGACCCTGGTCAAGAGTGCTCTCAAAACCATGGTCATTGTTTGACTGCTAATAGTTATTATTTTCTCCCTGTTATTCTGTGTTCTCAGAAGTTTTAAATATATGTGGGCAGCCATTGACCAGCCAGCAGATGGTATCTCTCTGACTATATCAACAAAACATAATAGAAGAACTTAACTGGTTCCCAAGAATATGAGTCTGACATCATCTCTTGAGTATACTGCACTTAAACCCAAAGAAGCAACACTAAGACCAATGGTTTTTAACAAACCTCTTGAGTAGTCATGACTATGATCCAAAATGGGGATAGTTGAAATCATTTTCTAGTTGCAAGATAGAGCTGCTCCTGCTTGGGATGCCACATCAGCAAAGTGGAAATTAGGTAACTTTTACGTCCTTGTAAATGCTCCACTTGACCAGAAATGCTGTCTATCCAGTCAGCCAATCCCCAAATGCCAAGCCAACACAGAGCTCTATACTTATTTCATTGTTCCTTCACACCCCAAAGAAGGTTAACTATGTGGCCCCAGACAACCAGTTATTTTCCTTTTTTAAATTTTTTCATTCTGTAAAATTTTCCTGCCTTTCATTCCCATTTTGGAGTTAGCTGGACTCGGGAACAGAGATTGTCTGCTTCATGAAGTGTTAAGTAAAGTTTGTTTGCATCTTTAGTCATTTATAATGTGTGTGTGTGTGTTTTAGCACAATTCATTTTTCAAATTATTTACTCTATTTTGTGTTTGAAATTTCAGTTGGTCTGAGCAGGGATTTGAAAGTTGATCACAGAATTTTATGAAGACATCATTAAATTGATACATTCAAACTATTTTATATTTACTTGATATTATAGCTGATTAAAGCTTTCTGAAATGTAAACTATAAGAAATAATGTATTATTGTATTTTATGAAAATGTCTATATGTAAAGGAAACCAGTTCCCATTTGCCTCACATAGATTTCTAGAAGATAAATTCCCACATGATCAAAATGAAATTGACATTGCTTAATCATTCACAACATGCAATACCTTTTTTGAAAACTAGAGTCAGTGAAATAAAGATCATTGGTATTCTAAAAAAAAAGTGATAAATCTAAGCCTTGTTTTATGTTTTCTATGAGAAGTGTGAGTTCTCATAAACTATTATGGTAAGTAGATCATTGCTGAAAAGGATGTGCCCCACTGTCAAATTAACTCTGAATTTCTATTTCTGTGGTCTATAACATCCTTTGTTTCACCAGCAAACTATGCTTATACTTTCAGCTATATACTTAAAGTTTAAATAAATTTTATTTTTTAAAATTTTATTTTATTGTTTAAAGTATTACAAAAAGTAGTACATATGTCTCCTTTATTTTCCCATTGACCTCCCCCTGGTCTTCCCTACCTCTGGCACACGACCTCACCCACCCCCACAGTGTCTTGTGTCCATTGGTTATGCTTATATGCATGCATAAGTCCTTCGGTTGATCTCTTACCACCCCCCCCGCCAACCCTGTGCTGCCTTCCCACTGTAGTTTGACAGTCTGTTAGATGCTTCTTTGCCACTGTATCTATTTTTATTCATCAGTTTATAATGTTATTTATATTCCACAAACGAGTGAGATCATGCGATATTTATTTTTCACTGACTGGCTTATTTCACTTAGCACAATGCTCTCCAGTTCCATCCATGCCATTGCAAATGGTAAAAATTCCTTCTTTTTTTATAGCAGCCTAATATTCCATTGTGTAGATGTACCACAGTTTTCTAATCCACTCACATGCTGATGGGCATTTAGCCCTGGTCCAGATGGCTTTATAGGGGAGTTTTATCAAACATTCAAAGAAGAAATAAAATCTAATCTCCTCAGACTATTGCAAAAATTCAAGAGGAAGGAGAACTTCCAAGTTCTTTCTACAAAGCTAGCATTACCTTAATCCCAAAACCAGATAAAGACAGTACAAAGAAAGATAATTACAGGCCAATATCCCTCATGAACACAGACACCAAAATTCTCAACAAAATTCTAGCAAATCAAATCCAGCATTACATTAGAAAGATCATACACCATGACCAAGTGGGATTTATTCCAGGGATGCAAGGATGGTACAATATCTGCAAAGCAATAAAAGTGATACACTACATAAACAAACTGAGAGATAAAAACCATATAATCATATCCATTGATGCAGAAAAAGCATTTGACAAAATCCAACACCCTTTTTTGATAAAAACTCCCAGCAATGTGGGAATAGAAGGATCATACCTCAACATAATAAAAGCCATATATGACAAACCCACAGCCAACATCATACTTAATGGGCAAAAACTAAAACCATTTCCCCTAAGAACAGGAGCAAGACAGGGATGCCCATTCCCATCACTCCTATTCGACATAGTACTGGAAGTACTAGCCATTGCAACCAGACAAGAAGAAGAAATAAAAGGCATACAAAATGTAAAAGCAGTAAGATTGTCATTGTTCACAGATGACATGATGTTGTACATAGAAAACTCCAAAGACTCCATCAAAAAACTACTAGACTTACTTAATACATGAATGCAGCAATATAGCAGGATACAAAATTAATACCCAGAAGTCTAGGCTTTTCTATATACCAATAATGAACTCACAGAAAGAGAAACTAAAAAAGCAATCCCATTTACCATTGCAACAAAAAAAAAATTTTAAATACCTAGGAATCAATTTAACCAAGGAGATAAAGGACCTGTACTCAGAAAATTTCAGGACATTGAAAAAAGAGATAGAGGAAGATAAGAACAAATGGAAGAATACACCATGTTCATGGGTTGGTAGAATCAACATTGTTAAAATGACCATACTACCCAAAGCAATCTATAAATTCAATGCACTCCCCATTAAAATACCAACAGCATACTTCAAAGACCTAGAACAAACTCTCCAAAAATTCATCAGGAATAAAAAAGGACCCCGAATAGCTGCAGCAATCTTGAGAAAGAAGAACAATGTTGGAGGGATTACAATACCAGATATCAAGCTATAATACAAAGCCACTGTTCTCAAAACTGCCTGGCACTGGCACAAGAACAGACATATAGACCAGTGGAACAGAACGGAGAACCCAGAAATTGACCCAAGCCGTTATACTCAATTAATATTTGACAAAGGAGGCAAGAACATACAGTGGAGTCAAGACAGTCTCTTCAATAAATGATGTTGGGAAAATTGGATACTGCAAAAAAATAAAACTAGACCACCAACTTATACCATACACAAAATAAACTCAAAATAAAGGACTTAAACATAAGATGGGAAACAATAAAAATCTTAGAAGAAGCCATAGGCACCAAAATAGTAGACATTTGTCGTAGCAATATCTTTACTGATACAGCTCCTAGGGCAATGGAAACTAAGGAGAAAATAAACAAATGGGACTACTTCAAAATAAAAATCTTCCGCACAGCAAAAGAAACCATCAACAAAACAATAAGAAAGCCCACTGCATGGGGAACATATTTGCTAATGTTACCACCAATAAGGGTTTAATCTTCAACATTTACAGGAAACTCATACGACTTAACAAAAGGAAGATAAACAACCCAATAAAAAAATGGGCAAAAGACCTAAATAGACACTTTTCAAAAGAGGACATAAGGAAGGCCAAGAGACATATGAAAACATGCTCAAAGTCACTAGTCATACAAGAGATGCAAATCAAAATGACAATGAGGTACCATCTCACACCTGCCAGAATGGCTATCATCAACAAATAAATAAATGACAAGTGCTGGCGAGGATGTGGAGAAAGAGTAACCCTCCTTCACTGCTGGTGGGAATGCAGACTGTTGCAGCCACTGTGGAGAACAGTATGGAGTTTCCTCAAAAACTAAAAATGGAACTGCCATTTGACCCAGTAATACCACTTCTAGGAATATATCCCAAGAAAACAAACACCAATCAGAAAGGATATATGCACCCCTATGTTCATAGCAGCACAATTTACAATAGCTAAGATTTGGAAACGGCCTAAATGCCCATCAGCAGATGAGTGGATTAAAGTCTGAATAAATTTTCGTCAAAAATCTTAGAAGTTATGAAATCAGGTTGCTGGCATTTATAATGATGCCCTTTGTATGTTAGATCTTCTGGATTGCTAAATCAATGCAACATAGTCTTTAAACATTCTCTCAATTTAGAAAACAATAAACAATAGAAATAAATGATAAAGAGGGACAAAATAATCGCTACTTCTGCAAATGAGTAAAAAACTAAATGCAACACCTTGGATGGGACTGTTTTTCTAAATCTGTTCACATTGGTTTTCTGACTAGATGCTAACAACATTAAAAATATTTATAAATTAATTTAAGTATATATTTTACTATACTGCAATGGGGATGACAGAAATAAAGGAAAAACTTTACATAAACCATATCCATTATTAAAATAGAATGCTGTGTTTCAAGGAACAGTTTTGAGGAGTGGTTAGGAGGAGGTCTTTCAGCTTAAAAATATTTGAATTTATTTTTAAATCCAGGAAACTAAGAAAGGAAAAAAATCCTGAATGAGTAAATTCAAATTTAGAATCTGACCTTTATTTTTTTTTTAGCAAGGACATATTATTTATAAAGATCAAAACCCAATTTGCAACAAGATCTCATTAAGAAAAAAGAAAGAATAATTGATTTCACAAAACTTAGATTCACAGTTCCGCCTGTTCCCTGTGCTTCTCCATTCAGGGGCTTAAACAACACTGTTAGTTCCCCCACCCTTTACTCCTACTCCCAGCATTTCTCTCTGAGTATGGGGTCATTCTCTCCTGCTGAACACAGCTGAATATGTAAATGGGAAATACTGACACATGGACTGCCTTTTATTGTTCTCAGACCTCAAGGCCCTAGAAAGAGAAAAAAAAAATTTTTTTTTCTGGTGTATGGTTCCAACATTCTGCCCCAATTGACCTAACTTAATCATTGCTCATCTATATGGAATAGGGAATCATGAATACTTAAATAAATGCTACTGGGAAGACAAGAGAGATATATTTGCATTAAACAAATTGGGCTATGATGGCACACTATCCATGATTTAAACTTGTCAATTAGTACAGCCTTAAAAATAAGCTTGCAAAAATAATTAGAACCATGAGGATTTCATTCAGCATGCAAAATGTGCATTAACCCCAGTTGCATTTAGTCAGCAAAATAGTTATCTTGTATGACACTGCCAGCTTCTCTAACTAAGAGATTGTCTGTAATGCCACTAGAAAGAAACTCAATATAGGCTTATTACACTCTTATTTAAGTTATAGAACAGGAATATATAAAAGGGCACTCAAAATATTTGAGTCCTTCTGCTGCTTCAATCACTTGCAAAACAATACAACTATGGTTTCACTTAAATGTGGAATCTAGGAAACCAAAACAAAAATATACTTGAGCAGAGTTGAGCAGTTGAAACACAGACTAAAGGGATTACCGGAAGGAAGAGGGTAGGGAGGTGGGTGAAAAAGGTGAAGGAAAATATTGTCAATAATACTATGATAAATCTGCATGGTGAGAAATAATTACTATAATTAATAGGATGATCACAATGTATAAAATGTTGAATAACTATAGTGTACACTTGAAACTATTATAACTAATATAACATTATATACCAACTATACTTAAATAAATAAAAAAACCAACATGCCTAGATAGCAGCTGTATCTTCTTCCCGGTACACTATGTGCTAAAACAGAGGTTGGTAAACTTTTGCTGTAAAAGGTTAGATGGTAAATACATTCATAGCTGCAGGCCATATAGTCTCTGTTTCAACTGCTCAACTCTGCTGTTTAGCATGAAAGAAAACATAGACAACATAGAAACAAATGAACATGGTTGTGTTGCAATAAAAATGTATTCAGGGCCCAGCCAGTGCGGCTCAGTGACTGAGATTCGACCCATTCACAGTTCAATTCCGGATCAGGGCAGATGCCCAGTTGTGGGTTTGATCCCCAGTAGTGAGCATGCAGGAGGCAGCCAATCAATGATTCTCTCATCATTGATGTTTCTAGCTCTCTTTCCCTCTCCCTTCTTATCTGAAATCAATTAAAATATATATTTTTAAAAATTTATTCATGGGCACTGGAATTTGAATTTCATATACTTTTTACATGTCTTAGAGTATATTCAGTTTGATTTCTCCCCAACCATTTAAAATTCACTCTTAGCGTGTGGTCTGTACAATAGGCAGTGTGCCAGATTTAGTCCATGGGTCAGAGTCTGCTGATCCCTGTGTTAAAGAAGTCAAGATCTCAAACCTTTTATTTATGGGTTTCAATATAATGTAAAATATTTTACCTCAATTTTGATAGTTTATAAATTTTCAGGCATTTTACCGTGTGTTTGTGTGTGTGTGTGTGTGTGTGTGTGTGTGTATGTACTTCAATAGCATTTTACTGTAAAAATACTGTGTGCTTGTGTCTTTTGATGTGTTTATCCATAAAGTGATTGTTATGCTATCAAATGCTGTTGGTTCATATTAGATGACCAAAAAAAGTAGAGTGAATCAAAGTAAAATTATTTCTAAAAAAGAACATCGACCATAGCTAATATTCTATATATGTTACAATATGTTACCTTTTCATAATGCTGTAATTTAAATACAAAAAGTTAAAACATGTAACTAAATTTGTGAAATTTAAAAATAATAATATAAATATGTCTTACTAAGTTATGTCAAATAATTATAGCTAAATGCATTTATATCATTTTTTCTTTATTGTAAAGGTTTTCTGACTTATTTTGCTTTCTCTCTTTTAAGCTCTGAATTATAGAGAGTAGGAATTTTCAAAAAGCAGTATCTGCTGTACAGAAGCTTTTTATTTTGATGTAGTCCCATTTGCTTATTTTCTCTTTAGTATCCATTGCCCTAGGAGCTATGTCGGTGAAGATATTGCTTCAGCAAATGTCTGAGATTTTGCTGCCTATGGATTCCTCTAATAATTTTATGGTTTCCCATCTTATGTTTAAGTCCTTTATCCATTTTGAGTTTATTTTTGTGTATGGTGTAAGTTGGTGGTCTAGTTTCATTTTTTTGCATGTACCAGGATCTGTCCAATTTTCCCAACACCTTTTATTGAAGAGACTGTCTTGACTCCATTGTATGCTCTTACCTCCTTTGTCAAATATTAATTGAGCATAATGGCTTGGGTCAATATCTGGGTTCTCTGTTCCATTCCATTGGTCTATATGTCTGCTCTTGTGTCAGTACCAGGCAGTGGCTTTGTAGTATAGCTTGATATCTGGTATTGTTATCCTTCCAACTTTGTTCTTCTTTCTCAAGATTGCTGTAGCTATTTGGGGTCTTTTTTATTTCAGATAAATTTTTGGAGAGTTTGTTCTAGGTCTTTGAAGTATGCTGTTGATATTTTAATAGGGATTGCATTGAATCTATAGATTGCTTTGGATAGTATGGACATTTTAATGATGTTGATTCTACCAATCCATGAACACGGTATGTTCTTCCATTTGTTTATGTCTTCTTCTATCACTTGTTTCAGTGTCCTGTAGTTTTCTGAGTACAGGTCTTTTACCTCCTTAGTTAAGTTTATTCCTAAGTATCTTAATTTTTTTGGTGCTATGGTAAATGGGATTGTTATTTTTAATCTTTCTTTCTGTAAGTTCACTATTGGTGTATAAAAATGCCACAGATTTCTTAGTGTTAATTTTGTATCCTGCTACATTGCCAAATTCATTTATTAAGTCTAATAATTTTTTTGATGCAGTCTTTAGGTTTTTCTATGTACAGTATCATGTCATCTGGAAATAATGACAGTTTTACTTCTTTTCCAATTTGTATACCTTTTATTTCTTCTTCTTGTCTAATTGCTATGGCTAGCACTTCTAGCACTATGTCAAACAGGAGTGTGAAAGTGGGCTTCCCTGTCTCATTCTTGTTCTGAGGTGAAATGGTTTTAGATTTTGCCCATTAAGTATGATGTTGGCTGTAAGTTTGTCATATAAGGCTTATATTATTTAGAGGTATGATCCCTCTATTCCTATTTTGCTGAGGGTTTTTATCAAAAAAGGGTGTTAGATTTTGTCAAATGCCTTTTCTGCATCAATAGATATGACTATGTGATTTTTATCTCTCAATTTGTTTATGTGATATATCAAGTTTATTAATTTGTGGATATTGTACCACCCTTACATCCCCGAGATAAATCCTACTTGGTCATGGTGTATGATCTTTCTGATGTCATGCTGGATCTGATCTGCTAGAATTTTGTTGAGGATTCTGGCATCTATGTTCATGAGGGATATGGGCCTGTAATTATCTTTCATTGTGTTGTCTTTTTCTGGTTTTGGGATTAGGGTAATGCTGGCTTCATAGAAGGAGCTTGGAAGTGTTCCTTCCTCTTGAATTTTTTGGAATAGTCTGAGGAGGATAGGCTTTATTTCTTCTTTGAATATTTGGTAAAACTCCCCTGTGAAGCTGTCTGGCCCCAGGCTTTTGTTTGCTGGAAGCCTTTTGATTACTGCTTCAATTTCCTCCATAATTATCAACCTATTGAGATTTTTAGATTCTTCCTTATTGAGTTTTGGAAAGTTGTATTTTTCTACAAATATGTCCATTTCCTCTAGGCTGTCTAGTTTGTTGGAATAGAGTTGTACATAGTATTTTTTAACAATCCTTTGTATTTCTGTGGGGTCTGCTATTATTTCACCACTTTCATTTCTGATTTTGTTTATTTGGTTCCTCTCTCTTTGCTTCTTGATGAACCTGGCTAGAGGTTCATCAATCTTGTTTATCCTTTCAAAGAACCAGCTCTTGGTTTCATTGATCTTTTGTATTGTTTTGTTTTGTTTTTTGTTTTGTATTTTTTTTTTTTTTTGGTCTCTATGTCATTTATTTCTGCTCTGATCTTTATTATCTCCTTCCTTCTTCTCATTCTGGGCTTTTCTTGTTGCTCTCTTTCTAATTTTTTAAGTTATAGAGTTAGATAATTTATTACCATTTATTCTTTTTTTCTTTTTTCTGTTTTTTGTTTTTGTTTTTGGTTTTTTTTTGTTGTTTTTTTTTAGGTAGGACTGTAGAGCTATAAACTTCCCTCTCAGCACTGCTTTCATTGTGTCCCATAGATTTTGGATTGCTGTGTTTTCATTGTCATTTGTTTCCAAACCACTATGCTCAATTAATATTTGACAAAGGAGGCAAGAACATACAATGGAGTCAAGACAGTCTCTTCAATAAATGATGTGGGGAAAATTGAACCCATACATGCAAAAAAAATGAAACTAGACCACCAACTTACACCATACAAAAAAATAAACTCAAAATGGATAAAGGACTTAAACATAAGATGGGAAACCATAAAAATCTTAGAAGAAGCCATAGGCACCAAAATCTCAGACATATGCCAAAGTAATATCTTCACTGATACAGCTCCTTGGGCAATGGAAACAGAAGAGAAAATAAACAAATGGGACCACATCAAAATAAAAAGCTTCTGTACAGCAAAAGAAACCATCAACAAAACAACAAGAAAGCCCACTGCATGGGGAACATATTTGCCAATGTTACCACCAATAAGGGTTTAATCTCCAACATTTACAGGAAACTCATACAACTTAACAAAAGGAAGATAAACAACTGAATAAAAAAATGGGCAATGGACCTAAATAGATACTTTTCAAAAGAGGACATAAGGAAGGCCAAGAGACATATGAAAACATGCTCAAAGTCACTAATCATACAAGAGATGCAAATCAAAATGACAATGCAGTACTA
Organism: Cnephaeus nilssonii; assembly: GCF_951640355.1. Lineage (NCBI taxonomy): Eukaryota > Metazoa > Chordata > Mammalia > Chiroptera > Vespertilionidae > Cnephaeus > Cnephaeus nilssonii. Next base: position 65,061,603 of record NC_137079.1, on the reverse strand, counting down.
TCTCACACCTGTCAGAATGGCTATCATCAACAAATCAACAAATGACAAGTGCTAGAGATGATGCGGAGAAAAAGGAACCCTCATGCACTGCTGGTGGGAATGCAGACTGGTGCAGCCACTGTGGAGAACAGTATGGAGTTTCATCAAAAAACTAAAAATGTAATTCCCATTTGGCCCAGTGATCCTACTTCTAGGAATATATCCCAAGAAACTAGAAACACCAATCAGAAAGGATATATGCACCCCTATGTTCATAGCAGCACAATTTACCATAGCTAAGATTTGGAAACAGCCTAAGTGCCCATCAGCAATGAGTGGGTTAAAAACTCTGGTACATCTACACAATGGAATACTAGGCTGCTATAAAAAAGAAGGAATTCTTACCATTTGCAAAAGCATGGATGGAACTGGAGAGCATTATGCTAAGTGAAATAAGCCAGTCAGAGAAAGATAAATATCGCATTATTTCACTCATTTGTGGAATATAATGAACAACATAAAGTGATGAACAAAAACAGATCCAGAGACAGAGAAACATCAATCAAACCATCAAACCTCAGAGGGATGGTAGGGGAGGGTGGGAGGAAGGGGGAGAGATCAACCAAAGGAGTTGTATGCATGCATATAAGCCTAACCAATGGACACAGACACCAGAGGGGTGAGGGCATGAGTGAGGAAGGTGGGGGGTGGGTCAATGGGGAGATAAGGACACATAGGTAAGACTTTAATCAATAAATAAAAATAAAAATAAAAAAAGCAGTCTCTGACTTGAACAAGCTTTCAGTTCTGTCCAATATCAACAGGAATAGTTTTGCTCTTTGTTCTAATTTTCACACAGTATCCCATTAACTTCAGACATTATTATAAACTAGAGGCCAAGTACACGAAATTCAGGCACTCAGGGTGGGGGGGAGAGGCAGGTCCTTCAGCCTGGCCTGTGCCCTCTCGCAGACCGGGAGTCATAGGGGATGTCCAACTGCTGGCATAGGCCTAAGCGGGCTATGCTGGCAGTCAGACATCCTTAGTGCTGCCTGCAGAGGTGGGAGAGGCTCCTGCCACTGCTGCTGGGTTCGTCAGCCTGTGAGCTCAGCTTCTGGCTGAGCAGTGGTCCCGCTGTGGGAGCACACTGACCACCAGGGGGCAGCTCCTGCATTGAACATCTGCCCCCTGGTGGTCAGTGTGTGTCATAACGAGTGGTCGTTTCAACGTTCAGTCAATTTGCATATTAGCCTTTTATTATATAGGATGACAATTTTTTCTTTAGTTTATTTAAAGTTGTGTTGATTTCACATAGGTTTTTAGCTTTAATAAAATAGATTTGGAAGTAGTGATAGATGAAGATACAATCCTTCATTGCTGCATTTTCTCTCAAGGAGAAAATTACTATTCCTTTTAACTTCAGGCTTTATCCTTGATGGATATCCAATGATTCATTTTATTTACTCAAGATTAAAATCTTTTCATTTCATTTACTAAAGATTGAAATTATATGTTAGCCTATTTCAGTTATCTCTGCAAATTACTACTTTCAGTTTGTTTTTATCTGTTTTCTTACTTTGAACTTTGTATTGAACACACAAGCTAAATTTATATTTAAGAGGTAATACATTTTTAGTATTTCTTTTGAATTTTCTATATACATTCATGCCATCTGCAAAAATAAAAATTTTATTTTATCAATTCCAATATTTATACTTGATAGAACCTTCAGAACAATGCTTTACATGTAATGTAATACTAACCGATGCTCTTGTCTCATTGGCAGGGAATGTGTTAATAAATTTTCCATTAAATATAATGTTCTACTTTAATTGTGCTCTTTATCAGATTTAAATATACCCCTCCCTTACCCAGTTTGCAATGAGATTTATGATTAGTATTAATACATACCATAACATTTACTATTTTAGGAGTATGTTTCCATGTATGCAGTATATGTATACATTTCCATAAACACCACTACAATAAGAATACAAAACAGTCCCATTATTACAAAAATCTTCATTGTGCTGTCTCACTTGTAGTCATAACTTTGCACCAACCAAACCCTGGCAACAACTAATCTGTTCTCAGTTCCTGTAGATATGCCTTTTCCACAATGGCTTCTTTCTCTCAGTCTAATGCATTTAAAAGTCATCCATATTGCTGTGACTATTGGTATTTTGTTCTTTTTTCTTCTTTAACAGTATAAAATTGTATGAATATGTACAATTTGTTTATACATTTATGGGAATTTGGGTTGTTTCTCGTTTTGGTCAATTATGAGTGGAGCCACCATAAATATTCATGTACAGTTTTTATGTGAACAAAATATTTCATTTCTCCAGGGCAAAAACCTAGTAGTGGGATTATTGGGTGATATAGTAAGAGTATATTTAATTTAATATGAAACTTCCCAACAGAATTATTGTATAATTTTGTATTCCCAAGGAAATGAATTAAAGTTTCAGTTGTTTTGTCTCCTTGCTAGCACTTGGTATACTGTACATATTTTTCATTTAAAAATATTTCAATGAATATTTAGTTTTCATTTTAATAGGTACATAGTGTTACCCCATTGTGGTTATAGTTTGCATTACCCTAATGTTTCATGATGTTGAGCATGAAAAGGGTTTTTATTTTTATAATGTATTGGATATAATCATTAAAGAAAACAAAATCTGAATGAAGGAAAGCATGGGTATGTAGAAAGAAAGAAAACAAATTGACTTTTGGAAAACATAATTCAAATAGATTAATACCAATATAGATTTTTTTAAAATTTGCTAGCAATTATCACTAAAGAATTCTCTGAGTATCCAGAGTACAAACTACGTACGCAGCGGGGGACACCCTAAATGGAGAAAGATCAGGCTCAATTTAGATTTCTCTAGGGCTGCAATCTATGACAGAACACAATGGAGCAAAGTTTTAAAATATCAGGAAAAGAAAAAGTGTATATATTTTATTTTCAATTAAATCCCCATTCAAGGTGTAAAGTAACAGAAAATATGTTCAGACACGCAAACCTTAATGAATTAGACCTATCTCATACGTTTTTTGAGAAAAATCAGACAACAAAATGAAATGACACAACAAATAATGGTGTTTGTAACATCCAGCCAAGAGAAAAAAAATCTAAGGACACCAATTCGTTTTGAACATATTGAAAAATTAAATACTCTCTTTATATAATTTCCTATAACCATATATATGTAAATACATATATTAGTCTCTATTTTATCTTTGTGTTTGTTCATAAATAGAGAAACAAAATAAGTGAGTAAGAGAATATCTGCAAACATAATTAATGGTGAAACACATGGACCTCTCATTAACATAAGGAACAAAATAAGTTGATAACCATAATTATTCATGTTATAGAAGTGTTAGTCAATGTTCTGATTAAGTTTATGATGTTGTAAAAATTGGAGAGGATACAAATTATTCTCGCAACAGATATGACCTAAAATATGTCCATTTGATATATAAGATTTTGACTTTCCACATCCTTTTTCCTGCTGAGCGGCATTTCTTTGCATGATTGAGCTGATCAGATCTCCCATGGCTTGAATGCAGCTCAACACAGGAAAGAGAGCAGCCAGAAAGTTATCTTCCTTGGTGAGTAGCTGGCACCGCAGCATTAAAGTCCTCTTTCAGATTTCTCCAGCTTTGTCAATGAGGAGTAGTTGCAATCTCACGCATCATTTGCTATGTTAATATTGATTTATTTTGTCTGTGCTATTCTTACCTATATTTTCATGAAAATTTCAATTGCACGGACTATCACATGCTTGTTTTCTTTGTTAACTTCTGAAGCAATTGTAAACCAATAATGCCATATATTCAATGTTCTAATGAAGATAATTGACCTATTTTTGTTTTTTTCAGGAACAAGTTCCTATTTTAAGTCAAGGTTAGACTAGATGTGCCCATGGGTAATCATATATGTGTAGAAAGTAAGATAATAAAATAAAAATGTAATTCAGTAAATAGTTAGTTATGTATTTTATTATTTGACAAAAATCCATAGTTTTCCCCTATCAGAAAATCTTTTAGAAAATATAATGGAGGAAATATTTGCATTAATAGTGACAAAAGAATAACATGTCTGTAAAGGAATTTAATGATAATGGGAAACACTTAACCTTTGAGAGATTATTGTCAAGAGTAATATGATGATTTGTCTGGATGCCCCAACACATCAATTTCACTTGAGGCTAGAAATACCAGCGGAATGTTCCCACCTGTGCCTCTCACTGGAACTTGCCCTGGACCACAGGAAATATCTCCCTAAGGTTACAAGTCCTTTCAGGGATCTGCCAACTGTAATTGACTACGAAGGAGAAAAGGAAATTTTCCTCAGCTCTCTTAGGGTTCCTAGCCAGATCAAAAAATTAAAATGACAAAGATAGATTAATAGGAGAAAAGCAATAAAATTTTATGGAATTTTTACATGTACATAGATCCTTGACAAGAGTATAAAGAACTAAAGAAGTGATCAAAGCAGGAATTTTTTATGCTTTTTGGACAAAGAAACAATAAATTTGTGAAGAATTGGTAAAACAGAGGGGATTTAATTAGGGGTATTAAATGGTGAAGAAGTAGGAAGATAAGGATTATTTCAACAAGGTTTGTCTCTACAGATTTCTTGGCCCTAAATTCCCTGTCTGTAGTGATAAAAATGCTCTCCTTCCTCCTGCTACGGGAAACATACCTGTCTACTGCTTTTAGGAAAGAAGGGAAGAGTGACCTTCTTGATTCTGCTGTCTCTCAGACTCCTTCAGCTTAAGATATGCAATATGCCACATATTTGGGTCTGTGTTCTGAAGCCCATCAGCTGGCTTAGGTGAGGATATAAAGGCCTTGTCCTTGTGGCTCAATTTGGGACAATTATGAAGGGCCACCCCAACACCACAGCTCCTCCCAAAATTAGCCGTGACCTTAATTACAAATGCTTTGGGAGACAGCTTTCTTTCAGCCCAACCCTACCTTTCTTTCAAGGCTTTTCTACTGCTCTCTTAGGTGAGCTTGGGATTGGCATTCTATGTACTCTTAGGTGAAAGCCATGGTATAAATAGAGGAAGCAGGGTGTTCTTTACAGTTCCTCCTGCCTTAGCATCTTTCAAGCTTACCAGAAGATTCTTTTATTCATAGGTGATCACATGCTTGCCTAGATCAAGTCATTTTCCCCCTCTTTTGCTATTTATCATTCGTTAGGGGAATCCTTATAAGGCGGATCCTTAAAGATATATGAGTGAGTTTATGCAGGCAAGTGTAACCTAGGGATCCTTACATACCTAAATATTTCAGAGTCTCTATTCTTTTAATGTCCAAATAAAATATTTCCACATATGTCAGAAGATCTCGGCAGTCTTCATGTGAGATATACAGTATTTTCTAAGGCAGAATTAATAATTTTGCTGCTGGAGCAGAGATGAGAAAGTAATACATTCTGCTTTGGGAATAGTGAATCACAAAAGGAAACACATAAATTCAATCCTGAAAGAATGTAGAAAAGTAAGCAGAATTTCACATTGGCTTTTCGGCTTAGAAACTTCAGACAGTTTACCATCTCATGGGCAAATGGCAAACCACACTTTTATTTCAAATTTCAAAAACTACAGTTCTTTCCATAGTATGGTGAAAATAATGTAATTTTGCCATGACTGGTTTTGCTCAGTGGATAGAGCATCGGCCTATGGACTGAAGGGTCCCAGGTTCAATTCGGGTCAAGGGCATGCACATTAGTTGCAGGCACATCCCCAGTAGGGGGTGTGAAGGAGGCAGCTGATCAATGTTTCTAACTCTATATTCCCTCTCCCTTTCTCTCTGTAAAAAAAACAATAAAAATATATTTTTTAAAAAGAAAGAAAAATAATGTAATTTAAATGTGGAACAATTTTGTAAACTTAACTTTTAAATTTAATTATGTATATATTATTAAAATATATGAAAAATATATTTATGAACTGTCACTGACTTCATTTTTGTTGCATGTAAAAGAGATAGTATGAAACTTTTTACATCTTCCCATTAGTTCATGGATCAAAATGAGAAATAAGGAAATGACCCTGAACTGTTTTGCTCAATAGTTAGAGCATTGGCAATTGACTGAAGGGTCACGGGTTCAATTGCTAGTCAGGGCAAGTTACCTCAATCCCCAGCTCAGTCAGGGCACGTGCCAGAGGCAATCAATCAATATATTTCATGTTTACTCTCTCCCCCTCTTCCCTCCACTCTTTAAAAAAAAAAAAAAAAGAAAGAAAGAAAAAAGCTATACTTGGGAGAGAGGATAAAAAAAAGAATAAGGAAATTTATGCAAAAGCATTTTGAGAAATGTATAATCTTATGAAAAAATTAAAGTATTATTATTACTGTTATTGCTTTAAATACTTACTATTATTACAACACTACCACTATTCCAAAATATGTGTAATCTCCCACAAAAGATGGAGAAATCGACTACGTAATAATAATAATAAAAAACACCCTACAGACTGCTAGATCCTTGAGGATTAAAAAGGTTTTATTTCTCTTGATATTACACCGTGGATAGCTACATTAGCCTTTGATTGGTTACTGTATTAGTTAGGAATCCCCAGAGCAACATAACCAATAGAATATATATGGAACATTATTGTGAGGAATTGTCTCACTTGATTATGGAGGCTAAGTAGTCCCACAATCTGCTGTCTGCAAATGGAGACCCAGGAAAGCCAGTGGTATAAGTCAGTCTTGTTCAAAAGGCCCAAGAAGCAGGGGACTGATGGCGAGGAAAAGAAGATGAAATGAGATGTCCTGGATCAGTGAGGCAGAAGCATTTATTTTTCCTCTGCTTTTTGTTCTCTTCAGACCCTCAGTGACTTGAAGGATACCCAACCACATTGAAGAGCACAACTGACTACTGAGTCCACCAATTCAAATGCTAATTTCATCCAGAAAAACTCTCAGAGACACACCTAGAAACAATATTTAACCCGGGCATCGTTGGCCCAATCAAGTTAACATATAAAATTAACTATTACAGTTATAATACTAGCATATCAAACAGATAGATATTACATAATTGATATAATATAACACAAAAATAAAGTATTAATATATAATATACCTAATATATTAAGTTACCTAATTTTCTTTTAAAAATTTTATGAGTAATTATAAAATAAAATTAATAGTATTTTAGATCTTTAATGTAATGTAGTCACTCTAATCACAGTGAACATTGTGATTTATAACACATTTTTAATGAATTCTAATTAGAAAAACAGTGAATAATTGAAAGAACTGGGTCAGTCTGCAGTATATTATTTTATTTCTCTTAACCAAAATACAGAAAAATACTCAGGCTTTATAACTAACATTAAATCATACATATTAAATTTACATTGTATAATTAGTGGAAAAACTTAAATGTGTCTCCAGGTGAGATAGCAAAGAATAAATGGCATCCAATCATTTAATAAATATATATTGAAGGTTCACTAGATGTCTGATCCTGTGCTAGATTGGGGGCACACGCATTGTAAAAAATGCGGTTGTACCTCATGCACTCATGAAGCTTTCATGCTACTGTGACAACATAATGATCTAAATAATGTGATTCAAATTGAGTAGATATTTGTCTGGAAAAATATGCTGATGAATATCAGCCTGAATGATTTAATTCATAATTAGTTCAGCTTCATAAAACATTCTATGAAACAGGTTAATTTAATCTCTTTGGCTACAGAAAAAATAATCAGGTAAAGTTATTAATTGCTTACTAATTAAAATATTCCAAATAATTTGCCTTTGCATCTTTAAGTGACCATAATTAACCTGGAATATGGCTTGGTCACGCTTGTCACCTGTAGGTTGACAGAAATCCAGATAGTGCTCCCATCCTATCATGAAGCCTGCGTATGACCTGATTCATGGGCCCTTTTATTCTGTGACTTGATATGTACATCTGACCTTCAAATTAATGGCATTAGTTCCTATAAAGTTTGTGTGTTGGTCATCCAGCTATTGACTGTCTGCCATATACCTCCCCTCTTCCATCCTCCTTTATTGTGCTAGGGCTGGGAATTTGCAAATCGCATTTCTCTTCTGGTACATCATTCTCTGCTGATGCTTTTACTAGTACTAGAGGCCCAGTGCATGATAATTCATGCACTGGAGGGGGGGCCCTCAGCCTGGCCTGCCCCCTCTCACAGTCCAAGAGCCCTAAGAGGTGGGAGGTGACCCGGCGATCAGGGGAAGGCGACGCCCCTATCGCACTTACGTTGCTGCCACTGCCGGCAGCGCAAGCCTCTGATGGCCCTGGTTACCTGAGCCTCGGGTGGCCCTGGGCAGCTGGGGGGCTGAGAGCGGGTCCAACCACACCATGTGTTTACCTCCCCCCTCCCCTCGCACCCACCCCCTCCGCCGGGTGGGCTGAAATGACTGTGGGACTCTGGCCGCAGGCGCAAGAAGTTTGCCTAGTTCTCAATGCTTTTTAAACTTTCCGGGGACCTCATAACCTTCAGAGACCAGTTGGGCAGCTCTCCTCAAATGTAAGAGTTTCTGTTCTGAAGAAGCTCTAAGTTCCGGAGATGCCAATCCCAGGTAGGTTATGTCTCATCTTCAGAGGTTTGAACTCCCTTTTAGGGGAACTTCTTCCAAGATTTTAGGCTCTAATAAACCCCAACCTTGGCCCTTTTTTTCACAAAACAGGACAGTATTGCTCCCCGTCAATATCATTTATGGTTTGCCTCTGTTTTCCCCCTCTGTTTTTCTGTCCTCTAATTACTATTTAATATCTTACATAAATGTTTCCAGTTAAAATAATTGGCATGATTTCTGTTTTCTGTCTGTGTCCCAACTGGTAATGTATTACCTGTGTATCCATTTCTTAGTAGGAACCAGCAGGCTACAATAAGAATGGGGTTAGGATAAAGTAGGTTAATTTATTATGTAACCTAGGAATTATCTGAGCATTTATTTAATGTTCATAGTAGAGGAAATAATTTAAAGGAGTCTTTCTTCCTAGAGATCTGTCCTTTTTATGTTGCTTAGCAGTGAGAGCAGTTGTACAGATAATTTTCTAGAGCATGCATCATATATAAGATGCATGTCTGAATTCTTGAACTAGCAATATATATGAGCAGCAGTGAATTGGAAGAAAATAATTGCTAGGACTAGAGAAATGTGGTTGGTGACATTTCTGCATCTTAATGTGTGAACTCTGAGCAACTGCAGATATTGGTAAGTCTTTTACATTCTGCAAAAGAGGCTATTGGTCAAATCACATGAGGAAAAACTGGCCTGAGCTTTGCAGACAGTGAACTGTTGGCACCAAACCAGTTGACAAAAATGGATGTTTTCAACAGGATCAAACAAAAGTTTTTGATAAAGGATTATTGAGTATTTTAAAGATAAATCTCATATACTTGTCTATGTTATTAGTAGTTGCATTTATTTATTATTGCAGTTGAATTATAAAGAATATTGAATTCTGTTTATGGAAGTCACTGTGCAAGTAATTGGATTTACAAAAGCAAAAAATAAAAAAATGCATGACTCTTTACCTGAAAAAGCTAGTCTAAAAAGAGACATGGTTATAGCCTAGAAGTATGTACACAGTATACATGGGTATAGTATTAAAAAAACAAACAAATAGATAATGTTCAGAAATATTACAGAGAGGTTGGTGATTAACCGTATCTCTTTGGAGAAAAAGGGTCAGTCACAGATGAAACCCCAGAGTAAATGAATTTAAATTCAGTCTTGTTATTTTGAGCCTAGGACCTTCAATGAATTAAAAACAAAGTTTATCAAGTAGGTGAAGGAAAAGAGCATAATGGGAAAGGAAATTTGAAACATTGTGTCCTGTATGCAAACTGTAAATTAGTGTGATAGTACTCAGGGTATAGTGTCCCAGAAAGAGGAGTGTTGTGGCTAGATTAGATAAAAATCATCTAAAATTTAAAATTACTTTAAATATTACAAGAATTTATTGAAATATAAAAGTACAGGAGAAAAATAAATCATAATATTGTCTTTATGGAAAGGCAAAGATGGAAGTAGCAAGAGTTGTAAAATTTGATCCAGAGTCCAGGTAAAGATGGAAAACTAAAGTTAAGGAGGTGTCCACATAGATGGTGAGTTGACGAGAGGTATATCCCAGTCACCCATGAGATTGTCTGTAAAAGTGAATGGAGTAAAAGGAAAGTGTGTGGAAGGCAGGGCCATTCTCTGGTTTGTATAAATGGGTGCCATCAATTAAAGTGGGACATTTAGTGGAATGTTCTACTTTGGAGGAATGAAAGAATAAAGATCATTTTAGTACTCAGTGTATTGTGTTCATAGGTCCAGTATCTCATATGCAGACACACTTTAAGCAATCATGTACTGTTATTTATATATTAGAGGCCCCGTGCACAAAACTCGTGGACTGGGGGCGGGTCCCTCAGCCTGGCCTACACCCTCTTGCAATCCAGGATCCCTCGCTCCTTACCTTCTGCCTGCTCGCTCCTTACCGCTCGGCTCGCTGCTCCTTAATAAGCAGGCTCCTTACCACTTGGCTAGCTATGCCTTAGCACTGCCTCAGAGGTGGGAGAGGCTCCCGCCACTGCTGTTGCGCTCCCTAGCTGTGAGACCAGCTTCTGGCTGAGCGGTGCTCCCCCTGTGGGAGCACACTGACCACCAGGGGGCAGCTCCTGCATTGAGCATCTGCCCCCTGGTGGTCAGTATGCATCATAGTGACCACTCATTTTGGTCATTCTGCCATAACATGTTTGATGTTAAACTAGCAATTAAATGAGTATTCCTAGGAACACATATAGAGCCAAGAAAGAAGAGTATTAAGGATTGAAATTCAGGAAAACCCAATATGTAAAATGTACCCAGAGCACTCGTTCTACATTATCCACTTAGTTGACTATCTTTTTATTATTTTTATAAGCATCATAGTTAAAAGAATACTTTGATGAAATAAATGTGACATTTCTATGTAAAAAATTCTACATAGAATTGAACTTATTTTTAAAATACCTTAGAGTTATGTGTACACTAAGAGTAAAAAAATACGTTCGATAAAAAAAGTTCCCAAACTGCCTGTATAATGTCATTTCAATCAAAATCTACGCTAATAAAAGAGAAACATGCAAATTGACCATCCCTCTGCTAAACCCATCAGCCAATCAGGAGTGAGTATGCAAATTAACCCAACAAAGATGGCGGCGGCCACGGAGCTGGAGCGAGCAGGAGGCTTGGGTTGCCCCCAGTGACAGAGGAAGCCAAGCTTCTGGCCCGCCCTGGCTGCCTCTGAAGGAGTGGCTGGGAGCCTGAGTCGATGGGGGGCATGGCCAGCCTGAAAATGGCCCTCAGCCCCTTACCCAGGCTGGCGATGCCCCCAGGGAGTGAGGGTCCCCACTGGGGCCATGGTCAGCCTGCAAAAAGCCATCAGCCCCTCACCCAGGCTGGCCACACACCCCCAGCAGGGACCCTCTCCCCATGGGGGCATGTCCAGCCTGCAAACCACCACAGACCCCTCACCCAGGCCGCCACATGCCCCAAGGGAACCCCCACCCTGATCGAGGACACCCTTCAGGGCAAACCAGCCAACCCCCACCCATGCACCAGGCCTCTATCTATACTAATAAAAGGGTAATATGCTAATTAGACTGGGAGACCTTCCAGGAGACCTTCTGGATGTTCTTCTGGGCAAAGCCATGGTGGCGGGGCTGAGGTAGAAGCGGTTAGAGGTCAAGAGGGGGGCAGTTGTGGGTGATCAGGCCAGTGGGGGGTCCATTGGGGGTGATCAGGCAGGAGGGGTGGGGGGGCAGTTGAGGGTGAGCGGACCAGCAGGGGGCCATTTGGGGGTGAGCAGGCCATCAGTGGGGGTCAGTTGGGGGTGATCAGGACATTGGGGGGGGCAGTTTGGATTGAGCAGGCCAGCAGGGGGGCAGTTGGGGGTGAGCAGGCCAGTGGGGAGGTAAGGTGGGGGCAAGCAGGCCAACAGGGGGACCAGTTGGGGGTGAGCAGGCCTGCAGGGAGGGGTAGTTGGGGGCGAGCACACTGGCACGGGTGGCAGTTGGGGGTGATCAGGCTTGTGTGGGGGCATTTGGGGGCAATCAGGCCGGCGGCGGGGGGCAGTTGGGGGCAAGCAGGGCGGCAGGCAGAGTGGTTAGGGAAAATCAAGCAAGAAGGCAGGTGAGCGGTTAGGAGCCAGCAGTTCCGGATTGTGGGAGGGATGTCCGATTGCCAGTTTAGGCCTGATCCCTGTGAACCAGCAGTAGGACATCCTTCGAGGGGTCCCAGATATGAGAGGATGCAGGTCGGGCTGAGGGACACCCTCCTGTGCATTAATTTTGTGCACCAGGCCACGAGTCTATATGTATAAAAGCCTAATATGCAAATTGTCCCCTTGGGAGTTCGATCAGAAGACTGGGAGTTCCATCGCTTGCTATGACATGTGCTGACAACCAGGAGTGGCACGGAACAAAGGAAGACCCCAGCCTGCAGCCAGGGAAGGGAGGCCCCAGCCGGTAGCCTGAAGGCCCTGATCGGCCCTGATTGCCAGCCAGGCCTAGGGACCCTACCCATGCACGCATTTCATGCACCAGGCATCTAGTACATAGATATTTATAGAAAATAAATATTGGAAAAAATATATATACATATGATATTAAACCTCAAAAATATACTGGTAAGTATGTTTAAAATTTAATTTTAAATATTGCTGTTGAGATTTACTAAAAATATGACCTCAAGTGGCATTAGGAGCCAATTCTTATTGTCTATAGAGAGTAGATGATGCAAAAAAAAGACCTCCTCTAAGAATGCATATCTATAATAATAAAAGCGTAATATGCTAATTAGACCTGACATCCTTCCAGATGACCTTCCAGATGAAGCCGGGGCTGCGCAGGGAGCCCAGGTCCCAGGTGCCGGAGGAAAGCCCGGGACCTGGGTGCCAGAGGGAAGCCGGTGGTGGCAGCCAGGAGAAGGAAGGCCTACTCTTGCACGAATTTCATGCATCGGGCCTCTAGTGTACTGTAATGATTTAAAGTGGCCTCTACTCTAAAATGCATGCGTAATATGCTAATTAGACCAGATAGACCAGACGACTTCCAGACGTCCTTCTGGACAAAGCCACGGTGGCGGGGGCCCAGGCAGAGGCAGTTAGGGGTGATTAGGCAGGCAGGCAGAGCAGTTTGGGGTGATCAGGCCAGCAGAGGAGAGCAGTTAGGGGTGATTAGGCCAGCAGGGAGGAGCAGTTAGGGGTGATCAGGCAGGTAGGCAGAGTGGTTAGGGGCAATCAGGCAGGCAGGTAGGTGAGTGATTAGGACCCAGAGGTCCTGGATTATGAGTGGGATGTCCAACTGCCAGTTTAGGCCCAATCCCACAGCATTCCCCAAGGGGTTCCAGATTGTGAGAGGGTGAAGGCTGGGCTGAGGGATCTCCCCAATGCACGAATTTCGTGCACCGGGCCTCGGGCCTCTAGTGTAATACATAATTATCAATATCAAAGTTAGGGAAGCAGTGGTTTGTATGTCTATAATCATCAACCAAATAATTTTTCTCTAGCTCCTAGGCCTAGATGGAGCCTGAGGAATTCTCTCTCCCTCCCTTCCTTCCTCCATCCCTCTACCTCCATTTCTCATCTCTATCTTTATCTTTATCCCCTCTTCTCCTCATCTCCTCTTTCTTCTTTCAATTTCTTTTGTTTTTGCTGTTGTTCTTTTTCTAATTATCTGTGTAATGATTCTGTTCCACTTCACTAGTTGGTATCAAATGCACTTTTGAATGCCCAAATAACAAGTTCATGCTACCCAGATAAGGACCACCAGGAATTCACATGTACTTTAAGATGTTGACTTGAATGATTGTTGCAAGAAGAACACACACCTTGGAATGTCTCACTATGAGGGTGTTAGAAAAAAAATAAAACTACTCTAGAACTTGGGCTTATGTTAAATCAATGTAGGGTGAGTTTAAGGAAGGGGGGAAGGGGTAATTGATCCTTAATAAGTCTCATTTAGAAGGAAGGAAGACTGCACAGAAGCTGAAGCTGTAACTAGTAAAGAAGCAGAAGTCATTCCTGTTAACCAGGATAGGGATGCATTTGGTCATTTTGTAGCTCAGGTCATTTTGTGGCTCTATGTTTTGTCTTTTCAGACAGGATTATAGAGTGTCCTGTTTTGTTTGAATCCATCACAGTCACAGAGTACAATTGATGCTGATATTCTGTGAAATTACTATGTTTGACAGAGAAACACCATATTCTAGCCGGAAGTGCCAGACCAGCTCTAACTTTCAGGGGATGCTTATCTCTGTATCATTATCAAGTTATGAATCTCAGGTAGCCCCTCCCTCCAGGCAGTCTGCTAGTTAAAAACATGTACTCTTGAACTGCATGACTGGGTTTGAGTAACTATTGAGTCTGTTATTTATTAAGCATATTGTAGAATACTTACTTATCTTATCTATACTTTATTCCTTTCAACTAAAAATTAGACATAACAGTCACTCCTCATAGTGTTATCATGAAAATTAAATTAAAGTTAAACTAACTCCCACCAATCACACAGGGGTCCCGTCTTTCCTTGGTAATTGCTAACCATTTCCTTTTACCAACTAGAATGTTAATCTACTATATAAAGAATTTAGATTAGGGAATCACAACAGCTCAGGACTGCTTTATAAGTAAGAAATAGATATTTGCCTAACTTTTATGGCAGGATAATTTTGAAGGACATTCATTTTTGTGATAGTTTATGTATCTTTCCTTTGCTTCTTTTTGTTAATAAAGAAGCTCTCTAATTTCCCACTTTGGTGGCTTTAATAAGGTGAGAAACAGATGCAACATTAGGTCAAAACACTTCCCTTCTTTTGATAAATGTTAACTGTCTGATTTGATTATTCAGAGTGCTGGGGGGGGGGAATAAAATGAAGAGTACATCTTATGAGTTTAATAATTGGGAGACAGGAATATCTGTTGATCTTCTGAGCAATGGGAACACACATACACTATTCTAGGTCAGTTTCCCAAGATGGTGGTAAATAGCATCTTTTGTGAAGATTCTTGGGTCTCATATATAACATGGAAGAAGTAAAAGCATTTTCAGGTCTGAGAAATGGGGATAAAGAAAACCTCAGTCATGAACATTAGATTGAAGCTAGTGGATCCTATAAAATTAGGCCCTTGATTTTTTGTTTACTGAGCATGATATGCTCAACAGGACAATGATTCCCAACACTGATCCTACATAATAAAGAGGTAATATGCAAATTGACCCTCACACCCTCACAAGATGGCTGCCCCCACATGTCACAAGATAACCGCTGTGATATAGCTACTACCACATCATCACAAGATGGCCTCCCCAACATTGTCACAAGATGGCCGGCAGGGGAGGGCAGTTGGGAGTGACCAGGCCTGCAGGGGAGGGCAGTTGGGGGAGATTGGGCTGGCAGGGGAGCAGTTAGGTGTCAATCAGGCAGGCAGGTGAGTGGTTAGGAGCCAGCAGTCCTGGATTGTGAGAGGGGGTCCCAGATTGGAGAGGGTGCAGGCTGGGTTGAGGGACACCCCCCCCCCAGTGCACAAATTTTGTGCATTGGGCCTTTAGTTCTATTATAGGATTCCAGGGGGTAGGAAGAAGAAAATGGAGACAAGAAAGTTAAAATAAGGCCAAAAACTGTGGGCAATTTGCAGCCAGCTTGTAACTAAAAAATCATCATTTTCCCCAGCCTAAAGACACAAAAGCAAATGGTTAAAAAAACCTCCCTAATGAGAGAATGCAGAAAGAGAGGAGGAAAAGGGACGGGGGAAAAGAGCAATTTTACTCCCTAAGAAGAGAAGCCAGCAGTCTCAAGGCTTGGCAACATAAAATTGCCAGGTGCTTCTCATGAATTCTGGGAAGGCCACAACAAAGTAAAAAAAAAAAAAAAAAAAAAAAAAAAAAAAAAAAAAGACTTTGAGCATTAATCTGTACAAAATACTCATCAGAGGAATTTTGAAACAGGAAGGTATATAATACATCAGACCCCCACCCAACCTGCTCTTCAAATTAGCTGAGAGCCTGTCTGTGCTTCATAAGCCAGATGTATAGGTTTGCTTGCTTGCTTTGCTTTTTCAATAAGGGTGCATACTTTAAAAATTGGCTTTTCACTCATAGTCAAAGTCTCTCATATAAATTCATTTATATGAGAAGACAAGGATTGAGCTTGGGAATAGCCCTCTCCCACTGACTCAGGGGGCTGTCTGGTAACATATCTCTGGTGTTGGTAAGAGGTGCCTATAACAATTCTAGTAAATATCAGATAAATGTTTATTTAGTCAATAAATTAGTGAGTGATTGATTAGATGTCCAAAACTTTTGCACAAATTAATTGGAGGTACGAGAGAACACTTGTAGAATGGCCAGATAGATATACTATTAGAAATCTGGTTAATCTCAAAGAAAACA
This sequence comes from Cnephaeus nilssonii, assembly GCF_951640355.1. Lineage (NCBI taxonomy): Eukaryota > Metazoa > Chordata > Mammalia > Chiroptera > Vespertilionidae > Cnephaeus > Cnephaeus nilssonii. Next base: position 65,045,185 of record NC_137079.1, on the reverse strand, counting down.
AAGAAATTCCTTATTTCATGGCTGCCTTGGAATGTGGGTTTAGAAACATGCCCAGCAAAGACTTGTGGATATACACTGAGTGGCCAGATTATTATGATCTCTGAATACATAATAATCGGGCCACTCAGTGTATATGCTATATAATAAAAGTCTAATATAAAAATTGTCCCCTCGACCAGGAGTTCGACGAGCAGGCAGGCCAGCCAACTGCCCACGTCCCCTCCACCTGGCCAGGCTGGCTGAACCCCACCCATGCACGAATTCATGCACTGGGCCTCTAACACACACACACACACACACACTGAGTGGCCAGATTATTATGCGTTCAGAGATCATAATAATCTGGGCACTCAGTGTGTATGGTGTGTATGTGTATATATATATATATATATACACTAGAGGCCCGGTATATGAAATTCGTGCATGGGGGTGTGTGTCCCTCAGCCCAGCCTGCACCCTCTCCAATCTGGGACCCCTCGAGGGATGTCCGACTGCTCATTTAGGCCCGATACCGGTAGGATGGGGCCTAAATGGGCAGTCAGACATCCCTCTCACAATCCAGGACTGCTGGCTCCCAACTGCTCACCTGCCTGCCTTCCTGATTGCCCCTAACCACTTCTGCCTGCCAGACTGATCACACCCTAACCACTCCCCTGCCAGCCTGATTGATGCCTAACTGCTCCCCTGCCAGCCTGTTTGCCCCTAACTGACCTCCCCTGCAGGCCTGGTCCCTCCCAACTGCCCTCCCCTGTTGGCCTGATCTCCCACAACTTCCCTCCCCTGCAGGCCTAGTCCCCCCTCAACTGCTCTCCCCTGCAGGCCTGGGTCCCCTCCAACTTCCCTTCTCTGCAGGCCCAATCGTCCCCAACTTCCCTCCTCTGCCGGCCTGGTCCCCCCTAACTGCCCTCGCCTATTGGCCTGATCTCCCACAACTGCCCTCCCTTGCAGGCCTGGTCCCTCCCAACTTCCCTCCCCTGCTGGCCATTTTGTGGTGGCCATCTTGTGTCCACATGGAGGCATCCATCTTTGACCACATGGGGGCAGCCATCTTGTGTGTTGGAGTGATGGTCAATTTGCATATTACTATTTTTATTAGATATATATATAAGAGGCCCGGTGCATGAATTCGTGTATGGGTGGGGTCCAGCCAGCCTGACCAGGGGGAGGGGACATGGGCGGTTGGCCGGCCTGCCTGCTCATTGACTGTCAAACTCCTGGTCGAGGGGACAATTTGCATATTAGCCTTTTATTATATTAGGATATACACTGAGTGGCCAGATTATTATGCGTTCAGAGATCATAATAATCTGGCCACTCAGTGTATAGAAGGCCAGTTAGATCACTTTCCCAGAACAACAACAACAAAATAATACACATATATAATAGCTCCCTGTTTTTAATGACATATTCCCAAACAAAATGTCAATAACAGCAGCAACACTAGTACTACTACAATTTCAACTGTCAGTGCATTCTACCATAGTTGTATTCTTGGCTATAAATTATACAGCCATTGCCTCTCTCATGAAGACAAAGCCATTTCTTCTCTTTCCTTTTTTAATTTTTTTTCCTTGAGGTTGTGTCAATCTGAGTAATGGCATTTTCCTGATTAGGTGATGCTTTCTCATGCATCTGTGCCTTTGCACATGCTGCTCCCCAGGCTTAAATGCCTTCTTGCCATCTGTACTTGGCTAACTTCCAATTCATAGTTCATGATTTTACATAGGCTTCCTATACTCCAAGAAGCTTTTCTTAGAAAATAATTTTAGTAGAAAAGACTGACGGTGAACACTTTGGTAAATGTCTGAAATGAGGGGTGAAAAAAGGAAAAGGAATAGAAAAGAGGGCTTAAATTTATTATTAAAATCATTTTTTTAATTTTGCCTAGGCTTCTGTATATTTAAATTAAACATTTTAAAAATTGTATAGTATATTTTGTTTGATATTTAAAAATATAATTTAAATACATTCACTGATATTAATCTAGATGTTACTGTATATCTCATTTTTTAGGTCAAATTGTAAAAGGATATATTTAAAAAGTATTAATTAATAATGTATTGAAAATGTGAGAGTTGCAGAGGAAATTGTATATCTATATCCAGTCAGATTATTACATCAAATAATAAAATTTGAATTTAAAAAATAGCACCCCTGATAACACAGAATTTTAACATCCTATGCTACCACTTTATAATTATTATTCTTTTCTTCGATTATCACCATTATTTTGTTCTTCAGATAAATCATAGTGTCAATAAAATTTAAAAGTTGATAAACTTCCTACCATTCACAGAATTAACTCTCTCTGGTTAGTTGAAAACACTGTTATAGACATGGAATCGTCAGAACTTCTTAAAAATATGTTAGCACTATAAATTAAATTTCTATCAATCTATTCACTTATCATCTATCTACCGATTATACGAATGATGCTATATTAATTGGGGTAGGTATTATTAACAATTATTATAGCAGTATTTCATGGCAAGTTTATTGCATTAATCTTTTAATGTATTTTTGTTTTTTATATATAATATATTTTTATTGATTTCAGAGAGGAAGGGAGAGGGAGAGAGAGAGAGAGAAACATCAATGATGAGAGAGAATCGTTGATTGGCTTCCTCTTGCATGCCCCCTACTAGGGATTGAGCCTTCAACCTGGGCATGTGCCCTTGACAAGAATTGAACCTGGGACCTTTCAGTCCACAGGCTGATGCTCTATCCACTAAGCCAAACCAGCTAGGACTGAATGCATTTTTTAATCCTTATAATATTATGCAGACTATCATTACCATCAGGATAAAATTTATTTTAAAAAATAAATTAGGATTTTCTCAATCTTAGCATTAAAAGTAAAGTCATCTAATCCTGAGATTCCAAATGGCTAATCAAGATCAACAAGTAGATTCCTAAGTACTGTCTATAGATATTTTCCATATCATAAACATTCCAAAATTCCTGTTTTAATAATGGTCAAGGTGTCAGCTTGGCTGGACCTTAGTGTTAAGATATTCTGAATGTTTCTGTGTAGGTGTTTGGTTTTTTTTGGATGAGATAAATATTTACCTTGGTGGTCTTTGAGCAAAGCAAATTACTCTTTATGGTAATGTGGGTGGGATTCGTCCAATCAGTTGAAGGCCTTTAACAGAAAATTATTGACCATCCCCAAAAAGAAGTAATTCTTCCAGTAAATTGCTTTAGGACTTGAACAGCAATTCTTAGTTTCCAACCTGCTTGTCTACACCATCACACACACACACACACACACACACACACACACACACACACACACACACCTTGTTGGTTCTATTTTTCTAGGGAACCCTGCCTCATATACTCATATAGTAAGTAAAGAGATGGCCTAAATTCAACTCTAATTATAGTACTTAAAGGAGGCAAGGGTGTGTGTGTCTGCATGAGTGTGTTTATGTTTTCAGATGCTTAGTTGGAAGTTAGAGTAATGAAAGAGTAAATATTGGTCAAAAGAAAAAAGAGGAAAGAGGGAGCTGGATATTTTTAAATTCTTAATACTCAAATAGAACTAACAATGATCAAGCGATAGATAGAATGTCATCACTGGTCAAAAAGCCTATTAACTTGCCTGATATAATTTAAACTATATCTTAGGAAATTGTCCAGTGTAGTTATTACTGCATTTCTATGAAATACTAATTTCTTCCCCCCAAAAAAAAAATTTCAAAAGAAATCTTTAGACATATTATTTGTTTTTAAATTGGGAATTGATGAAGAATTCTAAATTTGTGTAAGGGTATCTACATTGAGAATTGTACACATTTTACTTAAATTTTTCTGCATTTGGAACTAAAGTTGTTGACCACATTTATTCCTGATTATATATTGTCCATCAAAGTTTATTACATATACAATATATTCTATGTTCATTTCATTACTTTTTGCACTAATAAGAACAAAAGGTGGAAATATATATAAAACACATAAGAAACTCAAAGTTCAGTGGTAAATGGAACTTGCTAAAAACAAACCAGCATGGAAAATGGAAACATTTATAAAATATACAACTTGGTCCTATGCTGTAATTTAGGGAGTCTAAAGTTTGTAACCATTAGTCTATGCTATTGACAGAAAAATGTTCAGGAATTAGAAATTTTAGAAGCTGTTTATTTTTAAAACTAGCTTCTTAAATTCAGAGCAGGTACAAGATCCAAAGATTTATATGTGCCCATAGGCTTACTTATGGACACTGTCAGAAATTTTATAATGACTTCATGGTAAGCTTATTCATGGTTGACTGGAAATTATTTAATTGTGATGTGACAAAGTACCTAGATTTTTTTTCAAATTTATTACCTTGGAAAAAACACATTTGAATTAATGTGTAATATTAGAAAATATATCAGGGTGCATCAGGAGGCAGAGAAATAAATTAGAATGAAATTGCCTATTGACTTTTTCTGGGAATTAGCACAGACTAAAAAGGGCACAACAGACTTAGGTCTAGGTCAACCTTAACTCATTCTACTCTCAGAATTATAATTTTAAAATAAATGAATAAATTAGAATATTAGCTAAACTTACACAATACAATGCATCTATGCAAACTTTTATTTTTCAGTAAACTCCAGAGTATTCTAGAAAAGCTATGAGAGAAGGAAATATAGTGGAAAGATATATCTATATATCTCATTAATTTTTTCCTACATTTATCATAAGGATATTTATTCAAGTGGAACAGAAGTCTTCCAAATAGTTCTTGAGACTAAAAGGTAATAGCCTCTGACTGGAGGGGGAAATGACTGCTAAACCTCTAGGAAAAGGAGGGTTGAATGTCTAGAGGATATCCTGATCACTGATGTTTTTGTAACTTCTGAAGTATGGCAGTCTTCCACAATTCAACCACATCTGGTTAAAATTAATGAGGTATCAAAGGAGTGCATGTTCAGCTGCTCAACTAAGTTAAAGTGGAAGAATCAAACCCCATGTAAAGATCAGATGCTCCAGTGAGCCTAGCGGTGAATATATTATAGTTTCTGAAATATCATTAAACCTAAAACTGTCTGAGAACCTAGAGATGAATGTATCTTGAGTATGACACCAGCTTTGATTTTAGATTAACTTTTTGTTTTATTGTTTCAGATACATATTTTTCAAAACATACTTTTATATCAATTTGGATATTATTTTCCAGTACAGATTATGGATTTCATAGTACCAGTTATAAATGTATATTTATTATATTACAGATATCGTTATCTACATGCTGATTGCTAAAGAATCTATACTAATAAAAGGGTAATATGCTAATTAGACTGGACGTCTTCCAGACGACCATCCTGACATCCTTCCTGAGAAAGCTGGGCCCGGGTGAAGCTGCCCATCTGTGGTCCCGGGTACCAGCACCTGCAGCTGCAGCCCAGGAGAGAGAGAAGCTGCCTGCCCACGGTCCCGGGCACCTGTGGCTGGCCAGAGGGAGGGAAGCCTGGATCCTGGGTGCCTACAGCAAGCTGGAGGAGAGAAACGTGGGTCCTGGGTGGTTAGTGCGAGGCAGAGGTGGTTAGGGCAATCAGGCTAGCAGGGGAACAGTTAGGAGCGATCAGGTAGGCAGGCAGAGGTGGTTAGAGACGATCAGGCAGGCAGGCGAATGGTTTGGATTGTGAGAGGGATGTCTGACTGCTGGTTTAGGCCCAATCCCACAGGCAGTTGGACATCCGGCAGTCAGACATCCCCCGAGGGGTCCTGGATTGGAGAGGGTTCAGATCAGGCTGAGGGATCCTCCCTGTGCACCAATTTCATGCACTGGGCATCGAGTCCTATATAATAAAGAGCTAATATGCAAATGGTCATCACACTCTCACGCCGTCACACCATAATGACTCAGACACTCAACACTTGGGAGAGGGGAATGGGGACCAGCGAAGCACAAATGAGCTCTTGAGAGAAGAATGGGCCAGCCAGGCTGTGGCCTGGGAGAGGGAAAAGCCGCCCGCCCCGCGGTCCTGGGCACCAGTGGCTGAGCCTGCACCTGCAACATGGGAGAGGGACAAGCAGCCTGCCCCGTAGTCCTGGGTGCCAGTGGCTGGGGCTGGGGCCCAGGAGAGGGACAAGCTACCCGCTCCATGGTCCTGGGTACCAGCGCCTGCGCCTGTGGCCCGGGAGAGGGATAAGTCACCCACCCCATAGTCTCAGGTGCCAGTGGCTGGGGCTGTGGCCCAGGAGAGGGACAAGCTGCCTGCCCCACGGTCCTGGGTGCCTGCAGCTGTGGTCGGCCTGAGTGAAGCTGGCCCATGTCCTGGATGCCTGTGGCCAGCCAGAGGGAGTGAAGCCTGGGTCCTGGGTGCAGGGTGAGGCAGAGGTGGTTAGGGGCAATCAGGCCAGCAGGGGAGCAGTTAAGGGTGATCAGGCAGGCAGAGGTGGTTAGGGATGATAAGGCAGGCAGGCAGAGGGGTTAGGGACAATCAGGCAGGCAGGCAGGTAAGCAGTTAGGAGCCAGCGGTCCCGGATTAAGAGAGACAGTTGGACATCCCCTGAGGGATCCCAGATTGGAGAGGGTGCAGGCCGAGCTGAGGGACCTCCCTCCCCTGCCCCCCTACATGAGTTTTGTGCACCAGGCCTCTAGTCTATTAAAAAATCAAATAACATGACAGTATGATTTTTAGGTTTAATGGAATTTGGACTATATTAATTGAAATGTCACTTGCCTTCATGTCATAGACTCATAAATCTATTTTTCACTTTCATGTAAATGCCAGTAATATGAATTTGAATTATAGTTTTTATAAGTTTAACTTGAATTCTATGCAGCAAATAAAGAAACTATGAAAATATGAAGTTAAACTCAAAAGTTTATATTTTAAAACAAAGTAGTTTTATATTGCATCAACATTCTGTGCTTCTCAACTTCTTATGAAGTTCATGGATAGTACATAAATAAAAGGTAATGAATAAGTTGCAGCAAGACCATATCAAAAGTAATATTAAGTTTATATTTTTAATTTTTCAAAGAATGTATTAAGTTTTGATCCCACAAATATTGTGTCTTAGAAAAGTGATGATATGTGAAAAAAAAACTTATAATTTTATCATAATTTAACTGAAAAACATTGTTTTCAATTATGAGATGATAAAGAGGGATCTATACTGTGAGAGTTATTAGATTTCTGCCTGTCTTGGTAATATCTAGATAAAAACTTAATAATGATATATACTTTTTTTAAAAAGTCAGTATCCATATATCACCCATACCTTTCTCTGTAATATCAAATAAAGAGTTGTTAACAAATACTAATGTTCAGAGGTAAAATGTATTATATGCTACCAAGTTTGAAGTATTGTTCTATGAAATAAATATTATAATTAATGTTGTTTTCCAATGGAGAAAACAAAGTTAGAGAAATATTATATAATGTATGCAAGTTGGAAAATTTCCTAAGTCTACAATCAGAAAAAACTCTTTAGCAGATATATCTATATCTATATTTATATCTATATCTATATCTATATCTATATCTATATCTATATCTATATCTATATCTATATCTATATCTATATCTATATCTATATCTATATCTATATCTATATCTATATCTAATCTATATTATCAATATCTATATTATCTATATCTATATCATCTATATCTATATCATCTATATTTATATCTATATCTACACCTATATCATCTATCTATTCCTATATCTATATCATCATCTCTCTATATATTTAACCACCATCTTAACTAGCTTAACTATTATCCTATTTTGTTGTTTTAAGTCCTGTGGACTCCAGGCTTAATAGTTGGTGAAGACATGGAAATATTATGGATATAATATTTATAAAATAGTCTTTGAGTCAAGTTAATAGTATCAGATAGTTTTATTATTTATGAAGAACTAGTTGAATCTTGACTCTACCACTTGTTAGTTTTGTGATGATTGGCAAGTCACTTAATAGGTTGTGCCTCATATGTATACTTGTAAAATGTGAATAACCCTGGCCAGTATGGCTTAGTTGGTTGAGCATCATCTCATGCACCAAAAAGGCACAGGTTCCATTTAGGGCAGATGCCCGAGTTGCAGGCTTGATTCCCTATAGGGGGAGTGCAGGAGGCAGCCAATAGATGTTTCTCTCTCACAAAGATGTTTATTTATCTCCCTCCCTCTCCCTTCCTCTCACTCTAAAAACAACAACAAAACAATAAATACATATTTTAAGTGGATAACAATAATTATGATAATGCCCATTTATAGAGATATTTTGAGATGAAATTACACAATCCATGTAAATTAATTTGCAAAATTAGTTTTTAAAGTTTGTGTATTCTCCAAATTGAACAAGGTGGTTATTACATAGTAACTAATCAATAAATAATGTCTAATATTAGCAATATTATTAATATTATTAGCAATTGACAAACACTATGCTGAGTTTTTTAATTAGAAAATTTTGAACAATAGCTAGAAGCTTGTTCTTGAATATAATTTCTTAAAAAACACATAAATAAATGAGGAGAAAAAATAAGTCTCATTCATTACTGGTGGCAATACCAAATAGAATAACTGCTTTGGAAGCCAGTTTAGAGAATTTTATAAAATTCATCATAGACCCAGAAATCCCAATATATATATTCTAAAGTTTTACATCTGTCTCCTTTTTCCCCAATTGACCTCCCCACAGCCATTCCCACCCAGAGCAAACCCCCACTGCCCCAGTGTCTGTGTCCAGGGGTTATGCTAATATCCATGCATATATATTTATTCAAGTAAATTAAAAACTCATGTTCACATAAACACATTCACATGAATATTTATAACAACTTTATTTAGAATTGCCAAAAATTGGAAGCAACTAAGTTATCCTAAACAGGGGAATAGAGAAATAAACTAGTACCTCTGTATAACAGAATATCTATTCAACAATAAAAAGAAAAATATATTGATGCCCACAAAAACATGGCTGAACAAAATGCATTTTGCCAGATGATATAAAACAGAACCCAAAAGGCTATCAATTGTAGTATTACATTCATATAACATTCCAGAAAGGCAAATCTATAAGAACAGAAAATGATTAGTAGTTATCAGAGACTAGAGACCTGGTGCATGAATTCGTGCACTGGTGGGATCCCTCAGCCTGCAGGTGATCGGGGACTAAACCAGAAGTCAGACATCCCTCTCACAATCCAAGACTACTGGCTCCCAACCGCTCACTTGCCTGCCTGCCTGATTGCCCCTAACTGCTTCTGCCTGCCAGCCTGATCATCCCGTAACCACTCCCCTGCCAGCCAGATGGCCCACAACTGCCCTCCCCTGCTGCGACCCACCTCCTCTGCCAGGACCCGCCTCATCCACGCGAGGCGGCGGAGACTCCGGGAACGGCCCCCTCCACTCTGTGTGTAGCTGCGGGACCCCAGACTTCATCGTGTGGAGTGGCCACTGGACCCCACCTCCACTGTGCATGCAGCCATCTTGTGGTGGCCATCTTGTGGAGACAATCTTGTGACAATGTCACGCGCGAGGGTGCGAAGACCACGCAGGCTTTTATTAGTATAGATTAGAGGCCTGGTGCATGAATTCTATATTCTGGATTGATTTTGTTCATCAGTTTATTTTGTTCTTTAGATTCCACATATGACACTTTTCTTTCTCTGACTGTCTTATTTCCTTTAGCATAATATTCTCCAGGTTCCTCCACGCTTTCTAAAAGGGTAAGAGATCCTTCTTTTTTACAGCTGCATGGTATTCCATGGTGTAAGTGTGCAGGATCAGGCCACAACCAGCTCTCTGACATCCCCCAGGGGGTCCCAGAATGCAAAAGGGCACAGGCCAGGCCTAGGGACCCCACTGGTGCACGATCAGGGCCGGGGAGAGACACTGGAGATTGGACAGCCAGGGAGGGACCATGGGAGGGCTCCAGGGCGTGTCTGGCCTGTCTTGCTCAGTCCCGATCAGCTGGACCCCAGCAGCAAGCTAACCTACTGGTCAGTGTATGTCATAGCGATTGGTCAACCGGTCGACTGTCTGCCGCTTGGTGGTCAGTGCATGTCATAGAGAGTGGTTGAGTGGCCTTAGCATATTATTATCATATTACACTTTGATTGGTTGAATAGACAACCAGACAACTGGACATTTAGCATATTAGGCTTTTATTATATAGGATGATAGGAGTGGACTGTGTTTTGATGACAAATGGTTTACACAGAGGAAGTTTTAGGGTGATAGAGCTGCTCTATATGATACCAGTGCTAGATGCATCACTTGATATAATTGTCCTATCCCAGAAAAATGTATTTCACAAAGTGTGAATTTATGTCTAAATTTTTTCTTAAAAAAGGACCAACCCAGATGTCTGGAGGTCTCAGGATGGGATAAAAAATTAATTTAACTGTATTACAGATGCTTGATACAATCTTACTGCAGGAGGTGGAGTGAAAAAGGAACTGACCTAAGTAATGTTGAAAAACAGTGTGTTTACTGGAAATACTAAGGTTAACAATAAAAGAATTGTGCAGAAACATGGTAGCCTATTTGATAAATTTATTGCTGACAAAAGTATAGGTTAATAATTCTGACACTACATTACAGGTATGCCAGGGTTTAAAAAGCAAGTAATGAGTGATAGTGAGAGCCTGGCTTTTTATTTTTATTTTTTATTTTTACTCTTGACACTATTACAAATGTCTCTTATTTCCCCCACCCCTTTGCCCACCTTCATCCAGTGTCTCCCTCTGCCCTCCCCTGGCCTTTACCACACTGTTGACTGTGTCCACCAGCCATGAATATATGCTTTTTGGTTAATCGCTTCACCTTCTGTTATCCACTCACCCCAACACCCTTCCCTCTGACATCTGTCAGTTTCTTCCATGTATCCATGCTTCTGGATTGATTTTGTTCATCAGTTTATTTTGTTCTTTAGATTCCACATATGACACTTTTCTTTCTCTGACTGTCTTATTTCCTTTAGCATAATATTCTCTAATATTATAATATCCACGCTTTCTAAAAGGGTAAGAGATCCTTCTATTTTACAGCTGCATGGTATTCCATGGTATAAGTGTACCACAGCTTTTTTATCTACTTATCTACTGATGGGAATTGGGCTGTTTCCAGAACTTGGGTATTTTGAGTAACACTGCTATGAACATAGGGGTGCATATATTACTTTTGGTTCAGGATTCTTAGGATATATTCCCAGAAGTGAGATCACTGGGTCAGAAGTTTGTTTCATTTTTAATTTTTTAAGGAAACTCCATAATGTTTTCCACACATTCTGCATTCCCACTAACAGTGCACTAGGGTTCTCTTTTCTTCACATCTTCACCATCACCTTTTGTTTATTGATTTATTGATGGTAACCATTCTAGCAGGTGTGAGGTAACGCCTCATTATAGTTTTAAGAACCTGACTTCTTATTGCAAGATTTTCAAATACTGATATCTGCAGATACTCCATCTTTTGGGGATAGAGCTTAATCCTCTCTTCCCATTAAGCATGGAACAGACTTAGTGACATACTTCTGAAAATAAAGTACATAAAGGAAAGAAATAGTAATTTTACAATGGAGACATCTGGAACATACTGGTACTACCTTAACTAAGTAATAAATGCCAACATCCTCAATAATGTTGTGTGACTATCGCATACTTCTGAGATGATGTGATGAAAGGCTATTTGATCTCTGTGACATTCTTTCCAAAACCCATTACTTCAGTCCAATTATGAAGAAAACACCACATAAACCAGAAATATGGAACATTTTACAAATACTGTACCAGCACTCTTCAGAACGGTCAAGGTCAGGAAAATCAAATACTGAGAAATTCACAGGGGAGGAGAGTAAGGAGACAAATATAATCAAGAAACAGCATGGGGCCAGGTGGTTACTGGAAATATCAGGGGGAACCCTTTGTAAAGTGTATAATTGTCTAACCACTATGCTGTACACCTGAAACTAATATAAAATAATAATGGATGTAAACAGTAATTGGAAAACCAAACCAAACAAAAATAAATAAAACAATTAACTCAGTCTCCACCCCCAAAAAAACAAGCATGGTATTCAGGATGGGATCCTGAAACAGAAAAGGTACATTGATAGTAAAACTAATGAGATTCTGAGAAAGTCTATTATTTACTTTTTAGTAATGTGCCAATGATAATTTCTTGGTTTAAACAAATGTACCATGGTTATTTTAACATTAATGGAAGCTAGATGAATTGTATATAGAAACTCTGTATTATCTTTGCAACTTTTCTGTAAATCTAAGTTGATTTCAAACTAAAAAAAAATATTTAAACATGACCATGATTATGAAAATCTACACTGAGTGGCCAGATTATTATGATCTCTGAACGCATAATAATCTGGCCACTCAGTGTATGTATGTGTATATATATATATTAGAGGCCCGGTGCATGAATTCGTGAATGGGTGGGGTCCACCCAGCCTGGCCAGGGGGAGGGGACATGGGTGGTTGGCCGGCCTGCCTGCTGGTGAAACTCCTGGTCTAGGGGACAATTTGCATATTAGCCTTTTATTATATAGGATATATACTGAGTGGACAGATTATTATGTGTTCAGAGATCATAATAATCTAGCCACTCAGTGTATTAATAAATTTTTTAATGCGCCAAAACTGGTTTGGCTCAGTGGATAGAGCATCGGCCTGCAGCCTGAAGGGTCCCAGGTTCGATTCTGGTCAAGGGCATGTACCTTGGTTGCGGGCACATCCCCAGTAGGGGGTGTGCAGGAGGCAGCTGATCGATGTTTCTCTCTCATCGATGTTTCTAGCTTTCTATCCCTCTCTCTTCCTCTCTGTAAAAAATCAATAAAATATATTTGAAAAAAAATAATAAATTTTTTAATGCTTGAAAGATAGATTGAATAATCTTTACACATTAAATAATTCAATCCCCACTTGATAAATTCATTTATTGTTTTCTATTATAGGGCAGAGCTGAGATTGCATCTGCACTGTAACATTTTAATCAATATATAGCAACCTATGACTTTTATAACTAGTAACTTGCTATGTTAATTTCTGCTTAATCAGGCAATGTCATCTACACTATTTTCATAATTGTTAAGATGTCCTAGTGAAGTTCTCATTTATAATTATCAAATTATTTCTCAGTTTTATTTAGGAGCACATTTTGCATCTTCAATGTATTATTATAGACTAGAGGCCCAGCACATGGTTAAATCGGGCACTTGGAGGGTCCCCTAGGCCTACACTGAAATCAGGGCCGTATCTGCCATCCTGCGATGCCTCACATGCTCCGCAGACACTGCCGGCACCCCAGGGAGTTTTGGGGGTGTCCCCAAGAGGTGCTCCATGCACCTCCTGCTGACTGGTCATTTGGTCATTAAGGCATTATGGTGTTATGGCCACAGGCCTTTTATAATATAGATTTTATGCATTATCATACAGGCAGTCTTTGGAATATGTAACAACTTAGACATAGTGGGTATTTAATAAATACTGGCTGAATCAATAAATAAGAGAAGTCAGTATTCTTTTTCACTTTAATCACAGGAATAAAATAATTTCAAACTATATGTAATTCCACATAGAAGTCAAGCATCTTAGAATTTCTTGAATCTCATTTTATGAAATTCGGTATTATTTTAAAATATCATTTTGTAACATATCTTTAAATCCAGTATGTGTGAAGAAATCCATCACTTAAATTCAATGAAAGAAAGGTGCCACAATAGCTTCCCAATTCGCTTTAATCTCCAGAAGGCTGGGCATTTTTCTTTTGCTGACTCTCCAAATAATTTTCTTCTTTTACCCCCCCCCCCCCCATCCCCCGCCTCCACTCCATTAATTCTGGTGGCTTTAAAATAATGTTAATTTACTTAGTTTCATTTCCTTTTACATGACATTATTTAGATGAAGTTAAAAAGCATAGTTATATTTTAAATTGAAATACATGTTTTAATTCTTGAAGCATTCATTAACTACTAAAATATTTATTGCTAGCATTTAGACTGGTACCCTAAAATATAAAACCCTGCCAATTGTTCTTTGAATAACTAACGTTTGGATAGCTACACTGAAAAGATTAGTTGCTATGAAAATCTATGGACTCATAAATGTGGATAATTTAAAACTCTACCTACTAAACTTCTCTTATTTTATGAAAACCTCTATGACTGACTGGTAGAGAATACAGAGGAGGCTTCACAAATGATTATATTTGCATAATATTTGCCCCCAATACCAAATCACATATAAAATTAAGAGGTTAAACCTAAGAATGATTCTTTGGGAGAAGGTTAAATTAGTTATAAAAGTAAATTTCTCTCAGTTGATAGCTTGAATTACTTATTATGTGAATTTTATAAAATATGTCCATCATGGATGACTGAGTTAAGATACTTGATAAAGGGAATTTTTTCCCATATAATGAGCTTGATATCCCTGGGGAAGGGGGGTAATGTCTCTTATTAGGGATCACTTCTTGCTAGGTTGGGACTAATATGTGGAAAGGTCAACAGAAAATTGTGTGTGTTTGGTTGGTTTTAATGCTTCAGTTAAACAAAACAACCCAAAACAAAAATAACATTTTGAACTGAGAAAAAACTTTAGATTCAAAGAGGGGAATTATTTGACATAAAGCCTGAGGAAACATGATAACATCTTTTAAAAAAGCAAATCACTAGCTGAGTAGACCCCAAATGCCTTTTGAAAGATCCAGAGTGGTAGAACTTGAAGCACACAAAATATAAAAAAGAAAATTAAAATAATAAAAAATCCTACAACAGACGAGAACAATTCCGAATAATTTAACATTTTAAAATACCGTATTTCCTGCAATACTCCTATTTAACTTTTAAGACAATTGACTCCTATTACATATTTTTGTATCTTACTATTATTAATAACTAACCTTATTTCTCATTATGTATTCCTTAATCCATATGTTTAATGGAAACCTGGCAATATTAATCACTTACCTACTACTGAATGTCAAAGGATGTATGCAGTTTCATGTAAAGTCAGGTAGTTTTATAAATTGTAGGTTTTTATAACAAGAAGTAGATAAAAATTCAATCCCATTGTTTTTACTTTCCCTGAGTATAAGGCAAGGTCATCTGATGAATTTACAAAAATATGGAGAGCAAACCGATTGAGGAAGCATAATAAGACTTCTATGGTACTTGTGTCAGTGAGCATGGATGTGTATTGGTTTCAGTCTATCCATTCCTTATGGTACCTGGCAGTGTGCAGCTACTTCTGTGTAGACATGAAAAGAGTGGTTGGTTGTGTTCATCTAGGTTTTTAGTTTGGCTAGAATATATGATATAAGAACAAAAGATTGTAAGGGATTTGTATAATAGTTTTTGAAGAAAGAGGCATTGGAGACTACACTCACTGTATAGGCAGGTAGGGAAATCTGAGTGTATCTTCAAACAAAGAAAAATTTAAGCAAGCAGTTTTCTATTCTGTTCACATTCTCATTTACAGCAGAAACCTAAAGAATTCCCTTTCTACTGAAATAATAGTCTCTTTTTACCACCATGGTAGTGTCAAAGTATAATTGATAAATATAGGCTTCAAACATGCTAAAGATGTATGTAATGAGACAATCAGTAGCATAGTAAAGATAGTTGAAAAAAATGAGGAAGGGAGATTTATGTAGTCAGTCAAGGATGACATGCTACAATAAGTTTGCTAAATTAGAGACAACACTGTTGAATATCCTATTGGGTGACAAACTGAAACTTTGGGAATTACCCTCTTTACCTAACAGAAATCATTTTCATTTTATTGGGGGAAAATATACAAGAAACTCATAACAATATAGTGTCTAGGCTCTTGTCAATGGTCAATAACAAGTTAAAAAGACAACATGAAAACTATCCTTAGACAATTAAATAGTCCCATGTGGTATTGTAAGACAATACTCCAGTATAATATTGAAGACATTTAGTACTTCATTTTGCCTTATATCCAACATTAGATATTTTTATTAACAAAAATATATTTATTGCCTCTTAAATACCACAGAACCCACTTAGACTAAATTTCTACCAACTTTATCTTTTTAATCTGACTAGATACTAGGAGACTGTAGCTAGAATATAGTACCACCTGTTTTCTAACAACATTTACCCATCTACTTTTTACTATTATTTTCAGTCTATTCCGGATGTAGAAACTCTGACTGGTAAGGGTGGAGGGTCATGGGTCTGTCTCTTTTTCCAGGCATCATGAAGTATAGGCCAAGCACTGAACCCTTACCCCCAATCAGGTACCATCTGCTTTCTAATTAGAAGTCAATTAAATTTGGGTGTTGGTTGTGTGAAGTTGAATTCTTCAGTGTCTTAACATTCCACCTGTTTCTGTCTTTATAAGGACTCATCTGTATTATCTCATTACTCAGACATCTTTATAGAGTGCCTGAGTGTCCTTGTTCCTTCATAGGAGAATGAAAAGCAAGATAAACCATTTCAAAGGCCACTTTAAATTGCCTCCTATCTGACCTGGTTCTCCACAGGTTTCTATAAATGTCACCAATTTTCCCATCAAATAAAATCATTAATAAAGGAATGTATATTTTCCTATCTTACTGAAAACAGTTATTTATAAAGTAGATTATGTGTATATTAATAGTTTGTCACATAAAATAGTCTTTTGATTTAATGTGGTCATGTTAAATTTCTCTGAAGGCAATTTGATCATAATCCTAAAAAATTATTCTGTTATGCTAATGAGACATCTTTAGAGGAGGTCAACGAAGTAAAATAAGGAAAAGAAATGTGTTGTTAAGCCTGGGCAGTTACTGCTTTTCCTGACATTCCAACAGAGTAATTAACTTTTAATGAATGTTTGTGAATTCATATTTCTAATTATTCATTAAAATTCATGTTAGATGCTATGAATATGCTATAGCATGAATTTCCATGAATATAAAGTGAAAGTCAAAACACATGATGTTGAATATGCAGAAATTTCTCCAATATGATACTAGAGTTCATAATTTTAAATACTTTATAAAGGTTTATATTTTTATATGTAAATCAAAATTAATTGTATATCTTTACACATTGTCTGACCAAAATGGTAAAATTAATTACTAAGCAAAAAAAGAAACATGTGTTCTTTTATGTCAAAAAATATTATCTAATGCAGAGTTTCTGATGTAAATCAACACTACTTTACCTACCAAACTTTAAAAAACAAACAAACCCATCTACCCAACTGAGATTTTATGAATCAAAGTCTTTAATGATAAAGTGGATGAATTCATGAGTAAATTTTTTAACATGCCACAGGTAACTTGTTTGCAGATAAATGCTTTTTAATTTTGGCATTTATGCAATTTCTATTGCAAATTTCTTAGCATTTTTTAGTAAGCACTTGTACCCCAAAAGGACTAGCTTTTCTTCAGGTGCAGAAATATTTATTGGAGAGCCTGCTCTGTTAGGATTGATAATTCACCAGTGAACAAGACAAACAAGGTCTCTCTCTCTCTCTCTCATAGAGTTTCCATTCTGATAGGGGGAGAAGCAACATATGCAAATACACATACATTTATCTATACTAATAAAAGACCAGGCGTCACGGCCGGAACGACCAGACAGCAGACCACCATGGCCCCTCGCAGGGCTGGCCCCACCCCCAAGCAAGCAGTTAGGGGTGATTAGGCAGGCAGGCAGGCAGAGTGGTTAGGGGTGATCAGGTAGGCAGGCCAGCAGTTAGGGGTGATCAGGTAGGCAGGCCAGCAGTTAGAGGCAATCAGGTAGGCAGACAGCCCCTCACTGGGGTGGCTTTGCCCCCAAGCAAGCAGTTAGGGGAGATCAGGCAGGCAGGCAGGCAGGCAGAGTGGTTAAGGGCGATCAGGTAGGCAGGCCAGTGGTTAGGGGTGATCAGGTAGGCAGACAGCCCCTTGCAGGGCTGACCCCACCCCCCAGCAAAGAAAGAGGGAGGCCCAGGCCAGCCAAGCCATCACACCCAAGCCTGTCACCTGCAGAGGGAGGCCACCGGTGACAGGGGAGGGTGGGCAGCACTGCACAGATGGCAAGTAGTGGCAGCGGGGTGGGTGGGGCCAGCTTCCTGCAGCCCGGGGAAGGAAAGCCCCAATAGGCCCTGGTCTCAGGCCAGGCCTAGGGACCCTACCCGAGGGGTCCCGGATTGTGAGAGGGTGCAGGCCGGGCTGAGGAACCTCCCGCCCCTCCAAGTGCACGAATTTTCATGCACCAGGCCTCTAGTTCGTATATAATATCTCAGCTAGTAAAGGCTATACAAGTAAATTAAGCATTGTGAACAAACATGGAATGAAAGAAACTAACATTTAAGATAAGATGGGTAGGTTATCTGTGAGGAAGTAACACTATTCTGAGGTTCAAATAAATTAAGGGAGCAATTCCTAGCAGAGATATACAAAAACATTTCAATAAGTAAGAACATCGAAGGCAAAAGGACTTGGGTAAGAGTGTGTTTAGAATATTCACAGATTAGGAAACTGATCCATGTCCCTGGAAAAGAGTCATAAGGAGAGAAAGTTATGGGTCAAGTTCAGAGATGGGGTTGAATGCCAAATTATGATTGTAACTAATGCAAGATAAGGCCTTTAGGTTTTGTGCCAAGGAGTAATGTAATCCCAATTATACTTTTAAACTAACACTCTGACTGCTGTATGGAGAATAAGCTCTGAACATGAAGAGTAAGGAAAGGAGGGAGATCAGCGAGGGCAAAGACCAGGTCAGATATGCTGGTGGCTTAAACTAGGGTGATTAAAGTATAGGTCACTTTATATTGTTATACTAGAGGCCCAGTGCACAAAATTCGTGCACGGGGGCGGGTGGGGGGTCCCTCAGCCCAGCCTGCACCCTCTCCACTCCAGGACCCCTTGGGGGATGTCTGACATCCGGAAGTTTGTTTGGCTGTCTGGTCTAATTAGCATATTACACTTTTATTATTATAGATAACCTGACTTTAAAACAGGGCATTATTTCTTCCAGGGATACTTTAACATTTCTCTATAACCGTAGAGTGAAACATATTCAACAAGCAGATAAAGAAGACATATGTAGGAGCAAGAGGTGTTTTCTGGAGCCACCCAAGCATACAAGCATAGTAAACTCGGCAAACTTATGAAGCAAGCCTTAAGTAGTAAAAGTCAAATACTAAATAAACAAAATTTCAAAACAACATATTTTTATCTATTATAAACTGTGTAAGATAACATTATTTAAGAGGCACCTTAAATGATATGAGAGTTTAAAACCCCCTTTGCATATCATAATATATCTGCTTATTTTCCAACAAAATTATCTTGAAAATTAGGTTAAAACATGGAAAAGGCTAGTAATTATTAACATATGCATAAATTATATTCCTATCATAACTTTCACATTATGTGTCTTATTGTGGTGCTAGAAAATACATAATAAAAAAGTTCACAGTTGCCATTGCCCATTATTCTTCTCCTATGAGCCACATAGCTCTTACTTGAAAGAAATGACCTTGAGGTTGTCTCCCAGCTTAGCTTTCTCCAGGGATGAGATCATCAGGTTAGCTATTGTCACCTTAGATAAAAGTCTGAAAGCCTGATGGAATTAGATCCACTGCAATTTTCATTAAGATTAGTCTTCTGTAAATCTCTCTTCATCCTTGTGCATATTTATTTAAAGAGGTGAAATGTACAATGTGTTGCCCTTTGTTCTTCCAGTTCAGTAGTACATAGGAGAAAGTAAACCGAGTTGATCTAAAAATGAATGCATTGATTACTGATATTATCTCTTTCAACACAAAACACTCCAATTACATCTTAGCCTTGGAATGTGAAATCTGCTAAAAATAACCCACTTGAGCTGGAAAACAAAGCAAAACAACATAAACATTAGAGACCAACTCCTCCTTCCCTCTGTAACATTTGAAGAAAACAAATTTCAGGAAAAGCAAATCACACCCTAATCTACCTATGCCATGCAGAGACTTAGAGGCAGAATGAGAAATAGAGTTTTGCTCTTCTCTTTATTCAGTGTTTCTTCTGCCATTTGTGTTCATCTGTGTGTGCACGTACACTCATGTGCATGTGTTTTTTGGTTATTTTTAAAGAAAATAATTCAATATGACTGCATTACATTTACTTCCTCTGGGATATGATACATGCTAAATTTTCAAATTTGCCAGTGATAGTTATAAATTACAGTTGCCCCAGCATAGCCACAGAGGATTGAGTCCAGGACTCTTGAGGATACCAAAATGGGCAATGTTCAATTCCCTAATATAAAATGGCATGGGATTTGCATGTACTTATGCACATCCTCTCATCTACTTTAAATCATCTCTAAATCACTCATAGTACCTAACACAATGTAAAAGCTATGTAAATAATTGTTATACTGTATTGTTGAGGAAATAATGACAAGGAAAAAAAAAGTATGTTCGGTACAGACATAAATATCACCAGCTTAGCAACACGTAACATTTTTCCCAAATATTTTCAATTACAGTTGGTTGAATCCACAGATGAAGAACCCATGGATTGGAGGGCCAATCCTTTTAGTGATTAGAAAGACTCATGTAGATCTAGAAACATAGGTTAAATTTTAACGCCATATGTAAAGATTGAAAACATAGAATGTAACCTGAAGAATTTATCTTTTGAGCAATGCTGTGTTCTGGATAAAAAAAAAAAAAAAGAGTGATTGAACAAATGAGGGTGTTAATTGGGAAAGGCAGACAGCAAAGATCTGTACATTTCAATTTTACCTGTAGTAAATCTTCTCTTGGTATATAATTGGTTTAATACAAAAATAAAAATTAAAAAATGCATTGTCAATATTATATGCTTTTTGGTATTTTAAAATTTGGTATTTCAAATGTAATTCAAAAAAAATGAATTGCGTAGAAAGTATGAAAAAGCCAGTTGGAAATCACTTTTAAAAGTAATAGGCTGTTTCTGCTTTAAGAGTTAGTCCCATTATTTTTTTATATTAGGTGGTCTTTCTGAACTTCATAAAGTTATTAACTTCATAATATTTTTAAAAATTATGTGGTCTTTTTATATATTTATGCTACTAAGAATCAGCAAAATATCTTCAATTATGTGGGTCACTATTTGTCATCAGTTTTGAAAATTTTTCAGCAATTGTCTTTTCAAATATTTTTTCGCCTCGGTAATTTTTTCTCTCTCTCTTATTCTAGAACTACATTATCCAGAATTACATACATTAGATCTTTTCATTGTTTCTCCTAAGTCTCTAATGTTCTTGCTTAGTTTCTTTTCTTTTGTGGTGTATGTTTAAATTTTGGTATTTCCCATGAGTCTGTTTTTAAAAGTGACTAACCATGTCTCTGCTTTTCTGAATCTTTTAAACAACAAAAGAGTTCTTAATTTTGCATGTTGAATTTTAAAAGTCTAGCATTTCCATTTGCTTATTTTATAGTTAGTGCTTTCATCAAACTGTTCATATTATCATCTACTAGAGGACCGGTGCATGAAATTTGTGCACAGAGGGTGGTTCCTCAGCCCAGCCTGCACCATCTCCAATCTGGGACCCCTCAGGGGATGTCTGACTGATGTCCCTTTCACAATTCAGGATGACTGCCTCCTAACCACTCGCCTGCCTGCCTGCCTGCCTGATAGCCCCTAACCACTCTGCCGGCCTGCCTGATCACCCCTAACCACTCTGCCTGCCAGCTTGATCACTCCTAACTGCCTCTGCCTGCCTGATTGCCCCTAACTGCCCTGCCCTGCTGGCCTGATCTCACCCCGAACTTCCCTCCTCTGCCTGACTGATCTCGCCCCCAACTGCCCTCCCTTGCAGGCCTGATAGCCCCTAACTGCCTCTGCCTCAGCCCCCACCACCATGGCTTTGTCTGGAAGGAAGCCAGAAGATGGCCAGTAGACCCAGTCTAATTAGCATATTACTCTTTTATTAGTATAGATAGATTATATAGGATATGACTGCTTAAATGGGGGGGAGCCTTTTTTAGCAGGAAGAGATGCTCTTGGCAGACAAAAATACGTAATCCCTATATTTGGACTTATATCCAGCCATATGCACTATACTGCCAAACTGGTCATTAAAAAATTGAATTGCTTTCTTACACCTTACACCAAACAGCTGTTGCTCTTAAAACACCTCCTCAGCCCCCACCTTAGGTTCTGCCTTCACAGTTCACCCAGATTTGGTTTTGATTGGTTGGTTTCTATGCCAGTCAGTGTCAAAAGCCCCACCCACCTCCTAGGCAGCCATTGGCTCTTCACAACTCACCCATATTTGGTTCTGATTGGTTGTTTTCTATGCCACTCAGCATCTCTGGGCCTATCTCCGAGCTTGATCATAGAGGCTGGGCTGATCAGTAGCTGCCCCAGGCTGCTGGTAAGTGGGCAGAACTACTGACCTCTGTGAGAGAGAGAGAGGCTTGGCTGCTGGCGAGGCTCAGAGAGAGAAGCAGGGTCTGATCACCCTGCTTCTCTCTGCAGGCCTCACCAGCATCCTGCTGCTACTGCTGATTAGCCCCAACTCTCTCTCTCTCTGAGAGGTCAGCAGTTCAGCCCGCTCACCTGCTGCACGTGCAGCCTGGCATTCAGTCGAGCCACCGGTCATTGTGGATGTTATGACCATGGCTCTTCATATATATAGATGACTCTCCATGGCTTTCAAATGAGAATTATGTTTTAGTGGTTGTACAAGTATTGGATTGTTTTTTTGTGTATAAAAATGTGTTTTGCAAAGAGAAAAGAGGGCTAGAATGCAAAAGTAAAAAAACAAACAAACACACAACAAAGAGTGAAAATATAGTGACTGAATATAAGAAAATTATATTTAAAAATTTTAGTTCCTTCTACATGGAGGTTGTTGACTTCCTCCCTTCAGTCTTGCTTGACAGGATGCTTCTTAGATTTACTGTAGGCTCAGTCAGCATACAATGGAATTTTAATTATTGTGGATAACATTTGAAAGGTAAGTATAATTTTTTCAAAGTATGAGAAAGAATTTTATTGATAATTTAATAAGAATAATTGGTAGTCTTTCTCAAAGATATAAGACCATGTTGATAATTTTCTTTTTAAGAATTTTGAAACATTTATATTTTCAAAATTATAATTTATATCAAGGGTTATTTAAGTAGATTATGTTAGAATATAAGTGTTCTGAGATCTCAATAAAAGCTCTCTGCAATTAATAATGGGTAGTAATAAACTTTTTAGAGTTAGCAAAAATATAATTTCTGAATGTAAATTTTTCTAAAATAGATTTTTATGAAACTTTATTGCTTATTACAGGCTATAATCTTGTAAGCTTTATATATAACATACTATTGATTTATATATTTATTTATTTTAACTTTTCTGTAACAGTATTTCATGGTGTTAAGATAGGATGACATCCAACTACTTTTTTAACTGACATACTTTCGATTGACTAATTTATAACATATTGATAATTTTTCTTAAATTGTTCCATTCTCTTTTGCTAAATATTTTTGAATAGGCTCAACTTAGTATTCTTTTTCTATAGCTATCTATCTATCATCTATCTATATCTACATATGTATATATATAATTAATTTATCTTCAGTACTTTCATTGTTTCAAGATTTTGCATTAATTTTAAACGTTTTTTTCTTCTGTTTGCTTTTGTTCTCTTTTTATTTCTTCTTCTTTTTCTCATTTCTGTAGTTTTCTAGGCCTTTTCAGAATGCCAGTGTGTTCTATATAGTTTGAATCCTTTTTAAACTGAAAAGGTTTCATGACATTTCTATGGTAAAAAAATAAGAAGAAAGTCTTTGGAGATATTTTAAGATTTAATTGCTTTATATCAATATTTTGGTATATTGCTTTATATCAATTGAGTACAACACCATTTTTACAATTTATATATTATTCTAATAATCTCGATAAAATCTATTAATGCTACTTTTTATTTTTAACCTGTATTTTTATTTAATCACCAATGAATGTTAATTTTTGAAGTTAGTGGTAAATATCTATTGAATATTTATGATACTGTTGAAAAAAGTCAGTTTTTTACTTATGCTTATTGGGGCTGTGATTCAATTTATGGTTCCATCATATAATGAATCATCAACCAGGAAAGTCCATTTGCCAAAATTATAATAGCCTAATAAACAATACATATTAGCAAGAAAGTGCATTGATTGAACAAGGTGTTGTCTTGATTTTTAAGCTACTCTTTGTGGAAATAATTTTTCTTATTATTTCACTAGAGGCTTGATGCACAAAATTCCTGCAAGAGTAGGCTTTCCTTCCCCCGGCTGCTGGCACTGGCTTCCCTCCGGCACCCGGGACCTGGGCTTCCCTCGCAGCCCCAGCTTCATATGGAAGGAGGGAAGGACGTCCAGAAGGAGAGAAGGATGTCTGGAAGGATGTCCAGTCTCATTAGCATATTACGCTTTTATAATTACAGATAGATTTCAAGATGCCAAGCTTCATTTGTTTCTCATTTTGTATCATCCAGGGTTGGGGAAACTTTTTTCTTCCAAGGGCTATTTGGATATTTAGAACATCATTTGTGAGCCATACAAAATTGTCAACTTAAAAATTAGCCTGCTAGCCCAGTGTGATTCCGTGGTTGAGTGTCGACCCATGAACCAGGAGGTTGCAGTTTGATTCCTGGTCAGGGCACATGCCCAGGTTGTGGGTTCAATCTCCAGTGGGGGTTGTGCAGAATGCAGCTGATCAATGATTCTCTCTCATCATTGATGTTTCTCGTTCCTTCTCCCTTCCTCTCTGAAATCAATAAAAATATCTTTAAAAAATTAACCTGCTCTATTTGGTCAAATATTTCATTAACTCACCCCTAAAGCCTTGGCAGGGTCAGACCAAATGATTTCATGGTCCTCATATGGACATTCCCCACCCCTGAAACACTTCAGCTTATATGTTACAAACTTTTAAAAATCACTTTATCATTTCTTCATGTAATATTTTTAATGTCAGCCATGTCCCAGCATTGTTAGGTAGCAGTGTTAGATATAAATTATTATAAAATATATTCAACACTGGTTTCAAAAACTTAAATAACTAAAAATTTTATTTGTAACCATAATAAAATATAATTTTTCAATGAGATATTGGTCAAATACGTAGAATTGTAACCAAACCCAATTTCAGCTACCTGAGCAATGAAAGTCAAACTCCTGAGATAAGTGCTTGTGGAAAAGGAAAGAAGTTTATTCAAGTGCCAGTCACCCAAGAAGATGGGGGACTCTTATCCCAAAGCCCATCTTAACATCTCAGTGCAGGCAGAGGTTTTTATAAGGAGGGAGGGGGAAAACAGAACGAAGAGATCATAGGGATTGATTATGAACATTGCAGGCAGTGTTCTTACTGGTCCCAATTTGGGTTTTCATGGTCAGTGTCCTTGAGTTGGCCATCTGTTTTTTGGTTTTTGTTTGTTTGTTCTTAATCAGTGAATTTCTGTGTTTGGGAAGTTGGCATTAGCTAAGGCCTTGAGGTCAGGCTGTTCCTTAGGTTCACACAGAAACTGAAACTGTTGAACTGTAAAGTATACTAAAAAACTCTTAATGTGCAAGCTTTAGTTTAAAGAGAACATCAGATGAGAGTAACAAGCAGCGTTTAACATTTACTAAGATTACAAGTGAAAGCTTTATATAAGTATCGATTCCCTATTACAGAATGAGTTGTTAATACTAGAATAATCCTGTTTCTTTAAGTAAACATTTGAAGGTTACCTACATTTGTAAAGAGGTGAAAGTAGACACCTAAATTTGAAGAAGGTTGGAGTTAGTGCTCTCATTTTTAGCACAATTTTCTATACACAGTCACTTACCTACTTTTTTATTATAGGTTGGATTCTCTAGATACCTTTTCAAAAGTTAATATTATATTCTATTAAAACTCAGACAAAGTAATATAATTTTAAAACCCAAATGATTTGCTAAACAATTTGTAAATTATTAAGTTTTATTCAGGAGTATATCATATTGCATAAAATAAACATAATAGAAATAATAATACAGAACAAAGTTTTTCAATAGTTTTTATGACCACATGAAACAAAAGTTTTATATTAATTTAACAACAAACATTTTTTAACACAGACATAAAAAACTAATTAGTGCATAGAGTAAATGTAGGTGAAGCCAATATTTGTGAGAGTTTTGTATTAAGTATTCACTGTCAACAACTTTATTTCTTTTATTCCTCCTTTATTACAACAGGGACTTCTCTAGGATTTTTCTTTTTCATGTACAATATGCTGAGCATGATATGAAAAAGAAGTACTGATTTGATTTTTTAAAACTATTTGACTCTCTTAAAAATACCTTCATTTATGAGAATTTGCCAACACTTATTGGTAACAGTTAAATCTGTTTATTATCATGTAAACCACATATCTGTTATGTTTTAATTTAATGATAATAATTAGGTATGTATGGGAATACTTACTACATTTGTTTACACCTTTTTTAAAAAAAAAAAATATATATATATATATAGTGCCATAGGTGAGAGGGAGACTAAGATCTATTTATTTTAGGCTGCTAAAATTGTACTGCATTAACTCATAGATTTATGATTTTTTTTCAAATCAAAATTTTATAAAAATAAATTTTATATTTGGAAAATAATTTGCAAGTTTAAAATATTTATTGATGATTCATAGCTTAGTTAGCTATCATTTATTGAATCCTTAGCAGAGGCCAGACACTGTACTCTGTATTTGGCTATATGTGATATATAGTGCCTTCTATAAGGCAGTACTATTATGCTCATTTTACCTATAGTATATCAGACTTGAAAATGTTATCAATGTAATGAGTGATACAGGCAGAACTTGAGCTAATGGGCTTCAAACATTATACTATATTGAGACCTGTGCTTATGTAGATTTCAGTTAAGCTGAATTTTCTCACCCGTGTTATAAATATGCAATACTTAAACTTGACTATGTTGTTGAATTCCTTTCTTTAATCAAATTCCAATTCTGACTCTTTTCATGTCTGTTTGAGTCCTCATCACTTAATTCTTAGTCAGACTAAATGGTGGCGTCATTTTTACCATGTTATTATATTCTGTATAGTTATTTAGAGAACAATTCAGTTTGTGTATGTGTGTGTAACAAATTGAAATACGCACACATACACAAACTGAATTGCATGAAGAATTTACAGGATAAAACAAACCAAATGGTCATAAATCATAGAAAATATTCTCAAGCTCATTAGTAATCAGAAAATTTCAAATTGAAGTTGATACACAATGACATTTTACCTATATCAGACTTGTAAAAATTAGTCTGGAAACAAGGGTTGCTGGCAGTGAGATGGAAGAGTAGGCATTCTCATACATCGTTGGTCAGAATGTAATTTAGTATAACTATTTTGTAATGCAGTTTGGCTGGCAATATCTAGTAATGTTGATAACATGCATACTCTGTAATACAGCAATTGCTCTCTTAGGTATAATCACCTGGAGAAATTCTCATTTATAAAATATTCATTAAAGATATATGTGTATTAGCAAAACATTGGAGGTTGTTTAAATTTTTAAGATATCATGGTGATGATGGAAAGAAAGGTTGAAATTACTAAAAGAATATGAATTAATGTATATAAATATCAACTTCAACAAATAAATTGACAATGATATGCACAGTATGCTAATATACACACTCACAAATGCAAACACACACATTCTTCTATGATGAAAAAGAGTCCAAAAAAGACTATATTCTATTTAAAAATCAGTAGTTATTTAATAAAATTATGCCACAATATATGCAAGTGATAAACATCAAATTCATAAGTATTTATACTTGTATTTTAGGACAAAAGATGCAGCTAAGATTGGAGACAAATATACATAGTAGATTAATTGCATGTAATATGTTTATCTAAAAAAATCAAGATCTGAAATAAGTGTGAAAAATATTTTAAAATGTGATGTTGGTCATTATATTAGACTTTATAAATTTTAATAGACTTTAACATTTTCATAAAGTAAGTGAAAATAACACAATAGCATCCTATAGCCAGAGAGTTAAAGAAGAATAAGAATAATTACAGCAGGTCTTAGAACTTTTCCAAGGGAAAAACAAAAAAAGCACTTATAATATTTAAATCTAGGACATTACAAAAGTTCTCTGTAGCCCTGGCCAGTATGGCTGAATTGTTTGAACATCATTCCATGCATCAAACGGTCTCCAGTTCAAATCGCGGTCAAGGCACATACCCAAGTTGTAAGCTCAACCCCCAATTGGGGTACAATCAATCAATGTTTCTCTCATAACATTTTTTCTCTCTCTCCCTTCCTTTCTCTCTAAATATTCAATAAAATCATATTTAACAACAAAAACAAGGTTATCTTTAATTTAAAAAAAGTTCTATTTACATTTTGCAAGGAAAGTAGAAACTAGCAAAATAAATTAGTAAGCTGGAGGAACAGTGTAAAAATATTCAGTCATACAAAATTATAAAAATTATGAGGCTTAAAAAGTAAGTAATAAACTCAAAAGCTTCATATATATACTAGAGGCCCAGTGCATAAAAATAAATGCACTCAGGGAGTCCCTCAGCCCAGCCTGAGCCCTCTTGCAGTCCGGGACACCTTGGGGGATGTCCACCTGGTAGCTTAGGCCTGCTCCCCAGAGGATCAGGCCTAAGCTGGCAGTCAGACATCCCTCTGGCAGCCCGGGAGCCCTGTGACATCCTTAGGGCTGCCGGGGAGGTGGGAGAGGCTCCTGCCACCACTGCTGTGCTGGCCAGCCATGAGCCGGCTCCTGGCTGAGTGGTGTTCCCCTCGTGGAAGCACACTGACCACTAGGGGGCAGCTCCCTGCTGGTCAGTGTGCATCATAGCTACCGGTCATTCCAGCGGTCATTCCGCTATTAGGGTCAATTTGCATATTACCCTTTTATTATTTAGGATATTAATAATTCCATCAGAAGACAAGCAAATAGATGGAAAGACAAGTAGAAAATAATTGGATAAAATGCCTGGAGCTGAAGAAAGACCTGAGTGTGCAGGCTAAAAGGTACTCATTCAATTCCAGAAGGTAATGACGAGAAAAAGACACAAATCTGGCAGATCTTAGAGAAAATCCTGACCTGACAAAAATTTAAAGGGCAAAAATATTATATTGCTGTTGGAGAATCAAAGTAAAATGAACTTTCACATATTGTTGATAGGTAAGTTGTTGTACATTTCTGGAAAGCAATCTGCCATCATCATTTAAAAGTAAGATACACATAACTATTCTTCTTTCCAGCAGTCTTACACCTGGGAATCTATCACAAAGAATTTTTAAAAATACAACCAACTAGACTGCTGTGTGTTCCCATATACAAATATTAACTCAAATGGATCAAAGACCAGAAACAATGAATTACATAGAAAAAAACATAGGTATTAAACTTTTAGACCTTAGTCTTAGAGAAGATTTTATGAATTTGACCACAAAGGCAAGGAAAGTAAAGGCAAAAATAAATCAATGGGACTATGTCAAACTAAAAAGCTTCTGCACAGCAAATGAAACCACTAACAAACAAAACAAACAAACAAAGTCAATCAACCGAATGGGGGAAGATATTTGCAAACAGCAGCTCTGACATATAACGAGATGTTACTCAACCGGAAAAAAGAATAAAATCTTGCTATTGCAACAACATGGATGGACCCAGAGAGCATTATGATAAGTTAAATAAGTCAGACAGAGAAAGACAAATACTATATTATTTCAATTATATGTGGAACATAAAAAAGGTAGGAATAGACACATAAATATAGATAACAAACTGATGGTTGTTAGAGGGGAAAGAAATAGGGATATAGGTCAAAAGTGTGATGGAGATTAAGAAGTACAAACTTCCAGTTACAAAATAATTATGCAGATGTAATGAACAGCACAGGGAATATGGTCAATAATATAATAACTTTGTATTATCGATAGATGGTTACTAGACTTACCAATTTGTGAACTACATAAAGGTGAAATTACTATGTTGTACAACTTTAACTAATATAATATTGCTTGTCAAATATACTTTAGTTTAAAAATATAAGCCAGTCAGAAAAAGATAAGTATCACATGATCTCACTCATATGTGGAATCTAATGAAGAAAATAAACTGATGAACAAAATAGATCCAGAAACATAGAAGCGTGGAACAGACTGAGGAACTTCAGAGGGAAGGTAGAGATAGGGGGTGGGGAGATATTAATGGGAGAATTTATATGCATATATGCACATCCCATGGACACAGATCATACAGTGGTGAAGGCCTCAGAAGGGTAGGTGCGGGTGGAGGGGGATCAATGGGGAAAAAAACAACAACAAAGGCGACATCTGTAATACTTTCAGCAATAAAGATAAATTAAAAATATATAATACAAATAGCTAAGGATATGAGTAAAATATATATATATTGCAACACTTTCTGAGAGATTCCAGTAATTCTATTGATAGAAGAATGATTGAAAATATATGGTACATCTACTCAAGGAAATATTATGCAGCCATTAAAAAGAATTAGTACAAAATATATCAGTTGAGTTCAAGGGATTTCCATGATGTATTATTATGTTGGAAAAAATAAAATAAAATGATTTAATATTATATATAACATTTCATTTCTAGAGGGCAATAAATGATCAATAACCTTCTATATTAGTATGTATGCATATGAATGTGTTTATGTCTGTATATCATTAAAGGTATTACAGAGTTATATATCTACAAAATGCCTATATAAGAGCATGATTAAAAAGTATAAGGAAGGTACACTTAATGCTAATGTTGGTCATAATGCAATTTAAAAACAGGAAATATTAGATGAATTGTAGTGACAGAAGAAAAAAGAGACTTTGGAAAGAAAATATGCATAATATGACAATTTCAATGTATAATTGTATATGTATATATGAGTCAAGAAATATTAAAAATATTTTTGATATATCTATGTGTCTAAATGACGGAATCTAAGAACAAGAAACTTAAGTCTAAATCGATTGTCTCCCTACAATACTCATAGTAGGTAAACAAAGCAGAATGTATATACTGTGGTTCTATTTCAATAAAATAAGAAACAAACAACATCAAATACACAATCTATGAATATTAAGGTTGAGTATATTTCCATTAACAAGAATATACACAGACAATAAGTATGTTACCTCCAGAATAAGTTAAGTTGAGGCAAAGATGATGAGTTAGCTCTGTCATTACTCATCTTATTAGGTGGTCAAGTATTAAAAGAACAGTTTATCCCTTTTTAAATTAAAAAAAAAAACTTTATATAAAATAATTTAACTTACTCAACCAATATTTTGAAGAGCTTTAACCCAAATTATCAAATGTAATACATATAAAGTTTATATCAAATTTCATTGCAAAAAATGAGTTTATATTTAATTCAATAAAAATTAGATATTACAGGTGCAAAATCCTACATGGCAGTATGGCATAATAACTTGTTCAAGTCTTAGAGCCAGAGGCTAAGATCAAATTCTGCCTCTGGCACATACAATCTGTGTAATCTTAGAAAATCACCTACTGGTATTGTGTAGTGCTGTTCCCTTGTATGTCAAATACAAATAATAGTAGGAAAAATAAAGATAATAATAGATCACTAATAGTATTTATGAAAATAACACACATGAAACTCTCAAATAGCCTGACACACATTAAATGCCAAATATAGGTTAGTTGTTATAATTAAGAAGAAAATCTGCAGTGAGAATAAGAAAGAGGAACAACTAATAATAGCTCAGTGAATATTACATTTATGCTGCAAAGTTTAGGAGATTTACAAATGTCTTCTCTAGGACTTTCACAGCAGCACAGAAAGTTTGTCACCTCAAATGTATGTGTCATTAATATCTTCCTTAAGAAAAAAATTTCAGAACATCGAGGTGATTTAGCCATTGTCACTCAAATTTTCTAAAATAAAACTTAGATTTCCCAATTCTTGTTCCAGTGATAACACCTTGGACGTTTTAAAAACCTTAAGTTACATTATGGATATACAAGAGGCCTGATGCACGAAGATTCCTACAAGAATGGTCCTTCCTTACCTGTCTGCCAGCACCACCTTGGCTCTGGCTGGAGCTGCCTTTTATCTCCGGCCCAGAGCCACCTTTCCGCCTTCCCACCTGCTCAGAGGCCCGGAGCGACTGGGGCGGTGCAGAACGCCTGCGTCATCGCCATGGTGATGACACAAGCATCCCACCCTGCATCCGGATGCTTGTCACCTGCATATGCAAATTAACCCGCCATCTTCATTGGGTTAATTTGCATACTAACTCCTGATTGGCTGGTGGGTGTTGTGAAGGTATGGTCATTTTGCATCTTACTGTTTTATTAGTGTAGATTTCTGAATATACATTATGAAGTGTCTTCTGAGAATTTGAATAAGGAAATTTGAATATGTTTGATATTTAATTTCAAAAATTTATAGTAAGAATAGTTTTGTAGTAATCACATATTTACAGTTAATTTTTTTCTCACGATGGATAAATACCTTTATGCTTTTCATTTTTTGTTTCATGTTTTTATTAATTTTTATATTTATAATCTTCACAAATGTTCCTTATCTTCAAATATTGGTTGTTAAATTCACTCACCAATGTAGTTCAGTAAGGATTGGGAAAATTAAATGTATATTTGGCTTTGCTTATGGTTGAATATTACCTAGAGAGGGACAAACACAAAATGTTTGATCTTGTGTAAATTTCTCTGGTTATACAGAGAGTCCTGGGTCTTGTCCCATACCCCAGGTAACATTTCTGTGACTGCTCTGCTTTGCTCTTGTCCTAATCCTCATAGCATGTGAAGGTCTGATAGAGCATGTAAGAATTCTACAAAGCATTTTATATTCTCAATTGCATAGTGAAGTCATTAAAATTAGGAAGTATTCCTTTTATTCCTTTATTAGAGGCCTGGTGCACGAAATTCATGCATGGGGGGGTGTCCCTCAGCTCAGCCTGGACCCTCTCCAATCTGGGACCCCTTGAGGGATGTCTGACCACCCGTTTAGTGGTGGTCGGACATCCCTCTCACAATCCAGGACTGTTGGCTCCCAACTGCCCTTCCCTGCAGGCCTGGTCCCCCCCCAACTGCTCTCCCCTGAAGGTCTGGCCCCCCCAACTGCTCTCCCCTGCAGGACTGCCCCTCCCAAGTGTCTTCCCCTGCAGGCCTGGTCCCTGCCCAACTTCCCTCCACTGCAGGCCTGGTCCACCCAACTTCCCTCTCCTGCAGGCCTGGTCTCCCCAACTACCCTCCTCTGCCAGCCTGGTCACCCCTAACTTCCCACAACTGCCCTCCCCTGCAGGCCATCTTGTGGCAGCCATCTTGTGGTGGCCATCTTGTGTCCACATTTGGGCAGCCATCTTTGACCACATGGGGGTGGCCATCTTGTGCCTTGGTGTGACAGTCAATTTGCATATTACTCTTTTATTAGATAGGATATTTTCCTAGTTTGGAAAGTTTTTATTTTCTGGTTTAGAAGAAAAATGATCTTTTAGAGTTACATAATCTAATTAAATAAAAACATGCTGATATTATGACAAAGTCTAGAAAATGTTCTGCCTTTTTTTTTCAGGTAGACAGAAAATAACTAAATATTCAGGAAATACTTTTAGAATTTCAACAAAGTGAAGTTAATATAAAGATAATGAAAAAACTTGAAGTTCACAGCATGCCCCAATTTTAGAATACTAGGCACAAAATACCAGACTTATTCTTAGACACAATTAAATACTTATGGGGATATTCTATAATTTTATAGTTGGTTCACAGTCACTAGAAATAAGGATTTCATCTAAGTGTAATGAAAAATATTACTCTTCAACATCTCTCTGCTCTAGACTTTTTTTTTAAATCCTCACCCAAAGATATGCCTTTTTTTGTGTTTGATTGTTAGAGATAGAGGAAGGGAGGGTGAGAGAGAAACATCGATGCAAGAGATACATCAATCAGTTTCGTCCAGTACACACTCTGATGAAGGATTTAACCTGCAACCCATGTAGGTGCCCTCACCAGGAATCAAACCCTTTTTTTGGTGTATGGGAGGATGCTCCAACCAACTGAGCCACCCAACCAAGGCTCTGCTCTATTCTTATACAGCAAGCCTGGCATATGCAAAGAGGCAAGTTTGCAGCATTTACATCTACCTTTAGGAGTGATCCATTCCTAAAGGTAGATGTAAAAGCTGCAATGGAAAGAAGATAGTTTTAGAGAAGATTCTAGAAGTTCATATTGACAAAGGCATAAAAAATGGCCAGAAAATCACATTCCACGGTGAAGGAGACCAGGAATCAGGACTGGAGCAAGAAGATAGCATCATTGTTTTAGATTGAAAGGACCATGCTGTTTTCACTCAAGGAGAAGACCTTTTCATGTGTATGGACACACAGCTGGTTGAAGCATTATGTGGCTCCCAAAAGCCAATAGCTATTCTTCACCACCAAACCACAGCATCACCTCTCCTCCAGGTCAGATTGTTAAGGATGGTGGTGTCCAGTGTGTGCAAAGTGAAGGCTCGCCAATTTACCATAAACCACATGAAAAGGGTCACCTAATCATCAAGTTTAAGATAAATTTTCCCAAAAATGGCTTTCTCTCTCCTGATAAACTCTCTTTGCAGGAAAATAAAAACAAAAAAACAAAAACACCTATCTGAAAGGAAGAAAATAGGAGACTGATGAAATGGACCAGCTAGAATTGGTGGACTTTGATCTAAATCAATAAAGACAGAGAAGCATATAAAGGTGATGAACATCATCCTAGAGGTGGTGTTTGGTGTCAGACCTCTTAATGGGGTCAGCAAATAACACTCACTGGTGGCATTTTATGTACAGTAGTGAATGAGTGGACAATAAACATAATATGCTCACAACTTGCTATTGTTTTTGTTTTAATATTCAACTGTAGTAGTGTCTTAAAAGTTAAATGAAGAAAAAACTAAAATATAAAATCTCAAAAAAAAAAAAAATCTCCAGATAGATTTAATCATAGCCAGAGAAAAGAGTATGTGCTTTGAAATAGAGTCTTACTAAAACATACATTTGAGGTCTCCCCGGCACCATTTTATGAAGGAAATCAGAGTTTTCTGACTTTAAAACTAAGGATTATTTTCACATGTTGTTTCAAATGTTAGAATTTAATTGCCTATATGTAAAATAAACTGCATTGATTCATAGTATTATAAAAAAAACAAGCATAATAATCATAATATTATCTAAAATTATAAATCAACTAGTGGCCAGATGCACGAAATTCGTGAACAGGGAGGTGGGGGGTTTCCCTCAGCCCAGCCTGCACCCTCTCCAATCAGGGACCCCTTGGGGGATGTCTGAATACCGGTTTAGGATCAGGCCTAAACTGGCAGTCGAACATCCATCTCTCATTCTGGGACTGCTGGCTCATAACTGCTCACCTGCCTGCCTGCCTGATCATCCCTAACTGGCTCTGTATGCCTGCCTGATTGCCTCTAACCCCTTTGCCTGCCTGCCTGATTGTCCCTTACTGCCCTCCCCTGCTGGCCTGATCTCACCCCCAACTGCCCTCCCCTGCTGGCCTGATCTTGCCCCCAACTCCCCTCCCCTGCTGGCCTGCTCGCCCCTAACTGCCTCTACCTCGGCCCCCACCACCATGGTTTTGTCCAGAAGGAAGTTGGACGTCCGGAAGATGGCCAGTCGACCTGATCTAATTAGTATATTACCATTTTATTAGTATAGATAAATTATATAGGATAGGATTCCTTAAGTGGGGGGGAAAGCCTTTTATACCAGGAGGAGATGCTCTTGGCAGACAAAAATACGTAATCCCTATATCTGGACTGATAGCCAGCCATATGCTCTATACTGCCAAACCGGTCATTAAAAAATTGAACCAGTTTCTTACACCTTACACCAAACACCTGTTGCCTTTAAAACCCCTCCTCAGCCCCCACCTTAGGTTCTGCCTTCCCAGTTCACCCAGATTAGGTTCTGATTGGTCGGTTTCTATGCCCATCAGAGTCAAAAGCTCTGCCTCCTAGGCAGCCATTGGCTCCTCGCAGTTCACCCAGATTTGGTTCTTATTTGGTCAGTTTCTATGCCAGTCAGCATCTCTGGGCCTATCTCTGGGCCTGATCAGAGAGGCAGGGCTGATCAGCAGCCCCCACAGCAGTAAGTGCTGGGTCGCCGCACCTGCAGTGGCGGCAGTCAGTGTTGGGTCACCGCAGAGACCCCGCACTGACTGCAGGACTGACTTCCAGGGCACTGACCCTGCACTGACTGCCACAGGGGCTGCGGATCAGACCCTTTTTTTCTCTCCGGGCCTCTCTCTGGGCCTGATCCACAGCCCCCTCGGCAGACAGTGCTGGGTCGCCACGGAAACCCAGCTCTGATTGAAGGACTGACTTCCAGTGTTCGGTCGTTCATTCAGTCGTTTTGGATGTTACAGACCCTGGGTCTTTATATATATAGATTGGATGTCCACAAATAATGGAACTAGATATACTTATTTTAGATAATAAGTCAATAAATAAACAAACAAAAAAAACATGTATTGGTAACCTGATATATATTGGGCAATGTTCTAAGCACTGTTAATTTTAATATATGATATATGTTACTTTGACTTCATTCTCCTAAACCTCAGAATAGTAGTTACATAAATTGAGCAATTCCTGCCCACACAAGGTATAATCCTGGATTATTATTATAAAGGAAATACTAACAATAAAGGGAGAATAAAGGGGATCAGATCATTTACTATTTTTTTTCTAACTGTGTTTACTCTGTCTTTATATTTATAAGAATTATTACAGAACATTAATAGCAAGAAAAAGAAAAACATAATCATATCCTGACATATGTTTATAAATTCAAACAAGTACAACCTGTTGTATAAAACAAACCTGTTGTATAAAAATACAATGCAGACACTGCTTATTGCAAAGACAGCAAAACTGTAGGTTCCTTATCTAGAAGAGATTATGATCTTCCAGATAAAACAGGGTTTGAATAAATGCATATATACAGAACTGTGGATAATGTAAACACTGGCAAAAATGTCTTCGTCTGTATGAGCCTGCTTTGATGTACTGAAGAATGTATGCAGGTTCTAAACCAGCAAAAACTGTTTTACTTTAACTCCTGTGAAGTGAGATTCAAAATCATACTACAAATGCACTAACCCAAACTAAAGTATTCTTTAGTCAGCTAGAAAATTCTGTGTAATTTATTTCTAGTGTTATTTGTAAGCTTTCTCTCTTACTACTACAATAATTTCCATGACTCCTTAAAACACGAAAGTGTGTGTATGTGTGTGTGTGTGTGGGGGGGGGGGGGGAGGGAGTAAAAGAAACACATTTCTGTTCAATAGCCCAAATTACTTACTCACCTGATGGTTTAGAAGAAACATTTTGGAAATTTTTACAATGCAAACATAAAAATCAACTGTGGCACAAAAATCCTAGGTATATTTTGAGGGCACCACACTTCTTATCACTTCAAGCTCCACCAAGACTCAGGGAGACATTCTTCTGTTTGAAATAGTTGAAACTAATTTCCTTAGGTAATAATCGCCTTAGATATAATACACCAAAAAGAAGTGTTGTCTGTTCAGATAATGTTTACTAAGCATCAATTCCATACAAGGCTATGGATACAGTCCAGTAGAACATTGTTCTGTGATGGAAACAATGTTCCAATAATTGTTCTCCAATTGTTAGCTACTACCTACATCAGGTACTGAGCACTTGAAATGAGACTAATATGACCAAAGAAATGTATTTCTAATTGTATTTATGGTTAATTATTTCATTTAAATAGCAATTTTAGGCCCTGGGATTTCAATAGTCAACAAAAGAGATCAGGTTCTGGCTTGCATGTAGCCTCAATTCTAGTAAGATCAACCAGGCAATAATTACATAAACAAATGTATATGTTACATGATAAATGCTATCTATAATGGGGATTTAGAAGTTCAGGAATTAGAAGTTCAGGGGTTAAATTTGAGCAAAATCTTGAAGCATGTAAGTGAGGTATGCTGATATATTTGGGAAGAGCATATAAGGCAGAAGGAACAGAAAGTTCAAAGCTTTGCAATGGCAGTAAGCTTCATTTATTCAAATAAGAAATAGGAAGCCACTCTGGCTTGAGAAAAGACCGGTGAAAGCCACATCCTTCAGGGCTTGATCAGCCCTGCCAAGAAAGTGTTATTTACTGTAGGTGAAGAAAGCCACTGGGATATTTTCAGCAGTGAAATGGCATAATCTGAATTATCTACTGAAAGTAATAAAAATTCATAATACATAATTATCACAGCAATAAAAACCCTGTGCTAAATATGTTGCAAAGGTAATTTCTAATTCCATCATAAAGGACATAGGAAATCCCCATTTATCCTCAATTAGTAGAACAAAGGTCTTTCTCTTAGTTCCCCAATAACTCGCATACTTATTTTATTCTTATATTTTTACAAGAAAATTGGAAAATAAAAATAGCACAGTGATTTTGGAAGTTCTAAACTGTTTGAGGAAATTATCTACACTTCCTTTTTCTATTTCTTACCTCCAATATCCCTTAAGCCTTGGCAAAGTAACTTCTCAGAAACCGATCACATCCAAGTCACTAATGACTTTCTAACTAAATCTAGCACATTTGTTCCTTTATCTTACTTAATCTCTCAGCATCAGCTGGCACTGCTAGCTATGCTTTTCCTCTTATGATGAATTTCATTTTGATTTCTGAGATAAAACTCCATCCTGAAGTTCTTCCAAAAGACCCTTACTGGTCACTCACAGTCTTCTTTGCAGAGTCCTCTTCTTATGCTCATTCCTTCAACACTAAAGTTCTTTGTGTTCTTGCACTGTGACCCTAACACTCTTCAGGTACACAGTTTCCTGGGGTTATTTCATTCCATAGCTTCAGTGATAACTTCTGTACCAATGACTTACATCCCTAAATTTTACATCCACTCATATGCCTCATTGTTGCCTAAAATACATATCCCTCCAAATCCACTTTTATTCTAATTCTTTTTTCTTATCGAAGTGAATAGCACCAACGTATATACAATTGTTGAATCTCAAACTTAAATAAGGTTTCTAAGTCCTAAAAATCATGCTAATGATAACTTACGTATTTTGTTCATGTCGCATACCCCATACATTAAACCACTTATTTCTATTTATATTTCTAGAAAAATAAATCACCGACCTCAAAATCAGCTGTCAAAGTCCAATATTTGCCTCTGAAATATTTTGCAATTTGACTTAAATTTTATTGTCATTTTTCTTTAGACAGGATAGTAGGACATTTTCCAATGATTGCCTCCTTCCTTCCACTGAAGTTAAGAATATTTGTGGCGGAGGTACCTCATCGAAATAGCCGAAATAGCCAACATCCTGTTGACAATGGTCATGGTGCATGGTAATTCCTTTCATCTTCTATGCATCACTTGAGAACAGAAACCCCCTATTAGAGCTGTATATGGGACAGTCTG
Organism: Cnephaeus nilssonii; assembly: GCF_951640355.1. Classification (NCBI taxonomy): domain Eukaryota; kingdom Metazoa; phylum Chordata; class Mammalia; order Chiroptera; family Vespertilionidae; genus Cnephaeus; species Cnephaeus nilssonii. Next base: position 65,005,763 of record NC_137079.1, on the reverse strand, counting down.
CCCAGATACAGGTACATTCATTTTCTCCAAAGTTCTTGACATCTCACAGGTAGTATTGACAGGCAGTCTAAAAGCACCCCATCTTTTTCACTTTTCTCTTCTCCCTCCTACTCAGGAGAGTTATTTCATGGTAATGAGGGTAGTGGTGTCACATCCACACACTGCTTCTGCCAAAGACTTTTGTCATATACCCCGAATCATTTTCTTTAACCTATTCTACAATAAAGCATTAGACTTATCTGAAGGTTCAGGCGTTTAAATGGAAAGCGAGAAGATATTAAGACTCTTTTATTTCTTTTTCACTCTTTCCTTTCAAGGGCAAAGAAAACTGATGATAATTGAACAGGAAAAAAGGAAAAATTAAATGAGTAATCAAAATAATATTCTGCTGGGGCTGACCAGCAGCCCCTGAACGACGGATGAACAGATTACTCAGGCACAGTTTGACTGTGAAAGAGAGGGCGAAGGGGCTTGCCCAGCTCTAGTGACCAGAGCAGCCTCAATTGCCTATCTCATTAGGCCTTTAGTGGAATTTTTATCTTTAGATACAATCAGTAGGGTGAACAATCTTGGGAGGACACACATGTTTACATTGTCCTCTAGGCAAGGGCATCCAGGGATAAAGGATAGGGATTCGGGTGAACACCCAGGGGTCTGCACATACACAGACTTGTTTGGAAAGGTCAAGGAATAATCAGGGGCACCGCCTTGGACACTCCCTAAGTCGGAATTCCTATAAACAAGGCAGGCGGCCTTCCACACACTTCCCTTTTACCAGAATGTCCTTCTTACAACTTTCCAACCAAGCCTTTTGTTCCCCAACAATATTTGACAAGCATATCAAAATATTACATCGACATGCCATAAACTGTCTGCATTTCTCACTAACTCAAAACTCAGTGAAAGCAGGAACCACACATACTGGGTTGTTTTATAATCTATTGGTGCCAGTGTCAGAGGTATTTGGCATGAACACATTTATGGCTAATATAAATGAATACATGTTATAGAATACCCTTATCTGTCTTCTTCATATGCAGACACTATTCCCATGAGTTGTAGCAAAATTGCTTATCCTTACAGCCAAATAGAAAACAGAATTCAGATTAAAAATGAAGAGGAGCATTGCTCTGATTCAAATCTCTTTATGAAGAATATCAAATCCCTTGGAGTTATTTAAAAATAACAATATTATTCAGAGTTCAGATTTATATCCAAATGAAAATTTTTAGGAAACTAACAATCAAAACCCAAGTAGGCAGCTCTCTTATTATTCTTTGGAAGCCTTTGGCTTGTTTTATTACAGATTTAATCTTTTGGATGTGTTATCGGGCATGAATCAAAGCCAAACATGTTTCGCTAGTAAAGCTTTGCAGTTATTTTAGAATTGCTCAATGGAATGTGTTATTACACGAACAAAATGATGTTTTAAATCTGTTACAGTGAATGCATTTTTCTTAGAAATTATATATGTATTTACAATTATAAATCACAATATTTAGTTGAATAATAAAATTAGGTTGCTAGATCTAGCTAGTTAAAACATCAGTTCATAGGATTTTATATTTTCATTTGTTTCGTGGGTCAGTTCATAATTATAAAACCCTTGAAAGCTAAATTCTTTGATTTATATTTTTGGTGGATAGTACACTGAAATGCTTCCATTGAAAATTTTACTGATTTATTTATAACTTTAACTACTAAATATATACTCCTAAGACTGATATTATGTCTTTAGTGATATGTGATGGGCTTCAATAAATAGCTATCAAATGTGGAATCTGTGTTATGAATCTTTGGATAAAAAAAAATTACTGCACCTGATTGCAGTATCTATGGAGTTATTAACTAGCCTATCTCCCATTTGTTTCCTTATGTGTGAAAGGCTAAACTAATTAAAATAAGCTGATACTGGCTGAGACTCTTTTTTTTTCCCTTGGATTGCTCTCTCTGCAGGAAACTGAATAGAAATAATGCAAGACTGGACATACTACAGCCTATAAACCAAGTATAGCCTACGCCTGTATTTTTAAAAGTAATTTTATTTTTTTATTATTTTTTGAGATATAATTGATATGTAACACTGTGTAAGTTTGACATGTTCAACATTTATATATTGATACATTTATATATTGTAATATGATTACTATAGAAGCATTAGCTAACCCCTTTGATGTGCCACATAATTACATTTCTTTGTTGTGTTGAGAAGAGTTAAGATCTAGTCTCTTAGCAGCTTTGGAATTTGTAATATAGTAGTAGAGGCTCAGTGCACAAAATTCATGCACTGTGTGGGGGGAGTCCCTCAGCCCAGCCTGCCCCCCTCACAGTCCAGGAGCCCTCAGGGGATGTCCTAATGATGGCTTAGGCCCGCTCCCCACTGGGAGCGGGCCTAAGCCGCAGTCTGATGTCCCTCTATGGCAGTGGTTCTCAACCTTTCTAATGCCGCGACCCTTTAATACAGTTCCTCCTGTTGTGGTGACCCCCAACCATAAAATTATTTTTGTTGCTACTTCATAACTATTATTTTGCTACTGTTAATGAATCGTAATGTAAATACCTGTATTTTCCGATGGTCTTAGGCTCTACAGCAGCGGTTCTCAACCTGTGGGTCTCGACCCACAGGTTGAAAACCTCTAGCAGGGACACCTAAGACCATCGGAAAACACAGATATTTACATTACAATTCATAACAGTAGCAAAATTACAGTTATGAAGTAGCAACAAAAATAATTTTATGGTTGGGGGTCACCACAACACGAGGAACTGTATTAAAGGGTTGCGGCATTAGAAAGGTTGAGAACCACTGCTCTACGGGCTGATCAGGGAAAGGCACCACCCCCATCACCCCGCTGCTGCTGCCACTGCCGGCCACCAAGGTGTTTTCATCAACATGAACTCCAGTCCCTTTACCCGAAAAAATGACAACTTTCTTTACGCATTTTCAAGATGTCTCTTTCATAGGATATGACATTTCTTTCTTTCTTTCTTTTTTTTTTTTTTATCCTCACCTGAGGATATTTTTCCATTGATTTTTAGAGAGCGTGGAAGAGAGAGGGAAAGACAGAGAGAAACATCAATGTGAGAAGGACACTTCGATTGGTTGTCTCTTTCATGAGCCCTGACCTGGGCCCTGGCCAGGGAGGAGCCTGCAACCAAGGTACATTCCCTTGACCAGAATCTAACCCAGACTCTGCGGTCCGCAGGCTGAGGATCTATCCACTGAGCCAAACCGGCTAGGGCAGGATATGACATTTCTTAACCCCTCCAGCAGTGGACCTTTATTTTTTTCTCTAGGAGTGAGATGAAAAAACCCTACATCACCTTCTTGGATTCTTATTACCCAAGTTATCAAGAATGCTGCAAGTGGTGTACCAGGAGCTTAGCCAATGAATGGTAAGAAAAGCTGTTTCCTTTGCAGCTCACACGCAGAGGTGGGCCTGCTGGGGCCTGGCTCTGTTGGCGGTTTGGGCATGCCCCCCTGCCTCCACTCCCAGGCTGCACCATCTGTGGCTTGCCTCAGCGCAAGCAGTCCCGTCCTGCCCATCTGCGCACAACCTCCTCCTGAGCCAGTCGTGACTGTTACAGCATCCTGGCTAATTTGCATATTACCTCTTTATATATATAGATTGTTGACTGTAATCACTATGTTGCTCTTTAGATCCTGAGAACTTATTTATCTACTAGTTGCAAGTTTACATCCTTAAATTACATCTCCCTGATTTCCCCACCACCCAGCCTGGCTAACGGTCATTATACTCTGTTTTTGCAAGTTCATGTGTTTTAGATTCCATTTAAGAGACATTATACAGCATTTGTCTTTCTATGTCTGACTTATCTCACTCAGCATAATGCCCTCACGGTTCATCTACATTGTTGCAAATGGCAGGATGTTCTTCTTTTTCATGGCTGAATAATATTCATATATATATATATATATATATATATATATATATATATATACACACACACATACATATCTATCTATCTATCTATCTATTTCTATAATAATATTCATATATATGTATATATATGAATATTATATATATATATTATATCAAATATATATATATATATCCTATCTAATAAAGAGGGAATATATTAATTGACCCTCACACTGTCACAAAGATGGTGGTGCTCACAGCCAATAAAGAGGGAATATGCTAATTGACTGCCACGCCCTAAACAATGGCAGAACCCATAGCCAACAAGGCGGGAATATGCTAATTGACTGCCACGCCCTCAAATATGGTGGCGCCCATATCCACAAGATGGCAGGGCCAAGCCCCCTCAGCCCCGCCAGGGCAGCAGGCATGCCTAGTCCCTCAAGGCCGGCCGGAGGTGCAGGCAAGCCTTGGATGGTGGCTGCCCAGCCGCCCAGCCGCCCAGCCGCCCAGGGCTGGCCAAGGCTCAGGTAACCAGGGTTGGCTGAGGCTTGTGCTGCCGGCAGTGGCAGCAGCAGAGGTGTGATGGGGCATCGCCTTCCTCTGATCACTGGGTAGCCTCCCACCCCTGAGGGATCCTGGACTGTGAGAGGGGGCAGGCCGGACTGAGGGACCTCCCCCTTCAGTGCATGAATTTTCATGCACCGGGCCTCTAGTATCTATATATATTCCTGTAAAATTTACAGTGTAAATACACATATGTGTATTTTCTCCATGTATCCATTTATGCATTGATGATCCCTCAGGTTGTTTCCATATCTTGCTTATTGTGAATAATGCTGTAATACACATAGGTGTGCAGATATATCTTAGAGATACTGATATCAATTCCTTTAGATATATACCAAGTGGAATTGCTGAATCATACAGCACTTCCATTCTTAATTTTTATTGGAATAAAGCCAATCCTCCTTTTTTATGTGTTGTCTATGAAAGTTTTTGTGTAACAACTGTAGAGTTGAATAGATGTGAAAAATATGATATAGCTCATGAGCATAAAATCTTCACTAAGTAGACTTTGCAATGTTTGCCAATCCCTGCTCTCATAGAATAATTCATTTTAAATTGTAAATCCATATGTTCCTGTGTAACTAAAAAGTACAGGGGGAAAAAGTGGACTATTATATGTTAGGGTCAGATTGTGTGGCTGCAAGTTGCTTGTTCCAAACTTGCTGCTATTTGAGTGTAAAATTGGACGGTTGTCTGAGTGAAATTTTGTAGCTGGCTCTAAGTATTTTTTTAAAGTAATTGCAAACCTGCTTTTGTTTCATTTTCACAGCAATTTTTCTGTCATAGTAAATGCTATTTTGAAATCACTTTGTTCATCACTTGAGCAAGGAGAAAGCAAGGATAGTGTCATAACCTTGTGGTTACATGTTGACACTATTAAATCATAAAATCAGGATAAAAAACTTTAACAACAACAACAAATTTCCAAGCACTGTATCAGTTACAACACTCAAATAGACACTAAAAGAAGTCTTCACATGAATGCCCTGCTGTTTCCAGATGGAAACATGGTAAATATCTTCCACGTGAAACATAACTATTCCTACACTTTAATTTGTGACTGAAAATATGGGTCTAACAACACCACACTTGACATTTACAAGCTGAGAAGAACATGCCTCACTTGCTGCTACTGGTTATCAAAATGATAATAATAATAGAGTGACTAGGAACTCTCCAACCAAATGTTGACCTCCAGGCTCACAAAAATGAAGCTACGGAGATTCTCAATATTAAATTGCCACAATGAATTTTCTGGTACATACTTTCAGAAAACAAACCTACACACCTGGTTTCAAGAGCAAGATACACTAAAATTTGAAGCAGTTTAAAAGTTCTATGAAATTCTTTTAAATTATCTATTTTCAGATATTTTGTGTATCTCATCTTTTTGTTATTTATTCCAATTTCATTCTTTTCTTGTGAATTAGAAATTATTTTTTGTTTTAATAAAGTTTTTAAACTTTCTATAAGATTTTATTTGAGCTAAACTGAGGACATACTAGTATGCTGAGAGCAAGATCTCAAATGCTCTGGAGAGTAGCAGTGTTGCAGCTTTTTTAATGCATTTGAAATTAAGGAGGGAATTTACAGATTACATGGAGGTGTGAGAAACCAGACAGAGATTGAATTACAGGATAGATAACAAGATTATGTGCTCCCTTTTGGGTGATTATTTCAAAGGTGTTTTAGTTCAGAGGTACAGAAACAATGGACAGGGCTTGCTTAAGGCAAAGATAAAGCTTTTTCTAAAAGGTTATATGCCTAGGGCAGTGGTCGGCAAACTGCGTAGGGCAAGACTACATTCCCCCCCACACTGCCCTATTAGGAATTAATGATGAGATCACTCTGTGAGGTTACTTTCCAAAGAACTTCTTTGTTCATCCACAGTTTCCCCTTTTGGTTATCAATAAGTTGAAAGAATGCATTGAAGACCAACCTTTCGTTTCTATAATATGGTCTCATAATGCTAGGAAGGCTCATGCCTAGGATACAGTATTGAGGACAGCTTGTGTCCATTGGGGATGGGTAATACTGTAACCATGGCATCTGAGTTGAGGCCAAAATTTTTCCCAAAAAGAAAAGTGTTGTAGGCAGTGGGAACTGCACCAGGTGTCAGACCGGATATGGGTTCAGCAACCTTGGTACTTGAGTTCTGGCTAGGAAAGAATTCAGAGCCAAGACTCAAAGTATAAGAGAACATTTTTTAGAAAATCACAGAGGTAGAAGAAGCAATCTGTAGAAGAAATGGGCTTAGGAAACAAGTTCCAGAGGCAAAGGAAGGGGCCTTGGAGCTGGGGAGTGAGGAAGGTGATGGTAACCAGCGGGGGATGGGAGGAATGGAAAGGGAAAGGCGCAGGCATGTTCCCTAAGAGCTTTAAGGGAGGTCCTAGGGGAAGATCTCAACTGAATATTCAGCAGTTTTCCAGGTGTGTCCTGGTAGGATTGTGGTCTCCATTGATTGATTGGCGGGTACCAGGGCAAGAGGTCATTGTTCAATGCAACTGGTCCTGAGGTCAGCTGTGTCTGGTTTTACTGCTTTTCTGAGCCTGGAGCTGAAATACAACAGAGGCCTAGATGTTATCTCTAGATACAAACCTCATAATCAGCGATATGCTAGGGGAGGAGAAGTCACCCTGGGGTGGGGTTCCACCCTACAATGGTCCTTTGCTAGGCACCCAGGGCTTTCAGTCCTGGTGACCTTTGGTACCTGGCCCATCATCCTCACTCTGCTCATGTCTGCTAACTGCCTACCACAGAAGGGCGGGTCAATGAAAGGCAATCAGGTCTCCTGGCTTTTGTTGCAAAATAAAAAACAATAATGACTCGGGGTTGTTTTATTGAGCAGGGTACAAAGGTGATTTCTTTCCCACGTTCTTGTCCAGAAGGATTCAAAGAATGAAGCCACAGGCAAAAGGTGGTAGGTGAGAAGTACAGAAGCTTTATTGCAAGCGGATACTATCTCTAAAACTATAATCCTAAATTCCTAAGACTCTGTCCCCTCCTGGCACGGAGGGACAGAGGGGTCCCCTAGGAAGGGTGGCACACCTTTCTTTGTCTTAAGGCATTATAAAGGCTGCTCTTTGTCTGACCATGACCCTTTCTAATTGGACTCTTCCCCAATTTAGGATACCTGAGCTTTCCTCATTGGTTGCTCTGCAAAGGCCAAAGCCCACATGGTGCCCCCCTCCTTCTTTCCCCTTATTTTGCAATATTCCTCTATCCTCTGTGAAAATATGTTGTTGTTTTTTTCCCCCATATCCTGTGTCTTTTCTTTGTCCTTCACATATCCATCTTATCTTGTCAAGTTGGAGTTATTTGATCTACCTTATGGTACCTGGCAACCTTATCCTGCCAAGGCTGAACCCACTGGCTTCTCTGCTCCAAAGCCGAAGGTGGCCTCTCTTTTTTTCTTTTTTCTCTTGGGCAGAGATTTATGGCTTTTCCATCTGCTCAGGCCAGAGATATCTCTATCCTTGGTATATGGCTGTTTTAATTGCTCAGGCCAAGATACCTCCATCCTCTCTGGACCCCCTCCCTTCCTGACTTAAGCTAGCTAGTTAACCCTTTTCAATAATAAAAACAAACAAAAAGCACTCTAGACCATTGCTATCCTGTGAACTATCATGATTTGAATTTTGCCTTCTAATTTTTTTTTGTATTTGATATCTAGTAAAATATAAGCCATAAAATAGTTCTAATAGTCTTCATAAATATACTTCATTATAGAGGTCTACCTTCTCTATGCATTAAAGTAATATACTGCCTTAAAAATTATAAAACAAAAAAAATTTAAAAATATTTTTAAGAGAAAATACTTTAAAAATAAATATTTCATTTTTCACAAAACTTATCAAATTTTTAGGTTAACCATAATTTCTATCATCCTATATGTCTTAATGTAATATAATGTAAAAACCACTGGTATAAATATATTCTAATATACAAAAGTATTTTGCTTATTGTTAATAACAGTGAATAATTTTGTCCCTTTGCTTTTTATCAGAAAAAAATATATATATTTACAACAAGTTCTCTTGGTCATATTGCAGTCAGAACAAAATGTATGATATTATTTCAAATTTCTGAATGAATAAATAAATTCATCCACTTATCTTTACCTTAATGTTTTTGGTTAATATATAGAAATAATCAAATGTCACTGGCCATGGATTTTAGCTATAGTTTTTCTCGCTCCATTTGCTCTGTATAATATATGGTTGCATGTGAGTGTGATGGAAGAGGTTTTTGTTTTGTCTCATAAAAAAAGTAGCATACTCCTAAAACAGGGCAAAATTCCACAGCTGATATAGAAAATTCTGTCCTAATACATGAAAACCATACCTCATATCTGTTCAAGTTACAGCATTCATCTTCATGCGTGGGTGCATTTAAGAGTAAATGAATATAAAGGTGAAATACTTATTAAAGAAATATCATTGTGTGACCAGAGTGTATTAGGAAGGAATTGGAGTTCTAGAAGCATTTCCATTAGTATCTGTGCTGCATGAATATTCATTACACCATATACTTTACAAGCCATTGACTTTGTAACTATTGCAGCAATAATGAGATTATATAGGACTATTGCTACAGCTGGATGTTAAAAGTTTTGGTATTGGAAACTTTCTCCTGTTATTGTGCATCTCAATATAAAATAACTATTAGGGTGCTAGAAATTCACAGATGATCTTTGAATCAAGTTTCAATGATTTAAACTTAGCTAATAAGTTTTGTTTATGCACAAGTGGTTTTAAGGTGGGCTGCACATTTTATTTTTTCACTAGAGGCTTGGTGCACAAATTCCTGCACCAGTGGGTTCCCTCGGCCTAGCCTGCGGGGATTGGGACAAAACCAGCTCTCCAAAATCCCAAGGGGTCCCGGGTTGTGAGAGGGCGCAGGCCAAGCCAAGGGACCCCACCAGTTTACTATCAAGGCCGGGGAGGGACCGTGGGAGGGCTCCAGGGCATGTCTGACCCATCTCACCCAGTCCCAATCTGCCAGACCCCAGCAGCAAGCTAACCTACTGGTCAGAGTGTCTGCCCCCCTGGTGGTCAGTGCACGTTATAGCAACTGGTCGAAAGATCAAACAAATGGTTGGACACTTAACATATTAAGTTTTTATTATATAGGATATTTTACAATTCTTAAATCATGTATGCAATATGCACTATGTAGATACTCTGGATACAAAATGAACATGGTAAACATAACTTTTTTCATAATATTTACAGTTTTGGAGAGGACAAGAGCAAGTTAAAAAATCAGTTGAGTGTACTAAATTTTATGTTGTGGGATTATGTAATTAGTTGAAAGAAAGGAACACTGAAAATAGGCTGTTATAGAGTTACTAATATAGCATACTGCCACTTGCCCCTCAAGTATTATTGCCAGGCATTGCTAATTGTTTATAGCATTCTGCTAAGATCTCAGGCATGACCCTGTGACTTTCAGCATAGTAATCTATGTAATATTTGTCAATCAAAAGAGTTCACTGGCATGTCTTCACACTCTGGCCAAATATTTTCACCCAATGTCCAAATGTGATATTATGCTATTATTATTCTTTTAAATTAAGCGAAAAAATAAAAAAGAAAGAAAGAGTTCAATGGTCTCCCCTTATGTTTCAGGCATATATTTGTTCCCCTCTGTAATTTGACTCCAATTTGCAGGCATACTACTTTTAAGTGGTTACAATTATGTTAGTTTGATTTAATATTTTAACCTGTTTTATTTATAATATGCAGTTAAGAATAGCACCCACCTGACAGGGTTGCTGTGAAGAATAAACAAAATAAAGTATGTATTAAGAGCTCAAAGTCTGGCTCATAGTAATTAAATTCTATCAGATGCTCTTTTTAAAAATATAAAATAACTCAAGTTTTGCTTAATATATATATATGTGTATATATATATCTTACCTTATAATAGAGAAACATGCAAATTGACCGCACCTCCGCTATGCCCAGGATTGGCCGGCAGGAGGCTGGGGGCGGGACTCCGGGTGGCATATCCGCCGTTGAGAAGATCAAGATGGCGGTGCCCAGTGGCTGGGCCCATGCCACCGCTCCCCGGGGTGCCTGGGGCGATCGGCACCCCGGGGGGGCGTGGCCGAGCCCATCGGCACCCCGGGGGGGCATGGCCAGGCCCATGCCGCCACTCCCCGGGGTGCCTGGGGCGATCGGCACCCCAGGGGGCGTGGCCGGGCCCATGCCGCCGCTCCCGGGGGTGCCTGGAGCGATCGGCACCCCGGGGGGGCGTGGCCGGACCCATGCCATCGCTCCCGCGGGTGCCTGGGGCGATCGGCACCCCGGGGGGCGTGGCCGGGCCCATGCCATGGCTCCCGGGGGTGCCTGGGGCGATCGGCACCCCGGGGGGCGTGGCCGGGCTCATAGGCACCCCGGGGGGCGTGGCCGGGCCCATGCCGCTGCTCCCCGGGATGCCTGGGGCTATCGGCACCCTGGGGGGGCATGGCCGGGCCCATTGGCACCCCGGGGGGCGTGGCCGGGCCCATGCCGTAGCTCCCGGGGTGCCTGGGGTGATCGGCACCCCGGGGGGCGTGGCCAGGCCCCTCCCTCCCCTCCCGGGGGTCCCAGGGGCCGAGGCTTTCCTGGCCTTGGGCACCAGTGGGGAGCCTGCACCGATCGCAGGAAACCACTAGGGGTCGGCTCCTGTGATCGGTAGCAGGGACGCTGGGTGCTGCGAGCCCAAGGCCGGGAAAGCCTGGGGTGGAGGCTTTCCCGGCCTTGGGCACCAGTGGGCAGCCTGCAGGGATCGCAGGAAACCACTGGGGGTCGGCTCCTGCGATCCTTAGCAAGGATGTTGGGTGCCGCTGAGCCCAAGGCCACCGCCCGGGGCCAAGCCCCGACCCTGAAAAAGGCAGAAGGCGGTGGCCACAGCCAAGGCCTGGGTCCCTGGTGCCGGCAGAAAACTGGTGCAGGCAGCCAGATGAATGAAGGTCTATTGCACGAATCTTCATCCAAACGGGCTACTAGTATATATATATGTGTGTGTATATATATATATATATATATATATATATATATATATATATATATATATAGCTGGATAGATAAAATTAATTATAGCAATATGAATATAATATAAATGTGTTAGTATGCATTAAATATTACCTAGCGCTGCCCTCTGGAAGGTCTAGAAGAAATGACACCTCAAGAACATTGAGCACATTCGGTGGATGGACTTGGTTTCTAAATACAATTTTCTGATAAGAGGAACAAGAGATGTTAGAGAAATGGCTGACTGTAGACCTTGAGCAAGAAAAATACAAGATAAGCCTGAAATATCAGGTAGTGCCAGGAAGTAACTTACAGGTGAAAGGAGTTTAGAGACAGGAAAGGCAGTGTTAGGGAAAGGGGGTCCATGGGAGAGAAAGACATACATAATGGGTGGAGACAGCTCCAAGATGCCAGATTGCTCGTCTTTCATTCACAGAGGACAGAGGAATTGCTTGTCTTTCATTCACAGAGGACAAGATAAGGGGAAAAGGAAGAGGGGGGGCACTGGGTGAGCTTTAAAACTTTGAAACTGATATTATGCAGGAATAAGGGGTAAAGTGACCAATTAGGAAAGCACGGGGGACATAAATTAAGGAAAGGCCCAAGTAGAAAGTATCATGTTCAGACAAAGAAGCTATCAGCATATATAAACCCATAGACTCACAGAGCTGATTGTTCCCATTAGAGAGAGAGAGAGAGAGAGAGCAGGTTTTTCCCAATTTGTTTATTGTATATGCTTACAATAAACTTCTACATTTTTGCCTAAAATCTTCTAGTTCATGAATTTTATTCTTCAAACTTCATAGGACAAGAACCCACAATGAGTCCAAGAGCTTGCCATTCCGAGTAACACAGACATTCAGAGAAGAGACCACCTATAGGCTTGGGATTTTAGAGTAAAATAGATTGAGATGGACCACTTTATGCTGGAGAGGAGCCGAAAATCATTGAGTGGGCAGAATGGTTTGTATGAAGTAATAAAATGTAGAAAGTGACTGGATATAACAAATATATTTCTGAATATGGAACCTTATTTATATTAGGTAAAAGTGGAAAATATACTGAAAAAACAGCTATTTCTCTTTCTCTTATTACTACTACTAGAAGCCCAGGGCACAAAATTCGTGCTCTGGGGTGTGGGGGAGGGTCCCTCAGCCCAGATTGTGAGAGGGCTCAGGCCAGGCTGAGGGACCCCACTGGTGCAGGATCAGGGCCAGGGAGGGACATGGGAGGTTGGCCAGCGGGTGAGGGACCTCAGGAGGACTCCAGAGCATGTCCAGCCTGTCTCACTCAATCCCAATCGACCGGACCCTAGCAGCAAGCTAACCTACTGGTCAGAGCATCTGCCCCCTGGTGGTCAGTGCACGTCATAGCGAGCAGTTGAATGGCCTTAGCATATCATTAGCATATTACACTTTGATTGGTTGAACGGACAACCGGACACTTAGCATATTAGGATTTTATTATATAGGATTTTTAATTAGCTTTATGTAGTATTGCTTTAGACTATACAACTTAACTTTGTGAATATAATTTTTTTCAAAGTTGCAAAAGTATGTAAGAAAATTATTTAGAGTAATTATTTTAGAAACAAATACTGTACACAAAAACAACTTTTAATAAATTGGGCAAAGAAATATAATTTATAGAAGTTTTAGGTGAGATTCAGGCTCAAGTCTTCAGCATCATGATTTACATTAAGAGAAATCTGATAAAGTTTAGGTTAGAAAAATATTTGAACAGAGAATTTTGTTGTTTTCCTATGGAAAGTTAGGATCCACTGTTTTAGATTTATTCATCTGTAGTGTATGGTTGTATTTGGAGAGAAATCTGGAATATAGAGTTTCAAAAGTCAGTCAGTTCAAGCTCTTCTGTGTCTATTAATAAAATCTCAGAAACAAATTCTAGATAAGCATAGTTGGGAGAAAAGAAAAAAAATTGTTAAAATATTGAGTATAATTCATCAGAGGAAAATAATTTTGATTTATTGGGGAGGGCATATGATACCTGTGTGTAAATGCTTAGCACAGTGCCTGGCACACAGTAGCGTCTCAATAAATATTACTCCCCCACCTCCCCCCCCCAAAAAAAAAAATAAATAAAACAATTCAAATTAAAAAAAATAAAAAAATAAAGAAAAGATCAAAGGTTTTACAAAGCTTGAATGTTTTGGAGAATTTTGACATTAACAGAAATAGATTTGTCAAATATCTTAGAGCTACACAGCCATAATTTTGGAGTTTTGCATGAGAGAAGCAGGTGGTTCTTGGGAGCCACAATTATTTTCCATAGGGCATATTAGGACACATTTGGGATGAAACCAGATATGTAGGGCCATTTTAAAAAAAATTCTAATAGAGTATTTTATACGAATTTTAGAAAGTTAAACATGTTTGGCAAAGCAGCAGCTGTATGGTGCTCTAGGTTGGAAAAGGAAAAAAAATGCAGAATAGACAGGAAAAAAGCACATTGAGGACACACTGAAGCAAAATTTCAGGTATAAGATGTCATAGTGGACACCTGAGCATCTGGTTTTTAAGAAACTTATTTTGTTTAGCATGCAGTTTGTTATTTTCATGGTCAAAGGTCAAGAACCTTATGTATGCAATGAAAAGTTTCTGCCACCAAGAGAGATTCAGTTTAAAATTGATATATTTTTAACACTAGAGGGGAAAAATGGGGGATATATTAAGCAGCATTAAAGATTAAACATGAAATAACAAAATCTACGGTTTATGATTTTATGTATTTAATTTTGCTTCTAATGTTCATTACATATCTGCAGATATAGGGGTTGGTATAGAAAAAATTTACTTTGAATTCCAATTTAAACCTGAGAATTAATCTGTAATCTACTATGCAATTTAGTTCTGTTTTTGGTTAGTTTTATTGTTGTTAATTCTCACCTGAGGATACTTTTTCCATTGATTTTTAGGGAGAGTGAAAGAGAAAGGGAAAGACAGTGAGAAACTCCAATGTGAGAGAAACACATCAATTGGTTGCCTCCTGCATGAGCCCTGGGGAGGAGCCTGCAACCAAGGTATGTGCTCTTGACTGGAATTGAACCCAGGATCCTTTGGTCTGCAGGCCGATGCTCTATCCACTGAACCAAACTGGCTAAGGCCAACTTAGTTATTTTAAAAAGGACTTCATTTGTTATAGAGAATTATTAATCAAGTCAGAAAATATGTTAATCTTTGTTTTAATTAGCTACACTATAACAAAGCCATTTTTAATAGAGAATCACAGCACCACTATCTATCTGGTGGCTGCTTATTAAAGATACAAGCATGAGAGAACACCAAACAGCCTCTAGAGCCCTGGTGTTGCAAACCCATATTGACTAATAGATAACTCAATTGCAACAAGAACAAATTGTATCATCATTATTAATGAATCTGAATGTATCTTTAAACAAAATGAAGAGGCATCAGGATTCAATTATATGTATAAACAATGCACCTACGATGCGGAAAAACAGTGTTTATGCAATACTGTGCAACAAATATATATTAAGCATAGCTCCTCACACAAAACAGGATAAACTACTGAATGCACAGATAAAATGTGATACAAATATGATACATGCCAAGACAGAGCACAAATAAAGTGCCATAAGAGTGAGGGACAAATTTCTATGCTAGAGCAATGTTTCTCAGTTGCACACAAATACACTACCCTACACGATGAACATTTGGCAATGTCTGGAGACATTTTTAGTTTTCACAGCGGGGATATATTATGACATATAAAGGGTAGAAGCTAAGGATGCTGGTAAGTGTGCAAGACAGTCCTCACGACAAAGAATCATCTGGCTCACAATAGGAATACTTGCAAGCTTGAGAAGTCCTGTTGTAGGAAAGTGAAAAGCTTCCTCAAAGAGGCCACATGTAAGTTTGCCATTGAAAAATATGTACAGTTTCAAAAGGCAGAATCAGGAAGCAAATATAATAAAAAGTGAGTGGTCAGTGGGGGAGAAAATCCATTGTTTGTAAAGTAAAGGTTATATCCGAGGAATGAAGGATGAGTATTTGATTAATGGCTGGAATGTAATGGAAATCCCAGACACAGGGTTTTAGACAGAAGAGAGAAGGTTGAAAAATGGAGTTGAAGGACAATAGTTAACAGGCCAAGACTTTGTACATGTGCCAGTTTAACTTGGGATACATTTTGAGAATTGCATTCTTAGGTAATTACTTCAAAATGCATCCTTAGGCAAAATCACATCCCTGTGTGAACATCATGGAATGTGCTTAGACAAACCTAGATGGTTAGCCTATTACTGTGATTGTAGTTGCTATACTTTTATACCCCTGGCAGCTGCAGGTTTGTTACACCATCATCATCACAAACACAATTAGCTTTCCTTATTGTAATGCAAGTGCCTAACTTAAGCTCTGGTTGCCAAAACATCCACTTCAAACAGGCATTTATTTCAAAGAAGCATCCAGGTTCAACTACTGCTAACTCATATTGCCAGGCAGAGGACTAGGTAAAGGCCACCTCCCCCCACTGAGGCTCCTTTGTTTTAGATCTTGGTTGATTTCAGTAACTGACGGCCATATTGGCTAGTTGTTTTCTTTTATTCTCTTCCCTTGCTTTAAATTCCAACCTTATGGTTTTAAATTAACCAATAAAGATTGAGTTCATGAAACCCCAGACACCCACACTCAACCCTAAGACCACATGCCCAGGCTTCAGTGTCTCTTCAGTGTCTCTTCAGTGTCTCTCTCTCTCTCTCTCTCTCTCTCTCTCTCTCTCCCTCTCTTATCTATGTATTTATCTATATTTATCTATACCTCTCTTTCCCTGTACCTTGACCTCACTGTGTGTCCCCTTATAAGCTCCAGGGCCTGTAAGTAATAAACTCTTTTTTATCTCCATAATTTCCTAATGGTTATTGCTAAAGGGCATCTTGCAATTGTAATAAGAACCATGAGGTTTGGTCCAGTTGTACATTGGCTTAGAAAGGGAAGATGTCTGTGAAAAGCTCACTGAAGCCCTGGTGAGTGCCCACAACTCTAGCCAATAGCATTACTATCCAGAGACAGAGACAGCATGAAAGAGTAATGCCTTGGGCTATGACGTTACAATGGCTGACATCTAGGAGTCATTAGAGGATAAGAATTTTCCCTCCATTCTAATCTGAAGGTATCATCATGACATAAGCAATTTGTTCTTGATCAAAAAGTCACTGAGCAGTGCATGACTGTTAAAAAGTCATTGGGCAGTGAATTACTGTTTGTATAAAGTAACTCAAAAATAATGTTTCATCTACAGTAATAAAAGAGAAAGATGCAAATTGACCATCACTCTGCTATGCTACCAGCCAATAGGAGTGAGTATTCAAATTACCCAACAAAGATGGCAATGCCCATAGCAGCTAGGGGCCGGCACCCAGCAGCCCCAAGCCCCAGATCAGGGACACAAACCCACAGGGAGGTCAGCACCCTGCAGTCTCAAGCCCTGCAGCCGAGGCTCTGGGGCTGCTGAGGGGGTTGGTGGTGGGGGGGCAGCAGAGACGCAAACCTGCAAGAAACCTGTGGAAAGGGAGATAACTATCATAACTTTATCTCCCTTTCCACAAGATGAGAAAACTGCCCTTGGTTTACTTAGTGATGTGGCCCACACCTTTCTACAAGCACAGGGTACGTTATGACCACTCCCAGGAAGATCTGGTCAGAATACCATCTCCAGGGAATAACTCTACTGTGGCAAATCATCTAAGAGAGGAAACAAACTTTAGTTGGGTTTATTCTGAAGGCCAAAGAATATGCCATCCCAACATATGCTGTGTTGTTATATTGATGATCTTGAGCTGCAGATGCTTGAAAAACAGCAAATGCATGCAGAGGCTTTCACTGAAGTCTCCTGATCTGGCTAAAATCAGAGCCCCCTAAAGAAGCTTAAATGTCATAGGTCCCCTTGACAGGAGAAGTGTCATCAGGCAGAGAAGACTGACTCCTGTCACAGGACAGGAGAGTAGAAGTTGACATCACACCCAAACTTTGTTACAAACTATTTCCCCTCACCCCCATTCATCTTTCCTAAAATCATTTACTGTCCCCTAAGAGGCCTACATCTCCCATCCCCTTTCCCTAGGAAGAAGGTATTTAAATCTGCAATCTAAGTCACCTTGAAGAGTTACTCATTTTTCCTTAGGATCTCCTACATATACACGAGGTACACATGTTAATGAACTTTTGTCTTTCTCTTGGTGATCTGTCTTTCATTACAAGGGCCTCCACTAAGAACTCAGAAAGGTAGAGGAAAACTATTTTTCCTCTTCCATAATTCTATCTCAGGAAATCAAGTCCTCAGCTGAACAATGAGGTTGGCTCAAGTACCAAGCAGTCCTGGCTGACGGGAGGGAAGCTTCTAGGGAGAAATCAATGATATTGGCATCAAAGTGGGACAGAGGGCACACCCATGGTTGCTGGTGGGAGATTAAAGTGGTTCAACATTTTTGGAGGATGATTTGGCAAATTCTAGAGAAATGTTCAAGGTATATATAAGAGTCTTCTATTAGGAATCACATCTGCTGAGATAAAGCACAAGCCCATAAGCTCTGGTCAGAACCCAGGATGCTACTGTGGGCTCCCCTTCCATGATATGAAAACCTGGGAACAACCTGCATTTTTAGGACAAGGTGGCATCTATACTAATAAAAGGGTAATATGCTAATTAGACTGAATATCTTCCGAATGACCATCCAGATGTCCTCCCGGACGTCCTTTCCGACAAAGCCATGTTGGTGGGGCCAAGGCAGAGAAGGTTAGAGGCGATCAGGCAGGCAGGGGAAAGCTGTTAGAGGGATCAGGCCAGCAGGGGAGAGCAGTTAGGGTGAACAGGCTGTCAGGGGAGAGCAGTTAGGGGAATCAGGCTGGCAGGTAGGTGAGCGATTAGGAACCAGAGGTCCTGAGGGGTCCCAGATTGTAGAGAGTGCAGGCCGAGCTGAGGGGACCCCCTTCCTGTGCATGAATTTTATGCACCAGGCCTTTAGTTTTATAATAAATGGGATGAATCTATACTTCTATATAGTAATGAGTTCTTGTGATCATTGTTATTTTGTTTTACTTATCTGGCATTTTCATATCAGTCTGCCAGTTTTTCTCATAATGAGTGAATTTATTCCACTTTATAGATGTATCAGAAATTATACAACCAGTCCACCATCAATGGGAATTTACACTTCTTTACAATATTTCAACAAAAATGCAATTGATATCTCTGTACATATTTTCATATGTTTTCAATGATATATTTTCTAAAGCTCTTTAATAGCAATACAATATTTTATAGAAAAATATTTCAAACAGTTACTTTTGCAAAGCTGAAGCTGGTTACAAGAAATAAATAGAAAAGAAGCAGTAGTAATGCAAATAAGTAAGCCCATTTAATAATTATTCTACAGATAGATTTGATATATATTTGGTGAGTGTGTGAAATTTGAAAGATAACCCAAATTTTCTAGGATGAGTGCTTCACAGTGACATAGTAGCATGATGATGAATATTTTGTGTCAGCTTGACTGGGCCAGGGAGTTCCCAGACACTGATCGATCAAACGTTATCCCCGATGTGTCTGTGAGAAGGCTCTGTACGAGGCTAAGATATAAATTGGTAGATTGAGTAAAGCAGATTGCTTTCCTGATTCTGAGTGGGCCCCATCCAATAAGATGAAGGCCTGAATAAAGCAAAAGGCTGATTCTCCTCTGAGTAAGAAGACATTTCTTCTGCCTGACTGACTGCCTTTCTTCTGGGACATCAGATTCTTCCTGCCTTTGGACATGATCTGAAACATCATTTCCTCCTCTAGGTTTTAAGCCTATGGGCCTTTGGACTGAAACTACACCATTAGTTCTCCTGGATCTTCAGTTTGCCAGCAGATCTCAGATCTGTGCAGCCTCCATAAATATGTGAGACAATGCCTTATAATAAGTCTTTTAAAAGAAAGACATACATATATAAAATTAATACTATTAATTAATTAATATTAATCTACATTAATAGTGTGTATATATATATGTGTGTGTGTATATATATATATATGTGTGTGTGTGTGTATATATATATATATATATATATATATATATATAGATAAAATAAAAACATAATATGCTAATTAGACATGCAGGAGACAGCTTATCAATAATTGTCTCTCATCCTTTCAGATGACCTTTTGGACAACCTTCTGGATGAAGCCAGGGCTTCGAGGGAAGCCTGGGTCTCAGGTGCCAGAGAGAAGCCAGTGCCGGCATCAAGGCCTACTCTTGCATGAATTACATGCATAGGGCCTCTAGTATGTATGTACATACTAGAGGCCCGGTGCATGAAATTCGTGCATGGGGGGTGTGTGTCCCTCAGCCCAACCTGCACCCTCTCCAATCTGGGACCCCTAGAGGGATGTCCAACTGCCCGTTTAGGCCCGATGCCCTGAAGGGTGTCCTGGACCAGGGTGGGGGTTCCCTTGTGGCATTGGGCGGCCTGGGTGAGGGGCCTGTAGTGATTTGCAGGCCAGCCAAGCCCTCCAGTGACCCAAGTGGAGGCTCTGGTATCTGGGATTTATTTATCTTCTATAATTGAAACTTTGTAGCCTTAAGCGGAGGCCAGGGCAGGCCAGGGCAGCAGGAAGCTAGGCTTCCTCCATCGCCAGGGGCAACCCAAGATTCCTGCTTGCTCCAGCTCCATGGCCGCTGCCATCTTGGTTGGGTTAATTTGCATACTTGCTCCTGATTGGCTGGTGGGCGTGGCTTGTGGGTGTAGTGGAGGTACAGTCAATTTGCATGTTTCTCTTTTATTAGATAGGATATTCTCCTATTGGTTCTGTTTTTCTGGATAAGCCTGATTCATGTAGGTAGTACTTGTGATAAATTTCTCTTAACACATTGCTTTTACTTTCCTTTGTTTGATGTTGTTTATCTTAAAAAATGAGTTTGGGACACTGACTCAATTCAAGATAATTAAAAGCTAGCTCATGTTAACCTGGTTGGCATGGCTCAGTGGTTGAACATGGTCCTATGAACCAGGAGGTCATGGTTTGATTCCCAGTCAGGGCGCATGCCTGTGTTGTGGGCTCAATCCCCAGTGTGGGGCATGCAGGAGACAGCTTATCAATAATTGTCTCTCATCATTGATGTTTCTATCTTGTTCTCCCTTTCTTTCTGAAATCAATAAAAAATAAAAAGCTAACTCATGTTATATTATTACCTTAGCATAGAGGGTGGGGCAAAAGTAGGTTTACAATTATGAGTACAGATTTTATTCTTGGATTACAGTATTATTTACTTATTATTTTCCATATGAACAATTGCAAACCTCCTTTTTCCCCACCCTATATATAGAAAACAATTGATTTGATCAAAGCTTTGAATGACTCTCTGGTACAGTGGTAATTTCCATCTTTACTCTGCCCTTGAAATCTCTAGAAAATTAATAAATCCTTTTTTTTCTGATGAATTCTCAACTCCTGTTCTCACTGTTGGACCTACCTTCTGTTCTTTTTGTGAAATGTAAATAATTATTGGTGCCAAAAATGCTACTATAAACATGCCATTTCTACCAGTTTTCCCTGCTTATATATTTTTCTTTTTCTAAATATATTTTTATAGATTTCAGAGAGGATGGGAGAGAGATAGAAACATCAATAATGAAATACAATCTCTCTCCACTGGGTATCAAATCTGTAACCTGGGCATGTGCCCTGACCAGGAATTGAACGTGACCTCCTGGTTCACAGGTCCACACTCAACCACTGAGCCACGCTCAACCACTGAGACACTGGGAAGCCAGCTTTAGGTTCTTATCACCTGCTCTATCTCTGTTTATCTCTATCTCTTTCAACAATGGCCTTTGTCTTAGAGGATAACTTCCATCAGAGTTCAAACTATACCTATAGAATCGCAAGCAACTCTCTGTGTTCGGACCAGGAAGCACTGCTTGAGAAGCTGCTTGGACCGCTCACCACCCAGCCTGCCGAGGCCCGAGGACCGCTTCAATAGTGCCTACATCACCTTCTTCAACCTGGGCATTGGTGGCCTTCTGCCATGGAACTTCTTTGTCACTGCTAAGAACTACTGGATATTCAAACTAAGCAACTGCTCCGCTCAGCCCCAGGGGAGAAACCTGAGGACTCGGACATCCTGGTCAGTGCATGTTCCTCCTGGGAGGCGGGGGTGCACTCTGCCTGGATGGGGTGAAGATCAGCTTTCCTTGGTGCACCATGCCAGGGAGGTTTGTGGCCTGCTGAGGATATACGAATTAGGAAGTCATGTGGAGTATAGTACAAAGAATTCAATTCAATCTTCAGACTCGCTTTGTGTTGTGTATGAGGTCTCCTGCTTCATGGGACAGGAGAAGATGGAAATGGCTAAGACACAGTCCCGGTCTTCATATTTCTTACTATTTAATTTGGGAAGAGGATGCAAATAATGATTCTCTGTATTATAGTGTGGTAAATCCAAGAATCCAGAGTTCATGCCTCCAGAGCTTTGAAAGGGTGGATCTAGTAGCATTAAGTTTAGCTGTGAGTTATAGAAAATTCCAAAAGTGCAGTGGTTAAACAAGATGGAAGATAATTTTTCTTTCATGTTCAAGTCCAGAGGGGACAGCTCAACCCTGGTATGATGTCCCATGTTGTCAGAAACCTAGTTGTTTCACCATTTGTAGCTTCTGTGTTAAATATCACTTCATAGTCCGGGATGGCTGTTGTAATTCAACCATTACATCAAATAGGAAGAGGAGAAGGAGAGGCATAAGGAAACTCCTGCAAGGAACGCACTTGCTTTTGCTCACATTGAACTCATTGGTCAGACCTTGGTCATGTGACCACATGAGCTGCAAAGGAGGCTGGGAGAAATATTTTTTTTCTGTATTGTGTTATTGGAACTATGCAGAACCTGAACTCTTTTTCTCAGTAATAGCATTTATTTTTTATTTAAATTCAGTTTATTAGATTTACAACTGGAAAATTTATATTTTCACAAGAACAGATATTTATTTAAAAAACAAATACCAAAGAAAATACCATCACTGATATTTGGCTGTTAAAATATTAACATCACAGACACTTTGGACAAAAAGTAATAAGCTTCTAATTTTATTTCTTACAATTGTAATAATGCTGGAAAAATTTCTATATTTATTTACATAGCTCATGAATATAAGATCAGTTTCTAAAACTCCAAAAGCAGGAATGACTTGAGATAGGATCACTATTTCTATTTATACGTAAACACTATTTCTGCTTACTCAGTGGTGTTCCTTTCACTGCGGATTCAATCATGAGTGATGTTGGATTCCAGCTGCCCTCACTTATCAAAGACATGCAGAGAAGCGCCTCCTGGTCTGTTAGTGATGGGTTGGTGTGCATCCTTTGTGTGACTCAGCCTCACCTCTACATCCATCTCAAAGATCACAAAATCTTTTTGAAATTAAAGGGAAGAAAAGTCTGAGTTTAAACTCTGTCTACAACTTTCTGCCTTTTTTTTTTTCTTTCTTTCTGGGAATGATACTTAAACTCTATAAAACTCAATTGTCCCATTTTAAATTGTAATTAAAAATAATTACTCCATGGGATTTAGCAAAGCTTTTAAGAGCTGATGTCAGTGAAGCAGTCTCAGGACCATGTTCTCCCTTAAACATAGATGGAAAGAAATCACTATCCAACCAAGTCCTTTCTCATGACTTCCTGGTTTTCTCAACCAGGATAAAGAGAATATGAATCTCCAGGGCATTTCTGTGAAGCCCTTTTGTGTTTATTATCTCCCCTCACCACTTCCTTTCTTCTCATAGCTCCAAGATCCACTCAAGATTCCACACTTTCTATCAGCCCATTCAGGTCCTGGAGGACTTTCATTGTTGGTCTCACTGACAAACAGTGAGAGAAATATTTCAGATCTATTTCTACTAAAATCACTTAATATGGCAGACCTTTAAATAATGTCCTTTTATTGTGACCTTCATGAGAAAAAATATCTATCCTCAGGTGAAGGTTCTGTCTGTGTGGAGTTTGTACGTTCTCCCCACATCTGTGTGAGTTTTCTCCCTGTATGCCAGTTTCCTCCCATATCCAAAATAAGTGCACAGCTAGGGGAATTGGCATGTATAACATGTCCCAGTCTGAATGAGTGTGGGTGTGAGTAGAAGTGCACTCTGTAGTGGAACCGTGTCCTGTCCAAGGCTGGTTTTCATCTTGAGCCCTGAACTGCCAGGTGAGGCTCTAGCTACCCAAGACCCTGAACTGAAATAAGTGAGTTGAAAAATAAGGATTTTACTTGCTTTTATTAAACACTAGAGGCCCAGTGCATGAAATTCATGCATGGAGGTGTGTGTCCCTCAGCCCAGCCTGCACCCTCTCCAATCTGGGACACCTCGAGGGATGTCCGACTGCCCTTTTAGGCCCAATCCTACCGGGATTGGGCCTAAAAGGGCAGTCGGACATCCCTCTCACAATCCAGGACTGCTGGATCCCAACTGCTCGCCTGCCTGTCTTCCTGATTGCCCCTAACCACTTCTGCCTGCCAGCCTGATCACCCCCTAACCACTCCCCTGCCAGCCTGATTGATGCCTAACTGCTCCCCTGCCAGCCTGATTGCCCCTAACTACCCTCCTCTGCAGGCCTGGTCACCCCTAACTGCCCTCTCCTGCAGGCCTGGGTCCCCCCCAGCTGCCCTTCCCTGCAGGCTCGGTCACCCCCAACTTTCCTCCTCTGCCGGCCTGGTCACCCCTAACTGCCCTTCCCTGCAGGCTTGATTTCCCCCAACTGCCCTCCCTTGCAGGCCTTTTCCCTCCCAACTGCCTTCCCCTGATGGCTATCTTGTGGCAGCCATCTTGTATCTACATGGGGGAAGCCATCTTTGACCACATGGGGGCAGCCATATTGTGCATTGGAGTGATGGTCAATTTGCATATTACTCTTTTATTAGATAGGATACTAGAGGCCCAGTACATGAAATTCGCAATTGGGACTGCTGGCTCCTAACTGTTTGCCTGCCTGCCTGCCTGATTCCCCTAACTGCTCTCCCCTGCCTGCCTGATCCCCCTAACTTCCTCTGCCTTAGCCCTGCCACCATGACTTTGTCAGGAAGGGCGTCTGGTCTAATTAGCATATTACCCTTTTATTAGTATAGATTTCTTAAATGTCTGTATAGGTCATGTTAATTTCAATGTTTAATATTAGAAATGTTTTGGGTCTTTAATTAGAATTGTGTTGATAGTTTTGTGACCAAAAGTATGCAGTAAGAACTTAATTCTTCCTTATATCAACATCCTTGGGTCAAATTGGTTTCATTGTATGTCATTTGCTTAAAGTTGTGTTTTCCAAGAATCTATTTACGATGTTAAGAGAAGACTTACGTATAATAAAATCTTTATTAAAAAGGCAAATGATCTAGTTTTCTTAAAGCATATAAAATATGCTGTGGGTAATTTCATTTCAAGTCTCACCCCCATCATTAACCCTACTTACATATGTCTCATAGTTCTTGAGGAATTCTTCTCTTTGCCAAATGAACAATAGCAAGAATATTGTTAGGTGTAGCCAATTATTATATAATACCACCATTTTTCATTTATACTGCAAAGGACATAGACAAATGTAGAGATGTGTCATCCCTGCCCACAATTGGCTTCCCTAACTAACATCCATAGCATCTTTGAGGGCCCTTATAATGTATTAGTCCAAAGTCATAAAGAATAAAGTTGGCCAAGAAGTGCATCAATTACCCTTCATGAACTTTTTTTTTTTTTGCATATGATTATATGCACCCCCTAGAATGGACCTCTCTTACTCCTGTAGATCCTACATCTCTTCACCTGCAACCAGAGGGTTAGTAAGGAAGGTTAGAAAGGTTAAAGTAAAACCTGGATGATTAACCATCCTACCCCTAAAGAAGCGCACAGTATGTGGTAATTGTAGTCCCAGGGCATGTTTCTCAATGTGAAAGCTGATGTTGATTTTAATGGTCGATATTGGTGTAAAATTTATCTTCTTTCTTTTGTGTGTCTGTTACCATGACAAAGGTTTAATAATACCCTCCCATGCCATTTAACTAAATAGACTAGAAGGCAATTCTTTAAAATAGTAATGTTAACAAGCACTACTGCACTGTTAGAATGACTCAGGATTTTCTCTCCTACACTCTGCAGTCACCTTTATTAGATGTTTCATAAAGAAAAGTGGCAGACCATAATCTTAAGGTGTTTTTTGTTGTTGTTTGTTTTGATTCGTTTTTACTTTTCAGAATTTTCTCACCAGGAGAGTATTTGAAATAAAGTAGAGCTAACACTGGTGGGTAGTGAAAAAAGCCTCTGACTCAATGTTCAGAAGCCGTTTCCTTCCTAAGATATATTCTGTATTCCATTCAAAGCAGATAGCTGGAGTTTCATGGAGTGAGGCAAATATTTCGAAGACCTCTATCCCAGCATGCTAGATGTAAAGTTTGAGATTGTTTAAAATAGTGAAAAAAAATTTAAAATTACATTTCATTGACCTACTGAATTTTACTGGTTGGTAATAAACATGTGAGATTTTGAGTTTTATCTACCAACTGAAGCCAATATATAATATTTTCAGCTTTATTTTCCCACCTATCACACTGGAATAATGTTCTTTATCCTCTCAGTGATATGCTAGTGGCATCATGGGAAACGTTACTAAAGGAGATAAAAGTACTACGTCTCAGGTAGCATGGCTGTGGCAAGAGTTAATTGTAGAGAAAGGCCATGATAAAATGTTGGAATTCAGGCCCAGATAAAGGTGGAAATTAATAGGAAGAGAAAGAAAAATTTCCCAAATGAAACTAACTATATATAGATTATTAAAAATAGTGTTGTCTACTGGGGAGAGGTAGTTGCTGCAAAGTGCCCTGGTTTTGCACTCCATTTCCTCTTGGTGACTCAGGTAAGTATTGTGAGAGCACTGTGAAATACACTGCAAAATGTCACCAGCATTGCTGCAAAGACCAATGCTTTCTGAAGCCAGACATACACATTCTTTTGTTATTGTCTTCTTCCTCTGTTGAATAGTTGCTTACTGCATACAGCTAAAATGAATGCTAAGAAGAGTCAACAGTTCCATTCAAACCATAGAAACAGAGTTTTGATGTTATATAGGTCTACTAGAAATGACTTTTTGCTCTTTAAAGATCAAAGATGAAGACTGTTAGGAAGATCTTGCTAGATATAAGCAAGCATTGGAAAGCATACAGAGCAAAGCAATGTCTGAGACAAAACTTACAAGCTTTTAACTAGAAAGACAAGTGTAATATGATTTCACACATATATGGAATTTAATAAAAATATTGAAGTACCAAGCAAAATAGAGACAGACTCATGGAGACCAGGCAGGCAGCTCTGGTTTTGTGGGAGGGGTGGTGGAGGAGGGATTGAATAAAAAATAAAAAAAATAAAAGGAGAACTCAGGGACATGGACAACAGTGTGGTGATTGTGGGGGTGGTGTGGAGGGTGTGGGTGAGAGAGGAAGAAGAGATAGAAGGGATAAATGGTGATGGGAAAAATCCAATATTTTTAAGTTGACTGATCGGTAAAATTAGCAAACAGTTATTTCCAAGACACCTGAATCAGTATATATACATTCATATGTATATGAGAGAGAGCAAGAGAGAGAGAGAGAGAGAGAGAGAGAGAGAGAGAGAGAGAGAGAGAGGAATGTAATCTTTATTTTCCCTTTCTGGACAGGGCTATACAGTACACATTAACTTTGTTTATAGTTTTATTTAAAACTAGTAACCCTGCGCACAAATCTGTGTGCCAGTAGCTCTCCAGTAGCTCGCTGCCACCCTCCAGTACCTCTCTGCCTGCTGCCCTGCCCTCCTGTAGCTTCCCCCACCTCCCTTCCTCCTGCGTACCCCCATAGCTTGCTGCCCTGCCTCCTCCTACCCGCTTGTAGCCAGTAGCTCACTGTCGCCCTCCTGTAGCTCTTGGCCCACTGCCCCGCCCTCCTGTAGCTCCCTCCACCCTCCCTGCCCCCCCTAATAGCTTGCTGCCCTGCCCCCTCTTGTAGCTCTCTGACACCCACTTGTAGCTGGCTGGGTCACCCTCCTATGAGTCGTGATCCGGTCGTTATGCGGTCAGTTGTTACACTTCACTGCATAACAACCATTTGCATATTACGTCTTTATTATATAGGATGCTGAATCTGGCCCTGGCTAGTGTCGCTCAGTTGATTGAATGTTCTCTCATGTACCAGAAGGTCTCCAGTTCGATTCCCAGTCAGGGAACATGTCCAGGTTAGGTAGCTGATCAATGTTTAACTCTCCCTTTCTCTCTAAAATCAATAAAAACACATTCTAAAAAAATAAAAAATACTGAATCTGCTTACTTATCCATGTAAAACATTTTGAAAGTTTGACTTTACCTGTCTTGATTATAAAAATCTGTCTTCAAATATATAAATTTTATTAAAATATTTTAATTTCAATATCCTATAGAAAGTATTTTATATAAATTTAATGTACAGCTATATCCACTTCTATAGTTATAATGCATACAGATATCCAAGGTAATTTTTATTAATGACAATAGTTGTATGCACATTCTTTCCATTGCGATGATATCAAGGTCTGCAATGTGTATTTATGTATATTTTGTTTTATAATTATTTAGAAATTAGTACTACATTAGATTTCTCTCAATATCATAATACTAAATTATATATTCATTTTCAGGTACTACATATTTTTTTGAAATATATATTACTATTGACTGATTTTGCGTAGTTTAAGTCAGGAGATAGCATGCTAGGAAGCTGTCAATCAGCCCAGAGAACAATAGGAAGAGAAAATGAACATATTCTCCAAGGACAAAGTATTTATTAAAAGACTAGATTCATTTATCTGTAAAATCAAAATTGATAAAATTCTTCGTAAGGAATAATACTCTATACATAGCACTCAAATTGATGTGTCTTATGAGTTATTTAACTAACATCATTTGTATTAATAATTAATATTTTACTATAATTTTGATAGAAGATAATGAGAGAATAAATTACTTGCTATGTAATTTATAGTTTATTTTGGTATTTTGAAAAAGGTTTTAAATATTAATAATATTAATAAATACTTCAGATATAATTATTAATTTTATTATATTAGACAAGTGAAAAGAATAAAAATCTTCAGAAAAAGATGACAGAAGTCCCATAAGTATTCATATAATAATAATAATAATAATAAACACATGCATGACCTTTATAA
The DNA here is from genome assembly GCF_951640355.1 of Cnephaeus nilssonii. NCBI lineage: Eukaryota > Metazoa > Chordata > Mammalia > Chiroptera > Vespertilionidae > Cnephaeus > Cnephaeus nilssonii. The sequence goes on along the minus strand of NC_137079.1, from coordinate 64,977,071 downwards.
TCAGTTAAAATGCATTAATAAAATAATCCTTTTTTCAAGTTGCTTATTATCCTTCCATAGACATAATTGGTGATTTTATATAAAATGATATTTAACAAGATACATATTTTATAAAACTATACCACTCAAATATAATACAAAATAATACATATTTTTTAAAATATATTTTTATTGACTTCAGAGAGGAAGAGAGAGGGAGAGAGGATAGAAACATCAATGCTGAGAGAGAATCATTGATTGGCTGCCTCCTGCACGCACTCCACTGGGGATCAAGCCTACAACCCAGATATGTGCCTTTGAGCAGAATTGAACCCGGGACCCTTCAGTTCGCAGGCCGACGCTCTATCCACTGAGCCAAACCGGCTAGCCACTAGGGCAATTATACATATTTTTAAAAAATCATTTGCCTAGGCAGTTTTTAAGTCATTGTTTCTTAGAACAAAATTCAGTTAACTAAATATAGTTAATTTTAGAAAAATTTACTTTTCAACTCAGATATGTTTATTTAAACAAAAATGATTATTCTTCCAAATTCTGGTAGTACTAATGAAGTGAATTGCTATTATAATGTGTTGTATTGCTCAATGAGAAGAATTGCTTAAATACTAAGATAATAAACAAATCCATAATTCTCTCCCCTGGTTTTGAATGTGCTGTTATTTGAAAATTCTTAGTTTTAAGTTATCAATTCTCCCCTTAAGAGCCAAATACATAGGGTTCTTAAGTACTGGCTTGATATCTTATTCTTCTTTGCTTCCTATTTCCTGTGTATCCTGGGCTTAGGATACACAGTATCTCAAAAGAAAGGTGATTAAAAATCAATTAATGAATGACACCAGTTAGAAGTGGCCATGATTTGGGGGGAATTTAGGCTACTGCGGCAGGGTAAATTTAGTCCGTCCATTCTATCTAGTGTATTCTGGTTTGCCACTAATTTGGTGGGGGGGAAACAAAAATCTAAAATATACCCTCAGGAGAGTTATATGCCATCATACATCAATAAGATATATGTGAGGTTTTCACTGTATTTAAGAAAATTAGAGGATGGAGGGAAATTAAGGTGTACTGGCTTAAAGCAAACAATAAATCACTGTATAGTCTCAATACCTCAAACATTCTATGAAGGGGACATATTTAGAAAAATAACCAAAAGTACCCTTGAAAAATAATAAGAGACAATACCATCCTATTATAGTTAAAGCCTTTGGTGTGAGAGCATACACTGGGGTGTCTATATGCCTATGGACCTTCTGTCCATGACCTATAGACAGTGCAATTTTTAAAATGAGATGGTCATAATCTTTTTAATTCCTAGTTAATTTTTATGAATAGCTTATATGTAAAATTAGTTGAAGAATCCCCATAAAGTAAGAGTTAGTGGTTTGCTATACACTTAAGGCCATGATACTTAAACTTCCTTTTTTAGAAAGTTTGTGTTTTTAACAAGCTCCCAGGTTGTTTCCAATATACTTCAAGTGTAAAAGATCACTGCTCTAGGGCAAACTCTGAATACCGCTGCCTGACTATAAACATCCATACAGTAGGAGATAAATAGGAACTCCATCTTATATATAAAATAGAAAATAAATTTTGTATGAAAAATGGTGTGTTATGTAGATATGACTTCTATAGCTTCATTTAATATTAGATTGTGTTTTCAAAGCTTTTCATCAAAGCATTTCATCTTCATTATCTCAGTGAGAAGTCATCTCCTTTTCCATCTGAAGTTAATTTTTTTTTTTAATCTGGGCATTGGCTAACGTTTCCTTTTTCTTTAATGAAAATTTTGTACTCATAATTATTTCCTAAATTTTCTTATATTAAAACCCTAGATTTTTCCTCTTAATATATAGAAATCATTTACAATCAGTCTGACCCTCTGTCTCATGACACTTTCTTTATCATTCAAGCTTTTAATAAATTATCTTCCATTTAGTTAATTCTGTATCTAGTGAGTTTAAAAAATATTGGATTATTCTATCTGGATTATTTCCTAGCACGGTTATAGAAAAGGTTATCAAGCCTATTTTAGCTGTGAAAATGAAAGAATCCCTTGCAGACCTAATGAAATATTATTTACTCAAACTGTCCATGCTTTTTCTCATTGTCAGGACTTACTTGGACTATTCATGGTACCCAAAACCTATAACTAAATCTCATCACTGTTTCTTCTTCAAATCTTTTTTTTTTCTTTCCTGCCTATTTACTTAACTAAAACACATTTACTTTTTAGTTATCCACATAAATATTATTTTCTCTAAAAAATCATCCCTCTCCCAGCAGGCTTGGTTAGCTGATCCTCCAGCACCATGTACTTAGCTTGGCAAAGTATTTATACCTCCTTGGAAATAGTTTGCTTGTTATCTTTCCTACCAGGTTGCCAGCTCCCATAGAGTAGGTACCAGATCTCTCTTGATAGGAGGTAGTCAGTAAATATTATTTGAAAGAATGAAATGCTTTCCCTAATGTTTGCCTTTAATGATAAGCTTTTTCTTAAAATAATGCCCACACTTTTCATTTCCACAATTGTCATTCTTCCTTTTAGGGGCTTCTAAGCATTGTTTGAATGCCCTGATTATATCTTGCCAATTTTCTATCATATACAGCCTGTCATTCCAGTGTAGAAGATAGAGATTTGACTCTCTTTCACAAGGACATGGCTTTTGTGACCTAGGTTTCACCAATTAGGTGTGTTTGAACATGATTTAGATTCAGCACCGGCAGTTTGATAAAATGGGCACCACGTAGAATCTATTTTGTATGTAAGGTTTTGTGAGCAACAATGCCGAGATTCTAGCATCTAATTCCCAATGCAAGCAGTGTCCACTGGAATGATGTGCCTACCTGTGATGGGGGGGTTTGTAGTGGAGGATCATTATGGTATGTTGTATCATTCATGACCTGACTCTGAGCTTAACTCTCTGACCTTCCCAGAAATCCATTGAGCTACCAGATAGCATTAAATAAGCTCCATTCCTGCCTAAGCAAGTTAAAATGGGTGTGTGTTTTTTGTTCAGCTATGAGCTCTGATAGATATCTCCTGTTATTTTGAGTTGTTCCTTTTCAGTCAACTTTGTAGATTCTTCTTCTTATGCTTAGACCTTTATTGTGTTTATTTAGTCATGCAGGAAATATCAGTTATGTACTTATAGGTATCAGGTATTGCTGTAGATAGCTGAGATTCTGCAGAGAACAGAACAAAAATATTTCCTGCTCCGTGTTGCTCATATTCTGGGCTGAGACAGGATATAATTTTTCCTGAGTAATAATTTTATTGAAAAATGAAGTAAAGTGAATAATTAATGACTGGTGGCATATGCAATTTATTTAAGATATAATATGCAGGGACGTCTAATGAGAAACCTAGGGCTCCAAATCAGCCTTTGGCTTTCTGGAGAAAGCATATTCTAGGCAGAGCAAACAGTAAGTACTCAGGCCCTGAAGTGAGAGTGTGAATCATGTGCTTTGGAAAAAAAAAAAAAAGTTCAATATGGCTGAAGACTTTGAGTGAGGGAAAGATAATGAAGATGAGACTAGAAAGTTAGCTGAAGGAAAAGCAGGAAGAACTTCATAGGACATTGTAAAAACTTGAATTTTACTATGAATGAGTTGGAAGCCATTGGAGATTTTTAAACACAAGAATGATATCATCTGGCTTTTCATTTAAAATATCACTCCATGGAAAACAGACTGAGAGAGCATGGATTATAGTAGAAATGGAGAGAACAAAGAGCTTTACTAGAGGTCAGAGCACTGAGCCTTTGGCTTTTCAGTCCCAGTAAGAGGAAGGAGATCTAACAAAATAGACTGAATGTGTGAAAAAAAGGGGAAAAAGAAAGAGTGTGCCACAAAAGTGATTTGAAGAAAAAAATTTCAAGGAAGAGCATGGGAATGATTTCAACTGATAAGTTGACAAGATAAGGACTGAGTTTGGCAATATGGATGTTATGGATAGTATTAGAATTCCTTCATTTTGATTACTGACTTTATTATTTTCTACTGCTTGATGAGATCTACTTAACTTGTCTTCTGCTGCCTGTATTTGACACCTAGATCCTTCCAACCCGGATTGCTTTAATGAATTTCAGACAACTTTTCTAAATTCTATTGGATATTTCCACTTGAATCTCAATACATTCCACTTAATAAATTTCCCCTTTATTTTCACCTAGATTATTTTAAGTCTTCTTTTCAGTGTGGGAGATAATTTAGATTCAATGAAATTGTAATGATTTACAAGCCATCTTTAGTGTATATATATATATATATATATATATATATATATATATGGCTAATATGCTAAGTATCCCTCCAACTGTCTGACCAGTCGTTATGACATGCACTGACCACCAGAGGGCAGATGCTAAATGCTGGAGCTGCCATGACAAAGAAACTTTCTTTGCTCAGTGCTCTGACCTCTAGTAAAGCTCTTTGTTCTCTCTATTTCTACTATAATCTATGCTCTCTCAGTCTGTTTTCCATGGAGTAATATTTTAAATGAAAAGCCAGATGATATTCTTTTGTTTAAAAATCTCCAATGGCTTTCATTCACAGTAAAATTCAAGTTTTTACAATGTCCTATGAAGTTCTTCCTGCTTTTCCTTCAGCTAACTTTCTAGTCTCATCTTCATTATCTTTCCCTCACTCAAAGTCTTCAGCCATATTGAACTTTTTTTTTTTTTTTCCAAAGCACATGATTCACACTCTCACTCCAGGGCCTGAGTACTTACTGTTTGCTCTGCCTAGAATATGCTTTCTCCAGAATGCCAAAGGCTGATTCCCACTTACAAAGAAACAGCACCATGGACCTGGCACCAACAAAGCAACAGTCGGCTTCCCCCAAGGGGGACACAGGCCCCGCCACCACCCCGGAGCAACAGCCCACTAAATTGCAGCCGACACTGCCAAGACCCCATGGCACAAAATGTGACCAATAGCCCAGCCCAGCCTGGAAAGGGTCACTGTGGGTGCCGGGTAATGATGTCACATAACAACTCCCTGCTTCCTCTCCCTAGCAACTAGCCTCCTTGCAGTTTCTTCAGCCCAGGAACATGACTTGCTTTACAGCCAGGTGCAAATATTTTACACTTTAACCAAATGTCTGTGAAGCGTTTTTCCATGCCCCATCTCATTTGATCCTCACTGAAGTCCTGGAGTAGGTAGATAGAAGATTCGGTAGAATCCTATTTTCTGTTCATTAGCTAGAAAATGGAGATTTAGAAAGTTTATAAACTTGACCTGACTGAAAAGAAGTAAGAAATGGTGGACCTTGAAAATGATTTCAGGTTTTCTCACTGCACAGAATATAGTCAAACAGTGCTGCAGTTAAATATTTTACCCTTTGTTCTCCCTGTGTGATTTACAATAATAATCTGCTTCCTGTTGATATTTACTGCTGTGTTGCTGACAATTACCTGAAAGAGAAGGTGGGGTGCTTCACTGGGCTAGAAAAAGTTTAGCTAATTCAAAAAGCAGGTATAATTAAGCAAGTTTATTCTCTGTATATATAAAAGGCTAAATTGCTTCACGCATGTGCAATAAATAAAAAGTTCTCGCTGGCGCCAATCACACGCATGTGTTTCAATCTGTCATTGTCGATCATGAATTTGGTTGACACTTGTATTATAGAGAAAGGGCAAATAGCAATATTAAAATATTTCTTCTAATTAATTTCTTTTCAATGTGCATGAATCCATGCACTGGGCCACTAGTTTCTTAAATATCTGTCAAAAAAGTTCCTCCCATTTATCCCATTGCCACCCCATAGTTTATACCCATATTATCTCTTGCTTGGATTATTGCTATATCCTCCTTGTCAGCATTTTATTTATTTTTATTTTTTAAAATATATTTTACTGATTTCAGAGAGGAAGAAGAGGGAAAGAGAGATAGAAACATCAATGATGAGAGAGAATCATTGATCGGCTGCCTCCTGCACATCCCCCACTGGGGATCTAGCCCACAACCTGGGCATGTGCCCTGACCGGAAATTGAACCATGACCTCCTGGTTCATAGGTCAATGCTCAAGCAGTGAACCACACCGGCCTGGCTTCCTTGTCAGCACTTTAGTCTTATTTCTCTTGTGATAATATCCAAACTCCTCCCATACTAATTATTCTACATGTCAAGCGTGATAGTGGGATTTTCCTGCTCACAGTCATTCAGTGGCTTCCATTACATTGGGATGAAAATCTGCATGGTACTCCTGATCTGCTTTTTTAAAAAATATATTTTATTGGTTTTTTACAGAGAGGAAGGGAGAGGGACAGAAAGTTAGAAACATCAATGAGAGAGAAACATCGATCAGCTGCCTCCTGCACACCCCTTACTGGGGATGTGCCCGCAACCAAGGTACATGCCCTTGACCGGAATCGAACCTGGGACCCTTCAGTCCGCAGGCCGATGCTCTATCCACTGAGCCAAACTGGTCAGGGCTCCTGATCTGCTTTTGAGTACTACCTAAGTTAACTCATCTGATTGTATTTCTGGAACATTGTGTTCCAGGAATTCCCAACTATTTTTCTTTCCCTGAAATTAGCATGAAAATTCTCTCATTTTCAATGTTTTCTTTCATCCAATTTTCTCTCACTGGAATCTTTATTTATTAGCCCACAAAGCACTGAGGCACTGTATTGGCACTCTTAATAACTTTGAAAGTATTGTAGAAACAATAACTTAACTCATTTATAAAACATTAGACTGAAAATTGGCAGGTTATTGGAATCTAACAGTGTTTCTAACATGTAGGCCCTTGAAAGTGCCTTTCCCCTGCATGAATGAGAGCTGAACAAAGAGTATTTATATGGTCTTTCTGCAGTTCCCAGAAAGGACTTAATTGATTTTAGCACACTGTAGGAAACATAATTTGACTTACTAAATCTTTCATTCTGGAAACAGAAGAGAGAATGTCAAATGGATTTATATATGCAGAATAAATTTGATTCTTTCAAATGCATGGCCGTAAATAAATACATATACCTTTATATATGTTACTGCAGTATAACCTTCAGGACCTTAACAGTATATTAAAGAAAGAATACATATAGAGTAAATTCCTTTACTAGGAAAAGCACCGTTTAAACAGTATTTGTGATAAACATTTATTAGAAATACCATTGAGTAGCAGAGTATAACAGATTTTTTTAGAGTGCCCTATACTCCTGAGAATATGAGCATTCAGCAACAGAAATTATTTTACATAATTGAGGAATAAAGAGATTCAGACCATGAATTATGAATTCTTGATGGTTTACTTTTTAGAATCAAAGTTAATTATTATTATAAGTAGTAACCATACCTTCCTAAGGACATTCCAAATACTTATGATATAAAAAATATGAATCAAGCAATATTGCAGGTTCTGTGAGCAAACATTCTGGTAAAAGCACTATGCTTTAACATGAAAGTAAACACTAACACCTGGGAAAACAGCATACAAGGTCATGGAGACTTATTTTTTGTTTCTAAGCACATCGTGTTAAAAAAAAAGTATTGGTTGCTTATTTAGGAAAGTGAGTTTGCAAAATCATTTTTAATATAAAATAAATCATTTTAGAAAGCATATAACAGTTTTCTCTATATAATAAAGCTCTAAAATAAATTTAGATTGATTTTAACCTAGTCACTTCATATCATACTTATTAATGTCAATACTTTTTGTAAAATTTGGGTTGGTTTTATCAAAACCCCATTTAAGGTTTTTAGAAACATCTTTGGAATTATTTATAAAATAATTGTATATGTAAAACTGTATATTAAGGAAGTAAAATATTATCTCAAATTATTTTTTAAAATGCTATACATATTAACTAATTTAATCATTTTTATGTGGAAGCCATTGTATTCAGCTTGGAATTATGGATTAACTGTTTTCATCTCTTGGTGAATAAGAAATTTATTTTATTTTTAAAATATATTTTTATTTATTTCAGAGAGGAAGGGAGAGTGAGAGAGAGATAGAAACATCAATGATGAGAGTGAATCATCGATTGGCTGCCTCCAGCATGTCCCTTACTGGGGATGGAGCCTGCAACCCTGTCATGTGCCCTGACCGGGAATAAAACTGTGACCTGGTTCATAGGTTGACGCTCAACCACTAAGCAACACTTGCCAGGCAAGAAATTAATTTTTTATGTTTTGAAAAACTACACTTTCTGCAAGCATGATAAAGAAGTGATAGTTATAACTTCAGAATTATGTTGTCCATTAACAAATGTAACAAGTATATTGTGATATAATTCATATTAATTCACTCATTAATGTGTATAATTCATTGTTTTTTATTATACAAAATGAACATTATATTTTTACTTTATTTTTATTGTTGAAATCATTACAGATGTTCTCATTTTCTGCCCCCTGAACCCACCTCCACCCAGCCCCTGTCACCCCTTCCTCATGCCATCATCACACTGTGTCTATGGGTTATGCATATATGTTCTTTGTGTCTAATCCCTTCACCTGATTTTATCCAGCCACCTCCCCGCCCCAGCCTGCCTCCCCACTGAGAGCTGTCAGTCTGTTCCATGTATCCATGCCTCTGGTTCTATTTTGTTTATTAGCTTCCACATATAAGTGAGAGCATATGAAATTTGTCTTTTGATGACTGGCTCATTTTGCTTAGCATAATAATCTCCAAGTTCATCCATGCTGTCACAAAGAGTAAGATTTGTTTTTTTATAGCTTCATAGTATTCCATTGTGTAAATAGCTTTTGCATCTACTCATCTCTTGATGGGCACTTGGGCTGTTTCTTGATCTTGGCTAATGTAAATAACACTGCTATAAATATAGGGGTGAATATATTCTTTTGAGTTGAGTTGTATACTAATCACTGCAATCTAATTTTAGAACATTATCATTACCCCAAAAGACTGTTAGCAGTCACTCATCATCCTTCTCTCACTCCTCATAGTCTAGGCCTAGAAAGAAACCAGTATACTTTTGTTTCTACAGATTTTTCTATTCTGGACATTTCAAATAAGTGTATTCATATAATATGTGGCTTTTTGTACCTAAATTCTTTCATATGGCATAATGTTTTAAAGGTTTGTCTATGTTTTAAAATGTTTCAGTACTTTATTCATTTTTATGATTAAACATTTTATTGTATAGGTGTATATTTAGTTTTTCCATTTATCAATTGATGGACATTAAGTTATTTCCACTTTTTGCCCATTTTATTTCTTTTTTTTGTTGTTGTTTTCTTGCTTAATTGTCTTGGCTAGAACTGCCAGTAAAATGTTGAATAGAAATGAAAAGTGAAAATCTTTGTCTTGTTCCTGATCTTAGAACAAATTCAGCTTTTCACCATTAAGTACGATGTTAGCTGTGAGTGAAAAAATATGTACAACAAATTAGATAATTTATATGAAATGTACAAATTCCTAAAATAAAACAAATGACCAAAACTGCCTCAAGAAGTAAAAAGCAAACAAACAAAACAATATTAATAGACTTATAAATACTAAAGGGATTGAGCCCTGGCTGAGTGGCTAAGTTGGTTGTAGTGTCGTCCCATACACCAAAAGGTTGTGGGTTTGATCTAGTCAGGGCACATACCTGGTTAAGAGTTCGATACAAAGTCAGGACGCATATAAGAGGCAGTCAATTGATGTTTCTCTCTCCCCCTCTTCTTCTCTCTCTAAAGATCAATAACAACATATCCTTGGGTGAGGATTAAATAATAATAATAATAAATAAACTAAAGAGATTGAATTGTTAATTAAAAATTTTCAAAAATTAAAGCACAAACCTAGGTGAGTTCACTGATGAATTCTATCAAACATGGAAAGAATGATTCATATGAGTTGGTTTAACATTTTGATAATTCATTAATATATTATACCATATTAATGGAATAAAATAGAAAACATATAAACATTTTGATTGATAAGAAAAGCACTTGAAAAAATACAGTGTGCTTTTATGATAAAAATACTTAAAAATTAAATAATAAAGAAATCTTTAATATGTTAAAAGACATCAAAAACTCCACATCTACCATCATACATAAGGTGAAAAACTGAATTTGTGCATCTAGGGTCAGAAACAAGACATGGTGTCCAGAAAATTGTGTGCACTTAAATTATGTTAATGAAATCAAGGTTATAATAATTAGATTATTTTTACCATTTAAATAAATGAAATAAAATAATAACTTCATTATCTATTAGACTATGATCTTTTATGGGTAATATTATGGAAAAAAAAGTCTTTGAATAAAATTATTGAATTAATTTATCTGTAGAAAGTTTGTTTCTCCAAGAGGGCTTTCAAACATATTAACAGTTTAGTTTTTATACCAATTTATTTTGTCAAGCGAAATTTGAAGTTTATGGTTCATTGCTTTGTTCTATTTAAGATTGAATCATTCTTCTCTGAAAAAATGAGAGTAATCATTTGAGTTTCATGTACTGTGGTTTTATGTTTTCAGAACATGTCTACAGAGGTAGATTTATTATGTTATTATTAGATATCTTGCCAATAAGTATCCACCTTTCGGCATTTATACTAGTTATGAGATCAGAGAAACTTAATTTTAATTAAAGCACATTGTCTTTGCCAAATTTATTTCATGCAAATAAAGAATGCAAAATAATATTTATAAAGCTCACCCATGTACAATTTGTATTAATCAGTTCCATGTCTAATAGAATAGATTACTTAAACTTCACATTGAAATGCTTTCACACAATATTTAAGCAGGTTACTTTTATGAACAAATACCTCACGATCTTCTAAGTGACTCATATGCAAAACATATACCAATTAGTCCCTTTGACACTGTCATCATAAAAAAACAAAATGAAAATTGAACTAGGAGAGTTTAGTTTTTATAAAGCAATAAAGTAACTGAACTTAGGCCCATTTATTTATTTATTTATTTATTTAATATATTTTATTTATTTATTTATGTATTTAATATATTTTATTTATTTATTTATTTTTTTACAGAGAGGAAGGGAAAGGGATAGAGAGTTAGAAACATTGATCAGCTGCTTCCTGCACACCCCCTGCTGGGGATGTGTTCGCAACCAAGGTTTATGCCCTTGACCGGAATGGAACCTGGGACCTTCAGTCTGCACACCAACGCTCTATCCACTGAGCCAAACCGGTTAGGGCTAGACCCATCTATTTGCAACTGTCTGTGTAAGGAAATCAAGGACCAAGAGGCAAAAGGCAATTATACTTTGTGCCATATTTCAAGCCTTTTTTGGGATTTAGGGCCACAGTACTGTTTATAAAGTCTTTGACATAAAAATAGGCACAAGAAATTTGTTTTAATAAAATTTCTGTAATGTCTAAGTCATATCACTAATTGTGTCTTACAATAGATTTCCAAATTAGTCCAATATTTTTAACCCATTTTTAGATATTTAGGAATCTTTTAAATCTTCTGTTTTTACTCTCTGACTTCTTGGCCAAAAGAAGAAAACATATTAATACACTAAGTCACTCATGGAAAGATAAATACTGTATGATTCCTCTAATGTGAGGTATCTAAGTAGTCAAACCCATAGAAGCAGAAAGTAGAATGGTAGTTGTCAGGGCTGAGGGGAGGGGGAAAATGGAGAGTTGCTGATCAATGCATATAAAAGTTTCAGTTGAGCAAGGTAAAAAATTTTCTAGAGATCTGTTGTATAACATTGTACTTCTAGTTAACAATATTATACAAAACACATCAAATTTTAAGATAGTCCTCATATTATGTTTTTCCTTCATGAAGTAAGGAAGAAAGGAAGGAAAGAAGGAAGGAAGGAAGGAAGGAAGGAAGGAAGGAAGGAAGGAAGGAAGGAAGGAAGGAAGAAGGAAGGAAGGAAGGAAGGAAGGAAGGAAGGAAGGAAGAAGGAAGGAAGGAAGGAAGGAAGGAAGGAAGGAAGGAAGGAAGGAGGAAGGAAGGAAGGAAGGAAGGAAGGAAGGAAGGAAGGAAGGAAGGAAGGAAGGAAGGAAGGAAGGAGGAAGGAAGGAAGGAAGGAAGGAAGGAAGGAAGGAAGGAAGGAAGGAAGGAAGGGAGTTTTCCCAAAGTATATCCAACAGAAATGTATTAAAGCAATCATACCATTACTAATGAAAGGTTTATTAACTCAACAATTGTGAGAAAATAACCAAAACTTATTCTAAGTTAGAATCAGCATCCTTAAGATTCTTATATATCATGGACCATTGGTTTATTTGGTATTGCTATTGGCAGATTCAAATTTTTATATAGTGAAATACAAACTTCCAATTATAAAAGGCCCTTCTGAATTCTGTATAATTATATGATCTTTAAAAACAGACACCATGGGAAGAGCTAGAGAGAGACCATGCAGGCTTTGAGGCATATTTCTTTCCAACAAAATGCAGGATATGAGGATGTGAAGAGTGTGTAAATGCAAGATTAAACATATTTTCCCTACATTCCTAAATAATTGTTTTTCTTAAAATGAAATCTGTAAGCATCAGATTAAATTCTGTGGGCCCGTAAAACACATATCAATATGTCATTTGAAGTCTTTGCACATTAGACTGTTACACTTCCTATTCAGAATAATCAATAACTTGTCATACTAGTAATTATGTCAGGTACATTTGAAAAATGCAAGTGGACTGTATCCAAAATTTCTCATTACCAAAAGAATTTGCAAAGCCAATATAATGTGACTCAATCACATGCAAGTTTCATAGCCTAAAGCTAGATATGCTCAATTATTTAGTCATTAACCAATCAAACAAGTCACTTAACCTCATATTCCACAATTTTTATATGATAATAATGTCTGACTCAAATCAAATGACAAATGAGAGACAATTAAAACTGTAAAATGAATATACAAATATAGTTATTAACATACTTATACATAAGTGAATTATAGATAAATCAGAAAATACTGAAGCTGTAATCAATCATAAACTGCATCTTATGTTTGTATACTATCTTGCTGGTGTCATGGCAGGCTGTAAAGAAAAAAAAAGTAGAAATATCCAGACAGATTGAAATTTTAATTTTTTGTCCACAATAAATTGCCACTGAGAAACTACTCCTGGAAGTTTAGGCTTCTTGTTTTCTATATTTAGAACTTTGTAGGAGATAAAGTAATTCCCCTATTTTAGTGTTGCTTCTGTTGTCATAACAGTCTTATCAGAGCTCTGCCCTATTTCAGCTGCAGAAGGAAAAGTCAGAAATGAATTCCCCAGTAGTCTATTTCCACTGCTACCTTTTCCAAGCAACATCAATGAAATATAAACAGCAACAGGTAGAAGAGGGTTAACATGAAGATCAGTGGGGCAAAATGTAATGAGTAAATTCTGTTAAAACAAGATTTAAAAGAACTTTTCAGTTATGCTCAATATGGTGGCTATGTCTTTAGGGAACAGATAGCAGATTGCCATTTTGAAAAATGAATCAGAATAATACAAATGCACTCAAAAGCTTCTAGGCATTCTGGTTAATTTCTTTTAGGCTATCTCTCATTTCTTTTCAAACATTAGATGCATGACCACATAGCTGATTCCTGGGGTATACTGAGTTGTTAATTGGAATGTTTGGGATGTAAAGGGTTAGTGGTAACTCACTGAAGAACTTCAATATTGTGGAGTTGCCAGAGGCTTACAGAAGCAGACTGTCGATTACCCAGATATGAATGATTTTAATAATAAAGATTGTGAAGTACAAAATGCTAACTAAGTTCCCAGAATACTGCACTGAGAAATGGTGGAGATAGAGGAACATTTGGTCATTAAGTCCCCCATAGCAAAAAAAAAAAAAAAAAAAAAAAAAGGTTATGAAAGAATTAGACATTTTAAAAACTACAGATGATAAATCTATCACATAAAAGTCAGGCTCTAAGAGTACTTGGTTATGAAATAGTCAATGTGATAGCTCCATTGGGGTTATACAATTTAAAAAATATATTTAAATTTTGTGTAGGCCCTGAAACAGTGTCCAGAAAACATCCTCATATATAAAAACCAGGGTCCATAATGTCCAAAACAACTGAAGGTTCAACTGACCGGGAGTCAGTCTTGCAGTCAGTGCTAGGTTGCCGTGGTGACCCAGCACTGACTGCCACCAGTGTGGGCGCAGCAACCCAGCAATGACTGCCGAGGGGGCTGCGGATCAAGCCTGGAGAAAGGCCCGAAGAGAGGCAGGGTCTGATCTGCAACCTCCGTGGCAGATGTTGATCAGCTGTTGCCTCTCTCTTTCTCTCCGGGCTTTGCCAGCCACCACACCTCTGTTTCTCTCCAGGCCTCCACGGGGGCTGCTGATCAGACCCACTTCTCTAATCAGGCCCAGAGATGGCCCAGAGAAGCATACTGGCATAGAAACTGAGCAATCAGAACCAAATCTGGGTGAACTGTGAGGAGCCAATGGCTGCCTAGGAGGCAGAACTTTTGATGATGACTGGCATAGAAACCGACCAATCAGAACAAAATTGGCCAGCAGAGGAGGGCAGTTGGGGGCAAGATCAGGCTGGTAGGGGAGGGCAGTTAGGGGTGATCAGGCAGGCAGAGGCAGTTAGGGGTGATTAGGCCATCAGGGGAGAGCAGTTAGGGGCAAGTTCAGGCCAGCAGGGGAGGACTATTGGGGGCGAGATCAGGCCAGCAGGGGAGGGCAGTTGAGGGCAAGATCAGGCCAACAAGGGAAGGGCAGTTGGGGTGATCAGGCAGGCAGGCAGAGGCAGTTAGAGGTGATCAGGCAGGCAGGCAGAGAGGTTAGGGGCAATCAGGCAGGCAGGTAGAGGGGTTAGGGGAAATTGTGAGAGGGGTTGTGAAAGGGATGACCCCCAAGGGGTCCCTGATTGGAAAGGGTGGAGCCTGGGCTGAGGGAAACCCCCCTCTGTGCATAAATTTTGTGCACTGAGCCACTAGTGTATAAAATAATCGATTAGTTCTAAATGTGGGAAGGGGGCCCACTGGAAAGAGAAGTCATATTATATTTTTCAATTTGCAAGAATAAAATATAAGAATACATAAAAATAACCTAAGAACTTAGCTTTTTAATGATAAGAACATGTTGGTACGCTGCTGTTTATTTATGAAATATTAATGATCAATAATCTTGTTGATAATTATTAAAACTACTTATACAACCCCAATTGTAACTGAGGTTATTCATCTGAACTCTAAAAAATATTGCTCTTTCTAAATGCAATATAGAGCACAATATATATTGCTTATTTTAAAAATATTTCTATCCTTTCTGAAAAAAATGTACTTTGATCTTGTGAATAAAAGATATCTGAATATATTTATGATAAATATGACTTCAAAAACTTTTAAAAAATCATAACTTAGTACATACAACATAAATATAACAATAATGCCTGATACTGTGTGGCTGCTCAAAATTATGTGATCATTTCCTTATGGACAGTTGTCATGGATCTAATTTGTGAAAACAATGTTTAGAAAACCATTAAGTAGTGATTAGTTCTTTAGATCATATGTAAAACCAGGTGAATTGCTGTGGTAGTCTTTGGAAAAACCACCTGCCATTTCAAGTGAAACAGAATCTAAAACTAAAGATAGTCACATTGTGTAAGCAAGTTATGTTTGTGTGCTTTGATTAACTTTCACAAGAATCAGATTATTTTCCCCAAAATAATTTTAATTGTACCTTTATTAATTTGAATTTTAAATGTCTATGGATGATTTCCATGGTGTTCTTGCTGACAAAATTGATGGTTTCTCTTTATACTAGTAAAAGACAAAACGTCTACTTTTTTAAGTCAACACTTAAATCAAAATTAATTACAAATAACTCACTAACTTACTTATACATGTTGAGCTGAGAAATTATGTATTGGGTTAAAATCATAAGAAAATATAATATTTTAGTTTGGTACCAAAGCATTTATTCCTTATGTGCACTCTAAATATAAAACCATCACCAGCAGTAATTATGAAGAAAGGATTAAATTGCAGGGTGCCATATGTAGTGACTTTTATAGATGCATTCATATTGATTACATGTAATTTCTAGAGCAGACCTCTTTTAATTTTGTAGGAGAATATGGCAATTAGATGCCTTTACTTTCTACATAACACATTATCTAATAGAAGTGCTGTTGCAAAGCTGCCTGAATTTAAATGTCTATTTGCACTACATATAAAAAGATTTTACTTAGTATTTTGAGGATTGTAGACTAGATAGTTTAATATAGTTATTAGTTTTTATGATTATCCCTTTTTCTTTGAAAAAAAGTTCAACGTGATTAAATGGCAAAATTTAAGGTATGAAATTAAGAAATTTCTACCACAAATCTACTGATATTATGATTACTAATCTTTTTAAATTTTAAATATAATATCTGTATTAATGAAGATTAGCATTAACAGCTTTTCAATAAAATATGATTTTTTGTGTGTATCTCAATCACTTTTATCATTTTGTTAAATCTTACTCTTGCTATTTTATAATATAAAAATGATAGGTATTATAAATCTCCCAATTGAAAGATACTCAATTTTTAACCCAAAATGTATGTTTATAAGATCCTTATACTGCCACCATAATATCCATGTACTTACTAGTGTGATACTAATCAATTTCCTAAAATTTTAGGGGAAGAAAAACAAACATGCAAGGTTTTTTTTTACAAGCAATTTACAGGTTTCTAATATAATCTCTATAATTTGTTTAGAATGTAAACTTCCATTATGGGTAAACTTAGAGTCATTTTTTCCTATGCAACTTTTTCTTTTTCTTTCTGGATCATCAAGTTTATCACAAAATTTAGGAAAAAAAAACAACACCAAGTACTTTAATAAGAAGCACCAGAAACATGGGAGCAAATGAGAGCAGGGAAGGGAAGGGTCCAAAAAAAAGTCCAGTCTCTGAAGTTTCTTTCAGGTGGGGCCCAGGGGTGGACCTGCAGTGAGGGTACCCTCTCCTCTTGAACCCCCAGAGGGGTCCAGGCAGTCCTCCAAGCTCAGCAGGTATTTTGGATTAGTTGTTACTGAAGATCATGGAGCTGCTGGATACCCTCCTGATGTGAATCCCATGCAGAGAACGAACACCGTGACAGTTTGCAGACCTCCGTGGTCCACTGGAACAAGTCGTCTCACCTTGCACACAGCATGTATTTCTGGCACTGCTCTCACCTGCAGCTGTTTGCATTCAGCCTCTGGCTTATTTCCTGTACCAGCTGGCTGGCCTTCCTGGAGCTCAGCATCTTCAAGTTGACCGTGGCCCTGCCTTGGCCGTCTACAAGTTAAAAAATTATATTGGCCTGACTTTTGCCCTTTTGAGATGTTTCTGGTTAGTGAACTACCTATAACATGTGAATCTTAAAAAAAAACCTGAAGACCCTACTAGCCACCCCCTGCCGGTCCTGGCTGGGGCCAGAGAGGATCTGGGTTCCCACCATCAGGCTGCCCAGATTAGAGGCAGTTTTCTTTGTGATTCCTTCTGGGGCTCCACCTCCACTGATAATGCTGCTGCTGCTGTGGGTGGTAAGGGAGCCCCCAGAGTCATGCTGAAGGTCTGGGTTAGGGTGGTGGCCCGAAATTCAGGGTCCAATAGGGGAGTGGTGGTCATGGATTCCAGGCTGAGTAAGTAATGGTCACTTTCAATCACAGGCACTGTGGGGGAATGCCAAGCTCTTTGGTCTTCTCACCAGATCACTGAACCTCTAGGTTTGAGGAAGCACTGACTGCTATTGGTGTCAGGGGAGGGGCAGGGCCTTACCCCAATGGTGCGGCCCTTTGTCTTGGTTTTCGTCATTCTTAGGATCAGGTATGTTCCTATCACCCTGTTTACAGTATGTTGTGTGTGTTACTGACTCTTGGATCTTGTGCTGTTTAAATCTGATGTTCTTCACTATTTCTGTACCTGGGGATCTATGTTACCCCAGGCTGGTTCACTATATGGCCTCATTTCTCATCCTGGCCCATGTTGAGCCAGGGGTCCTTCATTATATCTTCTAGCATTGGTCTTTGGCCGGGGTCAAGGGTCATTACTTTTTTTTAAAGTTTTTGACCTTCCATTGACATAAATTATGGTATGTGGAACTGTCCGCTCAGTATCTACTTCTTCAGTTTCCAAAAATTGTCCCCAAAATGGCACAACCCCCATCACCATCCTGTACAAAAGTAACATCCAAGCTCCATATGTCAACCATGGGGCTGTTGTAGGTTTGATGCTGTAAGATCTCTGGGGCCATAGAGGAGACAGTGCCACAGAAGGTGCTTAGTTTATGGTCATTAAATTCCCTACTGAAGCCAAAGTCCGCTACTTTATTATTCATTTCACTGTCTATAAGTGTGTTGTTTGGCTTCAGGTCCCCGTGGACTCTGCCCCTCTGGTGGCAGTACTGTACCACTGATATCATCTGCTGGAACATGGCTCGGGCATCCTCCTGGTCATGGGGCCATAGTTCTCCAAGTAATCAATTAAGTCCCCTCCACTCACATGCTCCAGGAAGAAATACAGTTTGTTCTGGTTGGCAATCACTTCAAATAACTTTGTGATATTGAGGTGATTTAATCCCTTAAAACAATAGACTTCTTGAAAAAATATAGAGAAACCCCGATGACTAATGGCTTTGACAACCACCTCTGTTTCGGTCAGCATGTGCCAGGCCAACCACACCTCAGCAAAGGATCCCTGCCAATGGTGTTCAGGAGTAAGTAATCGCCAATATGACATTCCTCATTGGCAAAGATTGTTGCAAGGTCATTAGACATGGTGACTTCAAAGTAAGAACAACAATGAAAAGAAATTTCTTAAAATAAAAATGAATAGCAAAATAAAAAAGGTAAGACAAATAAATGTTTCAAAGGAAAAATAATAAAGAAAAATGAGAGAAAAAAAGTAAAAATCAGAGGAAAGAAATCCCACAAAACCCAAAATGGAATTAAAGTGACAAATACAAGCCAACTAGTCCAAGTCCAAGAGGTCACCACAAATCAGCTTCCTGGATGATAAGGGACAAAAACCTCTGCCCAGCCAGGGCCTTATATGGGAGTGGCACCTTACGTGGTCAAAGGAGGAAATTGGCCAAGCATGGCTGGGACAAACCACAGTAGTTTTGTCACTTTTTGGTCTCATGACCCTTATACTCTGGGGAAAACAAAAAAGATGGCCAAGAGCTTTTTGTTTATGTGGAATATGAAAGAATAATATTGACTGTGTTCGAAATGAAAATCTATAAGATAAAATAAAATTAAATTAAAATGTTACACATTTTTGAAAGAGCATTTTTTACTATGCTTTCTATTTTCCCCCAATGTTTTTCTCTCAACAAATTTATATTTTGTTCTGTAAAGTTTTCAAACTAATTAATATATACATTCTCCTTATAGATGGCTATTTTATTTTGCATAAAAACAAAATATGTTGTTCCTGATCAATAACATTTATTATCTACATAAATATTCCCATTCTGTTTATATTTGAAAATGAACATTTTAATTTTCTTATTTATGCTCCATTTGCCAGCACACGCTCCAGAGATATGATGGTGCCAATTTGAAGAGATGATTGAAAATCCTTTCAAATCTACATGTCTAAATTCCCATATTATAATGGCTCAACATTCAAAATACTTAAATTGTCCTTCAGTCACTGCATAATAACATTTCCATGGTATTCCTTTAATATAAAAGAAATTTATTCTAAACTCAATTTATTTCCAGAGCCAAATGCTTACTATAAGAGAGATCTTTTTTTAAATGTCTATATAAGAAAGTCACTCTAAAGAGAATTAAATAAACCGTACCACCAGCAGCTATAGAACAACGTACAGTTAACGGGGCCACATGAGGATAAAGCTTCTGATGTTGGCCACAGTAGCACATAGACAAAGAACAAAAATCCCCTCAGGTGCTTGAACTCAGGACATGCCCGTGGTGAGCTCTGTTTTTTGCCTTCCCCCTAAAGCAGCACAAGTCTGTGTTGTTGTTGTTTTTTTCACAGATTCAGTAGAAAATGCTAGTATGTGATATAGATTTGGCACTTTTATTCTTAAGCTCCTAAAAGTAGAAAGTGGCTTCACATGGCTACCACAGATGAACATACAAACTAGCAACACATGGCATATTAGGAAAGACTGTGACTGTGGAATACTAGAAAGAATAAATTGCTTGGATATCTGTCTTATTTCCAATTCTGCTACCATCTGGCTATATATTTGGTGGCCTTTGATTGTTTTCTAAAATAGCAGTGTTGAACTGCACAATCATTAATATTCCTTCATGATGATTTTACTGTCATATAAATTATATATTAATTTCTGTCCACTTTAATTGTATAAAAATAATTCCTATATGTACACTGTTTTGTTTGTATAATAAAAGTCATAATGACTAAAGGAGTCATTGCAGGACAGATTTATGGGAGTTTGGTCCAGAGAAGCCTGGAGGCAGAGATATTTTGGTAGAACCCCAGAAAGGCAAGTTGTTCTAAGAAATCTGAGGCATATCTGCTTGATGGAATTCAATGGTAGTTAATACAACATATACATAACCCTAGGGATGAGAAGATCATTCTTATAACTGGTCAAAGAGCTGAAAGATTTCATTCAGGTGGAAAGATCATGTCTAATTTCCTGACATAGAATCTCCTTCAGTGATTTCTCTATTCTCAAAGAATAGAAAACATTCACCATGTGGATGGAAGGTGGAATTACCCTCTTTCTCATTGACTTACTACTTTTACATAATGCAAATGTATTTTAGGCCAAGATAGGGAATTGAAATGTTGCTGAAATATTGATATATTTTAACTATAACTCTGAAGAGGTTGTTAGGCATTCAATACCCATTCATGATTTAGAACTAAAATGGATAGAAGTTTAGATATATTATGCTATATTCTCTCATTTAACAAGTGACAAAAAATTTAAAATACCAATTAAGTGATTTTTTGCCCAAGGTCACACAGCTACCTATCAGTCAAGAACAGATATTTGAACTCAATTCAGGACTATTATTTCATGATACTAAATCTTATTAACATCTTTTTGAGAATCTGCTTCTCAGGATTAATTTCAGAACATTAATTTATGAAGCATCTGTGGAAATTTTTACTTAAACAAGGAAATATGAACAAAAATTATAAAACTATTAAAATATTTTAGTTTGTCTGACATAAATTATAACATTAAATAAAACAATTAATAGGAAATTTCTTGTATTGTAAATTTAATAGTGAAATTACACTTAACATAATAATGGTGTCTTAATAGCATTTTATCTAATAAAATACCTCTCAAATACCTAAGCATACATTCCTGATTATAAAGGTAGAAATATATGCAGATCCATAGAGTAACAACAACGTATTTTTCTCTCTTATAAAGCCTACCTGTTTCAAAATGGCAAAAAAACACATTATTTATATAAAATATTCAAAGTCCCTTTGCAGTTTTATATATATACTAGAGGCCCGTTGCAGGAAGATTCCTGCAAGAATAGGGCTTCCTGCGGCCATCTCTTCCACCCCGCCTGCTTCCCTCCAGTCTCTGCCGCCCTGCCTGCTCCCCTCCCTTCTCCGCCGCCCTGCTTGCTTGCTTCCCCGCAGCTTCACTCCCTTCTGCAGCGCTTAGCTTCCTTCTACGCTGTCTTCAGTTTTTTGTGCCTGGATATGCAAATTAACCGCCATCTTGGTTGGGTTAATTTGCATACTCACTCCTGATTGGCTTGTGGGCGTGGCTTGTGGGCATAGCAGAGGCATGGTCAATTTGCATGTTTCTCTTTTATTAGATAGGATTAGAGGCCCGATGCACGAAATTCTTGCAAGGGTAGGCCTTTCTTCCCGCAGCTGCCGGCACTGTCTTCCCTCCAGCACCCAGGACCCGGGCTTCCCTCGCAGCCCTGGCTTCATCTGAAAGGTCATCCGGAAGGACATATGTTCGAATTAGCATACCACAGTTTTATTATTATAGACTAGTAGCCCTGCGCATTAATCCGTGCGCCAGTAGCTCTCTGCAGGGCCTGGCCGCTCCATGCCCACTGCCCAGAGGCTCTCCGTGACCCAGAGGCCCATCTGCACTGGGCACAGAACGCTTGCTTCGTCGCTGTGGTGACGAAGCAAGCATTCCGCCAGGCTGCTCACGCTGCCCACTCTCAGCAGCCACCCCCCCCCCCCCCGGACTGGGGGACTCTGGCAGGGCTGAGAGGACTGGGCGCTGCCATTTTATGGCTGTGGGCGCTGCCATCTTTCTGACAAAGTGATGGTTAATTTGCATATTACCCTTTTATTAAATAGGATACCTGAGTCCTTCCGATGGTCACCTGAATTTACCTGCACACTGTGTATAAGAACTCTGCATAAGAGCTTGGTTGATGATTTACACATTTTCATATGATCTGCTACATAACAGAATAACAGAAACTAACATTTTATTCTAGGCCTGATTAAAAATATGTTAATATGTTATTGATTTTATATGATACTAATATCAGTATTATGCTATTTATTAAAATGTATTTTTTAAAGCAAATAAGTAAAATTTATGAACTGTACACTTCACAAATTATTTTGATATAAATTTTAAAAATATTTAAGGCTTTATAAAGTTCTATAACAAAACTCTTTTCAATTTCTACCTACTGTGAATTATTTTCAGGCCTGTTTGTCTTAAGGTTAAATTGAAAATACAGTTTTAGGTTTTGGTACTTTACTTTGTCTAAATGACTGTTTTATTTGCAGATATTACAGCAGCATGAAACTGTGATTAGAATGCATCCAATTATTTGCTATAAATTCACACTTGCACACAATTTCCAATAAGACACGCGAGCAAGTAAGTAACCATCTAAGGCAGAATAAAATCCATCTAAGAAGGAATCATACTCTGGTCATAATAGATTGTTAGTAAAAATTAAAATAGCATCTGAAATGTTATTTCCCTGTATCATCAAGCTTCTAAATTTCAGTGCTATCAAATAGTGCATTATCTCAATGATATTTTGTCATGAATATTTTTGGGATGTTAAAAATAGCTTCCATCTGATTGATTTTTAAAATTCATCAGTGAAGCAAATAATCACTCCCAATTACTAGAAGATGGTGTCTACATAAATGAACATTTTCTCGCCCTACTGAATCCTGTGAGCTAGTGCTCACCAGTACAGCTGGCGTGCTTTTCATAGCTCATGCCTACTCTGAGTGATTAGTGTGCCCATTCTCAATGCTCCCTGTTTTACAGTACTGTTTTTAAAATATGTTTGATATAATACCTAAATATATGATATAAAATGGTTAAATTTAATATAATTAAATATTTGTAATCATGACCACCGAAATATTTTAAGGAAAATATAGAATTCCTCAATAAAGTTTTGAATATCTATTTGAATCTAATGTCACCCTGCTTCAAGGCAATATTTTCATCAATTATGTATCCTTCCCAAAGAGTAGTTTGTAAAATTGTCAATAATATCCCTACTCCAAGTAAGCTAGTTCCTTGGCACAAATACTCAAACTTAAGGAGAAAGCCACTTGGATTTTTAAGATGAATTCTGATGATGTATTGGATTTATACAGCTGGTTTATTCTGAAACCCTAGAAAGTATGCAGCTTGGCCTAATTCTACTGTTTTGTGCTCTGTTAATAGTAGTTTTAATTAAACACTGCATAAGAGAAACTTAATGCTTTTGTCCCTGCCTTTGTCATTTAGCCAGCCAGAATAGTCTATATAGTTTATACTTATGTAAAAATTCACTAGGAACCAAGATGGTCTAGAAATGGGGGGTTGGATATTGTTAAGAGATGATTCTACATAGGTTTTTTTCCACTATTCTGTCTTGTGAATAAGGAATGGACTGTCCTTTCCTAAGGACTATCATTTTATGAATGTTTTTAGACAACAATATTGGAAATCAGAGGTACCATGCTTTAATAAAGCAACAAACAGATTCACTTATACCCTTGGGAGTTAGATTGGGACATGTTTATTTATTGTCATTATAAAATACAGTTTCCTTAAGTCCAAGTTTCTTCCTCTTTACACAATCCAGTGTGTGTCAAGTGTCATCTGGTCCTTTTTGCATCCACCAGTGAGAACTGAAATCCAGAGAACCAACACAAAAATATTGATTGGCTATTACAAAAGGTGTGAGTAATAATATGTCATTTTATCTTTGACACATGAGTCTCAAGTCTTCAACCACCATCCATGAAAGTGAGCCAACCTAAAAGGTGAGTTCTCAACTCAGTTAAAATGTCAGACCTTTCACAGCCTTGATAGTAGATCTTTACCATAGAAATATTCTATTACTAAAGGGAAGTGTTTTGTTCCTGTGGAAATAAATACTCTCAATTTGAATATAATTTCCATGTGTACAATGCTTTGGCCAAATCTGCCATGTTTTGATTCCAAAATTATCTTATTTACCATTATGACCTTATGGAATTTCTTTGCTAGTTTGTCACTAAATTATGTAAACTTTTTTTTATCAGTCTCATATGTAAGAGCACACACAGAGATTTGCTTACTAGCTTATTCTCCAACTGGCACATTACCCAACATCTACCATTTATTTTCTTCTTACTGAGTTTCTTCAGACATCAGGCTGTAATATGTCTAGAAAGAAAGAGTTCTCTTATGCCAGGATCTGTAGGAGAAACCTTATTAAAAAATTAACGAGTTAAAAGAAAACCATTCCTCTTTGACTATAATTGGAGTAGGGCTGGACATATGACTCAATTCTCATTAATCACATATAAGAAGAAGTCTTTTGAGAGATTACTGAGTAATATAATTTTCCATAATAAAAACAAGAAGAAAGAAGAGGAAAAATTCTGTCTTTTCTCATGACTTTCAATGACATTCTGAGAGCATATGATATCTCCAGCTCTGCAGCCTTCTTTTGATGATGAGGAAATAAGCATGAGCACAAAACAAATATGGCAGAGATGGCTACATAGAAGAAGCAAGAGCCTAAGTCTTCATGATATTTTTGAGCACTATACTAATTCTCCTGGAAGTCTGGTCAAGTACATATAAAAATATTCTAATTTTGCTTTTTGAGTCACATTTAGTTAAACATCCTATACTTAGAGGATTAAAATATCTCCAATGAACAATATAAAGAAAATAGGTATTACTATTATTAGTGGTACCAATTTACTTATTATGTTATTTTGCAAATATCCAATTTGAGATACCAACATTTTACTTTTGTTCATACAAATGTGGTATGTGTGTGTCACTGTATATGTGTGTACCTGAACATATAATGGATTGTGGCATTGCATCAGTTTATCTATTCATGTTTCTCTATCTCATTCAATATAAAATATTGCATCAATATCATATCAATATTATGATACTTAAAACTTAACAACTTTAGTTACAATTAAGCTTTGTTATAAAATGCATTCCTCTGTACATGGGGCTTCAAATAATACATAATTAAATATCAGCATGAATATTATTAGAACTTAGTTTGTATTTATGTTGACTGTAACCTAATTCTATGCCCTAACTAAAATTTTAGACAACTTATGCGAGAGTATTCTAAATTATTACATGATTAAAAATAATTTAGTGAGGTATGCTCTCACAGCAAAGAAGTGTTTTATCGTGAGCAGAGTGCCACTATAGCAAAAGTGTATGTGACAAACAGGTTTAAAAGTAATGTTAAATTTCTTGATTAATCTGTTTATTTCCACATGTAAATTTAGTGCTCACATTAAAAGACAAAATTTATTTTTATTTTACACACCATAATTTATTTTAATTTCACTTGTTCAGGTCTTTAGATGACATCATAATATTAGCCATAGTTAAATTATTTATCCCTTGCAGTATGGTAATTTGTGTTTAGACTGAATTTTCTATAGCTGAATATAAATTGCAAACTTTATTTGCCTTCATGGCTTATTTAGTGATGTGCTTAAAGCACTGCACTGTTACTTGATGTTTTAGATTGCATAGCCAATGTTTATTCATAATTTTAATGTTGTGAGCCAAAATATTCTTGATTTTATGACTAAGCCACATTAATTAATTGATTAAATATTAATGATAGAAAAGTCATTTCAATAAACAACAAGCTTTGCTGAGCCTGCCACCTGCCACCATTCCTGCTCCCAAGACGTGCAGAAATATAAAAGGCCCGTGAAGAATTATCTCCCAACACCATTCTTTGTGTTAAGAAAATAAATCAAGAATGTATATCTTAATATTTGCCACTTAAAATAGTGTCCTTTGGATGATTCATTCTTAGATGGACAAGTGCTTAGACTTTAAGATTTTGTGTACTTTACTTCTCTTTATATTGGGTTCTCTGTATATTGGGGTTGCAAATGGCTTAAATAAAATTGTTGGAATAGGATTCTTCTGATTCCAATAGTCGCATCACTCTGAGGTTTAATCTCCAGTTGCTTTGAAGTTATCTAGTGTGGAAATATGTGGCCAACCCATTTGTGCCTTGTTCTCTTCCCTTGCAAAGGGCTTGGACATCTCTTTTGCTGGATTGATTTGACATTGGCTCATATGGGTCCTGTAGATAACCCTACATGTCAAGTTGTTTCTTTGGTTCTTCAATGCAATAGCCCAGCAACTATAACGGGGCATCCTTCTGCCTCTTCTTTGAGGATCCCTTTAGCCACCTTCTCAGGCTACATGATTGATTATCTCCTGAATTCTCAATGTGTTTCCTAAATTCCTTCTGTTAAAAAGAAAAAAAAAAGGAAGCTGTGAGAGGATTAAGTGCTATCTAGGGATCTTTTATATAACACCCAGTTGCCAGTTTTATTCCCCTGAATCCATTCCTAGTAGTACTGGATAATGCCTCTCAGTTCTTTCACTCAACAACTGCAAATCCACTAAAATTCCTAAAACTCTTTCATACTACTTCTTTTTCTTATATTCTCCATAGGTGAGAAGAGGTAGCCTTTTCTATCTCCCTGCCTGAACAATTTTTGCATCTTTTTTTCTCCTGCTTAGAGAATATAGCATTATTGCCTAGTTATTGTGGTTAAAATATGTATCATCTTCCAGAAAATAAAAAGAAAAAAAGGCAAAAAGTTTCTTTGTGTTATAAAGTGTTGGCTCTTAAAATGGGAATTATGTGAAAGCTATAAAAACAGGAACAAAATATGATATTAATGTTATGTAAATAGTATAGCTATTACCCGATATTTAGTTATGACTAAATTCATATCTCAGATGGTTAAGGTTTGAGAAACAATAATGAATGTGTGAAGTGTAAATAAAACAAGACTATTGACTTTTATGTCAAGGATGTAGAGGATAAACAAAAGAAAAAACACACAATAAAAGAGCCATAAAGTCAGGATAAGAGTTTATCAGAAGTGTAAATAAATTAATGTAAAGAAAGTGAAAAATCAAAACAACAATTACTGAACTAATGAGCAATGAGTCCATAAGAAATTGATATATGCAAAATTTTATAATTATTTTTGTTTATGAGGAAGAAGTAAGGTATAATAAAATATATGTTATTTAAAATATTTATTGTAACAAATTATATGTGAGTCATATATATGAATATCAATAAAATGTTCTCATTTAGGTATTTCAATTGTCTCAAAATATGTTCTATCATTTATTCATTCAAAATGATTTATTTAATACATACTGAATGGCATTTTAAAATCCAAAATCGGATGTTAAAATGAAGTTTTTTGAGGAAAGAAAGAAAAAGTAGGCTTAAAATAAAGATAGGTAAAGGTATTAGATTGACTTCCATTATTTTTTTTTTTTTTATGTTTTGTTTTCTTTTAGAGAGAGAAAGGGAGAGGGAAAGAGAGAAACATCGATGTGAGAGCAGAATATCGATTGGCTACCTTCTACATGCCACTTACCAGGCGTCAGGGGTCAAGCCCACAAACTGGGCATGTGCCTTGTACAGACATCTAACTGGCAATCTTTTGGTGCCCAACCAATTGAGCCACACAGGCCAGGGCTTGACTTCTGTTCTTAGGAAGTCTCCTGACACTTGACAATACACAAATGTACTGCTCTGCTCAGTCTTCAACCACATAGTAGCAGTACAGATTTCTTACACATCGCAATGCTCATCACCAGTGTTCATTGGAATAATAACACTCAAAGAAACTTGCAACTTAGTAAAGTAGTGCAGTTTCTTTTGAATAGTAACAAAACTAACTTTAGTGGGGTTTTTTTTGTGTTTTTTTTTTGTTTTCTCTTAAAAATCTGTAGACACAATGAAAAATACTCATATGCTTGTATTTCAGATTCAGTGAAAAGAAAAATATTTTCCATGAAACATTTATTTTCAATTGGAGGCCATAAAGTATCCATTTGTTTTATTGTGCTATAGAACTAATACCATGTGAAGTTTCATAGCAGATAAAGATAGATGAGTGAAGCTGCAAGCCCACTAATAAAGTTATGCTGACAGATTGATACACAAGTATTATATATTGTAGTTGACAAATGTGTCCTGTAACAGTATTTTTTATAGAGTAAGCATGATATCTCATCTACCCATTTTCCAAATGGGATTGTAAATGGCCCTACTCAATCTTCCTAGATAAATGGTGTGTATGAAAGAGTGTACTGAAAGTAAAATCATAAGAGAAGTGCTATGTTTAGTCTCCATATAACTCTATGTGATTGACATTGTTAGTTAAATGCATGTTACTCTACAATCTCCCCATCCATCTGTTTCTTTGGAGGAAATTAGGACATATGCAAATGTATTTATATCTCCTTCAACAGTGGGAACTTTAATTTCAGTAAATATGAAGTGTCAGTCAACTTTTGGAATAGGAACTAGGTTAAGAGTAGAAATAGAAAATAAGGCATAAGACTGAAAAAGAGAAGAAATGTTTCCTACTTAAGTTTAGGAAAACAAAGGAGAGAGTAGGAATAAAGTCCATATAGAAAATAATATCAATATTCATAGTATTCAATAAAAAATATATACAATGTATTGAACATGGCGGAAAATTGAGACAACATGGAACACAATAGTTTTAGCTACAACACCTTTAAAAAAATGTTAGTTAAGTAAAAATCACACTGCAAGTGCAGGTTGTATTTCAGCCAAACAATAGTATCCACTATATTTAATGAACATTGTATATGTAAATGATATAAGATTTAAAGAGATGCTTATATTTAAGATATACATTCTTTGTAAGTTTAAGTAATAATGTGATCAAAGTAATATTAGTAATTACTTAATATCCATTAATTAGTTATGTTTGAGAAACAGACTTAATCATAGTGACTAGAACATAGCAAAAATGTTAGCTCTGGTCCAAAATATTGCCAATGAAACATCATGTGGTTGCATAAAATTGCATGATATTTAAGAAAAACAACTTAAAATTAAAATGGCTTTTTAATGTCAAATAATATTAGCTATAAGTAAAAGTGTCCTTTATAACCTATAATTTCATATAAGTTCTCTAAAACTAAAGAATAAGAGAGTCATGTTAAATTTATTTTTACAGCTCAATTTTGTACTGAAAGATGACAATATACAAAAATCCACAAGTATTTACTAATTTTTATCAGTTATACTATTCAGGTCAATAGATGTATTAATATCAATGTTTTCCATGCAAGACATACATCATTAAAAGGAAGTTTTCTAGAGAGGAGAAAGTTTGGAAACCTAATTACAGAGGGCTCTGCCAGACTTCAAAATGAAGGGGAGATTCTGCTTATTCCAAATATCCTATTGCACTTTTAAAGAGAGATTAACCAGGAAACTGAGAGTAACAATTAGGAGTCAGAAGGAAGCAGGGAGAACTTATTAAGAAACTATGTTTTTGGTGAAGTGAAGTGGTGTGAGTGCTGCTGATTGATTCAAATGCCCCCTACTCAGGCTCCATTGGAGAACTTTCTATACAAAGAAGTAACTTGAACTAAATATTCCTTAAGGACTTCTAAAATTCGACATACTGAATCTCTCTATGGGGATGTGAGCTTCAGATCAAATAGCAAGAGAAGTAATAGTATATTGAATGAATTTAACTGACAGCAAAATGTCATAATGCTGATGAGTGAACCAAGGCTAGAATACTTGTCTTATTGTAGGTTGGTTCTATTTTTTTACCCTTATATATGCTCTTAATGATTTAATATCAAACGTAACTCTGTTTTGATATTATTGGCATTTAAAACTTAAACAAGTAATTCTATAGCTCCTGTAAATTAATATTTTAAAAGCCTTTGTTAAAGCATGTCATTACCTGCCATGAATTCTGCATCTTTTCTAAGATCCTTTTTCAACTCAACTGCATCCTTTATATACTTTATCATTCATGTGTCCTTTATACACTATATCGTTATTTTGTAACTAGAGGCCCAGTGTACAAAATTCATGCACAGATAGGGTCCCTAGGTCTGGCCAGCCATCAGGGCCTTCCAGCTGCCTGCCAGGGCCTTCCTTCATTCCACACTTCCCCCTAGTGGTCAGTGCACGTCATAGTGAGCAATTGAACTCGGTCTCACAGTTGAACTCCCGAGGGGACACTTTGCATATTAGCCTTTTATATATAGAGATTTTTACTCCAATTATTTTTCTCATGTATCTGCTTTTGTTTTGCACTTTTCTTGTTCTTTTTCTATTTACTATGACTATCTTACATTTTATTTCATTTGGAAAATCATCTCTGACATTTTATTCTTATTAATTAATTTTTAATTTTATTTATTACTAGAGGCCCAGTGCATGAAATTCATGCACGGGTAGGGTCCCTAAGCCTGGCCAGCAATCAGGGCTGATCTGTGGGGCAACTGGTGGGGCGATTGGGGGGCCCCTTGCTAGCAACCCCCTTGGCTGACCTGGGGCCTGTGGTCTGGGGGCAGCTTCTGCATTGAGCATCTGCCCCCTGATGGTCAGTGAGCATCATAGCGACAGTCATTCCACCATTCAGTCAATTTTCATATTAGGCTTTTATTATATAGGATACTTGAAATATCCAGTAATGTGAGAAAAGGTAAATGGGATACTACACATACATAAAAATGCTGACATTTAAGTAACAAAATAAATATCAATCACAATAGAAATAAAATATCATAATAAATATTTGTATTTGAGCTATGATTACACTAGATAAACTAACATAGCCGATTGAGTGCTGTCAACTCCACATCTCTCCATTCACACTCTCTTGTAGAGAGAAATCTAAAACACCTTTCTTCTCTGTGAGCAGCTGTGGACACTCAGCTGGGATCACCTATGGCAGCTTCCAGGGAGGGTTACTAGATTTCACAAGTAAAAGTACACAAGAAACAGGTAAATTTGAATTTCAGACAAAAATGAATACTTTTTCTAAAATATATTTTTATTGATTTCAGAGAGGAAGGGAGAGAGAGAGAGAGAGAGAGAGAGAGAGAGAGAGAGAGAGAGATCAATGATGAGAGAGAATAATTGATTGGATGCCTCTAGTATGCCCCCTACTAGGGATTGAGCCTGAAACCCGGGCATGTGCCCTGATCAGGAATTAAACCGTGACCTCCTGGTTCATGGGTTGATGCTCAACCACTGAGCCATGCTGGCTGGGCATTAATTTTTATTTTGGATATGTTATATGCAATATTTGGGACATAGTTATTCTTTTAAAAAGTTGTATATTTGAAATTGAAGTTTAACTTGGCATACTGTAGTTTATCTGGCATACTACTGGGGCCCTGCATGTACTCCTGAAATAATTCATTTTGGTTCCCAGAGGAAACTGGTGGCTGCTTCCTTCAATCCTACATCCCAGCACTCGCACATTTCCTCAAAACAGTCTTCCTCAATGCCTTTCTGTCAGCCAGTTTATCTGTGATAAACTAGCAAATGTCTTTCTTTTTAAAGTAGTCCAATAATTTCTGTTTCTTAACCGAATGCGGATAAATATATATAAGAAAATATATGGATTTAGATATTGTTTATGGGTCATTTATTTTTCAAAATTGTCTAATTTTTTTGTTTCTATATTACTAAAGCATACCAAAATCTCCTTAAATATGTGGCTTGAAGATACTAAACTCATGTCATTTATAGAACTTCCTCTCTGTTAAAAAAAAAAAAAGTTTATTATTTGACTCAGCCTGCAAGATCTCATCTTTCCTTTGTTTCAGCTTCCAATTCTGTTGTAGGAAGTAAACCTATAAAGATTTTATAGAGAGAAGCAATCATAGGATAAAAGATCTTGGTAGCACATTGAAATATGCTTTTATAGATCCCCTACTGACAGTTAAAGTCCATCAAAGACAAATTCCCAATAAACTTGGTAGTTTGATTAAAATGAATGGATCACAATAGAAAATATAATTATTGGTTGATAGATAAAGCTAATGCTTAATGAAATCAATCCCTCTCTTCATATGCTATTGGGCTTTTTTTCTTATAAAATATTTCAAATAAAACACAATATATGGTGTGTGCATTGTTCTTATAACTATCTTGGAACAATAATCCAAATAATTTAATAAATCACTTTTCTTAAGCAATTGACAGTTTTGGATATAATATTTTAAAGTAACATGATAGCTATAACACAAATAGTGTAGTGCATATGTTTTTAAGCTGACATTTTGGGTGCCATTTTGCCATTCTTGTTTCTACACTTACTAGCTGAATGATGTTGAAAACTATTATCTGTATCTCATTTTCTTTCTCTGTAAAATAAATACACTACTGCCTATATATCTCAGTGTTATTGTGAACTGTAAATGAGATTATACACATATATATGTACAAGTAGGTACATAGTCTCTAAAGCAAATAATTGTTTTTTTAAAGTAACTGATAGTTTGTTGTAACAGTTGACTTTATATATTTTTACTGTTGTCAGTTATAGGTGGGAAAATCTATTCACCTATTAGCCTAACTAGTTTTACATGCAGTAACAATCAGTATCTAACTTTGTTCAAAAATAGCTACTTTATCTCTGACTGTCCACTTTACCAACATTCCAAAGTACTTCAAGGTATTTTTAAAGATCAAAATACTTTTATTGTTATTCTACAAGTAATACATTAATATTATAATATTAAAAAATTAAAGGGAAATTTTACTTATAATCATATTATGTTCAATAAAATCAATATGCATTAATTCCCCACATAATTCTTCTTTATAACACTATATCATTTTATTAGTAATATTTAAATTTTATTACATGCTCCCATCATCTAACACATTATTTATATTTTCTGACTTCCAAGAAGTCAGTGCTAGAGTGAAAAGGACACAAATGCTATTAGTATACATGGGTTCAAGTATGGGTTATAATTCTTATTAGATTTTTGATTTGAAGTAAACAACTTAACCTCTCTCAAGTTCAGTTTTATTCTTTATAAAACATGGACTCTAACAATAACAACCTTAAAGGATTAAGTTGAAAGTTAAATGTCAAATGCTTTGACATGTTTTATTATTTTGAACCCTCACTACAACTCAGCTATGTCTTCTTTTGGATGGTTTACCATTTTTAAAAGTAAATAAATGACTAATGGCAATGATCCAAAATGACTTCTAACATTATAAAAAAAACACAGATGGTCCCAGATATTATGCTAATTCTCATGAAAATATAAAGGATAATTTATGTAGTTATGTTGAAAAGAATGAGCCTGAAACTTCCTATAAAAGGAACTACTAATTTATGTAAGTACAGAGGACAGTAAGTTAAATGATATCACAGGGGTGCAATCATCACAATCCACAAAGTGAGACACCACAGTACTAAAAACCACATTTCCTTACTATACATGGCAAGTACGGAAAATGAGAGAGATATAGAGAGGTAGAGAGCATATTAGTTTTCTAGGGTTTGCATAATAAAGTACCACTTTCTGGGTAGTATAAACTATGGAAATCAATTTCCTTACAGAGGCAGACACACTGAATGAGGGCACTCCCATATTATCTCATTTTATTTTAACTACCTCTGTAAAGACCCTGTCTCCATATATTTACACTCTGAGGTGCTGGGGGTTAGAGTTTCAGCTTACAAAAAAAGAAAAATACTGCATGGTATGTCTTATATGTGGAATCTTTTCCAGGGGTGGGAATGGGGGGAGTCAATTGCATTGAAACAGAGAAGAGAAAAGTGGTTAGCAGGGCTGGAAGGAGGAAAGTGGGGAGATATAGATTAAAGCTGTGGTTGGCAAACTGCGGCTCGCGAGCCACATGCGGCTCTTTGGCCGCTTGAGTGTGGCTCTTCCACAAAATACCACAGCCTGGGCTAGTCTATTTTGAAGAAGTGGCATTAGAAGAAGTTTAAGTTTAAAAAATTGGGCTCTCAAAAGAAATTTCAATCTTTGTACTGTTGATATTTGGCTCTGTTGACTAATGAGTTTGCTGACCACTGGGTTAAAGGATACAATTTTCAGTTACAAGAAAGTAAGTTCTGAGGAATCCAATATGGCAGTGTAGTAGGTAGATGTTACACACATTTCATCCCAGGACCAAACTGGAATTACAACTAAAATATAAACAATCAACCTGAATAAGCAACTGAAGACTAGCTGAACAGAAGTCTTATAACCAAGGGTTTACAGAAGAAGCCATATCAAGACTGGTAGGGAAGGTGTAAATTCAAAAAGGGCTGGCCCGGCCTCAAAGGGAAAAGATTGGAGGGATATCTCAGATGCAAAGGTTCCCATGGGTCTCAACCCCATGCTGGGCTCTCTAGCCCAGAGCACCAGAGCCGGGAAGAGGTGCTCATATAATATATTGCTGTGAAAATCAGTAGGGATTCTGTCCACCAGGGAGAGACAAGAGTCTGCTAGAGATACAGGCATCCTCATAAAGGGCCAATGCACTAAATCCCATTCTCAGCCACTCACCTTGGGCTCTGCTAGAAGGAGGGCAGAGGGAACTAGATACTTGTGAGGAGAGACTAGGGTTTGTGGCTCTGGGGAGAAAGTTACTTGGTCAGCTCTCTGTGCTGAGTTCCTGTCACATACTACAGATACTATCTTTTTGGGGTGGAGCACTCCCTTCCATATGGCATCAGCCATATGGGGAAATGCAGTAGCCCACCCTCTGGATGTCCTCTCACCCCACCATGTGGAGCTCACCCCCTGCTGAGGAGTCATATGCCTGGGCCAGTGTGCAGAGGTACCAGCAGTCAGGGGTTATCAGTTTCAGAGTTGTGTGGCTTTAGGGTGGGGGCCATCCCTCCGACATTCCTGTGAACCTCATATATGCCTCCCCCTCATGGGATATCCACTGGCCCTACACTCTAGGCTCCAAGTGTCCCCACCCACCCTCCCAATTTGAGGTGACACTGCCCTGCTGAGCTCAAGCTCTTGGCAGAATCTGGGACAGGCTGAGTTGTGTGGCTCTTGGAAGGGATAATTTTTTCCCTTCCAAGCCCGACCAGTGCAGAACTCTCTTTTCACTGGGCCATATCTTGGTTGGTTTGGGCCTGATATACTTTACTGACCTCACCCAGAGGACTCCCTGAGATCCCTCCCACCAAAAAGTTCTCTTCAGCTACTTATGTGTAAGGTGCCAAATTTCTTTATATATTTTCAGTATAACAACAAATATTAACATATTGGATGCAAAACAAATATGAGAATCTAGCAGTCTTCTGTTAAGCAACTCCCTCTTTGCTCACTTTTAAAGGGGAAATCAGTTATTTTGCATTAAAGATGTGGAATTTTTGTTAAAATGGAACTGATTTTTGTTATTTTTAAATAACTGCTCTCCCCTGCAGGCCTGTTCACCCCCAACTTCCCTCCTCTGCTGGTGTGGTCACCCCTAACTGCCCTCCACTGAAGGCTTGATCACCCCCAACTGCCCTCCCCTGCTGGCCATCTTGTGGCCACATGGAGGCAGCCATCTTTGACCATATGGGGCAGACATCTTGTGTGTTGGAGTGATGGTCAATTTGTATATTACTCTTTTATTAGATAGGACTAGAGGCCTGGTGAATGAAATTCATGCACTGGGGAGAGGATGTCCCTCAGCCCACCCTGAACCTTCTCCAATCTGGGACCCTCTCACAATCTGGGCCTGCTGGCTCCCAAGTGCTCGCCTGCCTGCCTGCCTGATTGCCCCTAACCGCTTCTGCCTGCCAACCTGATAACCCCCTAACCACTACCCTGCCAACTTGATCGATGCCTAACTGCTCTATTGCCGGCCCAATCACCCCCAACTGCCCTTCCCTGCCGGCCATCTTGTGTGGCCATCTTCTGTCCACATGGGGGTGGCCATCTTGTGTGAGGGTGTGATGATCAATTTGCATATCACCTCTTTATTATATAGGATGTTGCATATTTTATTTTATATTTATTTTTTTGGTTTTTTTCTCCTTCCTTGGACTAGTGGAAGATCGTATTTTATTTATTTATTTATATTTTTAAGGTATTACAAATTGTAGTACATATGTCTCCTTTTTCCTCCATTGACCTCCCCCCGGCCTCCCCTACCCCAAGGTACATGCCCCCCCCACAGTGTCTGTGTCCATTGATTATGCTTATATGCATGCATACAAGTCCTTGGGTTGATCTCTTACCCCACAGGCCCTCCCCTGCCTTAACGCTGTAGTTTGACAGTCTGTTCAATGCTTCTTAGTCTCTGTATCTATTTTTGCTCATCAGTTTATGATGTTCTTTATATTCCACAAATGAGTGAGATCATGTGATATTTATCTTTCTCTGACTGGCTTATTTCACTTAGCATAATGCTCTTCAGTTCCATCCATCCTGTTGCAAATGGTAAGAATTTCTTCTTTTTTACAGCAGCATAGTATTCCATTGTGTAGATATACCACAGTTTTCTAATCCACTCATCTACTGATGGGCATTTAGGCTGTTTCCAAATCTTAGCTATTGTAAATTATGCTGCTATGAACATACAGGTGCATATATCCTTTCTGATTGGTGTTTTTGTTTTCTTGAGATATATACCTAGAAGTGGTATTACAGGGTCAAATGGGAGTTCCATTTTTAATTTTTTGAGGAAATGCCATACTGTTTTCCACAATATTGACACTGATTACCTCTGCTTTTTATTGCCTTGTGGCTTCTCTGACTTAGGGCTTGTGTTAATTGACTTTTTTCTTGTTGATGTCTACTCCCTAGCACAGTTCTCAACCTATTCTTAAGAAATGTCTGCTGAATGTGAAATAAATTATTGTCTCTTCCAGACTGTAAGCAGTATGTGTATCTCTCTGCCTCACTGCCTGCCCTCACTCCTTATCCATGTCTTGTGTATAAAATCTCTGAGGAGGAAAATCTTGGTTTCCTAATTACAACTCAGTAAACAGTTTACCTAATGAAAATTTATTTCATTTGTAACTATGTCAGACAATTCAAGTTGTTTTCTAATAAATTGCCCAAGCAGATCCAACCAGCTATGGGCTGTGGTGACAGAATGACCCATACACCAAAAATATCTCCAGAGTAAACTGTTAAATGACAGAAATACTGAGCTTTCTTCAATGATGTGCTATGTAATCTGGCAGAACCTTTGCTTATTAGTAAACTAGATTTAAACTTTTTATTTAGAGAGGCAAAGGTGGGCTTATATGTCTTCAGAATCCAGAAGAAGGACTTCCCAACTCCAAAATCTAATGTCTCAGTTTATTTTATCAAGGATTTTCCATTCTTCAATTAAAGATATGGCTTATCATCTAAACATCCCTTGGAGAAGTTAAATGGGAATTCATATTAAAGAATAAATATGTACTTGACTCTATTCTGGAAGCAGATCTGGCCAAGGAAAAGAGCAGTAAAGGGGTATTAGATAATTGTAACTATGAGACAATGGAAATAATTTTAAAAGACAAGATACAAGAACACCTTCACCTCTGACTCAGCATAAAGTTTGCTCCTAAAAACAAAGGTGATAGAAATCTATAAATATTACATTTAATAAAATATCTCTGAGAAAGATGTTTATAGCATTTTGGCATTCTATTGTTGTTTTTTCTGATAACACTTAGATTTATTTCTATAAAATATCTCAGAAAAAAGAAATATTCTGATATCACTGACTGTGGGTCCCATCATTCAAAGATCCCATGGACACAACCGTATCATCATTTATCAAGAGCTGTGCTAGCTCATAGACTTCATCTTTAGCAGTGTCAACAGCACAGAGTACATCATCAATCTTTCTTTTTTATATTACTTTTTTTTTTGTAAAGCTGGTTCTGTACCATTTTTGAATGGAAAGAATTACTTTCTTATTTAGTTGTGATGAAGAGTAAAAGAACATTTTTGGGGGAAGCTCAGACATGAGCATTGTGGAATGAATGTTATGCTATTAGACTTTGCTTTAGTTTTTTCATTAATTCATATATTCTTTAAATCTATAGTGTGAATTAATTATTTTGTAACATAATGCTTGTTTTAGTTTCCAGGATTGTCAGAACAAAGTACCACAGACTAGGTGTCTTAACTCACAGATATTCACCTTCTCACAGTTTTGGGAACTAGAAGTCCAAGATCAAGGTGTTGGCAAGTTTAGTTTCTTCTGAGGCATCTCTTCTTGGCTTGCAAATGGCTGCCTTCTTGCTGTGTGCCCACAAAGTCTTTTCTGTGCATGTGCATCCCTGGTGTCTCCCTTTGTATCCAAAATTTCTTCTTTTTATAAGGACATCAGCCATACTATCAACTTTTTGTAATTTAATCACTTTTTTAAAGGCCTTGTCTTTAAATATAGTCACATTCTGAGATACTGGGACTTAGGGTTTCAACATATACATTTGGGGAAGGACACAATTCATCTTACAGGGATGATCATCTCTAGGGATACAACTTGGAGTAAAACAAATATGGTACCAGTTCACAGTGTGTTTATACTTAAACTAGGGGCCTAGTGCATGAATTCATGTACCTTGAAAGGAACTGTGTGCCACAAGACTGCAGTGAGCACAGGGGCGGTCTCTGCCCATCCTCTGTGTCCATGCCTGGCCCCTCCCACAGCGGCCCCCCAGTCCCCTGCCTGCTGGCAGCCCCGTTCCTGCCACCACTCTCACACCAGCACAGCTTGCACAAGCTGAAGGCATGGAGCGATTAAGGATTGGGGCTGGTGCCAGCAGTGATTGCAAGTGGGGCTGGCACTGTCAGTGAGTGCGAGTGGCTGCTGCCCTCATCGCCCCTCAGGAGCAGGAGGAGGTGGAGAAGCCCTCAGGGGCAATCGGGGCTAGCAGCTGCTGTTTGCACCCGCTGAAGATGCCAAGTGATGAGGGCTGTCACCGGGCGCCAGCAGCAGGTGCAAGCAGCGGCTCTGGTGTCAGTAGCGGGTGTGAGCACTGAACGGGACCACAGTGCATGGGAGCAAAGAATTTTCAGTAGTCACCAGAGGCTTGCCCTGATGACAACAACCAGAGCCCTGCCTTGGTCTGGCGCCCCCGCTAACCTTCTCCACCATCCCGCCATAACTGACGCCCACCAAGTTCCACATGCATCCCCTGATGGTCAGCGCACATCATAGCGACTGGTTGTTCAGTTCAGTTGTTCTGCCATTCAATCTATTTGCATATTAGCCTTTTATTATATAGGATTATATAGGGTAGGGATAGGGTTTTAATATGTGGGTTAACATATAAAAAGATTACTATTTGTGATAAACTTTTTTTAAAAAATAATAAGAACAAGAAGCTGTATGCTCCACTGTGTGTTTAGTTCATGCCTCTTCAAGGAGTTGAGTCCTTGGAGATGAGATAGGATGAGCCCCCCTGCTGAGGGGACCTGAGAAATTTTGGCTGTCAGGTGTAATAGTTCATTTGATAAGGCTCTTGGAAGGAAAAAAAGTATGTGTATTCAAGGCCATTGTCATAGGCTGATGGTGCTGGAATATAGAAAACAAAGATTGATGTTGTTAGAATATAGAAAACAAAAAGAAGAGAGCTATTAGGTAAGTTGGAAAGACTGGCAGAAGCCAAATGGCACAGGACCTCATAAGCCATAGCAAGTGGAAGGGATGCAATATAAAAAAAAAATCATCAGAGAGGTTTAACAACAGGAAAATATAAGTGATTTATGTTTTTTTTTAAAATCTTTATTGTTGAAAGTATTACATATGTCGCCTTTTTTCCCCCATTGACCTCTTCTAGATTGTCCCTACCCCTCACCCAAGGCTTCATCAGCCTATTGTCTGTGTCTATGGGTTATGCATATAGGCATATGAGTTCTTTGGTTGATCACTTTTTTTAATTGCTCTATTGAATATAAGTGGGTAGCATAAAAGGATAAATAAATAAAGGTTTTTATAGTAATTCAGAAATGACCTGGTGATTTGGAATAGGAAGTAGTAGCAGAAAGGAAAACAGTGAAAAAATTAAAACATATGTTGGAAGAAGATAGTGGGCTTACAGTTTGTCATCAGTTCCTGTAAAAAACTGGGAAGGATCTAAGATTCATATTTCTACCTTCAATCTAAAAGGCTAGCTTGTCACAGTTTCACTGATGCTGGCAGAAAATATGTGACTCCTGGGTCCACGCTAAGAATTTAGCCTGTTATAGCTAATGGGGACTGGCAGAAGACACAGGGGTCCTAGGTCAGAGAAAAAGAGCCTTATGACTCCTAACATAAGCAGTAATCAGAGTATCAGCATTTTCTGAACCTGCTTACTGACCTTGGATTCCTGCAAGTTAATGTGAAGAGGGCCAGGAGACACCTGGGCAGGTAATGAGAGTTATAGCAGAGGATTACTGAGATTAGGGAGCTCAAAGCATTTATAATGATCAGTAAGCAAGCGTGCCTTTGTCTCTGAAGGAAAACACTCTGTATGTTGTCAAAGACTAGAAGCAAATGTATCCTTTGTTCTGTTGGAGATGTTATCTCTGTTATCTAGGACTGTACATATTATAAACATCCTTGCAAAGGTAGCTTAGAAAGCAAGGGCAGGCAGTGCCACTGCTCACAAAATGTGCAGAAACATGAAACACATACAAAAAATTATTTGCCAACAATATCTAACCTTTATTTCTACACTGTCTTGGCTTCTGGCAAAAATTCCCAGGAGTACACTGTTCCATCAGCCACTATGATTGATCTGACAGGTTGGGAACAAATCTGTTCAATTTATCTCGTACGGCATTTAATTAGGACTACTATCAATAGGACTCCAAAGAGCAGGATGAGACCAACTTACAGTACTCACTTCACCCACACCCCTCAGGGCCCAGACGCAAAAAAACTGAAAAATAAAATAAGCCATCACATTATTCTTTAGAAAACCAAGTCGCTTTCTACTTCAATGTCTGTCTGAGGTGTCATTGTGTCCTTGCCTGAGGCATTAATCGAGGTGGAACAGGATCTAATATCAGTTGCTCAGACTTCTTACCATGACTTGCAAGGAGGGACTCTATGGCATATCTATCATCCATAATGATGCTGGCCAGTGAATTGAGGCTGACCTGAATGCCTTCTCTGTGCTGAAGTGGTATCATTGATCATTCCAGCTAAAGTCAGGGGCAAATTTTGTATCACCCTCTCTAATTGGATCAAGTATATTGTAGAGATCACAGTCCTCAGGTGGCATAAGTGCGTAAAGTTTCTCACCAGGAAACTCTCAAGAGTAAGCAAGTTGATGACACTTTAGAGAGGTCTCCATAGTTGTGTTGGAGTTCATTGATCTTTTGGAGGCATTTTCTTAAACACATGAAGGTCTCTAGTGTACACCGCTAATGGGCAAGCACCGTGAAAGAGTCAGTGTAAGGCCTGAACTTCCACACGAGAAGTACAACCAAGAGAGTGCACGTGGCAGCTCTATGACATGTTTAACATTGTTGAGGGTCCCCAAGTGGGATCTACATGAGCCAGGGCCTCCAACATAACCTCCCGACTGGTCGATACGTCTAAGAATTTCCAATGCATTTCAAATTGTTTTTGATTTTGGAGGAATTACTGAGAAAAATCAGTCCAAACTATTTTCTTTGTCCATGCCTTCCAACCCATGGGGTGACTGAGTGATGGGTAGAGGAATGGCAGTGGGGAAGATCCAGAGGTGATGGCAGGTGTTTTTGAGAGACATTTTTGGAAGTGAGGGCATACTCTGCTATATCTGATACAATTCTCCATAAAATTAAGGGGAATGACAAGGAAATCATAATCAAAGCTGTCACAGAGGTGATGGGCAGCCCAACAGTTACTTAAATTTAAAGCAATGGCAACATTTTTGGAAAGCCTGCCCCAAAACATTTTCTTTATGAGACACACTCCAGAGATGACTTTTAAATAAAAAGATTATTAATGTCCTTTCATGTACCTCCAAGAATCTAAGATATTCCTTTCAGAGGTGCTGGAGTTTTTACTCATATTCCACCATAACAAAATCAGTACATCCCATGCCAATATCTATAATTTCCCCTACTTTTCAGTCATCTCTTACTCATATCCAAACTTAGTTCGAAGTGGCTATATGCATGAAAAAGACAATATTTTTATAAATTTACATAGAATTGTATATCCCTGCTTTGGCCTGTGAGAGTTACTATAGGTGGACTGGGCAAGCAGTAAGTCAACCAAGTGATCATTTTACTTATGACTAGGACCACATCAATCCAGCAAGATAATCCAGGTTGTTGAAGTAGAATTATGTTTGAATCCCCTGGGTTCCCTTTGGGAAGACTGCCCCCTGGAGAATGTGATAACTGGAGTGACACAGAGAAAGAGAGAAAGGTATTAAGAGAAAGAAAGAAGCATGATATATAGCAGGGTTGAATCCTAATTGTTTTTTAATTAGCCCTCTACCAATTTCATAATGACCATGACTTAGAAAGTGGCCACGAGGAGATGATCCCTTACTCAGAACAGCTACATTCAGTGTGTTTCTTTTTATTTATTTATTTAAGTGTGTGTGTGTGTGTGTGTGTGTGTGTGTGTGTGTGTGTGTGTGTGTTTCTCTCCTTGATGACTTCCATAGCAATGAATGAGATAGCCTCAGTGGGAGATTATTTTATAAGGGAAGCATGAAGTCAATGCAATGGTCATTTGTAAGTCAGGGGCTGATTCCATTTGAAAACTTAGTATTTAATCTACTCCTGTGAAGGGTCAGAACACCCCAGGGGAGGATTTTGAAAGACCCCATAACAGTTTCAAGTCCCCTGGAAATAGGTCATTGACAGAGGAGTCATTGAGGAATGGGCCATGGGGATGATCTGTGCTAGCATATAAAAGGTAAATCTACATCTAACAGATGAATAAATAATCTGGTTGTGAATCTGGTTGTGAATAAGGCAGTAGGATGTGGCAACCCTGCCTTCAAAGAATATAACAATGTATCTCATGTACAGCTACAATTTAATAAATATTTATTATTATTATTTAAAAATATTTTTATTGATTTCAAAGAGTAAGGGAGAGGGAGAGAGAGATAGAAACATCAATGATGAGAGAGAATCATTGTTCGGCTGCCTCCTGCACATCCCCCACTGGGTTCGAGCCCACA
The DNA here is from genome assembly GCF_951640355.1 of Cnephaeus nilssonii. Lineage (NCBI taxonomy): Eukaryota > Metazoa > Chordata > Mammalia > Chiroptera > Vespertilionidae > Cnephaeus > Cnephaeus nilssonii. Next base: position 64,933,777 of record NC_137079.1, on the reverse strand, counting down.
ACCCCAACATGTGCCCTTGACTGGAATTGAAACTTGGACCCTTCAGTCCACAGGCCGACACTCTATCCACTGAGCCAAACCAGCTAGGGCTATTTATTAATTTTTAAAGAAACATTTAATATGTATGTGGATATTCAAGGACAAATACTGTTACACCTTTGATTATTTATGGATGAAAATCTGATTTCAAAGTAAGATAAGTACTGAATACTGTATGTAGTATTAGATAAGGTAAATTATAATATTAAGTAGTAGTGCCATGTTTAAGAGAGAAAAATCATTTACATTTCATTAATATGCTTGTAGTATTAAGGAATCAATTAACAAAAATTTACTATGGTTGGTTTTATTTGTGTGTAAAAAACTGAAACTGTCCAGGGATATAGAAAACACGATAACCTGTATATGACAGGATTCTTGGAGAATTGTTAGGCCAGCTTTTTGAGTTGTGTTCTGTACTGTTATATGGACACACAATGTGCTAGTGGAAGTGGAGTGGATGAGTAAGACAAATGTTTTCACCTCTTTGGTTCTCACTAAATCAGAAATAATAAGCACTTAATTACTAGAGTGGCAACCTCCCAATTGAGATGTGATGTTTTAAAATACACTTTTAGTGATTTCACAAAATTGGGCACAATAATATAATATGTTTATCTCCAACATAATAATTTTATAAAGTTAAAAATCTAGATAAATTAATTCACAGGGCCAGCTATAATCGAAGGAAAACAAAACACATGTGGACCCAAAGGTGTCAATCAAAGAGACAGAGGGAAAGGAAAGGGAAATGAGATAAGAATGAGAAATTAAAATAGAAGATAGTCTGTGTGGGTTTAGGGAAAGAAAAGGAGGTTGTCTGTAAAATTTGTTAGACATGGTGAACAAAGAGGAAAATATATACCTGCGGACTACACAATATCCTGAGAGATTAGTAACAAGCAATGGAGGAACTTAAAGGATCTCTGAGGGGATTGGCAAAAAGTAGCACTTAGTCCCTGGTAGAGTTAAATAAAAGGAAAAGATAAACTTTAAGGTAATTATTTTGCCAGATAATTATTTTCCTATGAAAAAAATATGATCCTTTATATTTTTATACATACTTTGTTTTGTTTGTTTTTCTTATAAAGAATATCTCCACTTGAAAATCAATTTCATGGAAAAGTCTTGAACTATTTCAATCATGGTTCATTCTTTTTTAGTCCTCTTAGTAATGTCTAAGTAAGGAGCACTAACCACCTGGTATTGTTAAGAGACAGTGTATGGAACAATATAACGTAACATTATTGGGTACTCTGAAATTGCACGGTGATATAACTAGAGGTAGAGAAGGAGATCACTCTATCTCTTAACCCAGTCTACTTACTAGTTTATACTGTCATTGCAGTAGGAGTAGGATCTTGGGAGCCAGTGGCTGGGTTTGGGGTTCCCCCTGCTGAACTTGTCTTTTTATCACTGCCTTCCCAGATATCAAGAAACCTCAGCCACCCGATTGAATCTTGCAGGTACATAGGGCTCTCCAGTTGGTGAATCAATACTCCTAACTTGTTGATTGTTAAGAATTGTTCAATATGTTACTATTGATTATGTCCCACGCTTGGAAATGTAGAAATTGTATATATGGACATTATTGGGAGTATAAAATATTTAATAACAACTTTGAGTGAAAATGACTTACCGGATTTCTTGTTTTGACAGAAATTTGCACTGCACCTGTGAACCTCAGTAGGTCTATTGACAAATGTATTCTATTCTCCTCTTTTTGAGCGTGTGGATGTAGAGATGGACTTTCTTGGTTCTATGAAATTACACATGGCTGTTTGACTTGCTTTAGTAAATGAAATGGAGGGTGCTGGTCATTTCGGGTTGGGCGCCTTTGAATTCCAGTGTATGATTTGCTATCTTCTCTCCCTTTACACTGTCGAGGCCAAGCAATGTTCCTCATGAAAGCTAAGTCGGTCTGGATCACAGAATGAGAATGATGCCCCCAAACCCCTTACACATGAATCTGAAATGGATATAAATTGTGAGCAAAAAATAAACGTATCTATATAGATAAAAGCCTAAGCAACCGTCGCAACCCAAACAACCGGACGACTGAACAGTCTGCATGGGGCGACCAGGCAAGCAGGGGGTTTAGTGAGGGACCAAATGACTGAGCAGCAGGCTGCATGGGATGACCAGGCTGGCAGGGGGGTTAGTGAGGGCCAACCAAACGACTGAGCAGTGGGCTGCGTGGGGCGACCAGGCTGGCAGGAGGGGGCAGTTGTGGGTGATCAGGACAGCAGGGGGGGGCAGTGAGGGGTGACCATGCTGGCAGGGGAGGCAGTTAGGGGTGACCAGGCAGGCAGGCAGGTGAGCAGTTAGGAGCCAGTGGTCCCAGATTGTGTGTGGGATGTCCAACTGCTGGTTTAGGCCTGATCCTGGGGGCCGGGCCTAAACTGTCAGTCAGACATACCCCAAGGGGTCCCGGATTGGAGAGGGTGAAGGCTGGGCTGAGGGAACCCCTCCCCCCCCCCATCCCCGTGCCCAAATTCCTTGTATCGAGCCTCTAGTATTGTATAAAGCCCTGAGTGTGTTTTTTTTTTTTTTTTGGGGGGGGGGTTGTTTGGTTTTTATCTTTGCAACTCAACCTAGGTTATCTCAACCTGCACAGTACCAAATATTAAAATGAAAATAACTGCTTTATCTGCATTAAATTCCACTCCCTTATTGCAATGACATAATATTGTGAGAGTAAATGAGGTTACTAGTCCCAAGAAATTTGAGTGCTATTAGTTTTCATTCCCTCTGCCTTTGTCAAATAATGACTAAATATTATGTCTACCAAGGGAAAAATAATTGGATCTGCACAGAATAAAAAATATTAGTTTATAACACCTTCAGGGGAGAATTAAATGAATTTAAAAGCACATTTTGCTTATATGTATTATTCAAATGACCCCCTCAAGCATCCTGATGAATTTAGGTAGAAACTGTGCATGTATAAAATGACATTGTTTGCACTGTCCCGATGTTCTTTCTATTTATTGTTTCCTAAACCTGCTGCTGGGAGTTCCTGTCCCGAATTTTCAAGATGTTTGTTTTACTTGATTTTGCTGATGATGTCAGTTGAAAAACAAACAATAATCAAATGAAATAAAATAATATGGATTTCTGACTATAACACAATTTGAGCAACTACTGGTACCTAAGTAAATTGTCAAAAATAAACAGCACAATGGTCAGTCAGAGGAGAAATATAAGAATGATAAAGATGAGGGTCACATTGTAAATAGAAAATATTCCACCATTGGTGATTGCAAAGAAAGAAAGCAATGTTGTGGTAATCAATGATTTTTCTGATTATCCATAACCAGTAAGGTTACAGTTTATGGCTATGCTCTGCTTCCAAAAAGCACAACTACTATCTTGTGATGCCAAGCTAAATGGTACCCATGTGTTCCCTAGAAGTACAGGTCCTAAGAAAGAGAGCCATGGCTAGCCAACATCTTACGAGAGAAAAAAGTAATATTCCCAAAACTCATGTCTATTGCCAAAATAACCTTTCATTTATGATATGGTTATTTAAAATGTCCTTATCTTTCCAAGATTCATTTTAGTAACCTTATAGAAAAGTGATATGCTGATGAGGAAAGAGAAACACATTATCCCTTTTGGCCTTTCTATTTTTGTTACAAAAAAAATCCTGTGGTAAACCATATTTTAATGGTTAATTGTCATTTTGCCCACAACACATTCCATTCCATTCAAGCACAGGAAGCTGAATTCACTACTTAACGGATTCACCAGTGTAACACACACACACACACACACACACACACACACACACACACACACACACGTCTGTTTGAGAAAATATCTATATATATAAAAGCATAAGTGACCGTCCAACCGTCCAACCAGTAGCTATGACATGCATTGACCATCAGGGGGCAGATGCTCAATGCAGGAGCTGCCTAGCTGTGGTGACTTGGCAGCTGTGGTTCTTGGATGACACACCCGGAACCAGAGAGGAGGGAGTCTGATTCCATGGTGTGTCACCCAAAAACCACCCTCTCACAATCTTGGACCCTTCTGGGGATGTCGGAGAGCCAGTTTTAGCCCAATCCCCGCAGGCCAGGCCAAGGTACCCCACCAGTGCATGAATCCGTGCACTGGGCCTCTACTATAAATATAAAGGGTTCTTGACTCAGCTTCACTCTAAAATGTTCATATGTACACATATATTGGTAAATGTTGAGTCAAATGTAACCTTTTCATATGTTTCACCCATACATTTACAGAGAAGCAGAGTGGTTTCTAGAGGAATATTAATATGACATCTTTTAACATTACAATTATTCAATGGATTGAGGTGGTCCTGCCCAAAGACAGAATTTGAGGCTAAGCTAAGATAGAACTCACAATGAGCACTGGAGGAGACAGGAACCCTAGCCTCTGCCCTATTATGCCAACAGCACAGTTCATTGATTCTGGCTCAGTAAAGCAGCTGGTGCTCAAATTTGTCCCACATCTGGCATCTGAAGGAAGGCTCATTCTTTAAGTAATTTGGCTGTAAGAGATGTATCCAGAAATGTAATGCTTGGTGTCTAGGTCATTAGCTTGTAAGATTTTAAAAATACTTTCTTATACTTTCTGAGGATCTATGAGGATCAGATATTAGCAAAAAATCTGCTAACTAATATGATTATAATTTTAAAAGGGCAGACTTCCAACCCTTTGGATCATAGATCACACTAAGAAATGAGACCTATGACCACACAGACACATATTTTTTTTTTCAGTTCTACAATGCACTTTTGTCTTTGAGTGATTTATTTTATCAAATCTTCAGTGTCCTATTATAAAGGATATATACACCATCTCTACCTCAACATGAGCTCCTGGATTTATTTAATAATTAATTTATAGTATATATTTTCATATTACAATGATTGACTATATATAGAATAATCATAATTATTCTAACATGGTTAATAATAATAAGCAGTTCGGGTGTTTAAAAGTAGTGACTGCAGTATAGTAGGTCTATTGATGCAAACCTTTGCATATGGCTTGGGTAATAGGTAATCTTTCCTTGCTGCCATTATTGTGTTAAATTTAAGCATGGAATTCCTGAGCATTATATAAATACAAAAGAGCATTACTAATCCATACTAACTCCTTGTACACAAAAAGATGAGGTAACCTTCAAATTATCTTCTAAGTAAGTTATGTGTTTTTCATGTGCATGTCAGTCTCACTAATATCCAATTAATGTATTTTTCATATTCCCGATCTGAAATGTATGCTGTGCTTTGTGCAAAGACAGCAGGAAGAATATTTACCATCAAGTTAATAGAGTTAATTTAGCTGGCCATGATACAGAGGTGTTTTCCATTTGTTATCAACACACACTGGAAAGCATCAGGTGTGAAATCCATAATTTAAAAACTCAAGAGTAATTTCAGATAGACATCCATCACACACATTTAATTGTCAGTTTAATATTACATTTCCATAAAAATGAGTTATTATTATTCAGTAAAAAAACAAATTGCAGTCACCATCAAAATGACCTCATATTAGTGAAAAAACAAATTAGTGTTGATCTCTCAATATTTCAATGATGAACAGCAATGCAGTAATTAAATACATTAATTAACAATAATACTAAGCATATACAATAGAATTTTGTAGTTTTTATATGTAGAATATCTGTATTTTAAGTGATAATTTAGAATTTTTTAAATAAACTTTTTTTGTTGTTTCGAAAGTTTTTGATTTACATAAAACTTACATATCACACACCTAGCATCCTGATTATTAACATTTTACACTGGTAATTGGTATGGTAATTGTCACAATGAATGAATCGATATTGATAATTATTACCAACTGAAGTCCACAGTTTATTCATATTTCTTTAATTTTTACCTGACATCCTTTTTATGTTGGATGATCCTATCCAGGATACCATACTCCATTTATTCATCATGACTTTTTAGGCTCCTCTAGGCTGTGACAGCTTCTCAGGATTCCCTTGTTTTTGGTGACCTTGGCAGTTTTGAGGACTACTGGTCAGGTATTTTATAAAATATCCCTAGATTGAAATTTCTCTGTTGTTTTTCTCATCACTAGAATATGTCAAAGAGTTTTGAGGAGGAAGATCATAGAGACAAAATGCCATCATCATCATCACCTGAAATCAACTATCAGCATGACTCCTGCTGTTTGATCATCTGTCTGAAGGAGTGTTCATCAGGTTTCTCTAAAGTTATTCCCTTTCCCCCTTCATAATGTGCCTTTGGAAAGAAGTGTATAACCTACACTTAAAGAGGGAAGAGTTATGCTCCATATCCTGGAGGACACAGTATTTAGAATTCTGTAAGTGAGATGTCTATTTTTCTCTAGTGCTTTCTTTATTTAATCATTTATTTATATTAGTATGGACTCAGAGATTTTATTGAATACTTGGACTTATCCCATTTTAATTTGCTTAATTGATTGTTCAAATTGTCCCAGCTTTGGACATTCATCCTGTTGGCTCCTTTGTCTCTTTAACATACCTCAATCATTGTGATTTTTTTAAAACAGTTTCTACTTTCTAATACTGTAAGAGGCTCATCTGGACTATCTCCTGCCCCAGCTGGATTGAGACATTTTTACAAAAGCCAGGGTTTCCTGTGATGGAAGATATTATTAGAAACCAAGATCTGGTTCTGGGTGTGCTTATCAATACTAGGGTGTTATTGCTTCTAAGACCTCTCACTTGACATTATGAGGAAATATATGTGTATACTAATCTGTTTATATACAAATAACTGTAAATATGTCAACTGTAAATATGTCAATGTGTAATTATATCCTATCTAATAAAGAGGGGTTATGGAAATTGTCCATCACACCCTCACAAAGATGGTGGTGCCCACAGCCAATAAGGAGAGAATATGCTAATTGACTGCCACGCCCTCCAAGATGGCGTTGCCCACAGCTACAGGATGGTGGCGCCCAGTCTTGTCAGCCCCGCCAGGGCAGCAGGTGTGCGGCATGACCAGGCCCGCCCCCAGGCGGGTCTGGCCACTCCGTGCGCCTGCCTCTGGAGTCCCTCAGTCCCCTTAGCCCCACAGCCACCCAGGGCCTGCCTGAGGCACAGGCAAGCCTCGGATGTCTGCTGCCCAGCCACCCAGGGTCGGCCCCAGAGACAACCAAACGACTGAACAAGCAGGCTGCATGGGGTGACCAGGCTGGTGGGGGGGCCATGAAGGGCGACCAGGCTGGCAGGGGGGGCAGTTGGGGACACCTGGCTGGCGGGGGGGGGGGCAGTTAGGAGCGACCAGGCTGGCAGGGAGGGGCGAACCCATATTGATTCATTCATTGTGACAATTACCATACCAATTACCAGTGTAAAATGTTGGGGGCAATTAGGCCAGCATGCAGAGGCAGTGAGGGGCGATCAGGCCAATAGGAGGGGCAGTTAGGGGTGACCAGGCAGACAGGCAGATGAGCGATTAAGAGCCAGGTCCAGGATTGTGAGAGGGATGTACAACTGGCAATCTAGACCAGCAGTTGGACATCCCCCGAGGGATCCTGGATTGGAGAGGGTGCAGGCTGGGCTGAGGGGACCCCCCCCCATGCATGAATTTTGTGCACTGGGCTTCTAGTACATCTATATTAATTATGAGTTCTTACTAAAGTCTCCTCCATCTCTAATTCATTTCACATGTATTATTCTATCTTCCTCCCCTTTCGTGTCTATGAGTTCCCTAGAAATAATAACAAACCTGTCTCCTACCACTCACCATCTATGGCATAAGTGTTCAATTTCAGTATAATGTATAGGAGAATTAGAATTATTAACCTGTACCCTAGTGGGAAACAACTTTGCCTGCTAGAGTGCAAGTGCTCATACACAGATAAGTTGCCTTTAGTATAAAGATTTTGCTCATTTACCCAGGTACGTAGGTCAGCACCCTTCCCCCATTTGCTGTAGTGACATTATTTCATTCACTTGTCATATAGAGGGTGTAGCAAAAGTAGGTTTACAGTTGATCATATATAAAATCTATATATATAAAAGCCTAAGCGACCGAACGACCAAATGACCAAAACACCAGTCATTTGGTCACTATGATGCACACTGACCACCAGGGGGCAGATGCTCAATGTAAGAGCTGCCCCCTTTTGGTCAGTGCTGACCGATGGGCACCAGAGGCAGGGCTTATGGCTGGCGAGCGCTGCTGTGGTGGCATGAGCCTCTCCCTATCAGGATTGACTGGGCGCGAGCCCGCAGAAGGCGCAGTGGGGCCTGGATGAGTGGGAGCGGCAGGCAGCATTGGACTGTCAGTTTTGGCCCAATCCCCGCAGGCCTCCAGTAATATAATAATTATCTTATATAATAAAGAGCTAATATGCTAATTAGACCAAACAGCAGAACGACCATCCAAACAACTGTCCAGACGACCATCCAGACAACTTTCTGGATGAAGGTGAGGCTGGGAGGGCCGAGCCCCTTGCATGAATTTTGTGCATTGGGCCTCTAGTAAATAATAATATAAGAATCGATTCTGTTTCCTGTACTCACAAATGTAAACCTACGTTTGCCCCACCCTGTAGTTTGTCTCTTGTCTCGATCTGCATTCCTTCCAAAGATCACCAAATTTCCAAATTATTTTTGGACCTTGAGAGCTTGTTTGGAGGTTCTAGCAGGGGAGCGCAGCTACTCGTATACCCTTGACTGAAGACCGGTCCTCTCCTCTGGGGGGAAGGTCGTCCTCTTCAACCAGGTGTGCAGCTTCGGGAGGGACGCACATGGATCGGTGAGGGAGGAGGGGGACACCCGCCTAGCCAGCCAGATCAGCCGAATCAACCCTGGAGATCAATGTGGTGACAGATGTCACAGCCAGATCGCCCTCACATCCCAAATTATTTTTTAAATGTATACATTAAAACTTAATTTTTGTGTTTTAACATTCTATTGGTTTAGAAAAATTAGTAGATTAATGTATCCACTTTTACAGTATTATACATGATTTCAATGCCCTAAATAATCCTCTGCACTTGATTTATATAGTTCTCTTGCTTCCTCTAAACCCATAGAAATTGTTGATTAGTTTATCATCTCTCTATTTTGCATTTTACAGAACCTCACATAATTGGAATTATATGCTCTATAATCTTTTCAGAATAAGCTTTTTCCCTTGCCAACATCCATATAAGCTTCCTTTGTCTCTTTATGTGGCTTGATAGCTAATTTTTTAAATTATCCAATTAGTTGGTTAATATTTCACCATACCAACATTTTTTTATCCATTTACCTATTGAAAAACATTTTTGTTCTTTCCAGTTTGGCTGATTATTAATTAAGCTGCTATAAATACTTATTTGCAGGTATTTGTGAATACATACATCTGCAAATCAGTAGGAATTATCAAAGAGTACAATTGCTGGATTGTACATGTCTAGCTTTGTAAGAACTGTTATGCTGTCTTCCAAAATGGTTGTAACATTTTGCATCAGTAATGAATGAGAATCCCTGTTTCTCTGAAACAAACCCAATAATTGGTATTGTAATTTTTTGAGACTTTAGCCAGTCTAAAATGGGCATATGTTCATATACTTACTTGGTATCTATATACTGAAGTGTCTATTTTGAACTTTTGCTTATTTTTATTATTCTATTTTATTTTTTGAATTTTAAGGGTTTTTTTTAATTTGGTACAGTACTTTATCAAATGTGTTTTGCAAATGATTTCACCTAGTCTTTTCATTGCATTTTGTTCTTTTAACAGTATACTAGACAACGCAGAAATATTTAATTTTAATGAATTTCAACTTACCATTTGTTTTTCTAATCACACGCCTGAAATGTATCTCAAACTCATCGACAAATTTAATCTCACATACATTTTCTCCTAGAAGTTCTGTAGATTTGTATTTTATATTTAAGTCTATGATCCATTTTGAGTAAAATTTTTGTGAAATGCTTACATCTTGTGTCTAGGTCACTTAAATGCATATACAAATCCAACTATACCAGTACTATTTGTTGAAAAGACTACCCTTTATCCATGGAGTATTTTTTGCTCTTTTGTCAAAGATCTGTTCATGGTATTTCTAAACACTCTACTCTGGTCCATTAATCTATGTGTCTATTCTTTCAACAACACTACATTCTCTTTTGTCTATTGTTGTCTTGAAATTAGAATGTATGAGTTCTCTAAATTCATTCTTATTTTAAAATACCGTGTTGCCCATTATAGGTCTTTTGCTATTCCATATAAACTTTAGAATTTTTGTCCACAAAGTAGCTTCCTGTGATTTTGATTGGCACTGTGTTTACTCTATAAATTTGGGAAGAATGACAATATTGTTTATTGCAATTCATTAACATGGATATTTCCCCATTTATAGAAAACTTTGATTTCTTTAATCAGTAGTTAGTAGTCTTCCACATATAGATCCTTTATATTTTTTTACTAAATATATTTTACTAGATTTTAACTTAATTATTGCATATTTTGGTACACTGTAAATGGATTTTTTATTTCAAGTTCTAATTATTCATTACTTGTATATAGAAAAAATACCAATTGATTGTTGTATTTTTTAAGAAACTGTTTTTATCGATTTTTTTTTAAAGAAATAGGAAGGGAGAGGGAGAAGGGTCGAGAGAGATATAGATCAGCTGCCTCCTGCACGCTTCCTACTGGGACCAAGCTTGCAACCCTAGCACGTTCCAGAGTGGAAATTGAACCCAGGACCTCTTCGTTCATGGGACAAGGTTCAACCAACTGAACCACACTGGCCAGGGCAACTTTTGTATTTTAACTTTGCATCCTGCCATCTTGCTGTACTAGCTTACTAGTTCCTAGAGGAATTTTTGTTGTTGTTGTTAATTCTTTATATTTTCTACGTAATAATGTATTCTGTAAATAAGGCAATTTTATTTATTCCTTTTCAATTTGTATACATTTTTATTTTAGTTTATTATTTTATTTCACTAATCATGACTTCTAGCAAAATGATGAATAGGATTTATGAGAAAAGATATCCTTGCCTTTTCCTGATCTTAAGAGGAATCAACCAGTTTCTCGTTATTACGTATGCTATTAGCTGTAGTTTATTGTAAATGTTATTTATCAAGTTTCAAATTGAGGGAGTCAGCCTCCATTCCTGATTTGCTATTACTTGGCTTCTTTTAACTATGAATATGAAATGTGTTGGATTTTGTCAAATAATTTTCTGCATGAATTGGTGTGATTATATGAATGTGTTCTTTAGCCTGCTAATGTGGTAGAATACACTGATTGATTTTTGAATATAAAACCAGCATTGCATTTCTAAACTAAATCCCACTTGGTTTGGGAGTATAATTCTTTTTATATATTAGTAGATTTAATTTGCTATTATTTTGTTGAGGTGTTTTTGCATCTATGTTCTTGAGAGAAATTTTTCTGTAGTTTGCCTCTCTTGGAATGTTTTATATGATTTTAATATTAAAGTAATGCTATCCTCATAGAATGTGTTAGGAAGTGATACTTCTGTTTATATTTTCAGGAAGAGATTTAGTAGAATTGTTAATATTTCTTTCTTAATGTGTGGTGAAATTTACCAGTAAAACCATCTTCAGCTTGGTGCTTTCTCTTTAGGAGGTTATTAATTACTGTCTTAATTTCTTTTAATAAATATAGGCCTACTTAGATTACCTATTTCTCCTATGTACATTGTGGTTGTTGTTGTGTTGTTGTTTTTTTGTCCTTCAAAGAATTAATAGATTCATCCAAGGTATCAATTTGCAGGCATAGAGTTGTTCATAATATTCTTGATTATCCTCTTAATATTGATAGAATCAACAGTGATGACTCCTTTATTTCTGGGACTGGCAATTTACATATTCTCTCTATTTTCTTGGTTAACCTCATTAGGGGTTTATCAAATTTATTGATCTTATAAAGCCAGATGTTAGTTTTGTTAATTCTCTCCTTTGTATTAGTGTTTTCAATTTCATTAATTTCTGCTCTCATTTTTTTTTTCTGCTTGCTTTAGGATTAAAGTGTTTTTTTTGTTTGTTTGTTTTTGTTTGTTTTTTTATAGCTCCCTGAGATAAAAGTTTAGGTTATTGATTTTAGATATATCTTCTTTACTATTGTTTATGTAAAAGGTCATATGTTATATAGTATGTACCAAAAATATATATACCCTTTGACTGCATTATGAATTCCAATGGGTGAAATCTGAAAAAAAAGAAATTTCAATTGAGCTATCAGCTGTTAAACTGTGTATGAATTTTTTGGGGGGAACACTTGTATATTTCAGATTTTATTGCCACAACTCTTTGCTGTATTAACTCTGATATTGTAGCACAAAAGCAATCATAGATGAAACTTAAATGAATGTTTTGTGTTCCAATAAAATTTTATTTATGGACACTTGAAATACATATGATTTTTATGTGTTGTAAAATGTTATTCTTATTTTCACTTCTGTCTAAATATGTAAAAATGCAAAAAACAATTTTTAAGTTCTGAGACATAAAAAACAGGCAGTAAACCAAATTTGACAACATTTATTATTGAGGATCACAAAAATATCAGTTAAGGTAGTTAATACAAAATTCTGATCCAGTTTTTCCAGATTTATGTGATATCAGTATTGGTACACATTTGTATAAATCTGCAAATATTGTGTTGTTATTTTATAGGCTTTTAAAAAGAGATTTACCTATAATTTCACTCTATTTTCTTTTTGAGATAACTCTGATACTTTCTTTCTGGGAACACTTTCCTTTTTAATGTCCCTTTAGGGAGGATCTGGTGCTAAAAAACCTGTTAGTTTTAATTAAACCAAAAATTTTGACCATTTTTCTTAAAGATTTTTCTGTACACAAAATAGCTGACAGTTTCTTGTTCACAGGACTTTGAAGAAATTATTACCCTGTCTTCTGGTTAAAGTAAGTTTTGACATTTACATAGAATCCTGTATAATAAAACCCTAATATGCAAATTGACCGGACAGCGGAACGATTGGTCGCTATGACACGCACTGACCACCAGGGGCAGATACTCAATGCAGGAGTTGCCCCCTGGTAGTCATTGTGCTCCCACAGGGGCCTCTAGTATAAAATTAACACCTTCTTCTGCCCCCCTCCTTGGAACATATATCACATTAATTCGAAAGCTGTGGTCATATGAGATCATGCAAGAGACTCCTAAGTAGCCAAGTGTGGAAAGGGGTTCTGTTGTCTGGTAAAATGGTGTGGGGCAGGGGCCCTCAAACTTTTTAAACAGGGGGCCAGTTCACTGTCCCTCAGACCGTTGGAGGGCCGGACTATAATTTAAAAAAAAAACTATGAACAAATTTCTATGCACACTGCACATATCTTATTTTGAAGTAAAAAAAAAACAAAACGGCAAAAATACCTGCATGTGGCCCGCAGGCCGTAGTTTGAGGACGCCTGGTGTGGGGTATGAGATCTTAGAAGATAAACATAATGTTTTAGAAATCCTTGAGCTATAGGGTAATTATTAGTTTTAGAAATCCTTGAGCTATAGGGTAATTATAGTGCTAATTATTAACAAGTATAGGTTTCCTAAGGCCTTTTCAGAATCTTCTTAAAAATGTAGTTTTAAACAAAATATAAAAATCTGCAGGTTTTCTCTTGATAATAATATGAGAATAATTATTTCCCATGTAAGTAAGTGGTAACAACAAAAAACATTTGATTCCTAGAATCAGAAAGAAATCCTCTAGGAGTTTACACTGGATTTGTACGAAGCCTGGATGTCATTATCCCTTCACTCATCCTGCTGCACTGGAGAAAACATTTTGAAAGAAAAAGAATATATCTTGCTAAGGAGTAAAACTAGCTATTGTGCTTTATGGTCTCACAATCCTGTCTGCTTGTAGTGAGGATTTGTATATGAGACATTCAAATATTAAAATGTTCCATAAATTTGAGAACAAAGTTCATCAGAATACAGGCACTTAGGAGGATAAGTCTATCCATGTTGGTCATTAAAAGGCAAATCTCTGAAGTGTGTGCCACATACACATATCCTAATGCCACTCAAGGGATAGAGAAAATAAATAATCAGCTTAACAATGAAAGATGTTTACTATAAGGAATCTGCACTTTAATTACCAACTTGCTCTCTAAAGATGAATAAATGTTATTTCAAAAAAAATCACTTTATACTACCTGATAAAAAAAAATCTTTTGAAACAAATTATTTCTTCATTGCCATCATATAATTTGTACTCATTTTTCTTACTTTTCCAGATTCATACATATTCAGATTCAGTGGTTAAATATTGCTATTTTAACTGATATTTTAATCTACCATTTCTATTTATTTATTATTTTATTTTTGAAAATATTACAGATGTCCCATTTTACCCCCCTCCCTTGTCCCCTTCTAGCTTGCATGTACCCCACCCCTGACCCAAGCCTTCACCACACTATTGTCTGTGTCTATGGGTTATGCATATATGCATACAACTTCTTTGGTTCATCTCTTCCCACCCCCCACCCCCCACTTTCCCTCTGAGAGTGAATTGATCTACCATTTCCACCTGGAAACTTTACTTCTACAATTTTACTTCTAAGACTTGGCAAAGATAATATGACAATATATTAAACAATTTGTGAATGGGTTATCGAGGCTTCCAGGTGGTGACATTTTCTAGACTGCCCACCCCATTTCTCATTGTAATACCTTGAAAGTCTACAAAACCAGCCTAGTTAACAACAGTACAGGAACTTAAAATATTATTATGTCAGCCCAATACTAGGAGGGAATACCATTGTGGAATAAATAAACCAATGTGAGAAATAATAAATGCTCAGTCTAACATTCCCCACCTATCTTGCTGCCCTTATGACTTTGTACCTACCCTTTTATCATAGACTTTTGTTCTTTCCACTGTCAAAAAACAACAACCTGACAGCTGTTCCCCTGAACTGGAATACCAATTTCTCAGTCTCAGAGTGATAACTTCAACTCGGAACTTCATCAGGACCTAGAATTCAACAGCTTCTGTTTTAGAAAGTAAAGTCTGTTTTTTAGTCTGTTCTTGAACTATTCTGATTGCTCTATACTATGTAGGTGTAAAGATGAGTTTAAAATTGGATAAAATTGTTTATTTTTGTTTCATTAAATGTTAAGAATAATCTAAAATAACTGTTTATGTAGAAGAAAATAGCTATTTTAAATTTTCTATGCTCCAGTTTTCAGTTGTAGCTGAAAAAAAGGAACACTAATTACTTTGGTTAATTGTGGTAATTAATATAAATTGTTAATTATACTCTGTGTATTAATTTCAGAAAAAATAAATTTAAAAATATATTTACATGTTTCTTGTCTGTTTATTAAAACTGCCATTATAGATTATTCAGATGGAAATTTTAATATAAAATGTACATGGTTTTGTTTAGTATACTAAGTTAATTATATTTTAAAGTTATATTTTGAAAGCTTTACATTATTACAATTTGTTAGCTATGTATCTGACTGAGTCTGCCTAAACCTACACATAAAGTCATAATAATAAATCCTTCATGGAAAATTGTTACATGAATAATGTACTAAGGAATTAGATTAGACTCTGTGGTAATTTTTTCTGTAAAATTACTAAGTTATTTTATTCTCAGATTAGTAGAGCATTCTTTTGTCATCAAATTATTGTTAACTCTTAATTTTTTCTAATATATTTTAAAAAATTTAAAAATATTTCTTGCATTATAAAGGGTAAAGTTTCTAATAACTATTGTTTTTACATGCTGTTTATTATTATCATAATCTGTAATTATTTATATGTCCAGACACTTTTGAATTATATTTTATTTTCTCTAATACCTATACTTTATTTTGACTTTCCCACATTCCAAATAATAAAACTGTAATGGTATTTTATGCCAGATTTATCTTTAGATTTCTTAAAATGGTCATTAACTAACACAAAGATTTACTTTGTCATTACATTAAAATAAAGACATTAGGAATAATTATCTAAATTAAGTGCAAAAGTGTTATAAAAATGCTTGCCTACAAAACTTGTCATAAAGAACACCTGAAAGAACAAAAATGAATTTGTCTTTGTAGATTAAGGATTAGTATAGTATAATATCCTAATATAAACATCTTTCAACAATTTGCATACTTTTAATGTACCCATATACTCATGTATGAGTACAAAGAATATTATAGTATCTGTCTACTAAATGTTATTTTTCCAACATTTGAAATTAAGACATCATAGAAACAAAGACCAGATCAAGGACATGACACTTAGGTCTTTAAAAATAAAACAAAGAAAAGCATTGATTTGAATAAAGTGATCCCAATACATCTTTTCAGTTAAATAAAATGGTCCAAGTCAAATAATCATTAAGTTCATTCCAATGAAAGGCTGAAAACTCAGAGTATCTCTATTAAGTTGAGAAAAAGAGAGAGCTGCAAAAGAATTATGTGTGGCTATTTACATAATGAACTAAAATAAACACCAATGTGTTTTAAAAGGCTCTTTCATTAAAAATGCCTTTGCTTTGGATTAAAATAGATTTTGACTCAATGAGATTTAAAATGACCCTAGAGACCTCAAACATCTTTGGCAGCAAGCAGGCAGCAGCAGCAGCACAGCTGCCAAGGTAGGTCTATTCCCCAGCTCCCCTTTCACATGGTCAGGGAGGACAATGGAAAAGATTGAGATGTGGAGCCAAAAACCATGAAGAATAAAGGACAGAGTACCTAACCCCAGGGAGCAGAGCCAAGGCCCAATCAAAAACTACATTCTAACCGAAGAATACAATGACCTTGCAAAATTTGTCCTCCTGGATGAATTTCAAAATTTTCATGAGCCAGACACTGTCTATGTGTTTCCTATTATGCACCTTTTTTAATGTAATAATGTTTGTAGTCATCCTGTCTCTCTTCTTCATTGTCGAGTGTTGCATGTGTGTGTATGAATCAGATGATCTGTTTTTGTTTTAGTCCATGATTTTCTGAATCAAGAGATACCAGTTTCAGAAATGAGTGTGATCCAGACTTAATTTTAGTCAAACCTTAATTTTAAGTTTGGTACTGTGATTGGGTAAGAACTTGGTGGGGTGTTTTGAAATGGGCTAAGTATATTTTGTTTTCAGGAAGAAGGTAAATATTTGAGTCCAGCAGACTGTGGTGGATTTTAATATTTGCTTATAATTTTCATTTCCTTCCTTTTCTTGCCATGCTTCTCTTACTCACCACACTGTGCTGGGACATCTGTCCTGCTTAGAATGTAAGCATAAGTGAACCTGAGGGTTCTAAGCAGAAGCTGTGAGAGACATCCTGTGTACATATACTGTATATATGTGAGCCACTCCTTCCTTGCTCCTTCTCTTCACGGTAAGTTCAGTGGCTAACAATCACTTTTGTGTATGTGTGTGTGTGTGTGTGTGTGTGTGTGTATACATATTCCTGAAAGTAAACACAATGTTCCTGGGATAAGGATCCATTATTTATACTTAACAGCAATAATTACTATGGCTCTTCACACTCAATTCCTCTCAGTTCTGGGGCAATGTGATAAGAGCCAGATAGTCAAGGCTAGCATGTATACATGGGTTTCTTGAACCACAGGCATGAAATCCTAAAATTATAAATATAGAAATTTACACAGTAGTAGACAGCTGTCCACTCTCCCCTTCTGATAGAGGGAGACAAACCCTAGACATTTACAATCTTTTGGAATAAAAAACAACTGGCCCATGACTCTGGCCAGAAATTACGGAGATGTCTCTTCCTATTTTTCTATCTCCCTCTCTCTCCCTTCTGGAATATATATAAATATTTCCAGATTATTATGATCTCTGAATGCATAATAATCTGGCCACTCAGAGTATATCCTATATAATAAAGGGCTAATATGCAAATTGTCCCCTCCACCAGGAGTTCGACTAGCAGGCAAGCCAGCCAACTGCCCATGTCCCTTCCCCCTGACCAAGCTGGCCGGACCCCACCCATGCATGAATTCATGCACCAGGCCTCTAATAAATACATACATACATATATATATATATATATATATATATATATATATATATATATATATATTGAGTGGCCAGATTATTATTCATTCAGAGATCATAATAATCTGGCCACTCAGTGTGTGTGTGTATGTGTGTGTGTGTGTGTGTGTATACACACACACACCTTTAGGATGGTAAGGGATGAGGAATTTGGTCAGATATTGAGAGTGATAAGATATTGAGAGTGGGAAATTTTGGCTGAACCAACCTAACAGGATTCTTGCTGAAATTGGGCAATGCGAAGACTGACAAGGAAATCCTAATGTCAAGGCCTAGTTGGGAAGAAAATTCAGAGGAGACAGACTAAAGTTTGGTCAAAGAGAGACTTTATCAATTACAGAGATATTTCCATGAATAGAGTATCTTTCCTCTAGTATTGATTTAGGAAAATTTAGTGCTTGAAGCAGATTGCATCAAAAGTTATGTCAAAGTATCTAATTTCACTGAGTAAACAAACATTTAAATGAGTTCAAAATTAGGCTGTAACTAAGTTTTTGATAGAAATGTTAATAAAAGGTAAACATTTTTCATTTTACTGTCAAAAATAGTCTTTTTAATTCTTAAAATTTTCTAATATTCTTGCTTAAGACCTTAAAACAAAGACTGCTGTTTAGGAAGTAAAAAATAACTGATGAGGGAAAGGTAAAAGAGTTCTCTGTATATTTTCTGCTTGACAGTCCCCTTCCACATGATTAATCCATTTCATTTTTCCAACAGAAAGATCTGCTGTCTCTTGAAATAATATTTCCTGTGAAAGATCAGTCAGGAAGAGGACACCTTGAAGTCTCCTTGTCTATTAGCGTGAGTGGGTGGATGATGGAAATACTTAATTTAAGCTTAAAAATAAGAAAAAAAACAACAGAATTTTGAAAAGATTGTTCTGAAAAAAATAGGAATAAAAGGGAGGGAATTAGTTAATGTCCCATCCACCTATAATGAGAAACATTAGGAACAAAAACTACAAAAACCTGGAGAGTATTATGCTAAGTGAAATAAGCCAGTCAGAGAAAGATAAGTATCACATGATCTCACTCATATGTGGAATTTAGTGAAAAAAATAAACTGATGAACAAAATAGATTCAGTGACCTAGAAGCATGGAACAGACTTTTGAACCTCAGAGGGAAGGCAGGGGAAGGTGGATGGGAAGAGATCAACCAAAGAACTTGTATGCATATGTGCATAACCCATGGACAGACAATAGGGTGGTGAAGGTCTTAGGTGAGGGGTTCAGGTGGGCCAGAAGAGTTCAATGTGGAGAAAAAAAAGGGGACATATGTAATACATTCAACAATAAAGATTTTAAAAATAATAATAATAATCTCAATTGTTCGGAGTCACAATTTATGAGTTCAAATGATCACTTACTGCTATTGTGCTAAAAAATTATGTACCTATTCTAAACAATTCTATATTTCTAGAAATGGAGGTGATAATTATTTTTTATGATTTTTTTGAAATTATATGAGACTACCCATTTTAAAATGTCTTGCATAAGGTGCCAAATAAGTATTTATATTTTATTGGCCAATTATCAATTTCAACATTTGCTAATGTGTTTCCTCAGCCAATGTTAATTTAGTTCAAATTGTGCCTTATTACCTAAAGTCATGTGGTTTTGTATCAACTGGAAGAACAGTATGTAATGGATTGATGTTCATGGAGTGACCAGATTTCTAAGCCCAATGTTAGCATTTTCCTTGTATATTTTTGAGTCATTCACTCAAATTATCCAAAGTTTAGTTTCCTTAAACCATAGGATATTGAAGTGCCAGGAAATGATGTCACAAAATAATGAGCACTGATATGGGTACAGTATAAACAAAGTAGGAAAATAATAACGTAAATAACCAAAAATTGCAAAACTTTAAAATCAAGAGAAAAGTTGATCTAATAACAATTTAGAAAAGCTGATAGGGAAAAAAAGAAACACCATTATTTGTAAAATCCAATATAAATTTTCAGTTAATCCTGAATACAATATATTCCAAACTCAGATAAAAATCCTAAGGGGTTCTGGTCAAGGTGGCAGCCTAAGTAAACGCCATACTGGAATCCTCTCACAACTACATCAAAACTGCAACTAAATTAAAGAACAACCCTCCCTGAGAACAGCCTGAAGACTAGCTAAACAGAAGTCCTCTATAACTAAGGGTATTCAGAAGAGGTAACATCCATACTGATAGGAGGGTTGGAGATGCAGAAGGTGCAGGCACCACACTCAAAGTGTTGCTGTTAAGAAACGGTGTGTGTGTGGGGGGGGGGGGGGGTGGTATCCAGGCTGAGGAGGTCCCCTCTCTCTATGAGTGAAGAGTCTCAGACTTACTTGAGCTCCTCAGCTCAGGGTCCACGTGCCAGAAAGAGAATCCCCATAATTTCTGGCTGTGAAAACGGTGAAAGAGAGGGCTGCTTGCTAGGGTCCCAGGTTCCCCTTAAGGGGCAGGTACTCGGATTTCCTCACTGACAGACTCATTTGCTTTGAGCTCCAGCATTGGGAGAGGAGCTTGAAAGCACCAGGGATATACAGGTAGGAACTGCACTGTCTAGCTTCAGAGCAAGGATGAAGGGGAAGTTTACTCCCAGACAGAAGTGCTGCAGAAGCCACTGTTTTTTCATTGTCCCTCCCCCTACCCAGCTTGCATACCTTCAATAATTCATTTAAATGTAAATAGTTTAAATGCTCCAATCAAAAGATTAGTTTCCACTGATACACAGATAAAGAAAAACCGGTACACGGACACAATGGAATATTACCCTGCCATAAAAAAAAGAACAAAATTGTGACATTTGCGACAACATCACTAGGAAGTAACCAATTATTAGCAGGTCCTAAAGGTATTTAACATTTGGAATACAGAAGTAGTATTAAGGTAATTTCCTATTTTCATAGCACCTAGTCTGAGAGCTGGCATCAGTCTGTAGTCTACATTGTGCCACATGGTTAAAAATCCAATAAGAACCCCATAGTTTTTCTTCTCTGAAGAACAAGAGCTATAGGAAGTCACTCAAGGTTATATAAAAATCTGTCCAAATCCAAAACCTGAGTGAGCTCTGAGCAGTCTACCTATGGCTCTAAGAACTGAACCAAGATTTGGCAGTCAATCTTACCCGTAAATGTGATCGCCTACTAAAACAAAAAAAGGAGAGAGAGGGTGGAGGGTGTGGGGGAGAGGGGAGATAAAGGAAGGAAAGGCTCTGTGAAAGTCTACTAACAGAATCCGGAGTCTCCAAATATAATGTCCAGGATATAATTCAAAATTACTCAACATCTGAAGAAAAAGAAAAATGTGACAGATTCTCAAGAAAAAAGACAATCTATCAAAACTAATCTTGTAATTACCTCAATGTTGGATTTTACAGCTATTATCCTTATTCTTAAGGAAAAAGGAAAATAAGATATAGTAAAAGAAAAGATAACAAATACCAGCAGAGAAATAGAAACTCTTAAAATAGAGAAATCTGGGGGAGCAGGGTTGGAGGGCTGGGTGAAAAGAGAGAAGGGATTAAGAAAAAAAAATAATAATACCCTCATAGACACAGACAACAGTATGGCGATAACCAGAGGGAAAGAAGGTGGGGGGAGGAAAAAGAAGGTAAAAAGGAATAAATGGTGATGGAAGATCAACTTTAGGTGGTGAACACAAAATACAATATATACATGATATATTATAGAATTGTACACTTGTTGAAACCTATGTAATTTTATTAATCAATATCACCCCAATAAATTTAATAAAATTATCAAAAATAAAAATATTTTAAAAATGTAAATCTGAAGGAAAACTCCAATTTATGTTATAGAACAGCAGAATAAAGATGAGCGTAAAGGAAAGAACTAATAAACATGTAGCTATATTAATAAAATAATGAAAAATGTAAGGAGCCTTAGGAACATATGAAAACTATCAAAGATATATATGTTTATAGACAGCTAAGAGGGATATTGAGGGAAATACTTTTTTTTAAATATAGTTGAGAACTTTGCAACATATTAGAGACATAAATTAGATTTTTGAAGGTCAGTGAATCCTAGATGAATAATACCAAGAAAACCATTCTTAGGCCCATCATGGTCAAACTGTTGAAAAACAACGATTAAGGAAAAATGTTGAAATGAGCCAGAGAAAACCCAATTACATGCAAGACAATAATACAGATACCTGACTACTGTTGACAATTTCAGAAATGGGAAGGACATAAGACAGTGGAACAACAACTTAAGGGACTGAAAGGAAAAAAGAAAAACACTCTGCCAATCTAGTATTTTTATTCAGGAAAAAAAATATTTTAGAATGACTATGAAATAAATAAAAAAAATTCAAGTAAAATAAGGCAAAGAAAATTTACCTCTCGCTATCAGACTTTCAGCAGAAAAATGACTGAAAGACGTTCTCCAAACTGTGGAGTCATTCAGGTGAGTTATTTCAATGGCTCTTTGTCCAGCATTTATCACATTATATTAAAGGTATGACCACTCTCTTTCTCACTGGTATGTAAGGCTACCTGAAAGAAATAACTATTTTAAATATAACTCTGTGTCTCCCAGCATGTTTCACACTTTCTGGTACATAGCTTGCATTTAATAAATGCTTATTAAATTTTTGACATTTCAGTCTCTAATATTTTAACACAAACTCTCTCATTTTGTTATTACAGTAATTAAGCCAGATTTGTATTACTTCCCATATTTTAGAAATTAATAAATCAAGACTCATACAAAGTGACATACACAAGCTCACTCTATATAAATGCATAAAATGCTTGAATCTGAATTAGTCTAGTAATTGTTTCAATCTCCCTGTGATAAAGAGGTGCGAGAATACATATTGTGGATGCATTTCTTGTTCTAAAAATCACTGCACAGCTAAAACATTATGACTATTTGAACTAACAGATTTATATTTTCAACTAGAGACCCAGTGCATGATTGAATCATGCACGTGTAGGGTCCCCTACACACTTTCGCTTTTCACGGTGGAGCTGGGTGCCTGTCCACTCGTGCACCAGGCCTTTCAGAAGCCTCCGGCTCGGTGGAGGCTTCTGAAAGGCCTGGTGCCGGAGCAGACAGGCACACAGGTCCCCCACTTTTGTTTTTTTGTTTTTGTTTTTGCTGTGAAAGAGCTCATTTATTGGGGTGGTGGACTCAGTGGATCCAAAGTGGAGAGCTGGTGAAGGGATCGGTGGCTTCCAGTTTCAAGCGCTGGTTCTCAGTCCTGCAGCACCTGTTTATGGATCGCTTTGGTGAGGCTGGGCCAGGTCAGGGCCGCATGCACTTTGGCATCCGGGCCAGGGATGCTCTCCAGGCCCCACAGGGTGAAGCGGCTGAAACTGGCGGAGGCACGAATAAAGCGGTCGAAGTCCCACTCCAGCGCCTCCGGGGGTTCCACCAGCTCCTGCTCGTCCTTGTCGGATCCCGCTGAAAAGTCCTGCTTCCCCACCGACTGCTCTTCATCACCATCATGTATCCCAGCAGGCCAGGCGGCACCTCCACCTCCTCGCCCCTCAGACTGCGGCCGGAAACGACACTTGGAGTCCATCGGGACCCTGACGGATGGCCGGGGTGAAAAAGCGCCCCACAGGGGCTGGCGGTTAACCCGGACTTCACAGGGCAGGAGGTGCAGCGTGTGCGCAGAGTGACGGGGCGTAGGTGGATGCGGTGCTTCTCCATGTCTTCCTCATCCCTGCTCCCCATCCTCTGCTGGGTTTCCATGGCTTGCTGACTGAGGCCAGAGCTCGCTCCCCCACTTTTGATGGTCCGTGGCTGCTGAGGGGGTCTCCCCTGCTGTTGAGAGGCGCAGGGGGCGGGACCCCCTCAGCGGCCGGGATCTGGCTGTTGAGAGGCACAGGGGGCGGGAGTCCAGCCCCCTGCACCTCTCAACAGCAGCGTAGTCCTGCTCAGTGGCAGTGGATCCGTGCCTCTCAATGGCCGGATAGGCCACCCTGAGTCCCGCCACCCAGCCTTCGCCGCCCAATCGTGGGCGTAGCGGAGTGATGGTAATTTACATGGTATGCTATTATTAGATAGGATAATTTTAAATGAAATTTCATTTAATAATTAATGGCTTTGCATAATATATTTTACTGAAGTAACTACCATGATTTTATAGTAGTGATTATGCATCATGGCTAAAAAATTTTGACTACTTTAAATTTGGTCTGCTTCCCCAAAATATATAAAAAATGACCCTCACCATTTTGTACCCTCATGCTTTTCTCTATGTTGTTTACATTCAATAGTTAAACATATAATAAATGCAATTAAATTGCTTTTAATAATACTTTTCTTCATATATTAATCCAGTTTTATTTTTAATAGGGAAGAAAATATTATTTTTTATATTTACGGTCTCATTTTAAAATTAAATATCTTAGTTTAAAGAGATTCTAGGTAACATGCACAGTTCACCATAATGATTAGTTTGGTGTCACTATGTTTTGGTCTACTTAGTGGAATTATGGCTGTAGTTATCCTTTCACTCAAAATCTGGTTCATGTACCTGGGTAATATGAAAAAAAGTAGAGGCCCAGTGCACGAATTTGTGTGTGGGTGGGGTCTGGCCAGGTCCGCCCCGATCGGGTCAAGCCGGCCAGGGGGAGGGGCCATGGGCGGTTGGCCAGCTGGCCCCGCCCCTGGTCAAACTCCTGGTCGAACTACTAGTAGAGGGGACAGTTTGCATATTAGCCTTTCATTATATAGGATAAGAAAACTAAAAGAACTGACCAGTAAAACTTCTTTATTTAGAGCATGGATTACCAGCCTTTATCATCATTTAATACTCTATCACACAGGTTAAAATGCAGTTGTTAATAATTAATGGGGATCCAAGAAGTCTCTAATATTTCCTGTGCTAATTGCTAGCTGAGAGCCATTTTTCTCATGTCACCTGACATTCTTCAATATCCATTTGCGTATTTCAGAAGACTATCCCCACTTAATGGGATGCTTGCCATCTATTTTGAAGCTAAATTTCATGATCACGAAACAATCCCAAATCAAGAAATTTCTATACATGAAAACAGAATAGTTTTACTTTCAATGACCTGTGAGTGACAGTTTATAATTATATTGTCTAATCCTATTTAATCTGAAGTGAAACGTCAATGTGGATTCTCTGCAGTGAATGTGTTTGCTCATCAAGAAAGCAGAAATGCACTGGTTGTAACCTCAAGAGATAAATGACTTTGCTGTCGTCTGGGTTGCCTTGCTTATCAACTAAAAAAACTAGACAGATAATAATGTATTAAAGATGAACCCCCAGGCAGAAGTTTAGTCTGATTGTTCATTCTCTCTGATATCTTTTTAAAGGGTTTGTAAAATGTTTTTAAAGAGAAGGAAACTGAAGCCTTTTAGGCAGGCCATAAAAAAACTATACAAACTCAGTATATAAAATAATGCATTTATATCAGTTGGCTTATTGTAGACAGCAGTAATGGCCTTAGAAAATATGTGAAAGTATTGTA
Source organism: Cnephaeus nilssonii (assembly GCF_951640355.1). Taxonomy (NCBI): domain Eukaryota; kingdom Metazoa; phylum Chordata; class Mammalia; order Chiroptera; family Vespertilionidae; genus Cnephaeus; species Cnephaeus nilssonii. The sequence continues at coordinate 64,908,268 of NC_137079.1, read as the reverse complement.
ATGGTTATATTTCCACTTGGATCCCACTACACATGTGTGAGAAAGTGTAAATAAAGTCAATTTGTATCTTTCCTCTGAACCCCTCAAAGTCATGCAGTTAGCATTTTTATGCAGGGGCAATAAAGTATTTTATGTATGAAATAATGTATAGTAATAATAGTTAAATATCAACTGTGACATTCTGCATTACTATTTCTGGAAAAAATTGACAGCACATAGCTACTATAAATATATGGTTTTAAAATAAATTGCATGCTGGTTTCCAGATCTATGTGATTTTAGCATGCATGTCCTGAGCTAATCAACGTGCCTTTGACTCATACACAATCTCTATATATTATGTATTTTACAACTTTATAACAGAAAAAGTATGCACATTTGCATCTTTTATATAATGAACAGGAAATATTTTGAGGGAATTATAGCAGTGTATCTGGCAGTTAAAAGTGAGAAGTCGCTTTTTTTCATATTTCATATCAGTTTATTTTGACAGCTGTGGTAACAGAGTCAAAGGTTTGATCACAGCTGTCTGGGTTGCATCCTCATCAAATCCACTGTTTCTACTTCCCAGTGGATTTAGTGTCATTTCAATCAGAAAAGTGCCCCTAGACAGATGCAGTCATAAGTTGGTGATATCATTTTCAGCTTTTTCTTCTGCCAGGATGAGCCTGAAAAAGCTGGAAAGAAAATAGAAATCAGAATAAAATGTGTGGCATTAGATCAGCTAACTAGTGCATAACTTATTATGTGGCTGAAAGGAGAAATTTCCTGGAAATAAGTAGATGTAATTAGGAAACAGCAGGACTTTTAATACTAGAAGCCTTTCATGGACTATACATGAGAGAAGATATAAATAAAAGATAATTTAACATTTTGATCTATTTAATATGCTACAGCCAATATACACAGATTTCAAATCTAAAATGGATTCAATTGTCTATGTATTATTAAAGGAAATAATCATAAATCTACTGTTTCCATAGAAACGTGTCATCTTAAATTGGCATTACATATTTATTTTAAAAAGTTGCTTCTCTGAGATTCTGTAAAATGGAATCTTTGTTGGGTATGTTTGTTTATGGTTTTGGAAAAAAAATATGTCTCATACACATAATTAGGTTCTAAGTGTTTCTTAGTAGATGGTACATGGTATGTCAGGTAGCAAGAGATTCTCAGAAGTGCTGGGTACCAATGATGCAAAGGAATGGATTAGATAGCCTCTGGTTTTGTTTATGACATGAAGCATAAAATTGCATAAAAGGTTATTGATTCCTTACTCTTTGCAAATTTTATGACAGTCTTGTAAAAATCACCACCCCACCCCCACCACCCCAAACACACACACACCAGTGTTTCTCAAGCTCAGCACTATCGGCATTCTGCTCTGTGCAAGGTAATGCTTTGTTATGCGTGGTTGCATTACGCGATGTAAGCAGCATCTGGTAGGTCACTGGCCTCTGGCTGGAAATCAGCAGCACACCTCCCGTTCAGTGTGACAACCAAAAAATAAATCCAGATATTACCAAATGTCCTCTGTGAGGCAATATCATCCCTTACTGAGAACCACTGACATGACTATACTTCTCATATACACACCTACTTATATACACAAGTGTATACTTCCATACACCCCCTAACACCCACAAACACATGTCTACACCACCATGTTCATATTCTCACACACACACACACACACACACACACACACACAAACACACATACACACACACACACACACACTTGAGAACACCTATACTCACATCCCCACACATATATCCCCTACTCATATATATACACTCTATTCCACATTTATACAGCCTCACTCATAAACACACATCTGCATGTACATAATATACATTAAAATTTTGTGCATTAGTATATATTATAGTTACTAAGAAATACTGTCTCATACTTTGAATAATTTATTGCCATAAACATAGGTTTCACTTTTTTTTTTTTCTCTTGTGATCTGGGCATGCAGTTTCTTAAACAGGAGTAGCTCTCAATACATATTTGTTGAAAAAAATATGGACTATTTTTCCTGATGTTGACATAAGCTAGAGCTTATTTTTATATCTCCTAGCTTTTTTTTTTATTTTATTACTGAAGGCACTCATAGGGCATTTTAGGGTTTTATTTTCACCATGACTTGGATGCTATTCTTCTATTTGTCTTTAAATAAATACAGTACTAGGATGCTGATTGAATCAATATGTACAAAGATGATATATCAAAAGACATTATTATCAATTTAAATTTGAACAGAGGTGAATGGTACATAGTGTCCTTATTGAAATAAATTGCATATATGTTCAGCATTTATTTTGTTATTACCATAAAAGATTCAAAAACTTGTATTGTTAAGGACACATTATTGAAATTGAATTGCTAGTATGATATAATTTTAAAAGGGTATATTTGCTATTCCTCAGGATTAGAAATTTATTGAACAACTTTTTACTCCAACAAAGACATGCTCTTCATTTTTATTCTGTGGAGATTTGTCAACTTTGGAACTCAGAAAAGGTGGCCTAAAATTTTAAAGACATTTGCTTTTTATTAAAAAAAAAACCACTAAGTTAATTTTATGATTTAAAATCACTTTTCAATTCATCAGACATTGACTGTTGCTTTGGTCAAAATACCATGCAATCTTGATATTTATGTCCTGGGGAGCTTACAATTTACATTGCATTGAGAGAACGTGATTCTATAAGATATAAGGCATATGCTGAGTATATACAAATGTAATTTGTTACAAAATAACAATGATTAAGTTAATAAATTATGTAGAATAACATTTTTGGAATAATATTATGGTTTACAAAAATATTCTGTGGAAGATATTAAATGTATTATGAATTGGTTGAAGATGTCATACATGAGAAAAAGATTATGAAGGCCTGTTCTTCCCTGTCGTTATTTTGAACTTGAGATTTTTACCTTCTAATTATGCTAATATTATAACTTTGAATATACATTTTTCAAATAAGATTGTTCTTTATTGTGGGAATCCCTTGTCACGTCCCGCGTGTTTCAGGGTTCCCGTTCAGGTCCGGTTTCTGGAGAAGGCCGCAATCAAAATGAAAAGAAGCTAGAAAAGAATCAATTTGGGTAAATGGGGGCCAGGCGGGAGCCCACCTCTAGTGGGAGGACTGCTCACTGCTCTGGCCTTTGCCATCCCTTTTATTGGGGTTCTGAGAAACACCCATATCCTTTAGGCAGGAAATTACAACAAAAGACAATCAGCAAAAATTTACATATGATTAACAGGTGAGAGTTTCTTTAACTACCAATGTCTCAACTAAACAATGAGTGACCAGCTCTGACCTTCAGAGCTATTAAGGTTGACTAAAGCATTCCGGATTCCCTTTTCATATTTAAGTTCCAATGTCTCAATGTTCGGTTTCCGGCACTTTATATTATAACTTCTTTATCACATTAATACTTCACCAATTTAAATGTTTGAATGCAGACTTATCAATCACTTGGGTGAGAATTTTGACAAAGGAATTAAATCTATTTATGTAGACACATTCAATACTCTCAGTCATTAAATAATTAAATCACTATGCACTTCCTTTGGAGAATATGCATTTACATTACTTCTGAAGCTTGTATTTTATTGTGTCTATGTTTTATTTTTCTAATCATTACATTTATATTTCCCTCATGCATGAATATGTACCATACTGGCATATTATTGAATAGGATTTTTATAATTATTTTAGTTGCTAATTTTATACATGTTTGATAATGACTTTCTAACAGCAAATTTAAAGGCTATACACTAAAAAAAAACTATGACTATTTTTTCATGTGATCATCTATTTGCTTATTTTGCATAATGACCATCAAAATATAAAATAAATGTATTTTATTCTCATTCTCTTTAACACATTGTTTATTACTGTGTTAATTTGTGCTTATTAAAATGTTGTAAACAATATAAATATTTAGAGAAGTAAAAGAAAAATCTCCTTTAAAAGAAAACACACACACATATAGGGTAAATAATAACTTTCATTTGGATTCAAATGCCCTTTGGTATATCTAAGTACTTTCTTAATGATCTTTAGAGATATTTAAAGCTAATAAGTCAGAAACTAGTTAAGTTTGAAACATTTTTCTAAATTATGCCTAATATTTCATCATAGGCTAAATAATGGCCCCTGGTTTTGAAGATGCAGGAAGAGGGCATAAGCTAAGGAATGCAAGGAATACAGCTCTAGAAGCTGGAAAAACAAGAAAATAATTGTCTCCTAGCTCTCTGAAAGGAGCATGACCTTGCTGACACCTTGGCTCTAACTTGGGAAAACTCATTTGGACTTCTTACTTCCAAAACTGCAATATAATACATGTGTATTGTTTTAAGCAACAATGTGCTAATTTCCTACAGTGGCAACAGAAAATGAATACATACTATTTCACATTACTTAAAATCAAATACATAGAATTTATTTGTTTTGAGTACTTTCTTAAAAAGTAAGCCTAAACAACACTTCCTATAATGTAGGTTTTTATAATAGGCAACTTTACTTGCTTCATGTTACAGTTTTGCCATCCTTTGTAATAAAGAGGTAATATGCAAATTAACCCTCATACCCTCACAAGATGGCTGCTTACAACCAGGCTAGCAGGGGGGTTAGTGAGGGATGACCAAACGACTGAACAGCAGGCTGCGTGGGGCGACGAGGCTGGCAGGGGGGCTGTGAGGGATGATCAGGCCAGCAGGGGGTAGTTGGGGGCAACCATGCCAGCAGGAGGGGGCAGTTAGGGGTATCAGGCTGGCAGGGGGTGCATAAGAGGTGATCAGGCCAACAAGGGAGGGCAGTTAGGAACGGCCAGGCCAGCAGAGCAGAGCAGTTGAGGGCGACCAGGCCAGCAGGGGGAGCAGTAAGAGGTGACCAGGCTGGCAGGGAGGGGCCAGTTGGGGGCAACATGGCCGGCAGTGGGGGGCAGTGAGGGCCAACTAGGCTGGTGAGGAGGGGCAGTTAGGGGTGACCAAGCAGGCAGGCAGGTGAGTGATTAGGAGCCAGTGGTCCAGGATTGTGAGAGGGATATCTGACTACTGGTTTAGGCCCGATCCCCGGGATCTGGCCTAAACTGACAGTTGGACATCCCCCAAGGGGTCCCAAATTGGAGAGGGTGCAGGCTGGGCTGAGGGGACCCCCCCATGGATGAATTTTGTGTACTGGGCCTCTAGTTATGGATAAAACGGTTGCCTTTCTTTTAATAATTTAAGAAGAACAAAAGTAAACATTTTAATTGAACAGAATTTTCCTTTATACAATTTTGTTGTTGTTGTTGTTGTTGTTTTTTAATGAGGCTATTGCCACTTAGTGATATTCTCTTTCTCAGGTCCACAGTTTCATCTGAGACAAGTCTGTATCCAGAGCTTGTGGCATGGATTTACACAGGCTTGTCAATTTGAAATACTGCACTTCTACTTTCATGGCCATCACCTTTTAAAACTCAATGAGTTTCCAGTTTTATTAGCCTCCATTCTTTCTTGGGTCACATGTATCATTGAACTCTAGACAGTTGATGAATGTATATGAAAAAGTGCTACAATTTCCAGTTTATAAGAAATTTGAGGTTATAAATTATGGATTATTTTATAGGGAAATAATTTTCATTTAATAGGACAATGGGAGTTTTCGATTTGTTACATATCTGCATATCTTTTATTTAATATGCATAAGTATGCATATATTTATATGCACACACTTTTTTTTTTTCTTCCTTTATACATTTTTTGGGAATACCTACGTGTTCAATGGCCTCTTATTTTCTGAAAATAATTCAAAATCATTTTTACTTTATATATCCTCCAAATGATATTCTGTGGTTGTTTATAGATACATTTCTCAACAGTTTTCTAGATGATTTCCTATTAATAATCATTTATCTCTGAAATAATATATACTAACAATTTTTAAAGCTAACTAATCAATTACCCATGATTTTTAAACATTGTATGATTGTATGTCAATTTTTCATTTGTTTTAGTTGGTCAATTTCAAATAAAAACCTTCAGGCACAAACTGAAATATTCTTCTTCTCTTAAGCCCAACTTCTAAGATGAGGATTAAAGTTATTCTAATGGTGTATCACACTCTAATTGAATGTTAAATAAGATATATGCAGAATCAACTAATAAAAGAAAATTTTAAATTCCAGCCTTTCTTGATTTCCATTACATTGTATCAGGAATACAAAAATATGTGCCTGCATGTGTGTGTGTGTATACAATGGAATAATAGATTTAAATTAATTGTAAATGTGGCCACTAATTGATGGCCTAACTACTAGCTATTGGTGACACTAAATACTACCTACTGATAGTAAAGGACATAAAATAGTAACTAATCACTTATAGTTTGTTTTTTGTTTTTTTTCCTGTGCTGAACAGTATTAGGAATATATACTTTTCTAAAGTCAGACCAAACATGGTGGCAGGAGGGAGGGGGGCGTGTTATAGGTGCTGTCCCCATATAGTTGAAAATCTACGTATACATTTTCACTACCCAAAAACAGTTCTCCCTAGAAATCTGCAGGGGATTGGTTCCAGGATCCCAGGTGAGTACCAAGATTCTCTGGTGCTCAAGCTCCTTATATAATACTAGAGGCCTGATGCACGAAATTCGTGCACGGGGGTCCCTCAGCCCAACCTGCACACTCTACAATCCAGGAGATCTCAGGGGATGTCCTACTGATGGCTTAGGCCCACTCCCAGTGGTTCTCTGCTCTCTGTGGGCCTGGAGGTTTCACTGCAGCCATGGAGATGAAGCCCCCATGCCCTGCTCTCCGCTCTCTGCCTGCCTCCGCTATGCGCCATGCAAAGGAAGCCCCAATGCCCTGCAGTGTGCTCTGTCTGCCAGGCCTGGGGGCTTCGCCAACACCGACACACTAAGGAAGCTCCCTTGCCCTGTTGTCCTGGCTCTGTCTGTGGGGCCTGGGGGTGTTCCTGCCACCAACTTGCTAAGGAAGCCCCCAAGCCCTGCTGTCTGAGCTCTGTCTGCCATGTCTGGGGACTTCCCCGCCACTACAGCACTAAGGAAGCTCCCAAGCCCTGCTGTCTGGGCTCTGTGTGCTGGGCCTGGGTCTTCCCCACTGACGCCGTGCTAAGGAAACCCCCAAGCCCTGCTATCTGGGCTCTATTTGCTGGGCCTGGGGCTTCCCTGCTGCCTCTGCGCTAAGAAAGTCCCCAAGCCCTGCTGTCCTGGCTCTGTTTGCCGGGCCTGGGTCTTCTCCGCTGCAGCCATGCTAAGGAAGCCTCCATGCCCTGCTGTCCGAGCTCTGTCTGCCTTGTCTGGGGGCATATCAAGCCTCGCTGCTTGGTCCCCCAGAACCCCATTGGGGCTGACAGGCCCAGACACTGCAGCAGTGGTGGAGCGGGGAGGCTGGATCTGCCCCCTCCAGAGGCGGATCCAGCCTTGCTGCTCCTGAGGACAGGCTGGACACTCCAGTAGCGGGGCTGAGGGGACTGGGCGCCACCATCTTGTGGCTATGGGGGCCGCCATTTTTGTCACGGAGTGACAGTTAATTTGCATATTACTCTATTATTAGATAGGATTACATAGATCAATGCATTCCAGTTACTATCTGCATCTATAGACTTTCAACCACACATGGAAAATAGCAAAGGTATTTATTAAAGAAAATCTGCAAAAAAAAAAAAAAATGGACCTGTGCAATTCAACTTTATGTTGCTCAAGGTTCAACTGCACTACCTAATTCTCTGAACTTGTTTCTATAGAAATAAAATGGACATATTAACAGAACCTAACTCATAAGTTTGTTGCAAAAATTGAGTTATTATATGTGATGCATCTAGAACAATGACCAGTAATTGATAAGAAAAACCTTACCACACTTTTTTATTACTATGAAAGTCAGGCATCAATAAAGCTTCAATGACCTTATGTGTTTACATGTATTATTTGAATATATAGTTTGAATACTAAATGTTTAATTCACTACATGATTTAGATGTCAAAAGTAAAATCAATTTGTTATATTACATTTTAATGCTCATCTAAAGCAACTCTTTACTTACATAAGATATTTTAAAATCTCTTTCATGGGATTATTTTTTTATTTTTTATTCCTGAGAAGAAACCAGGAGGAAACATCTAGTAACAGGAGCTGAATATTTAAAGATATTTTAAAATGAATTATATTTGAAGGATCTTAAATGTTTAAAGTATGTCATCAATATGTAACTCAATATATTAGATTATTGTTTTAAATATATCTCCGTATTATACAGTGCCAGGCTTATGAAATTATCTGGAAAAACAGAAAGGACTTATATCATTGGTCACATTCAGCAGAGATTCCCTTTACAGATTATGTCTATAAAGATGATAACATATTTATTGTCTTTAGAATTGACACATTATTGTTTTCAGTTTTATTAGGATACTAGTGGCCCTTTGCATGAAATTCTTGCATGGGGGTAGGGGGGGGGTGGGTTCCTCAGCCAAACCTGCACCCTGTCCAATCGGGGACCATTGGGGAATGTCCGACTGCCAGTTTAGGCCCAATGGTATCGGGCCTAAACTAGCAGTTGGACATCCCTCTTGCAATCTGGGACTGTTGGCTCCTAACCGCTCACCTGCCTGCCTGCCTGATCACCCCAATCTGCCTCTTCCTGCCTGCCTGATTGCTGCTAACCCTTCTGCCTGCCTGCCTGATCACCCCTAACTTCCCTCCCCTACCGGCCTGATCTCGCCCCTAACTGCTCACCCCTGCCGGCCTGATTACCCCTAACTGTCTCTGCCTCAGCCCCCACCACCATGGCTTTGTCAAGAAGGAAGTCGACATCTGGAAGATGGCCAGTCAACCCGGTGTAATTAGCATATTGCCCTTTTATTAGTATAGGTAGATTATACAGGATAGGATTGCTTAAATGGGGGGGGGGGGAGCCTTTTTTCAACAGGAAGAGATGCTCTTGGCAGACAAAAATACATAATCCCTATATCTGGACTGATAGCCAGCCATATGCACTATACAGCCAAACCGGTCATTAAAAAAATTGAACTGCTTTCTTACACCTTACACCAAATAGCTTTTGCCCTTAAAACCCCTCCTCAGCCCCCTCCTTAGGTTCTGCATTCACAGTTCACCCAGATTAGGTTCTGATTGGTTGGTTTCTATGCTGGTCAGCATCTCCAGGCCTATCTCTGGGCCTGATCAGAGAGGCAGGGCTTATCAGCAGCCCCCACAGCTGCTGGCGAGGCCCGGAGAGAAAGAGAGGCAAGGGCTAGGCCTCTCTCTGGGCCTGATCCGCACCCGCCTCAGCAGTCAGTGCTGGGTTGCTGTGCCTCAGCACTGACTGCAGGTTTTTGGTCGTTTGTTCGGTCATTTTGGACATTACAGATTCTGGCTCTTAGCTACTTTCAGATATACAATATAGTATTGTTCACTAGAGTCATTATGCTGTACATTTTATGCCCAGAACTTATCTTAAACTTGTACCTTTTAATCACCTTCACCCATTTTGCCCAACTCCCCAACTCTTGCCTCTGGCAACCACCAATCTGTTTTCTGTATATATGAATTTGAATTTGTAGGGATTTTTGTTATGTTTTTGTTTTCTCAGTTTTGTTTTTAAAATTTCATATAAAAGTGAAATTATAATTGGTCTTTCTCTATTTTATTTTACTTAAATAATGCCCTCAAAGTCCATCCATATTGCACAAAAGGCAGGATTTCCTCCCTTTTTATGGATGAATAATATTCTATTATAAATATATCTATATATATATATATATATATATATATATATATATATATATATAACATATTTTGTTTATTCATTCATTTCTCAATGGACACTGGTTGTTTCCATGTCTTAGTTATTGTAAATAATGCTGAAGTAAACATGTGGAGATATATAGCTATTACAGATAGTGATTTATTTTTTGGGGGGTGAATCATATGGTGGTTCTATATTTTGAGAAAGCTTCATATTGTTTTCTATAGTGACTGCACTATTATATTCCCACCAACAGTGCATGAGGGTTTTCTTTCCTTCATATTCTCACCAACACTCTCTCTTGTCTTTTCAATGACAGCCATTCTCATAATATTTTCCAACTTTTAAAAATCAACTCTATTCATACAGTAAAGTAACACAGGGGGAAAAAAGCTGGGAGTCATTATCCACTTTGCACTTGCTCTTATATTTCACATCCTGTCCGTCAACAAAACCTGTGGATTTTAAAATATACCCAGAAGCAGTAAAATTTGCTCTACCTAGCTTCAACTCTATGTCTCAAGTCTGAGTAAATGTCTGTACCACATGGCTTTCCTCATGAAGTTTAAATGGAGAATGGATAGCAAACTCACTCCTTTCTCATCACCCTCCCCACTTTCTCTTTCTCTATCCCCTCCCAGTCCTGGCTGTGTATGAATGTTTAGAGTGGTAGCAGTAAAAGTTGGGATTAAAATAAACCATCAAACTGATGCTTTGAATTTTGCTCACTCCCCTCTGGATGGGAAAATGAAGAGAAGTTATCATGACAATGGGACAGCACTCCCTGCTCCCCAGCTGACAGGCAGTATGTCTGTGGCTAATGAGGAGCTCTGTGCAGAAGTAGTTGAAAGCAAGAAGCAACAGAGATGGGAGCAAATGAACCCGTAGTTTCTGAGTGCTGGCAGAAACCCTCAGAGGAAGCAGTGCTATTTCCGAAGCAAGAGCCCAAAAGAAGATAAAAACCTCCCTGATTATTCCTCACAGGCTAGACAGACTCACCTGCCTTCCTGGTTGTTTTGCACTCCTCTGAAGAGGAGGGTCAGCCTCCGTTGTCTGTGGTACTGTAGAAGAAAACACACACAGGCATAAGCATGCAGAAGCATGAGCACACACACACAAATTGAATGCATATAGAAATTCAACCCATATGGCTTACAAATCAAAAGTGACTCATTGGTGCCAATCGATGTACTGTTGATGTGAAGATGTATAATTGACACTCAGGTGTGTTTTTTTAATTTTTTATTTGTTTGTTTTTATACACTTGTGCTTTAAGTGCTCATAAAGTGTCAAAGGAAAATCTCCATTTAGGGACTGCTGCAGGTCTCCACTGCACCCCAGGGAGAGGTGATTCTGTCCCCCGCCCACCTGCCCACATGCTCCAACAGAAACCACATAGATGAAGGAAAATCTCAGCCCCGAATAAGGAAGTAAAGGCAGCAGAAATGATGGAAGATGCACTATCGCAATACAGCTGCCTCTCATGGCCAGCGGAAAGGCTCACTAGAGCAGGAGACAGAGTGGAATACTAGTACTGTCAACGGAATTCACTGTTGGCACATGTAGCTCCAGCTGTTCCAAACAATGTGACTACAGCCATATCCATTTCTGCGACTGATGACACATGATATGCTGTTGTAAACATGAACACCTTTTTCTATTTCACTGATACTTAAGGACTAAGACTAAATCACATTTATTTGAACAGGCCCCCGATATACATCTGCAGTGCTCCCACCGGGATGTCTAATCTTCCCTGTCTTTCACCACTGCCAGGGTCCATGACAGGGCATAGAAGCCTTTTCCCTCTGAGTCCAACGCTTTTAAAACCTAGATCAGGTCCAGCCGGTTGCCAAGTCCACGGCCTCGGTCTGAGATCAGAATGCAGTATTATCACACCTCCAACAAAGGGGTTACCTGAGAAACCCTGACGAAAGTCAGGACCAAGTACAGTTTTTTGGGAACATGTTACAATTCTTCTATTATGTCCTTGGACATCCACTACCAAAAAAAGAAGAAAGATAAGCATCATAAAAAATTATTTGACTATTGGAGACAGTGTGTGCCTCACTTAGGAGTTTTACTTGGTCTTTTCTATTTTCTACATGGAAATCTGCATTTCTTATTTGGGGCCTGGATCAACAGACTGTGCTGGAACCTGACCTTCACATTGTGACTCTCTTGACCTTTGGGGCCTCACGTGCTCAGTGTTCTCTTTGACTGATGCTGATTGGAGCCTCTGGCAAAAGTAGGCCACTCCCTCCCAGAGGCATGCCTTGGGGTTTGTACACATTGCTTCCCTCACAGGGCTACCAGGCAAAGAAATGCCTTTTACAAAGCAGCTGTTGGCCTGCCACTGGTCTCGCTGAAACTGAACATCTGACCCATGAAGACCTTGTGACTCACCTGATATTACATTTTTTGAGATGTGCCAACTCTGACTTAAAGATAAGATTTGAAAGATCCAGCAAACTTCTCTTGTCAGATGAAAATTCAAGAGTGTACATGACCTGTCCTACTGACATCTTCATTTTGCAGGATGGAGTGGCAGCTATCCCTTCGCAGGGAACCTTTTGTAGCATTCCCCTGCCTGAAGCAAAGGCTTTGGCTCTCTGTAGGCCTTGGCTGGCAGATTTTCCTAAATTCCTGGCCCTGATTCACTGTCTGTTTGGCTAAGTTAAAAATTAGGAGTGGCTATTGTGATTCTATTATTGTTCAATCTCAGCATCAACTATGTAAAACTAAAATGAAATATGGTCATTCAGATCACTAGTCAGAAGTAAAGGACCTTTCCATAGGTCTTGATAAACTTTCTTATATTTTTACCCATTCTTAGCTTATTGACAATGGCCTAGCTGACTGTTCTGCCACTTGAAGAACTATAGACTGGCAGATTAAAGGCGCCACAGTAGAGGCCACAAACTGTTAAAAACATTGAGTCTACAGGTTGTATAGTCATATAAAGACCCATCCTCTGGGTAAGGGCTCATCATCTGATGAGAATAAATAGAATCAAACTTAGACTTTGTTTGTATACTTTTAGGGAAAAATCACTTCAATCATATTTTTCTTGATACAATCATTCCTTCCAATCAGAAGACTGATGTCTGTCTCCTTGTTGTCAGTGGGAGCAACTCTCAGCTCCTAGATGCCACCTGTATTTCTTGATTCATGCCCCCCTCCAACTTCAAGCCAACAAGGATATGTAAAATACTCTTCATACTTAGAATTTCCAGCTTCCTCTTCTGCACCATCCAGGGAAATCTCTGCTTTTAAAGGCATCATGTGATTAGCTTGGACTTACTGGGATAATATTTCTATTTCAAATTGAATTTGGCCACACAACATAACATAACCTTGAGAGTAAAACCCATCCAGTTACAGTGTCAGGAATTAGGAAAAGGGGGAGAGTGTGTGAAATCTCAAGCCATCTTAGAATTTTGCCTAGCACAGCTATTACTAATCTAGTTCAATCAGTTTATTCTTGAAACACCATTATGGCCCCTGAGATTAATTTGTGTTATGTATTCATCTTTATTGACCATTAACAGACTGACACTAAAGGTTATTTTGCTGCAAATACTAGAAAACATTTTACTGGTAATCAAGATATTTGATGGTTATTCCATAATGCCTACCTACCGTAGGCATCTGTTATTTTTCACTTGATATGAACTTTTCAAAAATTAACTTGAATTCACAGAGCTAGAAAGTAAAATAGTGGTTGCCAGGAACTGGGTGGAGGGAGTAATGGGACATTATTGTTTAATGGGTACAGTTTTAGCCTAAGATGATGAAAATATTCTGGTCATGAATATTGGTGATAGTTTCATAAAATGTGAATGCACTTAATTCCAGGGAATTGAATTGTACACTTAAAAATTGATAAAATGATAAATTGTATGTTATATATATTTTATAGCAATAAAATAATCAACTCAAAAATATCCTTACTCTGCTTCTCCCACTTCTTCCCAGACTATAACTGGGGAAGGCAGTTCAATCAATAAATGTGGCCATACCACAAAGAGATCATCTCCCCTTGGCCACCCCCTAGGAATGGGTGGTATGGGAAGAATGGCAGGTGAATGAAATAGAATAAATCATGATCACTTGGTTGAGTACAGAAATTGGAATGAACATATTTTGAATATTAGGATTAAATATAAGAAAGTATACATATGTTCATATGCAAATATTCCATTCAATAATTATAAGTTAACTGGGTTTCTTGTGATCCACAAAATAAATAAATAAAATTTTATAAGCCTGGAATATTATCAATTAGAGAATATTTGGAAAAAGTGCTTCTTGAATCATTCATCACATAATTACAAGCAAATCACAAGTTTTAGTTGCAAATATGAATGTATCAGAGCAAGTATTAATCATAAGGAAATTTGTATTTTTCTTTCTGAATGCACATTTAGAATAAATATATTGTTTTTAAATAACTCACATGAAAGAGTCTAATAACTTAGGTTCTTATAGGTTATGAGAGGCCAAGCATACAAAATTCGTGTGCAAGTACGGTCCCTAGGCCTGGCCTGCGGTCAGGGCCATCTTCCCCCATTGCCCAAAGCTGGCCCTGCCCCCTGCTGGCACCCATCTCTGGTTCCCCATTCACCATCAGGTGATCAGAGCCTGATGGCCGGGGGAAGGGACCAAAAGGTTGGCCATTCCCGCCCACTCGCTGGCCCTGCCCCCACCGCAGGTCGCCCTCTGTGTGTGGGGCGACTGGTGGGGCAGGACCTTGGCCTGGTGCCACCCACATCCCCCGCCACCCACCCCTGTTTCCCCATTCACCGTCGGGCGATCAGACCCTGCCAGCTGGGGAAAGGGACCGAGAGGTGGTCAGTGCACCTCATAGTGACTGGTCGTTCTGCCGTTAGGGTCAGTTTGCATATTACCCTTTTATTATATAGGATAGAGGCCTAGTGGACTGATGGGGGCTGGCCAGCCTGCCCTGATGGGGGTCCCAGATCAGGGTGGGGGTCACTGCTGGGAGTTGGGGCCGGCCTGGGTGAGGGGCTACAATGGTTTGCAGGCTGGCCATGCTCCCGATTGGGGTGGGGGTCCCCTCTGGGGGGAGGGGCTAGTCTTTCTGGTCTCTGGTTGTCCTGGTCTTTCTGCTGTTTCGGTTGCTGGGCTTTTATTATATAGGATTTTTTATTTCCAATGAGGTACTTGGACAGGTGACTTTATATATCTTTTAGAATATTAGCTTTATGTATACCTTAAACATATATACTTAAAATTAGTTTTCTAGCCCTGGCCAGTATGGCAAAGTGGTTAGAGTGTTTAATTCTAAAGAGGAAAAACCAGGATATTTTCCTCAGTGGTTCAGTGCACTAATAGGACATGTTTTTTTTAGGGGATAAATGATTGGTACGACAAATATATATTTTAAATATTTTATTGAATTTATTGGGGTGACATTGGTTAACATAATTATATAGGTTTCAGGTATACAGTTCTATAACACATCATCTGTATAGTGTATTGTGTGTTCACTACTCCCAAATAATCTCTAAATGCAATGCACAAATTAAGAATCCTGTCTTCCAGTCTAAAATAATACTTTGATGTTATTTCTTTGCTTGAGTTTTTAAACCCTCCATCAAAAATGTGCTTAGCCCTCAAAACAATCTCAATAATACCATTTTGCACTCTTCAACTTTGCTCCACAAGTAATATGGCCTTTTAGTCAATAGCATATCTTCTTACCTCCTTAAACCCTTTCATTCTTATACTGTGTGTTAGGGAGAATAGTGCTCCTTCCCCAAGGATGTCTATGCCCTTATTTCTGGTACTTATAAATATTCACCGTAGGGCAAAAGGGATCTTCTGAGAACTTGAGATAGAAAGGTTATCCTATATTATCCAGGTGGGTTCAATGTAATCTCAAGGTTCTCAAAGATAAAATAAGGAGGCAGGAAAACTAGAGTGTGTGGCAGAGAAGATGTGATAACTGAACCAGAGGAAGGAATGTTTCAGTTGCTGGAAGAGGGGCAACAGCCAAGAAATATTGTCAACCTCGGAAGCCAGAAAAGGCAGAGGGTTGAATTCCTTCCTAGAGTTTCTAGAAGAAACACAGCCATGTGGACACCTTGATTTTAATCTTCCACCTCATTTCAGACTTCTGACATCCAGAACTAAAATACATTTACACTTTTTAAAAATATATGTTTTTATTGATTTTAGAGAGAGGAAGGGAGAAGAAGAGAGAGAGAGAAACATCGATGGGAGAGAAACATCAATCAGCTGCCTCCTGAATGCCCCCCACCGGGGATGGAGCCCACAACCCTGTCATGTGCCCTGACCTGTGCAGTGACCTCCTGGTGCATGGGCCAACACTCAACCATTAAGCAACACCAGCTGGGCCATTTACATTGTTTTAAGCCACTAAGGTTGTGGTAATTTGTTACAGCAGAATTAGGAAACTAATACACACTGAGTACAAACATTTAAATATATATTAATTCATTTAAAACAACAATAGATATTATCTGTTAATAGAAATAAGATATTTTAATGAAAAGTGTCTATATTTCCATAAAATAGTTAGAAGACTGGCATTATCTTTTGTTTTGGCAAATCTTCCAATATCAGGCTTAGTAGAAGACAGCTGAATTTTCATATCTGCTTACATTCACTCCATTATGATATGTAATTTGGGTTGGCATGCATAAAGAAAAAATCAATTTTATATATAATTTGGAAATGGGAACATCCCCAAGGTAGTAGAGGCAAACATAGAATGAAAGATATTTATTGCAAGAGATGTCTTTAAAAGATAAAGAGGAAAGAGAGCAATATTATTCAGGGAAAGCTTTCTAACTGTAATACTAGTCTGACAACTAAGCAAGGAAGAAGGAGAAAGGGAACAAAGAAATATCTGGGAGGAAGATCTCAGCTGTCAGCCTTTAAAGAATCTTGGCTATCAAGATATGGAAACAACCCAAGTGCCCATCAATAGACAAGTGGATAAAACAGTGGATAATATATACAATAGAATATTACTTCACCATAAAAAGAATTAAATCTTACCATTTACAACAGTATGGATGGACCTAGAGGCTATTATGCTAGGTGAAACAAATCAGTCAGAGAAGACAATACTATATGATTTCACTTATATGTGGAATCTAAATAACAAAAACAAAATGTTGAAACAGACTCATAGATACAGAGAGAACAGACTGATGGTTGTCAGGTGGGATGGGGTTTAGGGAATGGTGAAAAGAGAAAGGTATTAAGTACAAATTGTTGGTTACAAAATAGTCACAAGGATGTAATAAATAGCATAAGTCAATAATATTGTCAATAATATCGTAATGACTATGTATGATGTCAGGTGGGTACTGGATATATCAAGGAAGCACTTTGTAAAGTATATGATTGTCTAGCCACTATGCTGTACACCTGAAACTAATACAAAATAACATTGAATGTAAACCGTAATTTAAAAAAAAAAACATTGGCTAAACCCAATAGCAAAGCACTAAAGGTGGACAATTAGTGGAGTTCCGCCTCAGACAGAAATGGCCCGCTCCAGAAGCCACACTGAGTGGGAGCAGCTGGCAGAGAGCAAGGCCCACGCCTGTTTGCCACAGTGGATCTCACTGTTACCACATATGAAGGCTCCTCAAATTTCTACACTCTTCACTGCAGGTGTTTTTCTTGGAGATAGATCTGAGTGATGCATCTCTATGACCTTCCCACTTTCCTCAGGTGACTGAGGAGACTGTTCTCGGATACTCTGCTAAAACTCAACGAGTGGTAGTTTCTTAAAGTTAACTTGTAATGTGGTATCTGAAACCCTACATTTTTTTCTTATACTCTGCTCCATTAAAACCCATTGGTCTATCTTGTACTTGGAAGTTTTACTCATGCATGATTTTGTAACATCAGGCATTTGGTCATTTGGAAAATATTGGTTCACTGAATTATGCATATCTGACCAAGGTTGACACATTTTATTATGAAATATATATAAAGAAGGTCATAAATATTAATATCACCATCAGTCTCATCAGAAAACTCTTAAGTATTGAAAGGCTGCCAAAGTCACAATGCTGAATATAAGTTTCTAAAGTTCTACTTTTATAAAAAGACAATGAACTGATAGCATCTAGCTATACAGATTAACTGTGAAGATCATGATAAAAAATGATTGCCACTGACATCAAATAGTTTAATTTTTTTTCTCCTTAAAGTGAAAGGTTTACTTCATTTCCTTTTTAAAAACTGTGTGCCAGATGTCCAGGTTTGAATAATCATAGTTTGTCTCAATTGTTTTTTCAAGAAAAAAATTATGTTTTCTGCAAAAAACAAACAAACAAACAAAAAAAACAAGTGAGATTGCAACTCAAACAATAGTACAGGCATGCTTTCTAGAGAAAGTCATGGTACTGACATGTATGTGACAAACTGTAATTGCAGACTTCTGATTGTGGCACACAGAATATTAAAAAGATGGCATTCGGGTCAATGTTTAATAAAATTAATGACTTTTACTGCTGCTTTATCAAGAGCTATCTTACATAAAAAGCTTGTTTTGTTTTTTTGTTTGATTGATTGCTTGATTTTTTTTTTACATTGGCGATAAAAAATCCAACATGACTGTGAGTATGATTTGGTGCCTCATTTTGATTCTTGCTATGGCACATTGTTTTACCCACCATTGCACTTGTTCCATTAGTTAAAATGCCAATACAGTAAAAAAGCAAATAACTTCTTAATATTTTTCTTAAAACAAACCTTGCAGATTCAAAAAAAAAACACAAAAAACAAAAAACCTCTCAGGGACCTCTAGGTGTCTGTGGACTATATTTTGAAAGCCAATGACCTCAGACCCATTTTTATCACATCCAAGTCGACATTTCATGCCTCCCAGACATACCCTAGAGCTGGGTTCCATTGTATATAGTACAAATCCCTCACTCTCTCTGAATCTTGGTTCCTTTCTTTTGGAACTCCCATTATTACATGTTCTCCTTTCCTTGTAATTTATGGATTTCATTAAAACTCTACCTGAATTGGCCAGTTTTCCCTCTAGATGTGTAAAGTTAAAGTATTTGAGATTATAAATTCAATTTTTTTCTAGCCAGAGCCTGACTTTCATAATCATTATATTCTGTAGGCTTGAAATTTTTATTTTTAATGTCCAAAGCTGAGAATTTATTTTATCTTTTGCTTTTAATTCCTATCATAAGAATCTGAGCTTCAATAAAGCAAATAGTTGGCTCTGCCAGACTAGGAAGAGATTACATAAGAGTACACCCAAATAGATAAGCACAATTTTATATCTGTGAATAATAGAATGCCTGGCTTATAGCCTTTGGACCACACAAGCAAATCCCATAACAGAGTACAGGAATTGACAAGAAACTCTTCTCTTGGTCCTTAAACCATTTCTCATGCTAAATAAACAGCTGCTTTTCACTCTTGCTTTCAGATAATATTTCCATGTGTCTTAGCAATCCTGATCATTTTTTTTAACTCAAATGTGTGTGTGTTTTTTCCCCCCAAAAGATTTCTGTGGCATTACTATAAGTCTTTTTCCTCTATGTTAACTTTTCTTTCCCTATTAAACTTGCTATATAGGTTTCTTTACAATTCCCCAATCTAGGACAGCATTTTAAACAGACTGTCGAATCTCAGAGAGAAGGCAGGGATGGGTGGGTGTGTGGAAAGAGATTAACCAAATAATTTATATGTATATATCCATAACCTGTGCACACAGACAATAGTGTGATGAAGGCCTGGGGCAGAGGTGTGGGTCAGGCTAGGAGGGGTCAATGGGGGAAAAAAATGGAATATCTGTAATACTTTCAAGAACAAAGATTTTTTTTTTTAAGTGAGATAGGGGTATGGAGTATTTTTTCAGAATATTTTGAGGATGATTTTTTTAAAAATTGATTTCAGAGAGGAAGGGAGAGGGAGAGAGATAGAAACATCAATGATGAGAGAGACCATTGATCGGCTGCCTCCTGCACGTCCTCTACTGGGGATCGAACCCACAACCTGAGCATGTGCCCTTGACCAGAATAGAACTAGGGACGCTTCAGTCCACAGGCCAATGCTCTATCCACTGAGCCAAACCAGCTAGGGCCTGAGGATCATTTTTAAAATATATATTGCAAGTAATATTCTCCCTCACTAGTCCTTTTACTCTCAGGGATAACTTTTAAGACTCCTAAATTTAGATATCAAAATATGATTAAAGATTAAAAAAAAATTCTGCAGCTATATTCTCAAAGAGATAAACTCAAAGTATAGGCCATGTTCAATTTTTGTTTCAAAAGGTAAAGTGCCCAATCACTCAAACAGCATTTATATTAGAGCTGTCAGAAAAGTGCTAAGTATAGTGCCAAATTCCTTTGAAAACTCAGATCTTACACCATCATTTCCCAGTGAAATTCAGTGGGGTATAGATACACAGCTTACTGATGTATTTATGCTGCACATTCAACTTCTGGACATTTTCATCCAGAATAATAAAAATGCAGTTGAAGAAACTTTTATTGATTTTTCATTGGCTTTTGATTCTGTGGGTAGAAACTAATTACTACCTAATCTATACAAACTCAGTTTAAAATGCTGGGTAATAAAGCATGCCTCAGTCCTGAATTTTAATAATTCTTTGCGATTCAGGGGTGTTGGAACAACTGATCCTCGTTGGGTAAAAGAGAGCTATGCCTGACTCCTACCAATCTATTCATCTCCTGTCTATATCATTTAGAATCCCTTTTGATTCCATAAGTAATGTAAGTTCTTAAATTATGAAATGCAAATACCCTAAACATAAAATGCATGGCAACTACAGGTGGTAATGCAGAAGGAATTATAGTACTATCTCCCATAACTTAAAAAATGAAATTATCCTTAATAATATACTTCAAAATTTGATTCAAGTCTGATTTCCCCATATAGTGAGATTTTTTTTTTCTTTTTTAGTTATTTGACACTAATTTTCAAAAAATACATATTAGAATCAGTAGAATTGGCTAGGAAGTTCTTTCTCAGAACTTCACCTTTAAATATTAACTTATTAATAAATAAATAGCTAGAGAGCTAATGCCAACTAGAATAAAGGAAGGCAAACTAAAATTATCTTGGCTCTAGGCTATCATGTAAAGTTGGGGGCATTTAATAACAGTTTTCATTTTTGTTGATGTGAATCATGACTTTTCTTCTTAAAGAAAAATGCTGCTTTATTTACATTTATAAGGGCATAAGGAGTTACTTCTGGGATTGTATAGAGATAAAGAAGTTAATAACCTGCTCAAAATTTCTTGGTTGATACCTTTTACTTGGAAAAACATTCATAGGCACTCAAACTGATACAAATTTGCATTATAAGTTTTCTAAAGTATAGTTATCCACAATTACTGAGTAACAAAAAATCCCAGGACTTGGAACGCTTATTAGAGAAACAGTCTTAAATTGTCTGCTAAACAGTTGTTGTCTAAAAACTCCTGAGAAAAATGATACTTAAGATAGCTAGAAAAAAGTATGTAAATCATTCATAAGCAAGAGAGGATGAACTATACTGGCAATGCATTAATTTAAATACTTGTGCTGCATTTAAACATTGTTACTTTAACCTTTATGAAAAGAAACTTTGGGAATCACCACATGAAAAATTAATGCCATAAATTAACCCCCCAAACCCAAAAGAAATTAAAACAAAAATATAAAAAATATTTGGTAACTTCAAGTTTTTACATGTTTATTTATAATAATGAGAAATTAAAATAAAAATAATACATTAAAGTTAATAAATACTACATATATTTTATACATTATATATAAATTTATACATTTAATAATTCTGACAATAATTCTGTGGGCTAAAAAAAGATAATTTTATAAATTGTTTAAAATATTAAAGTTGTTTCCAGTTTTATTATGAGAGAGAGTTATGCTATATTTAAACCCAATTATAGCGACCATTGTTGCTTTGTTCCTGCATATCTATAATAATAAAAGCATAATATACTAATTAGACTGGACGTCCTTCCGGATGTCCTTCTGGACGACCTTCCGGATGAAGCCAGGGCTGCGAGGGAAGCACAGGTCCCAGGTGCCAGAGGGAAGCCGATGCCGGCAGCCGGGGGAAGGAAGGCCTACTCTTGCACGTATTTCATGCGTCTTCTTTGGATTTACTCTATTAATAACACCTAGTTGTTAAAACAAGTATGTCTGCCTTTTATTCTTACACAGTACATATAAAATATATGTGTGATCTAGGTTATAGCACTCGAGAGAAATAGAGAAGGATAACCGCTTATTCTCTGAATTCAGTTCTTCATAACCTCATTGTTCTGCCACTAAGACATTTAAATTTCTCAAATTTGATATCTACCTAGGTAAGTTGCAGAGGTCACATCAAAATCACATACCTCAGCAATTAATTTTCATTCTTTCAACTCAAAATATCTGAAAAGTCTAAAATAACATAGTTCTTAAAGAGAAGTATAAAATGCAAAGATTCTTATGTGGTACTTGATTAATTGCTAATTATTTCCACTCATTTTTAAAATTCACTACAGACAGGCCAAGTACAAATCTGTTTGAGTTCCACAAACTAGGATATAACTTTAGCAGTGCATTAGTAATAAAAAAATTATCATGTTTCTGTGGACCTTGTAGTAATGGTATTTTAGGTTTATTGCTTGAACTATAAAAACTAGAGCATCACTTGAGAAATGGGGTCAATTATATTCTTCTATGCCAACTAAAAATGAAATGTTGGTGGAAATAAAAATATTTGCAGTGCTAAATTTTTTTTTTATTTATTAATCAATGACCATGTTGTGTGTTGATCCTGACAGCTATTCACATGAATACATGGCTCCTACTCATGATCTCCTTACCCTTATAACGGACTATTTCATTACCAGTACTTGCACAATATCCTCTACACGCTTTATTCAGATGATTTTTTACATTTTATTTCTTTACTTAGATTTCCCCGTTGCTAGGAAATAAAGCCCCAGGTTAGAGACCATGAATAAATAATCTAGTAGATGGCCTGGCATATGATAGTTGCAAAAGCTACCAGTTAAATGTGTAAATTAGTTAATCATGTAAACGCATTATTATATTTTTATAGTATACTAGAGGCCCAGTGCATGACATTCATGCACTCGGTGTGGGGGGGGTGGTCCCTCAGCCCAGCCAGCCTGTGCCCTTTCGCAGTCCGGGAGCCCTCGGGGATGTCTGACTGATGGCTTAGGATGTCCTAAGCCACAGTTGGACATCCTTAGCACTGCTGCAGAGGCGGGCCGCTGTGCTCGCCAGCCTTCAGCCCGGCTTGTGGCTGAGCGACGCTCACCCTGTGGGAGTGCACTGACCACCAGGGGGCACCTCCTGCATTGAGCGTCTGCCCCCTGATGGTCAGTGCGCGTCATAACGACCAGTTGTTCCGACGTTCGGTCGATATGCATATTACCCTTTTGTTATATAGGATTGTCACAAGGTGTGAGAATTAAATGTGTTAAGTAAAGCAGCAGGTTATTTGACATGTAGGGAGAATTTAAAGAGAGTTGTTCACTATTCAAAAATATTGAAATGTCTTTTCATCTTGAAAGAAAGTACGAAATACTTTTACTTTGGGAATACACAAAAGGAAGTTAATTTTTTAGAGTACATATCACAGGACAGATACTATCCTCAACAATTCTACATATTAAACTTATGTGAGCAAGTTAATAAATAGAATAAAATAAATGGTGATAAAACCTGCTGATTGGCAAATTGGGCATATATTTGGCCAGTGGTAATAGAAGAAAAATGGTTTGTAGGTGATTTATGCTTGATGATAAATTGAGTGTACTAAAGGATTTTCTAAATGTATATTAATTTATGGAAAGCAAATATTCCAATGTATTATTTAGTTTTAAATGTTAATTTCATATAGACAGATTTCCTTTTTATTACATTATTGGGGTAACATTGTTTAGTAAAGTTATATAGGTTTCAAGTAGACAATTCTATGATACACCACATGTGCATTGCATTGTGTGTCTACCACCCAGAGCCAAATCATTTTCTGCCACCATATACTTGACCCCCTTTACCCTTTACTATCCCCATCCACCTTCCCTCTGGTAACCACCATACTGTTGTCTGTGTCTGTGAATTTTTGTTTCTTATCTATTAATTTTTTGCTTTCACCTTTTACAATCACATATTTTCAAAAGGAAACACTTCACACTCCTCAATTTTCAGCAAAATAAGAAATAGCATGAGTAAAAGGGCAGATACAAATGGACTAAAATTACTCACAAGAAAATATCAGCTATATAATAATTAGGAAAATGTATGTTGTTAGTTACCAAAACAAGTATAGTTTTGTGTGCGAAGGTTTTTCTAAATCTTGTCTTGAATTAGGTTGACATATATTTAAGATTCTGAACAAAAACAGGATGGAAAAAAAAATCTGTGTTGTGTGTTTTTGCAAAACTGCTAAAATGTAACCCTAGTTAACGAGTCTGCTCACTCAGCCATTCAGTAGTGGTGTGACAATCAATAGGAGTTATTACAGAACCAACATGGTGAATAGTGCCACATAACACACCCAGGGCATAGGAAATTAGAAAATGCAAAGTGGGGTCTGGTCAGTTCTAGATTAAATAAAAGGACTGGAGCAAACATTTGGAGCCAAAAAAAAAGTGAAGAGCCGAGTATGGGGTGGTGGCAGCAAAGAAGGGAACTGGTAATTACCAAAGTTTATTTCCCAATGTATTTATAATCTCTTTGCCTTTCCTCTGAGTCTCTGCCAAGCTCTTAATTTAAAATATCAATCAATATGTGTGTTTTTCAGAAAACATCTTTAAAACACTCAGTGAGATGTCAGAAATATGTCAAAGTGGTGTGTTGGGAGCAAACCAGATTTGTCCAAAATAGGCCCAGGAGGCCCTGGATAGTATTCCCATTTACCAACTACTACATGTAATCTCCAGAAATCAAGAACCTCTTTAAAGTGTGTGTGTGTGTGTGTGTGTGTGTGTGTGTGTGTAAAATAATGACATCCATCCCTTTGTCACAGGATTCTATAATGTATACCAGCTCAAGAAATGTTTGTTTCTGAACAACTATGTAAATTACTAAAGAATATGCTAAATTCACTATTTCACTCTGCTTCTGTCACATGGAGAAGTCAGTTCTTTTTTTTTTTTTTAATATATTTTATTGATTTTTTACAGAGAGGAAGGGAGAGGGATAGAAAGCTAGAAACATCGATGAGAGAGAAAAATCGACCAGCTGCCTCCTGCACGCCCCCTACTGGGGATGTGCCCGCAACCAATGTACATAAATCGAACCTGGGACCTTTCAGTCTGCAGATCGATGCTCTATCCACAGAGCCAAACCGGTTTTGGCAAGAGAGAAGTCAGTTCTTAACCTTGAAAATAGTGCTTAAAAAAGTTTGTTTTATCAAAAAAGTAAGCATGTTTCTTAAAATAAATACCATAGTGCTTGTATTTAAATTCAATTGTATTTCTCGAATCACAGATTCAAGAGGAGAGAAATTTGCATTAATTATATTTAACTGTTTTGAATTTAAATACAGGTTTATGCAAAGTCATGAGCTGAAGGTTGGTTAAAATAACTAATTTGATGTTATTAATGTTTACTTCCCAGACATTTTGTGACACTTCTGTTCCAAGAACACATATACCTTAAAATTTATTTGTGCATATTTTTAACTCTAGTTTATTGAAGTGAGTATGCTAAATTATGTTATTTGCATCCTAAGTGTTGCTCTGTGAAATGAATATGATGCATAATTATGGAAATTACACTGATAATTAGCTCAGAGCAGAAGCCGAGCCTGCATAAGTTAATTTTTAATACATGACATGATTCAATTCAAAGAATGTTTTCAGCAACACTTTGATATGTAGTTCCTATTTATTATATTACTTAAGTAGACGAAATATAACTTATAATCACTATATTTAAGATTAACTTACTGATAATAAAAATAGATAAGCAAAGTAAAAATTTATCTTAAACATCTTTATAAGCAACACTTTTTGAAATGTTGCAACTTTAAAAAAATTACTCAAAGCCTACTTGTGTATAATCTGTTTTACTAAGTAGTACATTTTTGTTGGGTGATAAACTCAACCCAAATCAGATAAAACTAAATGTGGGAAGATGGTATCAAAATATCTTAATCTAATAATTGATTTTTTTCACTGGGGAAACTATATTTTCTTTAATAAGGTTTTAATGTACTTTTGCTCTTTCCTATCTTGATCTTTAAATCTGAAAATAGTGAAATTTATTTGCTAATTAGAATGAATGCAGACTCATCAGTATTATCTAATATTTCTTTGTGAAGAGAATTATTTTGTGTTGGGCTAATCACTAGTCTAGGATTAATTAATACAATGATCATAAAAGAAAAGCCACTTCATATTTAAAATTCACATATTTGAATTTCAACTACATAGCATACACTTTTTTTTCCAGCAAGTAAATAAGAGTGTCCAAGTAGAGTTCTTAGATCTTATTACCTTTTCATATTTCTCTTCAAAAAATAATTAAGTAACAAAAACAATATTAAAAAACTACTTGATTGAAACATCACATACTAAAATTAGCACAGTAGTTTTTGCAAATTGTTTTAAAACGACAGTATCATCTGCAAATATTTAGTGACTAGGGACCCAGTGCATGAATTCGTGCATCTTGAAAGGAACTGTGGGCTACAAGGCTACTGTAGGCATAGGGGTGGGTCTTAGCCCATCCTCCATGCCCCCACCCGGCCCCACTCCCACCACCACAGCTCCCACAGGCTGATGGCGCCTGCCCCCCTTGCACCCACTGAAGGCACAGAGAGATTGGGGCCAACGCCAGCAGCCAGTGCCAGCAGGGCCAGCACTGTCAGTGACTGCAAGCAGCAGCTGCTGTCCCGATCGCCCCTCAGGAGCAGGGGGAGGTGGAGAAGCCCTCAGAAGCAATCAGGGCTGGAAGCCCCTGTGCGCACCTGCTGATGGCTCCGAGTGATTGGGACTGGCACTGGGCACCAGCAACGTGTATGAGCGGTGGCTCTGGCACTGGCTTTGGGTGCAAACAGGTCCAGCGCTGGCAGTAAGTGTGAGTGGCAGCTCCGGCAAGGCAGCGGGTATGAGCAGGGCCGTCACCAGCAGCAGGTGCGACAGGCGGCTGCCAGCCCTGATCTCCCCTCAGGAGCAGGGGGAGGTGAAGAAGCCCTGAGGAGCAATTGGGGCCAGCAGCCACCGCTCACACCCACTGATGGCACCCAGCAATCAGGGCCAGTGCCGGGCACTGGCAGAGGGTGTGAGTGGCAGCTCCGGTGCCGGCAGCAGGTGTAAGCGCCAAGCGGGACCGAGGCACACGGAGCAAAGAATTTTCAGTAACCACCAGAGGCTCGCCCCGATGGCAGCAACCTGCACCCCACCTTGGTCTGGTGCCCCTACTCACCTGCTCCACCATCCCACTGCAGCCAGCGCCTGCCATTTTTTGAGCACACTTCCTGGTGGTAAGTGCGCGTCATAGCAACCAGTGGTTGGGTTGTTCTGGTTGTTCCGCCATTTGGTCTATTTGCATATTAGCCTTTTATTATATAGGATTGCGTTACAGCTTCTTGAGAAGTCTTATTAATGCATTTGATTGCTTCAGTTTTTTGTTTAATGTATATATAAGTCCCATAATTAGTGCAGGTATACAGATTGGCTTTAGGGAGTCCATGGAATTCCTGAATATTTTTCCAAAATTTTGTTTAATGTGCACATATGGATTTTTTTAGAAACAAGATTTCATAGTTTTTTGGAGTGGTTTATGACCTATGAAAGGAAAGATCTATGAAATATATAGGCTGCTTCTAAATCTAAATAACTGTAACTATCTTAGTTTTTGCTTTAGGTACATAACATATTTTACTCTCCTATTTTTATTTTAGAATAGCAATACATTCAATTAAAGATATTAACACATTCTTGATTGGAAACAACATCCAAGGGACAAATTCACAAAAATTTCTCATTTTGTCATTTTTATAGGATATAAATTGATGCGAGTTTTCCATCTTGCAATTGTCATAGAAGATAAAATGAGCTGCAGCAAATATATTACAAAAATATTCATTTTCATTAACATTGTGAAATTTCCATACTAGTTAATACTAGTAGCAACAAAAGTTGTATTTGAGCCAAATCCATAAACTTTCTCATATCTTTCTCAAATCTTTTCTTCTTCCTTATGAGAGTTGAATCATATAAGGAAGTAATATACACACCAATGTCAAGGCTTCTACTATTGATCATCAAGATAAACCAATATCATTTTAATCTCTGTCAATCATTAGGAATCCAAAAATTATTTCTTATATTATACCTATATTTTTTAGTAGCCTTAAAGCTTTAGGGATCTTAAGTGTAGTTACCCTAAATACTAGATTTCTTACTACAATTATATTTTATGTAACTTTATTTTATTCTTTACTAAAGTGGTCATTTTATATTTATATATTTTTTAATGTAGATGCATTTACAAATAAGAAAAATATTCTTTAAAAATATTCTATAAAAAGCAGTAGCACATGTGGTCCTTATATTTTACTACACACAAACCAAATATTTATTTATGTAGATTATATACACTTATAAAAATAAATGGAAAAGAGTTTTAAAAATGTTGTTAAAAATAACTTATATTGCTAATCATATCATTGACTCATTAGACAACTATTAGACTGTTCTCAGGTATAACATCATTCTGTGATATTACTACCTAGATTGAGCTGTCACATTATGTTTCACTTCAAAGATTATAGCAAGCACAACTCAGTATAGAATAAATTATAAAAGAATTGCCGAAACCGGTTTGGCTCAGTGGATAGAGCGTCGGCCTGCGGACTCAAGGGTCCCAGGTTCGTTTCCGGTCAAGGGCATGTGCCTTGGTTGCGGGCACATCCCCAGTGGGGGGTGTGCAAGAGGCAGCTGATCGATGTTTCTCTCTCATCGATGTTTCTAACTCTCTATCCCTCTCTCTTCCTCTCTGTAAAAAATCAATAAAATATATATTTAAAAAAAAAAGAATGACTATCTAGCACACACATTCACATTCATTCATTAATCAAAGACTACTTACTTCAGGGTTCTTTGTTAAATATAGTTACTTAACATAAAATTAATCTAATACATACATATATATATATATATGTATATATATATATATATATATATATATATATATATATATATATATCACTGAGAGCAATTCATAGCATATAGATTAAAATATCATTAGATAATAAATTATGTGTTTTATTTTCAGTCAATCTTATGTCATCTTTTACAATATGGTCCTAATAAACTTTTTTTGGAAATGCAAATGGGGGTTATTATTATTTCAAACACTAACGTTGTGATTTTACTGATCAAGAAAAAAGCTTGTATCAGTAGAAATATAAGTAGATTCTAGGTTCCAAGGCCATTTCAGAAATATCAGTTGAGATCAAAGAGTAAGGTTCCTGTACTTTCCCCTGGTCAATGATGTGATTGGAAAAATGACCATAAGGTGTTTCCATTCCTCCTCCCAAAATAAGGACAAAGGGGAATTTAAGTCTTCACCTTTGACTGGCCTTGTGACTTGTTTTGAGTATTAGAATGTGGTGAAAGTACCTTTAAGAAAGTTCCCAACCTAAGCCTGCAGAGTCTTGCAGATTCCTCTACTGCTGTTTTTGGATCCCATTTACCATATAAAATGCTTGAACTGATCTGGGTAATGAGCATAAGGGTAACACTGTTGTCACCTCCCTAGCCAACTCCCTCACCTGTAAGTGAGACCATCTGGAAATAGCCACTCCCAGGTGATCTGACAACCATCAGCAGACACCAGTCAGTTCAGATCGGGGAACTTCGTCCAGATACTGTATCACAGTAATAGCAGGATTATGATCTTAATAAATGGCCATTGTTTTAAGCTATTCAGATTTGGGATGGTTGGTGATTGGTTCCTAGAAGTGGGATGCTGCAAAAAAAATAAAATTAAACATGTGTCCTTGCCTTTGGGAGAAGGCAGCAGGCTCCCTATTTTCCATTCCCTACTACTAACTTCACTGCTTTTTCAGCCTCTGCTAGACATTGGCTTGCTTTCAGCCTTTGCTAATGGTCCTCTGCATGCTTTTCCACTCTCTGCCTGCCCATGCTACGTAGTAGTGAAAATATAAATGGCCAAACTCTTGTGTGTGATAACCAGAAAAATAAGTATATCCACTGAGTGTTTGAATTTGGTCAAGAAAATCACCACACCAAATATTGCAAATAACGATTTGGTTTTATTAACCCAACGTGAATGATAAATAGCTGCAAGAAAGAGATGAGATAAAGAAAGGATCCTTCAGTTTTGCCAGCAGATTTGAAAGGCAACATAGAGGAGAGGAGATAGGACTAGGTTGGAAAAATAAAACTGCCTCCCATCACCAGTCTTCTCAGGTTGTCAAGTATTGTCAATGTGACTGAGGCCTGCAGCCAAGGATCAAATCAAGAGTGTGCATATGCACCCCTATGTTCATAGCACCACAATTCACCGTAGCTAAGATTTGGAAACAGCCTAAATGCCCATCAGCAGATGAATGGATTAGAAAACTGTGGTACAGCTACATAATGGAATACTACGCTGCTGTAAAAAAGAAAGAATTCTTACCATTTGCAACAGCATGGATGGAACTGGAGAGCATTATGTTAAGAGAAATAAGCCAGTCAGTGAAAGAAAAATATCTCATGATCTCACTCATTTATGGATAATAAAGAATGTTATAAACTGATGAACAAAAATAGATACAGAGGCAGAGAAGCATCGAACAGACTGTCAAACTGCAGCAGGAATGCTGGGAGGGTTGGGAGGGAGGTAAGAGATCAGCTGAAGGACTTGTATGCATGCATATAAGCATAACCAATGGACACCAGACACTGGGTGGGGGGTAGGGTGAGGGCATGTGCCAGGGGGTAGAGGAGGCTGGAAGAAGGTCAATGGGGGGAAAAAAGGAAACATATGTACTACTATTTGTAATACTTTAAACAATAAAATAAAATTTAAAAAAGAATATAAAATCACAGAAGTCAAATTGTAAGACAAATTATCATCTATGAGACTAAATATATAATGATGTTTTTAAAAGCAAAAAAGCAAAAAAAAAAAAAAAAGAATATGACTGTAAAACCCTTAAGAACTCTGAAAGGCTTAAGCAGGATTTAGGAGATAAGGACCTAAACACAAAGCAAAAAGCCTAGGTAAAAGTGACTCAAACAATCGTTTGGGGATTATTTTCCACTTAAAAGTGAGCAAAGTCTGCCTGGCAAAGAATTATGGGTGTGGCTTTTGTCACATGAAGTGATAAAACTTCTGATACATATACATTCCAAAAAAATTGTATGAAATTTATACCAACAAAGAAGACACCAGCTTTGTCTAAGAGAAGTTGTGATTACGCAAATTTCTAAAAGGCCTCTGAGTTCCTAATTTTCTACAGGCTAAGCAAGGTACATAACTGTGGCAAATATGGGCCATTTATATATATACTAGAGGCCTGGTGCACGAGGTTCATGCATTCCGGGGGCGTTTCTCAGCTCGGCCTGTGCCCTCTCACAGTCCCGGAGGCCTGTGATGTCCGACTGCTGGCTACGGGGAGCGGGCCTAAGCCAGCAATCAGACATCCTTAGCACTGGCTGAGTGGTGCTCCTCCTGTGGGAGCACACTGACCACCAGGGGGCAGCTCCTGCATTGAGCATCTGCCCCCTGGTGGTTATTATACATCACAGTGACTGGTCATTCCACCATTTGGTCGATTTGCATATTAGCCTTTTATTATATAGTATATATATATATATATATATATATATATATATATATATATATAATGTGTATGAGGCCTGATGCAAGAAAATTCATGCAAGAATATGTCTTCCTCCTTGCCCCCGCTGCTGGCACCAACTTCCCTCTGGCACCCTGGACTCGGGCTATCTTCCCTCAGGCTTCCTGCAGGCACCCAGGACCCGGGCTGGCTTCCCTCCACTCTGGCATCATCAGGGCTAATTAGCATATTACCCTTTAATTATTATAGATATTTTTAAAAAATTCTCACAAGAGATTATGTTTTTATTGCTTTGTAGAGAGAGGAAAGGAGGGAGAGCGAGAGAAACATCAATCAGTTGCCGCCCATATGCAACCTGACCTGTGATCAAGCCTGCAACTCAGGTATGTGCCCTGACCAGGAATTGAACCTGCAACCTGTTTTTTGGTATACAGGACAATACTCGAACAAACTGAGCCACCTGGCCAAGGTTGAGCCATTTCTTACAGAAAAGAAAAGGATGTTTCAGAGAGTAGACCAAGCTTTGAGGGAACTGAGCCCATATTAAGAGAGAACAGTGTAATGGGTAAGGACTCTCAGGAAGCATTCCTCCCTAGCAAGGTCACATTTCCTTTCTCAAAGCGGACCTGGAAGCATTTGCTTTGCTGCACCAGGGCCTGTGATGATCCTACCATTGTGTTTGAATCCAAGAGCACAGGGTTGACATGCATCTGGTAGCTCCAGAGTGATATCCAGAAATGCCTTTGGCCTAAGATGGAGTTGAGATCTACAAGAGAATGCCTTATTATAAGGTGCTGTTTGAACTCTAAAAATTTTCTGTCTTAGAGGCAAGGTTTGCCAACTTTATAATTGAAAATTTACTATTAACACCCGGCTTAGTTGGTTATAGAGCTGGAATTTGGCTGTCTTATCAGTAGGTTATGAAATATTCCTCAGTACATCTGAGCTTTGGCTTCCAGGACTAATGTATCTCAGATGTACCCTGGCAGTTCATTAACCAAAGACAAAGCACATTTATACAGCCAACAAAGAGCTTTAGGAACTGTGCTGGGGCCCTGGGACCTTTCTGTGTTTCCCTGAAATGCCTTTCTCCTGCTACCATATTATTTTCCTTTATTAGAACCATATGTAAGTATACACTGTAGAATTTCAGGTGTCATTGGAATTGTGTCTCGTGTAATTGCTCCAATGTTTTATATACAGATTACCCTATCATTGTCTAACACCATATTTGGGTGTGGGTATGCATAACTTGTCCTTTTCAGTTTATAGGTCTCTAGATAAAGAGGAGCCACATCGAAAAGCCTCAACCACTCCCAGATTCATCATTCAAATGTAAGGCCTTAATGAACATCAATAAGAACCTCTTCTTAGGATAGTATCTGAATGCTTCCTGCCTTCTCCACACTTAGAAAGGAATAAGTCTGGATCTCAATATGCTCAGAAGATAACTGCACCAGATAAAGGGAACATCTGTAGAAAAGATTGTGCTTTGTTGCAATTTAAAGGCATTAACTTATTTCCATTTTTTCTTAAAATAATACAATTTCCATGTGTTTGATCTGTATAATAAGGTGCATTCCTGAAATGTTGGGACAGAATAAAATGTTTAATGCTTTTTAAAAATACAATAAAACTAATTAAAAGGATTATTTGCTATCTAGTTTGTACCTAATGGTTGGCCACATTGATTATTACTATTTGAAAACACTGGCATTTATTAAGATGTTACTGTATTAAGAAACTTCTGACTTTGTCTTCCAGGGTAGTAAATTAATCTAAAGATTATTTCTGGCTTAGAAACTATAAGTATAAAAAGACTAATAAATTTGCTATTTTAGAGCCAGAAACAAGCCAATCCACCTCAGCTGAATGGTAGATTAGACAGAAATTAACGGAGGGACTCCTGGCCAATTCGACCCGCTGAGAGAAACTGTTTCTGAGTGCCAGATAAGACTTTGGGAGTGCATTGCCACATATACCTTTAATCTAACACTTTTCTGCTGTCAGTCAGGGAGGAAGACAACAAGATGAACCACTAAGCAACCAGAGGTTGAATACTGGAGGATAGTAAATGTATTTTTTTAAAGGTTAAAAATCTGAAGCACCCAATGCAGAATCTGGATAAAAATGTAGAACCATGTTATAATGGCAAATATGAAACTAAGAGATTAAGGATAATAAGGACCCAGAAACAGCTGTGAGCTACAAGCTAAAAAGAGTATGCCAACATCAAAGCATATCTGCATGTTAGTACTGATTTCTAGAGAATTTGATTTATCTCATCATCACTTCACTCAGCTTTATAATGTCACTAATCTCAAAAACTTACAATTTTTATTCAAAGAGAACACAACTATATCTATACTAATAAGAGAGAAATTTGATAATTGACTGTCACTCTGCGATGTCCACCAGACAATCAGGAGGGAATATGCAAATTAGCGGGACAAAGATGGCAGCGACCATGGAGCCAGCTGGAGCAGGCTGGAGATGGAGGAAGCCAAGCTTCCCACCTGCCTGGGCAGGCCGCCGAAAGAGGGGCCTGTGGGCGGCCGCCACAGAGCCAGCCAGAGTGAGCGGGAAGCTTGGGTTGCCTGGGCAGGCTGCCAAAGGAGAGGCCTGCAAATGGCCCTCAGCCCCTCACCCAGGCTGGCCACACCACCATCGGGGTGAGGGTCCCTGTTGGGGGGCATGGCTAACCAGCAAACAGCCATCAGCCTCTCACCCAGGCTGGCCAGGCACCCCAGCAGTGACCCCCACCCTCAAGGGGGTGTGGCCAGGCTAAAAACGGCCCTCAGCCCCTCACCCAGGCTGGCCACACACCCCCAGCAGGGACCCTCACCCCATGGGGGCGTGGCTGGCATGCAAACTGCCCTCGCCCCTCGCCCAGGCTGGCACCGTCCCCATGGGGATCCCACCCCAATGGGGGCATGGCCAGCCTGCAAACCACCACAGGTCCCTTGCCCAGGCTGCCCCGCCCCCCAAGGAAACCCCCACCCTGATCCGGGACACCCTTCAGGGCAAACCAGCCGGCCCCCACCTGTGCACCAGGCCTCTATCTATACTAATAAAAGTGTAATATGCTAATTAGACTGGAAGACCTTCCAGGAGACCTTCTGTACATTCTTTTGGACAAAGAAATGGTGGCAAGGCCAAGGTAGAGGTGGTTAGGGGCCAAGAGGGGAGGGCAGTTGTGGGTGATCAGGCCAGGATGGGACGGCAGTTGTGGGTGATCAGGCTGTTGGGGGGGGGGCATTGGGGGTGATCAGGCCAGTGGGGGGGGCAGTTGGGGGTGAGTAGGCTGGCAGGGGGGGCAGTTGGGGGCAAGCAGGCCGGCGGGGAGCAGTTGGGGGCAAGCAGGCCAATGGTGAGGGCAGGTGGGGGCAAGCAGGCCAACAGGGGGGGCAGTTGGGGGTGAGCAGGCCAGCAGGGGGGCAGTTGGGGGCGAGCAGGCTGCCAGGGGGGCAGTTGAGGGTGATCAGGCTGGCGTGGGGGGCAGTTGGGGGCGAGCAGGCCGGCAGGCAGAGTGGTTAGCGGCAATCAGGCAGGCAGGCAGGTGAGCAGTTAGGAGCCAGCAGTCCCAGACTGAGAGAGGGATGTCTGACTCCCTTGAGGGGTCCCAGATTGGAGAGGGTGCAGGCCGGGCTGAGGGACAACACCTCCCCACCCCCCACCCCCCGTGCATGAATTTTGTGCACTGGGACACTAGTATCCTATCTAATAAAAGAGTAGTATGCAAATTGACCATCACTCCAACACACAAGATGGCTGCCCCCATGTGGTCAAAGATGGCTGCCATCATGTGGACACAAGATGGCCACCACAAGATGGCCAGCAGGGGAGGGCTGTTGGGAGGGACCAGGCCTGTAAGGAAGGGCAGTTGGGGGCAATCAAGCCTGCAGGGGACGGCAGTTAGGGGTGACCAGGCCAGCAGAGGAGGAAAGTTGGGGGTGACCGGACCTGTAGGGATGGGCAGTTAGGGGGGACCCAGGTCTCCAGGGGAGAGCAGTTAGGGGTGACCAGGCCTGCAGGGGAGGGCAGTTGGGGGTGACCAGGCCTTCAGGGGAGGGCAGTTAGGGGCAATCAAGCTGGCAGGGGAGCAGTTAGGCATCAATCAGGCTGGCAGGGGAGTGGTTAGGGGATGATCAGGCTGGCAGGCAGAAGTGGTTAGGGGCAATCAGGAAGGCAGGCAGGTAAGCAGTTGGGAGCCCAGAGGTCCTGGATTGTGCGAGGAATATCCAATTGCCCATTTAGGCCTGATCCTACCAGTAGGATCAGGCCTAAATGGGTAGTCAGACATCCTTCGAGGGGTCCTAGATTGGAGAGGGTGCAGGCTGGACAGAGGGACACAACCCCCATGCACGAATTTCGTGCACCGGGCCTCTAGTATATATATAAAAGGCTAAGTGACTGACTGTCTGTCCATCTGACCCTCAGATGGACCAGCCCGTACATATGACATGCACTAGCAATTTAAAAATAAATGTTGACTCACACATGCACAATACATATAAAGCTCTCTCTGGCACCAATCGCACACAACGCCAGAATGTATCTGAAGACCAACTATTTGCACAATGTACCTCTGAAGCTGAATGAAAGCGATTTTTTGCAGTAACGTAATTTTCGCATGAATCTTTCTTCTAATTAATTTCCTTTCAATGTGCATGAATACGTGCACTGGGCTACTAGTTTCAATATAAAAATGAACAGTAGAGGACACATTGCCAATACTATCCTATATAATATAGAGGTAATATGCAAATTAATCCTCACACCCTCACAATATGGCTGCCTATGACCAGGCCGGCAGGGGGTTAGTGAGGGATGACCAAACGACTGAATAAGCAGGATGTGTGGGGCAACCAGGCTGGCGGGGGGCTGTGAGGGGCGACCAGGCTTGCAGGGGGGGCAGTTGGGGGTGACCAGGCTGGCGGGGGGGGTGTGCAGTTGGGGGCGACCAGGCCAGCATGGGGGCAGTTGGGGTAATTAGGCTGGCAGGGGGGCAGTGAGGGTCAACTAGGCAGGCAGGGGGGCAGTTGGGGGAAACCAGGCTGGCAGGGGGGGGCAGTTAGGGCCGACCAGGCTGGCAGAGGGGGGCAGTTGGGGGCGACCTGGCTGGCAGCACGGGAAGTTAGGGGCAACCAGGTCAGCAGGGGACCAGTTAGGGGCAATAAGGACAGCATGCAGAGGCCATGAGGGGTGATCAGACCAGCAGGGGGGGCAGTTAGGAGTGATCAGGCAGGCAGGCAGGTGAGCTATTAGGAGCCAGAGGTCCAGGATTGTGAGAGGGATGTCCAACTGCTGGTTTAGGAACGATCTCGGTCAGACATCCCCTGAGGGGTCCTGGATTGGAGAGGGTGTAGGATGGGCTGAGGGGACTCCTTACCCCCCACCACCATGCACAAATTCCGTGCACCGGGCCTCTAGTTATTAATAAGCATTTAGCCACTCATTGCAATGGTATTTAAAATCCAGTGGAGAAATCATTGGGGCCCAAGTTAAAAAAAGTCTCCATAATGTTAGATCAGATGCACTGGTATGACCAGAGTATCCAGGTTCTGTGTTCTGGCTTAAATGCCTGTGAGGACTTCTTACAGGGTACTTCATTGATTCACTGGAAAATTCCCATATCAAGCAAGATTAAGATTCCAGAAGTTTGCCTGATACAGAAACATGAATTCATAGACTTCAGAAAATAGAAATGTTGAAGCAAAGGTATCACTTTGCCACCTCTTTAATACTGGGAAGGCATGAAGACACTCTCTTTACCACAGTAAAAAAAACACATTGATGGGGAAGTATATAAATCCTTGAAAATTTCAGTAATAGCTGCCAATGAGAGATGCTACCATTAAAAAAGCAACTTGATTTAAATATTATTCATGCTACCAGAGTAGCAGAACTCTGGTGGCAGAACTAAATTGCTCAAGACAAGGTAGAGGTTGTAATGAACTGCATGGATAAAGCAGTACCCAAATTGATTTTACTTTCAGAGACAGCTGCAGGAAGGAATTTATTATGATAACTATAGGACTGAAATAGAAAATAAGTCTGCCATAGTTGTTTTTTAATTAATTTATTTTTTGAAAGAGAGAGAGAGAAACATCGATTTGTTGCTCTACTTATTTATGCATTCATTGGTTGATTCTTGTATGTGCCCTGTCTGGGGACT
The DNA here is from genome assembly GCF_951640355.1 of Cnephaeus nilssonii. Taxonomy (NCBI): domain Eukaryota; kingdom Metazoa; phylum Chordata; class Mammalia; order Chiroptera; family Vespertilionidae; genus Cnephaeus; species Cnephaeus nilssonii. The sequence goes on along the minus strand of NC_137079.1, from coordinate 64,870,465 downwards.
GAACCCACAATCTTGGTGTACGGGGATGATGCTCTAACCAACTGAGCTATCTGGCAAGGGCTATAGTTCTTTTTTGTACTGCAAAACTGGGAGAACAAAACCCTACTGACATTAGAAAATAAAGATACTAAATTTATTAAAAGTATAATAATGCAATATTGTAAAATATTTTATATCAATATGATTTTGAAACACTTTAAAGACTTGAAAAAATTATAGTTATTGAAATAAAATACAGAATTTTTATGGCCTTAGGGTATTGTAGGGCTCCCTAAGCAATATATCTTTGAGGGATTTCTAATAAGCAATAGATATACAAAACTATTTCAACCCAGGAGTAAATAAATCCAAAAAACAACAAATATACTTTTGTTATATATACATTTGTATAAGTATATATGTATAAATAGCACATATATACATTTGCACATGCACAGACATAGAAAAGTTACATTGTAAATATTCAATATAAAGTAGTTAGGAAAGATTTAAATAAATACTTAATTTTAGCATTGAGATCTTTCTTCATGTCTAGTAAATATAAAATTGACAACAAAAATATAAACTAGAATACCTTTAATCTTCTTTAAAAAAATGTCACACATTTAGCTGTCATCTCATATATTTTCTCATTGATTACTTTGCATATTAAAAGTAAAGCTATTCAGATATTAGCAGGTACTTTTCTGTTTAAAATGATGATTCTTACCTGCCTGGTGAGCTCAGTGGTTGAGCATTGACCTATGAACCAGGGGGTCAAGGTTCCATTCCAGGTCATGGCACATGGCTGGGCTGCAGGCTCCATCTCCAGTAGGGGGCAAGCACTCCAGCCAATCAATGATTCTCTCGCATCATTGATGTTTCTCTCTCTCAGTCTCCCTTCCTCTCTGAAATCAATAAAAATATATTTTTTAAAAACCCAGCTGATTCTATTTATTTAGGCTTCATGACCCAGAAGAGAGGAGATGTCTAAGATATCTAAATATAATTGAAGACATGTTTTCCCCATTTATTCTTTCTCTTAAGTTTAAATTTTTGCCCAATTACATTAACTTTAAAGAACAAATCTGTTTGTTTGTTTTTTCTATAGAGTAATATGACTTATAAATCTGGCTTAAATGCATATATTTATGTCTTTCACTATGTGCATATCTAAATTTGATTAAGTAAGAATGCAAATTTGATTAAACACCATGATAGAATTAAATGACTGTTCAGAAATTAGTTTATTTATTCCATAAGCACTCATGTATTACTATGATGAAACATAAGCAATCAATCACAACATAAAGTATCTTATGAACATTCTATACATTTGAATTGTGGCTATGTGAGTGTAATGCCTAAAGTTTAAAATGTGATCTGTCATACATTTTCTAAAGTAATACTTAAAATTTCAGTCAAAGATACACTACTTATACGTATAATCTTTAAATAAAAAATAAAATTTATATCATAATTAAAAAATGCTCTTTAATTTATATAGACAAATATGTATTCTTATCCAAATGTGTTTTAGAGCTAGACAGAAATATTCAAATCAATCCAAAAGCAAAATTTTTAAAAGCTACTCTAAATAGAGAGAAGAAGAAATAAAACTTCTATGACACCTTTTTAAGAACCTAAAAAGACCATTCATTAAATATAATTTAACAATAGTTTTTGAGGCTGGAAAATTTAATGAGCATCATCTAGAGGTAGCCATTATACTTCATAAAATTAGGAACTAGAGGTTAGACTATTAATCTGATTACAGAAATAATGTTAGTTGTATATAGTTGAAAAATATAGACGTTGGTGATTTGCAAATATTAATAAGATAATGAAGGAATTGTTGATATAGGCTAGTTCCAGATTATATTTTAAAATTTATTGAATACAGTGGTTATAAGATAAATACTGTAAATATATTTTAGAAAATTATACTTGTCAATTTGGAATTTGCAAAGCAGTTTACATACATCTACTACAAAATTGATACACAAACATGGAAGTGTTTCTAAAGGAAGAAATATAAACATATTATATGTATAAGAAATTTAATCCTCCTGACACTAGAAGGAGGCGTTTGCAAGAGAAATGAAGCTGTGATTCTTCTGTTTGTTATTATTACCAACATTAAAATGTATTTGCTTCAGGACATGAATAATCATTCTGCTAAATATATAAATTACCATATTTTATTTATAATAGTAGGTATGCACAGGTGTAGAATAAACAGAATTTTCCCTGTTAATTTATTTCTAACTCATTAGTATACATATTTTCCTATCTTCAGAGTTCATATAGATATGAAAAAAAATCAAACTTGGTATGATGGGTTGTTTTTTTATTTTTAGACTGTTAGCTGCATTTGGAAAAACCCACTTTTGCTTGTTTCTCATTCCTGGGGAATAATTTGGTTCCAATCCCATTAATTTGGCATTTGTCAGAGAACTCCCAAAATTACTTAACATACAAAATAACTTTCCTATTTGAACTTGAGAATTATTTAGCCCTCAAAAAATTAATTCTAACTGGGAAGTGCATTAAATAATAGAGTAGAGTAACAATTATGTTTAACTCAAATAATGCCCGATGATGTCACTGCTCTATTCAAAACTTTCTAATAAGTTTGAATCTCACTCAAAGTAAATTCTGAAGCTCTAGATATGTCTTTAAGAAATTTCATGAGCTAGAAACTGCTATCTCCTTAACCCCCTTTCTCACTACATTTAAGGCACTGGTCTCTTTGTAACCCCGTGAATTAAACAAGCATGCTTCATTTTAGGTCATTTTCAATTGCTCTTCTTTCAACTAGAAGGCTCTGTATCTAGATATTCGCATAGCTCAATGCTATTCATCTTTCAGAATCTATTCAAATGTCACGTTATTGTAGGAGTCTGTATTGAGTACCCTGTTTAAATAAGCAATATGCTTATCATTATCCTCATTATCCTTGTCTAATTTTAAAAGCAATAACCACTAATGTAACCTATGTATAAATTTGCCTATTTTTTTGTCTTCTCTCACTTAGAATGTAAGTTTCAATGGATCATAGGTTGTCTCTAATACTGTATTGCCCATAATAGGAACTCAAGTACTAATAGTTAAATAAAGTAAATTTAGAGATACAAAGATAAATGCTACATAGTCCCTGTTGTCAACAAAATGACATGACATTTAGGACAATATTTTCTCTTCCATTACTCTTCCCCAATTTTGTCATTTTAATAAGCGAGCCAATGAAAAAAATGTACTTACAGAGAAAACTACAATTCACTCAATAATTTTATTTTAAGGAAGTCTTTATTATTATGCGTCATGTAATAAATGCCATGGTAAGACATCAATATTAAAAGTACCTTAAATATTTTAGCATTTCCAATGAGAAAGGGTGCCTCAAATACAAATAAGTACCTGTGTTCCGTCAATAAACTCTATTTTAAAGAAGGTAAGTTAAGCATGAGTCTACATCAGTAAAGCAAATGGGAAAGAAGAAAAGAGATAACCAAAATCAAACTATTGGGTAGTATTGGTGTGCCCAGACCCCACAGAGCAGCTGACAACAAACAACCATTATCAATAAAAACAGGTATGCGTGGAACTGAAATCCAAACATCAAAATGACCACCCTTCTCTGAACATATTGAACTAGTTAACTAAATTTGACGTATTTTTTGCTAATGTATTGAACTAATATAAAAAAAATCAAATTAATTCTAAACTGTTGGTAGTGAAATCCCAGTTCCCTATCACAATTCAAATGCAAGGATGGTGACCAGACTTATTTATCTACTTGCAAAATATACGAAGGTTCCCTCTTTGGTGAAAATTGACCAACTCAAAGGGAAAAAAAATGTAGTTATTCACCAGGAATAGTCTTATGAGTGAAAGTATTTAACTCAACTCACAGTGAAGTTTATCAGCAATAATAACCAAGAGTTTCAATTAGTCTTAGAGTACATCCCTCTTACATATAAGAAAAATGTCAAAAATCATCTGACATTTTAAGAAAGTTTCCATATTAAAAAGTAGGGATCAAACCAACAAGGTAAACAAGAGAAAAGTGAATTGAAGGCAGAAGCAGAAGACAATTTTAAAAACAAAGAGTAAAAAGCAAAAATAATGAATGTACTCAGAGTTGAAAGACGATATTAAGTCCATTAAGTATATAGCAATAAGCTTATAAAGGGTTGCACTCTTAAAACAAGAAATGGCTCTTGTAAATTAAAGAAATTATAATAAATTTTAATAAAATATCCCAGGAAATAGAACAATAATTAGACATATGAAATAGAAGAGAGTGTGTGAGTGAGGAAGAGTAAAAACAGGAGGAGAGAGAGGGGAGAGGAAATTAAAGAAGTGGGAAAGGGAAGAGAAAGCAAGACAAGAGAAAATCAGTGGTCTAGGTGGTCCATCAAAGTAAAATTCCCAAGAGAGAGATTAAAAGATGCATATTATTTGGGTGCTTTTACTTATCACCATGGGTAAAAGCAGTGGGGATTAAAGTATCAGGACCTCTTAGTGAGGGACCTAAGTGATTTAGTGGTTTCCAAGTCAAAATTTCTAAAGAGAAAAAAATATTTACACTCTGCCATCAGATGTTTAGTGCAATATGATCTACCTTTCAATAATTTAAATGGTCATAATCTTACTTAAGAAGACAAAATTTTTACTTTTTTGTTAAGAAATAAAAGTTTAGCTTGGCAATTTAAAAACAACATGATGACAAAACATGCCACCTCCCCCTCATATAGGTTATAAATGTAAAGTACATACATATACATTGTGTTATAAATAAATATATATCATATAATAAATTAAATTTAAACATTCTAAAATTTGAACATGACAGATAGTTCCTCAAGATTCATTTATTAGTAGTTTTCTTTCATTCTATTTTCCCCATTTTATAAATTTTACTGATAGTTTTCTTTTTAAAGAAATATAAGGGTGGTCACTTTGATGTTTGGATTTCAGTTCCACACATACCTGTTTTTATTGATAATGGTTGTGTTTGTTGTCATAGCTGCTGTGTGAGGTCTGGGCATACAACTACTACCCACTAATTTGCTTTTAGTTATCTCTTTTCTTCTTTCTATAGTTGTGGAAAGAAGCTGAGACCAAGGCCTCCATAATTATGCAGTTTGTGCTTTATAGGGAAGCTCCTCACTCATGGATTCTGTGTGACTGAAATCCACCTCACTTCCCTTCCCCAGGAGCTTCTCATTGGCTTGGAGCTATGTACATCCACATCAGGGCCTGTTTTCTGGCTAAAGGCAATTCATTCAGCGGAGACATTTTTGTTTTTAACCTATATTATCAAAGCAACCCTGGCTGAGACATTAGTCAAATAGCTTCTTCAAAATCTCTGAAATTATTTTTTATCATAAAACAATATTGCATTTTACTTACCACCAATAAATGTCTCTATACTTATACCATTATTAGTCAATTATAAAATTATTAGGTTCCATTACTTCTAGTCTGGATGATAATTGCAACAGGCAAGAAGAGACATAGATATATAACAAAAAAGAGAATGGATAGGAAAGTTATTGGAATTGGTAATTAATATTCATTGATAAATCTTAGTTATTTTAAATACTTTAATATAATGAAAGGAAGGAAATTTACAATTAGACAAGTAATGTTACAAATTCATTCAGGAATATAGTAACAGAATGTAAAAATACAAAATTAAACTGATTTAAAAAAACAATTGATTATGAATGTGTGTAAGGTAAATAATCAGAAAAATTATTAGGATAAAATAAGTTTTAAGATCTTTTCTAAAGAGAAGAGATTAGATGAGTCATTCCCTATAAATTCACTCCTTTCCTTTTTTAGCACTTCATAAAATCTCCAGAATTATCTATTTATATACATTTTCTATAAAGAGAAGCAGAAATATTAATATCATCACTTAAAATAAACATATCTCAATCTTGAAGAGTTTTTAAAAGTGGTTTATAATAGCCTGGCCTGTGTGGTTCAGGGGTAAAGCATCCAACTATAAACCAGGAGTTCACGGTTCGATTCCTGGTCAGGACACATGCCTGCCTTGAAGGCTTGATCCCCCGTAGAGGATGTGCAGGAGGCAGCTGATCAATGATTCTCTCTTATCATTGATGTTTCTAACTCTTTCTCTCCCTCTCCCTTCCTCTCTGAAATTAATCTATAATAATAAACGTGTAATATGCTAATTAGACCAGACAGCTGAACGACCTTCTGAACATCATTCTGGACGTCCTTCTAGATGAAGCATCGGCAGCGGGGGCCAAGGAAGAAGTGGCTAGGGGCATCAGACAGGCAGGCGAGCGGTTAGGGGTGATCAGGCAGGCAGGCAGGCGAGCCGTTAGGAGCCAGTGGTCCCGGATTGTGAGAGGGTGCAGGCCGGGCTTGAGGGACCCCCCCCATGCACAAATTTCATGCACCGGGCCTCTAGTAAAAATATATTTTTAAAAAGTGTTTTATGATAAATTAGAGACAGATAACAAAGAAAAAATTTTAGGCATGATAGTTCATAAATAAGCTCAAGAAATCAATATGCTTTTATTACCAGTAATTTACTGATTTTCCTTATATATACTTTAATATTGTTAGTAATAAGTTATATTTGAGAACTTATAATAGACTTTCCATCAGTGTTTGAAGATAATACTTATGTCTTATAAATGTAACTGCAAAATGTGAGTCATATTTTAATTTCAAAATTAAAATGAATTACATGTTGATTCTAAAACTTAGTTTTTATTAAACAGTGTATTTATTATGATAATATTTTAATAATAATGATCATTTTTGTTCTGACAGTTGAAGTCCTGGTACTATATCCAGATTCAGATAAATCTGGTACTAGTTGATTCATTCAATTCTCTTTCTGCTCCAGGATAAGTATCAAGAACTCCATTTGTTAGTCTATAAATTTACATCCTGTTTTTGTGTTCTTAATATATATTAAAATTATAAATAATAAAAGTATCTACTAATAGTGTTCCCATTATTTGGCATGCTCAGTACTTTATATAAATTATATTTAAATCTTGAAACAACCATAACAATAATACAGAACCCCCCCATTGGGATACTTGCAGGGGCTATATTCCAAGACCCCCCCCCCCACTGGATACAGGAAACCATGGATAATATCAAACCCTCTATAATCTATGTTTTTCCTATACATGCATATCTGTGATGAAGTTCAATTTATAAATTAGGCATAGTAAGATATTAATAGCAATAACTAATAACAAAATGGAACAACTATAACAATACACTGTAATAAAAGTTATGTGAATGTTGTCTCTCTCTCAAAATATTATTGTACCATACTCACCTTTCTTCAATTTGAAGCTAACTGAAACCACAGAAAGTAAAATCACAGATAAGAGGGAACTAGTGTATTTAGTCTCCCTACTTGCAATGAGAAAGCTGAATTTTGGGTTGTTTATGTAACTTGTTAGACTTTAGTCATCTGATAACTGGGAAAATCAGTATGTTAATACAAAATTAGTATTGATAACTTTTGTGTCTTCTCCCCCTAAAATTTAAATATATATTTGTATTACATTCCAATGGTCCTAACTATAACTTAGCATAGGTTACCTAAACTTCTTGATTCCTGGCCTATTTCCAAATAAGGCTGTAAATTCAAGAATTATGCATTTGTACCACCTTTACCCTTAACATGAAGCCCAAGTGTTTGTTTTTCAAAAATAAATCATGCTTAATAATTATTACTACAGTAAATATACCAGTACTAACAGCTGTTTTCCATGGGTTATATATTCATTGATACATTTAATTTTCAAAACACTCTTAGAGAGAAGGTGCTATTATTATCAACCACATTTTATAGATGATGGAACAGAGGGATGGAGAATTTGAAAAAATTCCCCAAGGTCATATACATATCAAGTCATAGGGCTGTGATTTTAATGGAGCTGCTCTTGATTATACACATACGGAGAATAATTAAAAAAAACAATAAGTATTTAATAACAGAATTAATATGGTATAGGAATGCCATTTGCAGGAATATTTGTATTGAAATTTTAGATATCATATTACATTTTTTACCATAAATTTCAAGAAAACGTCATTCCCTTCCTAGTGTCCTCCATGCTTATTCAACATATTTATGCTTTAATATATATATAGAAGATGACTGAAATAGTGAGTATGGGTAGGCCATAGAATGGTCACAGAGCAAATAAAATAGGCATTATTAGAAAATATGAAATAAAAAGTTTTAGTGTAAAGGCCAATGGCACATAATAATATAAAGAGTTGGAACTAAAGAGAAAAAGAAAGTTACATTACAGTCATTGACATGTGAAATAAATTATAACTTCAGAAAATTGTGGAATAGTGGAATATCTTCAAATATATGTGACAGACAATAAATAATTTTTAGTAGCAACTTTTGGATTTAGTAGAACATTGGAAAATAGAAATGTGCATGGTAAATAGTTTCCTGACTTACTAGAATGTAAGCCATGTAAGAAAATAAATTAGACTTTGTAATAGCAGAATGAAAGGGGTTAGTGTTTAAAATTCAAAAAGTAAGATTTGCTAGCACTTACCAATTGTATTAATGCAGAACTGAATGAAGGATAATTATGAAAATGCCTAAATAACCTATTTTCTTCCTAGGTAAAAAGACTGTTGTACAGAGGTGGCTAGGTGGTCTGCTATAAATAAGTGCATGCTATCTGCCAAGCTTTCTACTAGGTAATGTAGCATTAAGGCAAACACTAATGATGCTTTCTACTTTCAAGTTCTTGATACCTCCATAGAGACACAAAATAGACTGGCAAAATTACACACAAGGACATATATAATTGGGTCAAATGAAAGCATTTAGGAATTACGACATCGTATTCAGAGGAAGATAACAAGAGGCATGCTTTATACTTTTCAGAGCTACTGAATAAAACTACCCTTTTAAAAATATTTTAAAACCTTACTTTGAGAACCATTAAGTCATTATTTGCAAGGAAAAAAAAGAAACTACATATACCCCATAGTTTCTTTTTTTTTTTTCTTGCAAATAATATAGGTTTATAGGTATTGAGCACCTACATTGTTCTAAGCACTTTATAAGAAGTACTTTATTTCATCTATTCATTTAATCTCCACAAAATCCCAGGATATCATTATCCATTTCTACAGTTGTGGATAGTACAATTAGGAGAACTTTAAGATCAGATTGCCAGAAAATAAATGGTAGTGCCAGGGTTTGAACTCTGATATAAGTTAAAAAATGTTATTTTCACTACAACACTCATAGAAAAATTAGCCTTTGCTTGTGTTCTGAAGTATGAGAAAACAATTTAGAACAACTGCATATTTTAAACTAATAGAGAGTAGTTTTGAGGCCAATAAGCTATTTTTGTCTTTACTTCTCATGAAAGATAAACCACATTCTGAGAAGGAAGGTATGGTTGTTGTAAAAGTAGTAGGGAGATTTTTACAGCTAATTTTGGAAATGATTACAAAAGGATGAGAGACACTCTAAGCCAGTGGTTCTCATAATTTAGCTGCATCATAATAACCTGGGGACTAAAATTTGCATTTCTAACCAGTTCCAGGGGATCTGATATTGCTGGCTTAGGGACCTCACTTTGAGAACCATAACCACTCTAGGCAACAAGTCAAGACACATCACAATAATAGTCATCTAGGCTTTCTATTGCCTTGGGACTTCTTAGGCAAGGGAGTAGGATTTGGGGTGATATTATCTTACTAGAGGCCCGGTGAATGAAATTTGTGCACAGATTGGGTCCCTAGGCCTGGCCGGTGATCAGGGCCTATCAGGGCTATCTCGCCCAGTCCCAATTGGGGCTGGGCCAGCTGGGGCCTGCCAGTTGCTGGCCAGAGCCTGCCAGCTGGGGCCTGGGGGCCTGCCGGCTGCTGACCAGGGCCTGCTGGCCAGGGCCTAGGGGGCTGCCAGCTGCTGGCCGGGGCCTGTCAGATGGGGGGATGGACGGGGAGGGACTGCAAGAGGTTGGCTGGCTGTGGGAGGATGCACTGACTACCAGGGGGCAGCTCCTGCATTGAGCATCTGCCCCCTAATGGTCAGTGCACATCACAGTGACTGGTCAACCAGTTCCAGTCATTCTGGTCATTTGGTCATAAAGGTTGCTTAGGCTTTTGTATATATAGATAGATTATTAAAAAATATTACTACATTTCAATCCTAAATTTTTAATTAAATTAAATTATAAAGTTGGGAATCTAATGTACTATAAAGGATCTGAATTAATACATAAGTACTATTTTAATTCCTGGGACATTAAGAACAAAATAAAAATATTACTAGTCAGCAGAAGAAAATGTCCTATCTTTAAAACTGCATGTCACTACTGTGCAAAGTACTCTCATTCTCTTCAGGGAAGGATAAACATGGCATGCCTAATTTTTAAAAAGTTCATGTTTTGATTTTGAATACACTTTTTATTTCATTTGAATACATTCAGTAATTCCAAATAAAATGGACTCAGTAATTCTAATAAATATAGCCACACATCTCACTTTAATCTGCATTCCCTAGACAGATCTCTGACATTTATGCAGTATAGGAAAAAATATGAGGCAGATTTGAGAAAGCCTTCCTTTATTCATTTCCTCTCCATTACATTTTATATTTTCTCAATAAAGCATGGATATGATTTCAGATTGCTTAACAAACTAAGTATCTTTAGGAAATTAAAGCAATTCATTTTATTTATTGAGCATGATATAACACATCCTATAAAATTAGATTATTTAAACAAATTTTAAACAGAAATTATAACAGCATTTACTGTTGTACATTAAAATATGTGATATTATCTAATATAATCAAATGCTGTCAAAAATAGGTTTCTTTAATTTTGAGAGTATTGAATGACTATCCAAAATGTGCATACTCTTAAAGAACTGAGTAAATCTAAAACATGCACTTAACTGTAACTTCAAATTGACTTGGAAAAAAAATAGGAATATCTTTGCAACTATTGTGTTAACATAAATGAAAAGAAATGGTTTATTGTGTTGAACCATAATAAGTGTGTATTTAAATAATTCTCTAAGTAAATTATGTTTTCCTGGTGTGTTAGTTCATTCTTTTAGAAAACAGAATGGGATTAAAAAACATAAATGTTCCTTCCTGATATGATTTTTCTAAATAAACTGTTTAATGCTTACAAAGATGTTAAGGTTGGAGAGTTCCAGCCAGAAAATGTAATTCTGAATGCCAAGTTCATGGCATGTAAGCTCTTCTGCATTAAATGTCAGGGATGTTCACCTTTATCAAGCACTGGACTGATAAAAGCAGACAGGGAAATGGAAAACAGAAATGAAATCAAATATGACATATGAAAGAACTGAGCAGAGTACTGTGAAAATTTACATCCTTCATGGAAAAGAAGTTCTTAAATTTCTGAAAATGGGTTAAATTATTTTTACATTTTATATTCATCAGGTCATAAAATTATAGAATTGTAATAATAAAGTAGATTTCTACAAAACTTGATTTTTTAAAAATGAAATTTAATTATTTTCATTGTGCAATTAGAAGTTAAAAACAAGTTTTCTAGGAAAAAAATATATAATAAGTTTTTTGTTTTTCAATTAACTATGATTTTTCTTTCTTGCCCTTTTGTCCTCTTTCTTTGAACATGAGAAATAACACTTATTTTGTCAAATTTTTATGAGATGAATATTTATTTGGCATATTGCTGATTGGCAACATATTTCTCTTTAGTAAAATAGATCAGAGAATGTTTACTCATTATATAGCACCACTTCAAGTGGGATGTAAATCTTGTGATATAAACTATAACCTAGCCATTCAATATTTTTATACATAAATTACACCTTACGTGTTGGATCACAAAGCTTATTTTTAATATTTTTGTGTTTTTTATATGTGTTCCTGACAATATAACATGTGAAAAAATATTGAAATAGAAGAAATGAAAGACACATTTAAAAGAGTGGTGTAATCCACTCTATGAACATGGGGGTGATAAAACCAGAAAGAATTGGGAACACTTTCATTCACTTAGGAAAACAAAAATTCAAATATACATTTCCATCCTAACTATATCTCCTATATAAGAAGATATATTATCCTCACCTATATTATCCTCACCTATCCTATCTAATAAAAGAACAATATGCAAATTAACCATCACTCCACTATACCCACAAGCCACACCCACCAATGAATCAGGAGAAAGTATGCAAATTAGCCCGACCAAGATGGCTGCGGCCAGAGAGCGAGCAGGAGGCTTGGGTTTCCCTGGAAATGGAGGAAGACAAGCTTTCCACACACCCTGGCCGGCCAGGCCTTCACTCAAGGCTACAAAGTTTCAATTATAGAAGATAAATAAATCCTAGATAAGAGGGACTCCATTTGGGTCGCCCCATGCCCGAAGGGAACCCCCACCCTGATCTGGGACACCCTTCAGGGCAAACCAGCTAGCCCCCACCTGTGCACCAGGCCTCTATCCTATCTAATAAAAGAGTAATATGCAAATTAACCATCATTCCAACACACAAGATGGCTGCCCCCATGTGGTCAAAGATGGCTGCCACAAGATGGCCAGCAGAGGAGGGCAGTTGGGAGGGACGAGGCCTGCAAGGGAGAGCAGTTGGGGGCAATCAAGGCTGCAGGGGATGACAGTTAGCAGTGACCAGGCCAGTAGAGGAGGGAAGTTGGGGGCAACCGGGCCTGCAGAGAAGGGCAGTTGGGGGGGGACCCAGGCCTGCAGGGGAGGGCAGTTGAGGGGGACCAGGCCTACAGGGGAGGGCAGTTAAAGGTGACCAGGCCTGCAGGAATGGCAGTTAGGGTCAAAGAGGCTGGCAGGGGAGCAGTTAGGCATCAATCAGGCTGGAAGTGGAGTGGTTAGGGAGTGATCAGGCTGGCAGGCAGAAGTGGTTAGGAGCAATCAGGAAGGCAAGCAGGCGAGCAGTTGAAAGCCAGCAGTCCTGGATTGTGAGAGGGATGTCCCACTGCCTGTTTAGGCCCGATTTGGTCATAAATCTGCCTGCTGGCCTGATCACCCCTAACTGCCCAGTAGGATCGGGCCTAAACGGGCAGTCGGACATCCCTCTAGGGGTCCCAGATTGGAGAGGGTGCAGGCTGGGCTGAGGGACCACCCCCCCATGCACGCATTTTGTGCACCAGGCCTATAGTATGTATATAAAAGGCTAATATGCAAAGTGTCTCCTCGGGGGTTCGATTGGGAGACCAGGAGTTCAATGGCTCATCATGATATGCCCTGACCAAAAGGGGGCGATGCGGAATGAAGGAATGCCCCGGCTGGCAGCCGGAAGGCTCCAATTGGCCCTGATTGCCAGCCAGGCCTAGGGACCCTACCTGTGCACAAATTTCATGCACCAGGCCTCTAGTTTTTATATAATACCCTTAATGTTTAGGCATTTCCAATAATGCACTTTAATTTTACAGAACATATTGTGCTTAATTTTTTTTAAAAAAAACATCTTATTATAGTGGCTAGATAATGAAATTTGCTTAATATATTTTATATATTAATAATGTTTCTTAAACATATGAAAAATTAGTTTAAATAAAAATACTTGGCTACTCTATTATAAGGTAAATAAGGGAAGGTCCAACTTGAATCAAATATATATTCAAGTGAGACAAGTTGTTTATTGGACATTCCTCTGTTATCCTTTTTGGTTATTTCTAGTAGCACAGAGTTCCATATATATGTTCTTATGAGGCTATGAAATAAGTAAAATTTGTATGCAAGCTTATCTTTATTTCTTTAACATTAATGATGACCTATTGAATCTACATGAAAGTTGAGGATTTAGTTATCTTTACTGCCTTCCCCTTTCCTCTTTTTACTTCAAACATTTAGTGGTATTTGATTTTCTGTTCACTCTTGAATAATGTACTTCTTGACCCTCATATAGTTCTTTCTTTTCTATATTTTCTATCACTCACTAACAAAAATTAATCCCACCAATCCAAATGTCTGGAGTTCTGTTTTTGTGCATGTTTTTCTCATACCAAGACGTCTTTCACAGAACTTCTATCCACCTAGGTTTTTGAATACCAATTTCTTTTACTCAACTTAGCAAGTCCACAAAGATCACCTGATACACCCATCTGTGCTCTATTGAGCAGAATGTGCTTCCTGACAAAAATCGAAACATTCATAAGGTTCCCTTCATGTGTCCTCCTTTGCTCAGGGTTCATGGCAATTGCTTATATCGCACAATGAATGAAAACTATTATTTCATACTAGAGGCCTAATGCAAGAAATTCATGCATGGGAGGGGTGTCCCTCAGCCCAGCCTACACCCTCTCCAATCTGGGACATCCCTTTCGCAATGCAGGACCACTGGCTCCTAACTACTCACCTGCCTGCCGGCCTGATCACCCCCTAACTGCCTCTGCCTACTGGCCTGATCGCCCCTAACTGCCCTCCCCTGCCAGCCTGATTGCCCCTAACTGCCTCTGCCTTGGCCCCCGCCACTATGGCTTTGTCCAGAAGGACGTCCAAAAGATGTCTGGTCTAATTAGCATATTACCCTTTTATTAGTATAGCTATTTTGTCCAATTTCTGGTTGTTTAAGATTAAAGGTTCCATCTAGTCCCTGTTACTTCATCACACACAGAGCAAAAGTCCACATTATTTTTTCAAATTTCACCACATACTTATACTGTATGGTTAGCATTAAAAATCACTCAATAAGTGCACTTTCTTTCCAAGTAGAGAAATTTGTATTATCCTAAAATATGAGATATGTTAATTTTCTGGCTATCCCTTCAAATTGTATCCAATTTCATCTTACCTCAAGAGAGTGATTTTTTCTTTGATTTTTTTAAATTTTTTTAATTTAATTAAGTTTTTTTTATTTCTTTTAACTGTGTAGTTTCTTATTTCTTGAAGTTAAGTACTTATGTTAGCAGCATTGGCATTAACTGAGAGGTTATTAACAATCAGTATCTCAGATCTGCTGAGTTGGACTCTGAACATTCACTAGATCTTTGAGTGGATCCTGAGCTCCTTATATACTAGTGAAAACCAAGCAAAATTGACATGTGAGGAATTAAGATAAGTAATAAGACCTTTAAAAGACTGGCTGAAGGGTAAAGTTGTGTTTGGGCTGTGCTGATTGTGTATGTGCTCCTGCTCAAATGTTCTACAGTAATTTATAGAAAAGTTCCCGCTGAAGTGATAAAGTGGTTATGAAACTAAATATCCATTGTGGGAAGGGAGCTCTAGCTCTTGCATTTTATTTGTGAGCCAGTTCCAGTGTATAGCCCAGCGGAAACATGCTATCTTTTTCTAATATTAGTTTATTCTGCCATTTAGTTCCATTTAGTGTCAGGTTGTGTTAGAATTGTTAGAGTACACATAAGCCAGTGCAAGGAAAGAATGGTCATTCCTTAGAACTAATTGACAAAAAAATAAACCTCCACTTTGCAGGAAGTCAAAACACGTCAATAGTTATGTCACTTCTGCAATGCTTCTGAAATTTTTATGGAATACTGTAAATGAATAGGAGGCTTATCACATTCATTGAAAGAAAAGTGAAATACTTTTTTTTAAATATATATTTTATTGATTTTTTACAGAGAGGAAGGGAGAGGGATAGAGAGTTAGAAACATCGATGAGAGAGAAACATTGATCAGCTGCCTCCTGCACACCCCCCCCTACTGGGGATGTGCCCACAACCAAGATACAGGCCCTTAACCAGAACCGAACCTGGGGCCCCTCAATCCGCAGGCTGATGCTCTATCCACTGAGCCAAACCGGTTAGGGCAGTAAAATACTTTTAAAAGCTGAATGTAAATGTATTCTTTATTGTAAAGGTAAATTTAGCAGATTTTTCTTTTTCCTACGTAGTTCTTTCAATTCAACAAATTAAATAGTTAAACATGTTTTAAATACTTATTTGGAGTAAGGTATTTGTTGGGGGCTGATATGAAGATATATAACATAATATCGGTTACTTTATCAAAAAACTAACACATTGGTAGGAGAATATGAGGTATCAACACGAGAAAGTTCAATGCAAAGTAAAGCAAGTGCCATTAAAGAATATAGATGGGATTAAAAAAAGATAGCATCATTTAGCCTTTTGTAAAAATATTTATTTTTATTGATTTCAGAGAGGAAGGGAGAGAGAGAGAGAGAGAAACATCAATGATGAGAGAGAATCATTGATTGGCTGCCTCCTGCATGCCCCCGATTTCATTTAGCCTTGACATTAAAAAGAAATTCATGGAGAAATGCTAACATGTGACCATATGCTAATGATACCGGGTTGGAATTCCTGGTAGAGAGCATGACATTTGGAAAAGTCTAATGGTAGGAAACCACAGAAATGCTTTACCTGGATGATTATATAGGAAGTAGGGGGAAGGAAATTTTCAAATGATATATTGGGTAGGGCTATGTTGGGGAAGGGAGAATTTGTATGCAATGTCATTGGAAAGTTCTTGACCAAGGGAGGGACAAAAGCAGTGACCTGTTCAGTAAGCTAAAACATTATACAGGATGAGTTAAAGAAATATACAGGATGAGTTAAAGAAATATGGAGATATTTAGGAGGTCTGCAGTAATCTTTGTAAGATAATAATTAGAATAGAAAGGAGGAATTATGTATGAGAGCTGTAGTGAAGGTATATGCTACACCAATTTTAAAATAATTGGATAGAGAGAAATTCTTAAAGCATCAAATGTCATTCAAAGGAATCTAGTCATTTTTCTTAAGAGACAGTTTCATTTGTAGATATTGGAAAGTAAAGCAGAACTGATTGTATTGGAAAAGAAGCTTGGGACATGCTGAATTGTGATGCTGCTGGAAAGTCTAGGGGGAAATTTATAACAGGCAGGTGAAATGTATGTCTAGATTTAACAGTAAAAATTAAAGGTGTGTCAATTTAATTTGGCTTACTTCTGTAATGTGCAAAGTATGTATGTACACAGAAGAGATAATAATTAAAGACATGGAATTGCATGGAACCAAGGAAATGTATGAGAGATAAAGGGGGCAAAATAAGAAGAAAATTATAAAGCATAGTTTTAAAAAGAGAGAGGTGTAAAGAATAGAAGGTAGTAAGGGAAAAAAGTGCGTTCCGAAAGATAGAAAAGGGTCAGGAAAAAAAGCAATGAAACAAAGAAAGAATTGCAATATGTATTAGTAGTTTCAAGTATTTCAAAAAGAATAGGATAACTAGATAAAAGAGATTATTATTGAATATAGACAAGTATCAGGCGTGTGTTTGGACTTTCCAGATAGTATCTCTGAGATAAAATTCCTAGCACTCAGGATAATCTCCCACTTTATGGTCAGATTATCTCATCAATAACCTTATTTCTCTGTGCAAAGTTTGGTTCTAGCAGCACCAAGATTTATGTTTCAGTGAATAACACAGGTGTGGGAATCTAAGGGAAATTATCCTTAGAATTCTGCCTATCACAATTTAAATATTTCTCTTTCAGGTTTATATAACTTTTTGTGTACATATTGTGTTTCATATTCCATCTCCAGTATTAGGCAATCAATTTCTTATTTCAGATACCTCATTTTCAATATCTAAGTGAACATTTGTTCATGAGGTCTTTCTAAGTAATACTTAGTACTGAAAGGCTAAGGAGGACAGCTACTTCCAATAAGTTTACAAAATGCTCTCTGCTTCAAGTTGTAAACCTAAGATTGACTTTCTTAGTATAAGGAGTTCAAAGACATAACTTTAGTTTTCCACCCCAAACTAGGTATCCTTTCTCTATGACCTGTTCAGTAAACTATGGACTTATCAACACTTGGCAAAGAGAATTGCCCAAATGACTTCTTATGAAGTAAACAAAATCAAGTAAAAAATTTATTTCAAATGGATTACGAAAGACTCCATGATTGACGTTATCCCCCGCCCCCAAAACAAAGAAAGAAAGAAAACCTTTCAGTAAAAACAGTGTTTTCCTCTAATTCAGTGGTTCTCAACCTTTCTAATGCCGAGACCCTTTAATACAGTTCCTCATGTTGTGGTGACCCCCAGCCATAAAATTATTTTCGTTGCTACTTCATAACTGTAAGTTTGCTACTGTTAATGAATTGTAATGTAAATATCTGTGTTTTCCGATGGTCTTAGGCTCTACAGCAGCGGTTCTCAAGGTTGATTGATTCATTAACAGTAGCAAAATTACAGTTATGAAGTAGCAACAAAAATAATTTTATGGTTGGGGTCACCACAACAGGAGGAACTGTATGAAAGGGTCGCAGCATTAGAAAGGTTGAGAACCACTGCTCTAATTGCACCACCTTGGATGCTGTAGTGCTATGCGAGTTAGGCCTTTACATTCCCATATCCATCCCTGAAGACTCACTGCAGTGGGTGCTCCTGCTTAATCAGCTATGTTTCTTATGGAGGGAAATGTATTTTAAATTAGGGTCTGAGAGATTCAAGGAGAATGATGTGGGGAATACAAGGTATGCCTTACTGATATAAAAATATCCACATTCTCAGAAAGTCCAGCATAGAAGAAATGACATTTCATCATGGGGAAAGTGTAGCATCTTGTATGATAGGAACAGTAGCAGTTCTACTTTATTCCCTTGCACAGTGAGAGTAGAAAACCAAGGTTAAGAATATTTGAAATCCATAGAATAGCCCCAAAATGAAGCTGAAGTCATAGACCATGAAAAAAAAGTGGGGAAAATATTTATTAATAAGTCAGGTATTTTTATCTGGCAGCTGTAAGCTAGAACTAAAACAATGAAGATGTATGGAAAGTATTTTATTTAATGCAACAGTTATTTTTGAGTACATATTATGTCTAGACACTGCAGTGTACTTAGATCAAGAAAGTTACTCTTTCCAACATGTAGTTTATAATCTAGCAGCTGAGAAAAGAAGATAATTCATAATAATAAATGAGGGGCCAAATAAGGAAAGGAGAAAAGAGTCAAATAATAGTAAAATTTGTTGGGAATGACAAGGAGAGAAGATGGTTCCAGGATATTTAGAACTGATTCTTCCAAAAATATACCTTTGAGGGTTCCTGCTAAGTGGCCAACATCCACCCTTGCAGCCTGCTCCTGCAAGTCCTTTTGCAGCAGTAGAAATTAGACAAGTGCAGCTTTGATTAAAATAGAAAGGAACATTGCATACACCCATGCAGGATGAAGAACTTTCCAGAGAAGAAAAGCGAGGTTTCAGAGGCTGGCAAACACATTTAAAACTTCCAAGGGATGTTGTTCATTTTATTTATCTCAATATCAAGATATTTTCCAATCTAAATGATTGGTCTATGGTGAAGATCAAAATTAAAAAAAACACAGCCCTTGCCTGTGTGCCCAGTGGTTAGAGCATCAGCCCCCAGGCAGAAGGGTCTCCAGTTTGATTCCCAGAAAAGAGCATGTACCTTGGTTGCAGGTTCCATCCCTGGCCCCTGTTGGGACCATTGCAGGAAGTGATCAATTGATGTGTCCATCTCTCTCTCTCTCCCTCCTTCCCTTCCACTCTTTAAAAAACAATGGAAAAAAATATACTTGGTTGAGGATTAACTATATACATCTTACAAGGTGCAATGTGATGTCCAGATAGTCTTATTAAGGCATTTCTCTTTGTTGCTGAACCTGTAGAGCCTTTAAAAATAAATTTAAATTGGCAAACTTAAAATAGAGTATTAATTACATATTAAGTAAAATGGCTATGACATAATTCTGGCACACCAGTTTATAAAATTAGGTCTCTTGATAATTTGATGGATGCAATTTTGTTCTCTACATATTATAATTTATAGAAAGCTGACTTAAAAATTATTGGATTCAACTGATTGATGTAATTAGACCATGAAATCTTCTGATATATTAGGCAGTAACTCACTTAAATGAGGTGCCTAATTTGTTAGCTTCCAGAGTCAGATCAATTTTAGATAAGTAATTTATATTACTGAATTATATTCCAATTTATGAGGACAAAAATATTAAGCGCTATGTAGTCTGTTGAGGGACTGCCAAAGAATCATGGATTTTAGTGCTGAGGTTAAGTGCATAAATGTTTAATGACCTATACCAACAAGCCAAGAATTTTTAATGCAATAAAAATAAATGATATAGGTCAAAGCAGTGACAATTGCTAATTTATGAACTATTAAACCCCACCAGTGGGGCAAGGTATTGCCAGGTATATTCTTCTAATGAAGGCAGTCTTTTGCAAGTCAATAATATAGTTGGAAGCTACTTTTAGTAATGTATTCTAATAGAATTTGTACCAGGAATTCAAAAAGTCATTTTCATTGGTAATGAAAAGAGTGTTTGGTCTATAACTGAACTACAGGGATCTATCTATAACAACTTCACTCACTGAGGCTTGTGGATATGTATATAATATATTTATACAAAAATAAAGATACTCCAGGGAGAATGATTTGTCACTTAGTCAAGACACTGTCTCCACCTGTACACAGTTTGGAGCATGTACCTCTCATTTTTCATCAAGAGGGAAGCCAGCACTTACTTTGGTATGCAGTACCAGTCTCAGTTGGAATAAAGTCCCTGTGCAGCCTATGAAACAAAGTGGCAACGGCATATAGCTGCAAACTATGCCACCAAAGAGTCTAACACTAAACTCAACTATAGCCCGAGTCTACAGTGAGAACTGCTGATCACCAAGCTTACCTCTCAATCACACATGCATGGGGGTGAGGAGCCCACTATCAGCTTATTTATTTATTTATTTATTTATTTATTTTTTATTCAGATGAGAGAGGAAGAGAGAGAGAGAGAGAGAGAGAGAGAGAGAGAGAGAGAGAGAGAGAATCATTGATCAGCTGCCTCCTGCACGCCCCCCACTGGGGATGGAGCCCACAGCCTGGGCATGTGCCCTGACCAGGAATTGAACTGTGACCTCCCGGTTCGTAGATAACTGAGCCATGCCAGCCGGGTCACTATCAGCTTTTGGTTGGAATGTCAATGACTATTTAAAAATATATAACTGTCCTGATGAGACATCTAACAGAGACTGCACGTATTTCTGTTTATGTTTTAAAATAATCTTTTACACTACAGAAACTTCGATTATTAATACGCAGTTTTCTTGTTATTTAATAGACACTTGGGTTTTTGGAAACTTTGAGGTAAATATTTTAATGATTCTACAAAATTTTACATTTCAACAAAGATAAAAATGCCTTTATATCTTAAACACTAATTGCTAATTTTTCTTGTTATGTACACTAATTATTGTATGTATGTAGTAGACATTAAAACTAAGAGTTATATGTATTGTTTGAATATTAAAAATACTTTTTCTTAGAATCTATTAACATTTTTAATACAAAAATGTGTTTTACCATGTTATCAGAGCATACATATCTTTTGGAAGGAGTAATATATAAATTAAACATTTTGTGGATCTTTAAAACTAATAAATTTATGAGTCCAAAGCCATGTATATGATTTTATCATATTATCTGGAAATCATTTAAAGTGAAGATTTGTTTCATATGCATCTCTCATTCTTTTTAGGGACAGGGATTTCATATGCATTATTTTTTCAAACTCTCAAGTCCTTCTATACATGACAGGAAACACTCCAGTTTACAACAAGAGGCAATTACAACCAAGGACAGAATACTATTGAGTCACCCAGGGCCAATTCCAGAATACTTGCTTTCTAAAGAAGCTGTATTTTATTTTTATATCTTTCACTGAAATGACATATTTGCAATTTCAAAGAACCATAATAGTTCAAAGAAAATTTTTTGGGGGTAGGTATATGAGAATGTTAAATTCTTTTTAAAGGAAAGAGTTTTCATTTTGTTTTGTTTTTTGTTTTAGATTTGGGAAAGTAGGATAGTAATAAGAGTGAGATTGAAGTCTTAAAAAAATCACAAGATAATAGTATATATATATATATATATATATATATATATATATATATATATATTAACAGGTACCAGGAACAGTATGTTTTAGCTGTCAGACTTGGTAAGATAGGAAATGTTTCCAAAATTTGAAGCCAATAAGTGCCAAGATGATTTCTGACTCTGAGGCTGGTCTTTAGAGACATTTTGTTTTCTCTTTTGTATTTTTTTATAGAATTTCACAGAAAGACTCACAAAACATGAACACATCTACACAATGAAGGACTAAAGATTTTTGAAGAATACAATTGGATTTTGGTTTTATAATAGAAAAAATAGATTATTAGTTTATATCAGTATCAAACTGAGTTTAAATTTCCTGTGATTTAAATTACTTTATGGAAACCATCATTTAAGTACTTGTAAAAGCATAATATCCTATCTAATAAAAGAGTAATATGCAAATTGACCATCACTCCAAGACACAAGATGGCTGCCCCCAGGTGGTCAAAGATGGCTGCCCCCATGTGGACACAACATGGCTGCCACAAGATGGCCTGCAGGGGAGGGCAGTTGTGGGCGATCAGACCAGCAGGGAGGACAGTTAGAAGTGACTAGGCCAGCAGAGGAGGGCAGTTGGGGAGGACCAGGCCTGCAGGGGAGGACATTTTGGGGGTACCCATGCCTGTATGGGAGGGCAGTTAGAGGTGACTGGGCAGGCAGAAGAGAGCAGTTGGGGGAGACCAGGTCTACAGGGGAGGGCAGTTGTGGGCAATCAGGCCAGCAGGGAGGGCAGTTAGGGGTGACCGGGCCATCAGAGGAGGGCAGTTGGGGGAGACCAGGCCAGCAGGGGAGGGCAGTTAGGGGTGACCGGGGCAGCAGGGGAGGGCAGTTAGGGGTGACCGGGCCATCAGAGGAGGGCAGTTGGGGGAGACCAGGCCAGCAGGGGAGGGCAGTTAGGGGTGATCAGGCTAGCAGGGGAGGGCAGTTATGGGCAATCGGGCCAGGCGGTGAGCAGTTAGGCGTCGGTCAGGCTGGCAGGGGAGTGGCTAGGGGTGATCAGGCTGGCAGACAGAAGCGGTTAGGGGCAATCAGGCAGAGGCAGGTGAGCGGTTGGGAGCCAGCAGTCCTCGATTGTGAGAGGGATGTCCAGCCGCCCAGTGGGATCGGACCTAAATGGGCAGTTAGACATCCCTCAGCGGGTCCCAGATTGGAGAGGGTGCAGGCTGGGCTGAGGGACACCTCCTACCCCGTGCACGAATTTCGTGCACCGGGCCTCTAGTATATCTATATTGATATCTATATATCCACCCTCATTGGAGATTAAATACCTACTACTTCATTTATCTCAAATATTGTCCTATGGTATTAAAATGTTCTAGTTTATAACTATTGAATTAGATGTTTCTAATTTAGGAATAGTAAAAGGTAAAGGGGTCAAATATATAGTGACAGAAGATGATCTGACTTTGGATGGTGGTTACATAATGCAATATACAGATCATGTATCACAGAAATGTACACTTGAAATCTATACAATCTTATTAACCAACTAGAGGCCCGGTGTACTAATTCGTGTACCAGTGGGGTCCCTCGACCTGGCTTGTGGGATCGGGCTGAAACCAGCTCTATGACATCCCCAGAGGGGTCCCAGATTTCAGGAGGGCACAGGCCAAGCCGAGGGACACCACTGGTGCACGATCAGGCTGGGGAGGGACGTAGGAGGTTGGCCAGCAGTGGAGGAATCACAGGAGGGCTCCTGGGCATGTCCAGCCCATTTCACTCAGTTCCGATTGGCCAGACCCCAGCAGCAAGCTAACCTACTGGTCAGAGCATCTGCCCCTTGGTGGTCATTGCACGTCATAGTGAGCAGTTGACTGGCCTTGGCATATCATTAGCATATTATGCTTTGATTGGTTGAATGGACAACTGGACACTTAGCATATTAGGCTTTTATTACATAGACTATAACCCAAATTTAATAAAATAGTTACTGTTTTTCAGTGAATACCAGAATGGAAATAAATTCCTTAGTAATAATTGTTTGTAGGAAAAATCATCAGTGATAGCAGGATTACACTGAAAACAAATTCTAATTTTATACAGTAATGGATACAAAACTGAAAATGTTTATTTATGGGAATCATGATCTATCAACCACTGTAAATGACTTTGAAAACACAAAACATCATCAAACCATGCAAGCACTATTAGATTTCTGTCAAGAACATAAAATATTTAAAGAAAAATAATAGAAGATCTTAGGAAGGGGCAGAATATTAAGTAAGAACATTTGGCAGATCTTAGATTTATAAAAGCACAGTTCCATCTGTATGAGCATAAACTAGTCAAATTGGTCTATAGCCGGTATCATAACCATTTTCCAGGACATTTAAATAAGAATGTGCAACAAGGACTGATTTTCCCTAAGGAAAGTTGTAAGTAAGAAGGAGATATTTCAAGACACAGAATAAAGGCTATTTAGTATGTCAAATGCAGTCTTGTTCCTCTATTTTAATTTTTTATTGTTCCACCTAATGATTATTTTGGGGGATATTTAAAAAAACCAAACTTTCCTTGAACAACCTTGACTAATAACCAAGTGGATGTATTTAGCATCTTCAAGAGAACATTTCTTTTTATAGGGATAGAGAATAGGTTTCATTTTCTAAATCACTATTTAATTTATGATTGTTGCAAAAATGTAATACTAAATTTTATAGTATTGATTTAACTACTTATAACATGTATACCAAAAGAAAATTATTAGTAAAGGGTGTTTATTTGATCTGGGAGGGGTATTGTTTATGAGTGGGTGTGAATGTTCTAAGAGTGTTAATGAGAAACTTAATTGAAAACCCTTCTTGGGGTAAGAGGGTGAAGGAATTTTTGTTGTATTTTTTTCCAAAATTTTCTAATAAAAGTCCAATATGCACAGCTACTCCATATGGGTGTATTTGTTTGGGCAAAGGAAGGATAAATGGGGACAGAAATAGACTTTGCTTTGGGTGATGGGTGCACTATGCAGTGTGTAGAGAATATTTTGTTGTGTTGTACACCTGGAACCTGTATGGTTTTTTGAACCTATGTCACCTTGATACATTTAATAAAAAATAATTAAGTAAATAAGTAATTATGTTTTAAAAAACAAGTTTTTTTTTTGTGAGAACTGGTATGTTGGAAGACATGTATTTAACTCCTCACAAAAAAAATAAAATACAAATAAGCTCATCCTATATAATAAAAGCCAACTATGCTAAGTGTCCAGTCAACCAGTCGGCCATTCAACCAATCAAAGCGTAATATGCTAATGATATGCTAAGGCTGCTCAACTGCTCGCAATGACGTGCACTGGCCACCAGGGGTCAGATGCTCTGACTGGTAAGTTAGCTTGCTACTAGGGTCCTGCCGATTGGGACTGAGTGAGATGGGCCGGACATGCCCTAGAGCCTCCTGCTGTCCCTCCCTGGCTGGCCAACCACCTGCGTCTCTCCCAGCCCCGATTGTGCACCTAATTTTATCAGATGCAATTTGGGACCTCTCTGGGGATGTCAGAGAGCCGGTTTCAGCCCGATCCCGCAGGCAAGGCCAAGGGACCCCACTGGTGCACCGGGCCTTTAGTAAATATATAACATCTTAAATAAATTGATTTTACAATGTGTTTAAAATATCAAGGGGAAAAACTGAGATTCATAAGAAAGATAGAGAAATAAATAGTATTTAGAAATGTAATGGGACATATAATAAAGCACATAGAATCATAACAGTTTAGTCTGACAGTAATTGTGTTTTTATTTATTTTATTCTTTCTAAAAATCTGTCCTTAGGGAATTAATCAATTATGTTAAGTAATGGGTATGTGTATGTTTTATAATATAGCTTACATTACTGATGCCATTTGTGTATGCCATCCTATACACCTAGTTTCCTTTTCTATTTTCCTGTCATTAAATCTTTTAATAAATATTATCTCAATAAGACATATCACATACACCTCATAAAGTACTTAACTTTTCTAATTTTGCTAGACATTAGTCTTATTTCAACTGGTGGACTATGGAAAATTTATGCAGTTTTTTGCATTGATGTTATATCCTTAAAATAGACTTATTATCAATAGATATACTTAGCCAGTTTCTAAATATTTTTCAGCAAATTAATTTATAGTGTTAAAATACTTTTTAAAAAGTATTTTATCAGGTTTTCATTTAAATGAACAATACAAGTGAGTATATCATTCAGAGAATACTATCAGCAGTATCATCTATAAATTTCTTTCAAAAGAACCAGTAAATAAATAGCATTATTATTGACTTTATTTGCTAATATACTTTAAATATTTTCCTGCATATTTATTAGCCATTTATCTTTAATCCATCAGTTATGTCTTAATTCCCTTGCCTTAAAATACTTGTTGGCATTATTATTATAAATATTTTGCTTTTTTGGGTCATAGCTGTTATTTACCTACAAGATTTTGTCAACCTGATTTTACATTCTGTACTTATGTATATTGTTTATTAATCACAGAAGCTCTTTAAAAATGTCTATGAGAACAAATTAATCTGATTCATCCCACCAGGTCTTCAGAAGTTGCAGGTGTCAAATATATGACAGCCTAAAATGTCATTAGGCAACTGATGCATGCAATAATAAATAAGGCATTTGAAAAGTGATTTTAGGTACTTGTATACAATTTTAAAATATTTCAGCAAAACTCAAGAATTGAAAAGATTTCAAAATTGTAAAACTAATAATACTTAAATTTTAAAAAATACCATAAAGCTCTTAAAGATATAGAGAAGTAAGATTGTCTAGAAAATTTGGGACCCAAAAAACAATGCAAAAAATTGTGGCTTTTTTCCCCTTAGACTTAAATCTAAACAAGCTAGTAACCTGAAAATGCCCAGACCAAAAAAATAAAAAAAAATAAAAAAATTCCCCAACAAAAGCTATTCTCTGTAGCTGAAGGACCAGGACAGAGATAGCCTAGCAAGACATATTACTTAATAACAAATGATCTAATCTAGTCAAGCAGCACAGAAAAAAAAAATTGGTTCTATCCTTATTCACACAAGCAAAGGGCAAGTAGGGAGTCTAGACTTCCACACTTAAAAAGCTATAACAAAATTCCTCAATTGAAATTTTTAAAAATACATGAAACAGAATAAAAATGAATATACAACATTTAAAAACTTTGGGGCAGAACAAAAAGCAGTATTAACAGGGAAAATAATTGTAGTAAATCTACCCTAATAAAAGAGAAATATGCAAAATTGACTGTACCTCTGCGATGCCCATGAGCCAATCAGGAGTGAGTATGCAAATTAACCCAACAAAGATGGCAGGTTAATTAGCATACACAGGCATGGAGCTGCCGGGTGGGGCAGGATGCCTGCTATGAAGGGGAGAGAGGGGGGCGGAGGGAGCTACAGGAGCAGCGCTCCTGCTGGAGTGAAGACTGAAAGCAGTGGCTGGAGCGAAGGCCTGGGTCCTGGGTGTCAGAGGAAAACTGGTGCCAGCAGCCAGGAGAAGAAAGGCCTATTCTTGCATGAATCTTTGTGCAACGGGCCTCTAGTTTATATATATAAGAAAATAGGAAATGTCTTAAAACAATTACTGAAGTCCACACCTCAAGTAACCAGAAAGAGAAGAGCACAAAAAAAAAAACACACTAAAGAAAGCAGCATAAATAATAAAGATAATAGCAAAAATCATTGAAATTTAAAATTGATAAAGTTAATGAAAGAGTTAGTTCTTTGAAAAGATCACTACAATTGACAACTCTCTAGTAAGAATGATAGGAAAAGAGAAAAAACAAATTAACAATATCAGAATTAAAGAAGTGAATTCACTGTAAACTTTATAGATATCAAAGAATACTAGTGAAGTACTATAAACAACATTACAAACAAAATGGACAACTTATACAAAATGGTCTAATTCTTTGAAAAAAACAAACTCTATAACTCTCCCAATATAAAATAGATAATCTGAATAGCCTCCTAACACCATAAAAGGGAATTGAATTCATAATTTCAAAATTCCCCTAAAATAAATCCCCAGGCCCACATGGTTTCATTGGTGAATTATCTCTAATCCTATATAGTAAAAGACTAATATGCAAATTAACCAAACAGTGGAACGATTGGTTGCTATGACACGCACTGACCACCAAAGAGCAGACACTCAACGCAGGAGCTGTCCCCTGGTGGTTAGTGCACTTCCACAGGGGGAGTCCTGCTGAGCCAGAAGCCCTGAGCCGGAATCATGGCTGGAGAGCACAGCAGCAGTGGCAAGAGCCTCTCCTACCTCCAGGGCAGCTCTAAGGATGTCCAACTGCTGGCTTAGGCCCGCTCCCTGCAGGGAGCAGTCTTAAGCTATCAGTCAGACATCCCCCGGGGACTCCTGGACTGCAAGAGGGCACAAGTTGAGCTGAGGAACCTCCCAAGTGCACAAATTTTGTGCACTGGGCCTCTAGTGTTTAAATAAGAATTAGCACAAATTATAAATTATTTCTTCCAAAAAGTATATAAAGAAGACTCTCCAATTCACTTTATAAAGTCATTATTACCTGTTACCAAAACAAGATAAAGATAGTAAAAAAAAACAAAACTATAGATTAACTAGAGGCCCGGTGCACAAAATTCATGCACAGGTGTGTGTGTCCCTCAGCCCAGCCTGCACCCTCTCCAATCTGGGACACCTCGAGGGATGTCCAGATAAGATCGGGCCTAAACGGGCAGTCAGACATCCTTCTCACAATCCAGGACTGCTGGCTCCCAACTGCTCACCTGCCTGTCTGCCTGCCAGCCTGATCACCCCCTAACCACTCCCCTGCCAGCCTGATTGATGCCTAATTGCTCCCATGCCAGCTTTTTTGCCCCTAACTGCCCTCCCCTGCAGGCCTAGTCACCCCTAACTGCCCTCCGCTGCAGGCCTGGTCCCCCCGCAACTACTCTCCCCTGGAGGCCTGAGTCTCCCCCAACTGCCCTTCCCTGCAGGCCTGGTCGCCCCCAACTTCCCTCCCCTGCCTGCCTGATCACCCTTAACTGCCCTCCCCTGCAGACTTGATCACCCCCAACTGCCATCCCTTGTAGGCCTGGTCCCTCCCAACTGCCATCCCCTGCTGGCCATTTGTGGTGGCCATCTTATGTCCACATGGGGCAGTCATCTTTGACCACATGGGACAGCCATCTTGTGTGTTGGAGTGACCGTCAATTTGCATATTATTCTTTTATTAGATAGGATAGAGGCCTGGTGCATGGGTAGGGGCCACCTGGTTTGCCCTGAAGGGTGTCCCGGATCAGGGTGGGGGTTCCCTTGGAGTGTTGGGCGGCCTGGGCGAGGGGCCTGTGGTGGTTTGCATGCCAGCCACGCAACCCGGTGATCCAAGAGGATGCCCTGGTATCTGGGATTTATTTATCTTCTATAATTGAAACTTTGTAGCTTTGAGCAGAGCCAAGCCTCCTGCTTGCTCCTTGGCCACAGCCATTTTTGTTGGGATTTATTTATCTTCTATAATTGAAACTTTGTAGCCTTAAGCGGAGGCCAAGGCAGGCCAGGGCAGGCTGAAAGTTTGGCTTCCTCCATTGCCGGGGAAACCCAAACCTCCTGCTCTCTCCCTGGCCCCAGCTATCTTGGTTGGGATAATTTGCATACTCGCTCCTGATTGGCTGGTGGGCATGGCTTATGGGTGTATCCGAGGTACGGTCAATTTGCATATTACTCTTTTATTAAATAGGATGTTCCCCATGAATATAGACATAAAATTCCTTTAAAAATATTAGGTCAAGTGTGTTTATAGTGCTGTTTAACTTTTCTAATCCTTATTAATTTTCTGTTCACTTATTTTATCAATTCTTTAGAGGAGTATCAAAATCTCTAATTACAGGTGTGGATTTGTGTATTTCTTCTTCCGTTCTTTTGGATTTTGTTCCATGTATTTTACAGCTCTGTAATAGGTACAAGAATCTTGTGGGTCACTGTTTTATTCTAATGAGCATCCTTGATGCTCCATGAATTCCAGGGCTTTCCACTCTGGCTGGTGGTAACACAGATTATTGTCAGTCCTCTCCTGCTCAGAGGGATTTTTCTTTGCTCTTTTTGGACGTTTTATTTTGCCACATCTGGTAGCTTTCTTATTTACAGATACAACTCAGTACCTTGCTGAAGACTCCAGGAAGACCACTTGTTGATATCCGGTGCAACTTTCCTTCCCCTGCTTCTTTTCCTTGTAAATTCCAGCCATTTTGGCTTTCTGGTTCTCCTAGTTTCATCTCTTCATCTCAGAGAGCTGACTGGGCATCACCAGGATCCCTTAAGACTTAGGTCTTCCTTTAAGACAGTGATTTTAAACCTTTTTTTTTTTTTTTTTTGCTATCTCAGGGCACACATAAAAGTAACTACTAAAATACTGTGGCACCCAGAAAAAATACCTTAATTTTTGATATCTGACAAAAAAAATAGGTATAATTTTGATTCATTCACACCAAATAGCTATTGTTGGGTTGCTTGCTCTCATTTTATTTATTTGTAATCTAAGAAAAAAGATGTCAGTACCCCTGACTAAATAGTCAGGTTGTAAAAATTCTGTGGCACACGTTGAAAATTGCTGTTATAGGCAATATGAGTCAAATCATATGGTTCTTGGCTTTTTTCATCAGACATTTCATTATCATGATATTCTCAAGATCCATCCATGTTGTTGCAAATGGCAGTATTTCTCTTTTCTTATGGCTGAGTATTATTTCATTGTATACATGTACCACATCTTCTTCATCCAATCATCTATTGAGGGACACTTCAGTTGTATTTACATCTTGGCTACTCTAAGTAATGCTGCAATTAACCTAGGGTTGCATATATGTTGCAACTTTTGCTTTGACACTATTTCTCTTTCTAGCTGTTCACTTTCTCCTCCAGTTTTTAACTTCCCAGGTCTGGACCTGGTCATCTATATCTTTTTAAACACTTTAAAATTGGTTCTGATATATAACTAGATTGGTCAACCATTGCTTTGTATATTAGCATAATCTTAAAATGCTGGGTTGGGATACATTTGCATGTCATGCTTTCCAAATATAGGGTGAATGTAGTATGTCCTGATATGTGTGAAATTCCAGCAGCATCAACTTAATAGAGTGGTTGCTGGCAGACAAAATGGCCCTGGTATAAAAGATTATACAGTACAACTATATCAAAGCTTTCTGGACTTTACTTATTTCAGTTCCCTGCAAAGTACCCCAATAAAAACTCGATATGAAAATAATATATATGACATATTTTTAAAATGTTTTTGTCTGAAAAGAGGAAATATATAATGAATAGATTAATCCAGGTAGTTTGCACCCAGCTACTACTTTGCCTCCTGGCTATGAAAACTTTATGAGGACCAAACAGCTAAACTACTTTTGAAGACTGTCAACTCTAAAGCACTATAGAAGCACAGGTGATGCTGCTGCTGAATGACTAAAAGGGTAACTAAATAATTTAATCTATTTGGGGGAAGGGGACATAAATTTTCACCATTGCTCATGTATAAAAACAAATCAGTCCCGGCCAGTGTGGCTCAGTTGGTTGGAATGTCTTTCTGTGCAAGAAAGGATGGCAGATGGTCAGGGCTTATACCCAGGTTTCCGGTTTGGTCTGGGTCTGGGCACCTATGGGAGGCATCCAATGGATGTTTCTCTCTCACATCAATGCTTCTCTCTCTCCTCTCTCCCCTTCTCTCTCATTCTGTCTCTTCCTCTCTCTCTCAAATCAATAAAAAAAAATATCCTCAGGTCAGGATTAAAAAGATAAATACATAAATAAGTATAGGTGCATCACATCTTCCATTATGATCATTCAACTAATTAATAATTTCCAATTATAGAAGTAAAGCCATTGCATGGCATTTAATTAATGGAGAATTATTTAGTGTAATAAATGTATTTAATTCTATACAAATCAGTTATAATCCAGAGGAATGGCCTCTAACAACTGTAATGAAATACATACAGAACATTTCAGTTACATAAAAGTGATCCTGTGATGTGTGTGTTTCTGTACAGCCAAACACTATAATGTGATATTGCTAAAACAATGAATCTGACAGTATGAATTAGTGGCTATCAATAGTTTAGCAGAAAGATAGGTAGAACAAAGTTAGAACATTGTTACATAGTAAGGAACCATTCATTCCATGCTAACAGATTTGTTTCTCCCATTATGACAAATTTAAAAAGATCACTATAAGCACAAAAGCATTAACATTCTGGCATGGAAGTTTAGATGTAATTTGGAACATTGCCAAACAGATTAATCCATTGTTTGCCAAGTTTTGTACATTATTATGCCAATTATAACTCATTATATTAAGAAGCTCTTGACATAGGAAAGAAAAATAAACTCCCAATCTTAAAAATTAATGCATTTGAAATTTCATATAGATCTATCTCTTATTGAAAATAAATGCATAAATAAATTCAGGAAAATCTTTATGAAAATGCAAGTGTCCATATGAGTCTTATGAATACAATTTAAAATTTTGGTTTTTGTTATCTTATTGCTTTTACAAGATAAAGATACTTTAAATAATAAAAATCCTGCATTAAAAATAAATTACAGGCTCCAGATGATGTAAACTTTATTAAAATAACTTAACTGTGAAAACTCTTAAAGATAATTCCTCTTAAATATAATTATATTTATTGCAATTAATTAGAGTCAAACTTTTTAGAGTGCAACATGAGATTGAAAGCTTATTAAGGTGGCATCTCTGCAGTAGTAAGGTGATGATGATAAAAAGGAGGAGGATAAATTATTAAGAACTTTGGCACTAGGAGGTTAAAACAATGTCTTTGTTTTCAGGCCAAGTGGGAAGTGTTGTTGGCACGTAAACTAATGACCATACCGGCTGGCTTTGAGTCTGATTCAATGTCATCTTGTCAGCTTTCTCCTCTACCTGCCAATGCAAGAAACACAGCAATTCTCTAAAGAAGCAATAACAATGAACAAATTGTTTCCTTGGTCAAATGTTATGTTGTCATCAGGTATCCATGGTCAAAGTAAAATGGACAGTTGATATAAAGCTGCGAAGGACAAAAACGATTTTCTAATAGCTCTTGCCAGTGACATGGATGGCAAAGAGTGCAGCTGTAAAAGATACTGGAGTTTAGAAAGTTAAGTGTTCGCTATATGCATTGTTTGAGTAATAAACCAGCTCCCCAAAACAAGCCAGGATATTAAATCTTTCTCCTTCAAAGTATTGAGAAACATTGATAGATATTTTAAAATCATTCTGTAAGTAAAAATATGACAAGAGAAGGAATGTTCTTTGAATTAGAAATATTCTGCATGTGAATACCACCAAGGTAACATGCCACGTTAAGTAAAGTTTCCCATGTCTGAACTATTCAAAGATTAATTTATTAAGCTATCTAGCTTCATATAACTTCAGCAAGACTGTTACCTGGTACTCTCTCATTAAAGAACATCCTTGGAATTGATATGAGCAAATACAAGTCAAAATAAAATGTCTGCATTACATAGAAATGCTTAGAAATAAGAGGACTTTAAAAATATTCTAGGTAATTAGGAAAGTTTTACTGGCCTTATTTCACCTTCTTTATAGATAAAATGACAGGCTTTGAATCCATGTCTAGCCCTAAAGTACTTTTCACATTTTTATCATGTACCAGCTGTAGGCTCAGAATAAGTTATTTTCTTTTAATATTTTTTTGAATTACAGAAAAGTTGTGAAGAGAGTTACAGTTCTCATATACCCACACTTAATTTCTCATTATTAATATTTTACATTGGTATGGTACAGTTGTCACAACTAATAAACAAATATTGATGCATGCTTATTAACTAAAGCCCATCCTTTATTTAGATTCCTTTAGTTATTTTAGTTTTACCTAATTTCCTTTTTCTTTTCTTTTTTTCTTTTTTTTTCTTTTTTGCTTCAGGGTCTCATCTAGGATACCACATTACATTTAGCCATCGTGTCTCTTTAGCCTCCTGTGTAACTTGGCCCTTTCTCAGACTTTTGTAGTTTTTGATGACAAGTTTCTAAGAGTACTGGTCAGATATTTTGTAGATATTTCCTCTCTGTTTTATGTTTCTGTCATGAGTAGGCTGAGGTTATGGGTTTGGGGAAAGACCCAGAGAAAAAGTTCCATTTTCATCACATCGTATTAAGGGTACATACTAGTAACATTGATGTTGACCTAATTTCTTGGCTAGTGTTTGTTAGGTTTTTCCACTATAAAGTTATTCTCTCCCCCATCTTTTTATCCTATACTCTTTGGAAAAAAAATACCTATGTACAGTCTATACTTAAGGAGTAGAGAGTTATGCTCCTTGAAAACAGAGTAAATGCAGAAATGTCTTGAAATTCTTCTGCACAGGAGATTGTTTCCTCTTCCCCATTTATTCAATCATGTTGAACTCAAGTATATTTATTTTATACTTTTAGTTATAATATAATTCTATTTATTTTGTTTGGTTGCAAACATTTTTCCAGCTTTGGCCATTCAGGGTATATTGGTTGGCCCCATTGACATATTCCTATTATCACGGGACTTTTTCATTGAACATTTTCTTGCTTTCTGATCTTACAAGATGCTCCAGGAACATCTCTTTACTCCCTGCCTCAGTCCTAGGTTCAGTCATTTCAAAAAGAGCTTCAGTTCCTTTTACTGGAGAATGATATTAGTAACCAAGATGTGGCTGCCTGGTGTCAGCACAGTTTTTAATATTTTGGATGATTCAAATGAGATATGTGAGATTTCCATAAAATAAGATAAAAAGAGCATATTATAGACGATCTTGCCAAAACCGGTTTGGCTCTGTGGATAGAGCATCGGTCTGCGGACTGAAAGGTCCCAGGTTTGATTCCAGTCAAGGGCATGTACATTGGTTGCGGGCACATCCCCAGTAGGGGGCGTGCAGGAGGCAGCTGGTCGATGTTTCTCTCTCATCGATGTTTCTAGCTCTCTATCCCTCTCCCTTCCTCTCTGTAAAAAATCAATAAAATATATTTTAAAAAATAGACGATCTTGTATATTTGGTAAAAGATATTGGACAGGATATTATGGCCTATAAAAATTCAGGGTCCTTTTTTAACGAAACAGATAAGTGATATCATTAAAATAATATGGACTAATACAACATGAACATTATGAACATATCAATAAAACTTTATGCATAGATGTATATTTAACAGACTCAAACATAGAACTTGGAAGTTTGCTCTTCCTTGGTATAGCTTATTGCCTGCTAAAGAGAATGACTGTTTGCACAACCTGATTCTTTAAATTTAATCATTCAAGCAGCATTATTTCATTAATGTATTTATTTATATTTTTTAAAATTCTTTAAAGTATTACATATGAATCCTTTTCCCCCATTGACCTCTCCCCGCTCATTCCCACCCTCCCAAAACATGCCCTCACCCCCCTACTGACTGTGTCCATAAGTTATGCTTATATGCATGCATACAAGTCCTTTGGCTGATCTCTCACATCCCCCGCTCCACACACACAAACACACACACACACAACTTTCCCCTGAGGTTGGATGGTCTGTTCAATGCTTCTATGTCTCTAGATCTATTTTAGTTCGTCAGTTTAAATTGTTCATCATATTCCACATTATTCAGATTTCAAAGAACTATTTGTTGGACATTTATTTATTCATTTAACAGTATTCACTAAGAACCTTATGGTTGCTTGGAAATTGCACATGGATTAAAATAAAAAATGTTCATACCCCTAAAAGCTTATATTCTATTGAAAAGAAACAAAACAATAAATAATGGCAGAGAGGATAAAGTTGCATGAAATAAAAACAAAAGAAGCATTCTATATGCCAATAACATCTCAGTAAAGCTGGGAAACAATGATTGTGCGAAGAAACTCTTTTGGAAAAGGTGGACAATCAAGACTTCTCTGATAATGTTATGCTGAAACAGAGACCTAATGTGCACACGGGTCCTGGTTCATAGCACCTGAAACAGTAACTGCAAAGGCCCTGATGTAGGTGTCTATTGGTCGGTTCAAGGACTTTACTGGCATCGTAAGACATGAACCCGATCACTGAGAGCTTTATTTATCTTTGAAGTGTGATTAGAGCACACTAGAAGGTGAGAAACGGAGGAGACACACATTTGGGCCTAATTCTCTGTCCTAAAATGAGGAGAACTGGACACAGAGCAGGTGTTGAGGGTAGCATATTCTATGTGCCAGCAATTGTATTAACCCCAATTGCACTAACCACACGAAATGGATAACCAAGCACATGATAATTTTATCAGGATGAAACTCACCATCTAGAGAGTAAGATGCTGTTTAACAATAGGCAGATGGAATAAGTAATGGGCAACTATGATAAGAAGGAGGAGGGAAGTTACATAATTTAAATCAGAAAGTCAGATGATGCCTGTCAGGAAATGACTTTGTAATCGAGCACTAGCAAGGGAAAGATTGGGAAAAGGCTATGAGTGAAGGCTGTGAGGCAGTAAGGGGCATGGCTAGAGGTTGACAAGCATGGAGGATGAGGCTGAAGTGCACTTTCAGTGAAACAAATAAAATAAAAAAAACTCATTATATGTGTTTTTATGTGGGTACATTTAAGAAAGAATGTGTGTATGAATATATGTGTTGAGTTATCAATGTAATTGAAATCTTGAAGGAAGTAGTGAATCTTTAAATTTTTTTCAAAATAACTTTAACAGGGCCTTTGATAATTAATTTATTCACTTTCCTTATTTAAAACTCAACATTTTTCTTTCCTTTTTCTATTAGCGACTAGCTAATTGTATACTAATTAATATAATAAATGATTATTATCATGATAATTTTTGTGCTCTAAAAGAAAAAACCAAGCATGAAAGACTAAATAAATACCCTCATGTGGGCTTCTCTAAACTATCTCCAAACAACCAAACATGAGCAAAGGTAACCTAACCTGAAAAACAATAAACGGTTATTTATGTATTTTTAGCTCTGTGTATATGCTTCTGAAGTAGGTGTTTTTCACCATGAATGAAAACTAATCCATTAGGCCACTTTATTTATTACTTCTAATATCTCAAATCTAAAGATGTAAAATTTTGCAATGCTTTCTGTAGTGAATAGAAAGATCTGAGCAGATAAAAGTGACATAGATCAAATTTTAAAGTCCTCTGGTAAATATGCCTTTAAAATGGATGTGTAAGAAAAGTCATCCCTTGTGTAACACCTTTCAATTGCTGGCACCATATGCCCACTTTGCTCAATATATCTTATGTGAATGACCTGCAAGAAAACTCAAATCATAGAAAGGTGTCAGACAAGTTCCTAATCCCTAAAAATATTCCATTTGTGAGAGCCAGTTTCAAGGTATTGCTGAGACTGTAGTTGGGATTGCTTAGGAGTAAGGGTATAATGAAAGATCCTGAAAAGATGAAATATTTTCTTCTTTTAGGTTTTTCCAATAATTTTCTTGTTTTACTCCATTCCTCACCTCGGATTATGGAGATTGTGACTTCTGCAGTTTCATAAATAACATTTGTTTTGCAGAAACAGAAAGCAGATTCTTGCTGTTATTCAGGTTTGACATAGAGGTGAGTTATTACTACTGTAATGATTCTTGGAAAGCAATGGTAATTCAAATTTCCACGTTCATCAGGGTCTGGATAGGGAGAAATACAAGTATAATATATTATATTTTTATCTTATTTGTAATATATATATATATATATATATATATATATATATATATATATATTATATCTGTATGTCTATTTTTTTCAAGCAGAGCTCACCTCCTTATCAAGGATTCTATGAAAAAGTTACCATAAAATTCTGAGGAGCTTGTACTATAGGAATATAAACCAAACCTAATTTCTGGTAGATTCCAACAGAAATTAGATTCTAATAGGAAAGTTGTCTTCAAAGATATATCTTCAGATTTTCCTTTGTGCTCAGAGGATTCTTTTGATTCTGTAATGCAAAACTTCTCAGAGTTCAGGCCATCAGATACATAACAAAAATAACTAAACATATCCCTTTTTTGTGTGACAATTTTGTTTAGGGAAATCTCTGGGCATTGATTTTGTTAACCTAAACACTGAGCTATTCTTATATTCATATTTTCTGTAAATAGAGATAGATTGATTTTTTTCATTTCTAATGGTATGCTCTACCTATTACTTATCTTGCTTAATTACAGTGATTAGGAATTACAGTGTGATGTTGAATCCATGATGAGGAAGGACATTATTATCCTGTTTCCTATCTTATTGAGAAAGCATCCCATTTTTACTGTTAAGTATTATATTAAATGGAGATTTCCTTCTATTCCAAATTTGTTCAGAATTTCTATCATTAAAAAGATGTTCAGTTTTAACAAATAATTTTTATTATATATTTTTGTTGTTATTTCTCACCTAAGGATATTTTCCCATTGATTTTTAGAGAGAATGGAAGGGGGCAGGGGTGAGGAGAGAGAGAGAGACATCAAATGTGAGAAAGACACATCATTGATTGCCTCCTTCATGTGCCCTGAACTCGGCCAGGGATCAAACCTGCAAACCAGGTATATGGCCTGATGGGAATAAACCCAAGACCCTTCGGTGCTCCAGCTGGCATTCTAAACACTGAGCAAACATTGGCCAGGACTATTATACCTTTTGAGATGATCAGAAATTTTTATCTTTTCTCATCTTAGCACTTATGTGATAAATTTATGTGTAACCACTGTTATAGATGCATCCTACAAATTTTGATATGGTTTATTTTTATTTTCAATTAGCTCAAAATGGTGGGGTTTTTTTTGTTAGTTTGTTTGTTTTTCAATTTCACTTGACACTCCCTTTTTAGCCCATTAATTATTTAGAAGTGTGAAGTTGAATATACAAATATTTTAGGATTTTCCAGGTATCTGTTATAAATTCCTAGCTTAATGTCATTATTTTCAGAAAATATATTTTGTATACATCTTATTCTTTAATATTTTTAAGTATTTTGTTCTTAAAATATGGTATATCTCAGTGCATGCCTTATGTGTCCTTAAAAAGGTGTATTCAATGTGTTCTTGATAATAATGCTGTTGTTGGGTGAAGTCCTCTGTATATATTAGTTAGGTTATATTGCCTGATGGTGTTGTCTATGTGTTTCATATGTATACCAATTTTCTGTCTTCTATATATATATATATTATTATTATTGAGAGGGAGATAGAGATATAACACTTTCTTGGTGTTCTTGAGCTTATTTGATTTGTGAGAATTCTCTGTCATTAATTTTGGCAAATACTTAACTACTATAATTCAAATATCTCTGCCTCATTCTCCCTCTCTTATCCTTCTGGGATCTTTCTTAGACTTGACTGATTCTTTTCTAGGCTAGATCAGCCAACTACAAAGTCATTGAAGGCTTTCTTTACCTCTGTTTCTGTGGTTTTTATTTTTTGCATTTGTTAGGATTATTCTTAAAGTTTTCATCTCTCTGCCTAAATTATCCATCTGATCTTTCATGCTGCCTGCCATTTCTATTTGAGCCTTTAACATGTTATTCTCACAGATATTTAAAATTCCATTAGTTCCAAAATGTGTTTCATGTGTAAGTTGTTGTGCTGAGTACTTTGTTTCTTGAAAATGTGTTTTCTTGCTTTTGAATATGTTTTGTTTGTTTGTTTTTTAAAGCTGGACATCTTGTGTGGAGGAAAAAGAGACTAAGGCAAATAGATTGTATGCTTTAAAAGGGGCACATCATTCCTTCATCAAATCTTACAGTGTGAAGGTTGGAATTAACCTAGTGAAAAATGTGGCTGGCTTTGTTGGGTTTTAGGTTTATGGCTACTATTGTTACCCTCAGGTCAGCCCAGGCTTTAAGTTCCTCTGTTTGCCATTAATACAGGGTATGGGTACATGTGCCAGTTTTTCTCAATAATCTCCATCTCCAGCTGGAAGTCTTTGCCTTGTTCTGTGTGTCAGGGAGGTTTGTTCATGCACTTCACCTCTCCTGGAAGTATTGCGTGCTCACCTGTGATTTGGTGCTTGTGAGCTCAGACGGGGGAGTGACTCTCTGCTGTTGTGATTAAGCCTCAGACTTCCACAGGCACTATAATCCTCGGTATCAGGACTGTGGCCTTCTCAGAAGCCCGGAGTCTTCCTGAGCGAAAGTTCTAGGCCCAACGGATCTTCCTGATCTTCCTTCAGGCCTAAAGTTTCTTTCATTTACTTCTCTCAGCTGTGATATGTTTTTACCAGACTCCTTAGAGAAACGAGGTGTTTCCTTTATAGATTACTGATTTTGTTTCTGGGAGATGCATCAAAAACTGAAAACTCTGACATTGTGCCCTACCTAAAGCTACCAGATTACATCGCCTCACTTTCCTGGACGCTGGCAGGAAATGTGAAAACCCTGGGTCCAAGGCAGAAGACTGACTCACAAAAGAGCAAGCAGCATGACCTTCAGGTTCACACTGGCTCCCTTTGCTCCACTCCCCTCCCCGCAACCCCACTCCCCCAGTCCCATGGGACAACACAGTGTTAGGCTAGGTGTCACAGGTAAGGAGCTCCAAACCTAGGAAGCTATAGTTATATGAGGGTCTGCAAGCAAACATTCTAATCTTTGCCCCAGTAGGATCCTTGGCTTCAAATCCTGAGGGAGACACTATATCTTCTAAGGCTGTTCACTATAGATTTTATTGGAAAGTAGCCCAGAACGAAAGGGTATTTGTTATCTGTGCCTCTACTTGCAAGATGTGTAGAAACAGAGAGATTCATGAAAAACTTTTGCCAGCAATAGGAAGATGAAGGAGAATGGTTTAGACATAATTTAGTTTCTCTTTCCCAGCAGCTGCTGTTCTCTTAATCCAAGCACCATGAAGGGACTTTCTTAAGGAATCTTGCCAAGGGAGATTTAAGGCAAATAAACTGACAAAAAAGACACTTTATATTTGCAGCCCTCACAGTCTCCGCACTCTTCCCCTAGCCCACAATCAGTGTCCATCAACTTGTGAGCTATTATTCTTGCTGAATTTTCCTTACAGGGCTCAGACTGATTATTTCAGTCCCAAGTAAGAAAATGCTCACACCCTGTATCTCTCTTTGGGTGGCTGTCTCTGAGATTATATGCTAGTTGGTTGCCCTGCAACCTTAGCTCTAGTGAGCTCAAGAAAACCTGTGGACTTGCAGATTATATTGCTGTTTTGTTATAAGGGTGGCAACACACTCTTTCTAGCTCTCTTCATTGATGAGTAAAAACTTCAAGTCTTGTTATTTCCGATTGTTTTAATAGCAATTGTTTGATTTAAATCTACATCTATTCTACATCACATTGGCAGAATGAGTTCAAAGAACATTAAAAATGAAAATCTACCATTAAGTTTGAACTTTTAAAAAAATGTAATGTGTGCTCATACTCTATTACTGTTACATTTTCAGGAGCTTTTAAAACCTGTTATCAGACCTAGACATGACCACATTTGCTTATTATTTGGTAGTAGACAATAATAGTCAGTTGCTTATAACCCAAGCTATATTTTCTCATTTGAACAATTCTATACTATGAAATAAGTCAACAGAAGCCTATTATTTTATTTTCATATCTAGTTAGGGACTAACATTCTGCCTCTCTAGTCGGCTACCTCACATACCAAAGGTTTATGCAGGTTTTTCTTTTACTTCAACTGTTTTCTCAAAGTCTCATTGTTTTCACACACAAAATATATATATAAAAAATAAAAAGCAGTATCTGGGATGCTAGCCAAAGGAATCAGACCGAGCACCGAATCTTGGTCCTCTGCCCACCAGGAATGCTTGGTGAGACCAGCTTAATTTTGCCTGTGACAGTCCATGCTCAAAACCTGGATGTACCAGTAGTTGTTTTAAAATACATGTCAGATGTATAATCTTTTGTTGTATAGCCATAGACAAATGATTTAATAAGTCACTATATAAAGAATGAAATGTAAATGTATAGAGAAAAAAAATAGCCTACTTAACTTGTAGCATGTGAACAGCAATCATTTTAAATATGGAAAAATAAACTTGCATATAATAGCATAAAGAATATACCATAGCAAAAGACCTAGAATCATCCCTAGTATTTTCTTTATGCGTCTTTCTTAGCTTAGAAATGATTTTTTTTGTTTTATTTAAAGCAACCTATTTCCTATTACTTTTAGAAGGAAAGTACGGTCCTTTAGATTGTCAGATTTTTATGGATTATGTCTTATTGAAGTAGCAATTTATAAGTACTTACTTTCTAGTTTTTGAACTTTGACGGCAGCTAGGTATTTCCTGTCTTAGGAATACATTTTTAAAATTATTTTCATTAATTTTCTTTGTGAGTAAATTATATCTACTTTGATGAGCAAAGGAAAAGAGACTTGTGATTTTCAGAAGTGATAATGTACAAGTCATCACCAAGGAAGACTGAGGAGAGAAGAGAAAAGAGGAGGGGAGGGGAGGGGAAGGAAGGGGAGGATTCCTTAAACTGTTGTCACAGACTGGGAAGTTCTACAGAATCGTGTTAGGGACAAAGGTTACTCGGGCATTAGCACTCTGTTATAGCCGATATTCATTGTTCTGGAACATTTGACAGCAGAAATTTAAAAATCAAATATAATTCCTCCCAACATTGTAATGCTGCCTTTTGTGGTGACTATGGTAAATATACCAGTAGATGTTATATCCATTTCACTGTGAGTGCAAGGTTTATTTGACAATGATAATATTGATTCTTTTAATGAGAATTTAGTTACCTATTTTGCTTGACACAAGTGACAAAATCCTGTTTTAGAATAATTTTGACTATTCTGGGCATATTAACAAGCATAATGGGTGGTGTTATCAATGAAACCATTAGGACT
Organism: Cnephaeus nilssonii; assembly: GCF_951640355.1. NCBI lineage: Eukaryota > Metazoa > Chordata > Mammalia > Chiroptera > Vespertilionidae > Cnephaeus > Cnephaeus nilssonii. Next base: position 64,827,784 of record NC_137079.1, on the reverse strand, counting down.
GTTTTAAAGGAGATATATTTATTTCAAGAAATATTGAATAGTTAGCAGGAATCTCTGCAAGACGGAACTGCAGATTTAAAGGGCATTTAGGTAATTCTGCATATGATAAGTATACAATAAGCATACATGTTAATATTTAAAGTAAATATTGTCCTGGTACAAAATAGGCATTTAATGATCATTTGTTTGATTTGTGTATGCATTTTTTTATAAAACAGAGAGAAAATACCACAGGGTTTAAGAGTTGAAATTCAACCACTTTTTTATGGAAAGGGAGTAACTTAGGTGAACTTTGAAGAATTAAACAAAAGATAATATTCTAAAGAAGGATTCGGATAGTGGGAATGAGAAATAAAAGTGGAATGAAATGTCAAGAGAAGTGATTAGTCTTGAAGTGATCAAGGAAGCTGGGAACCAGGATTACAGAAGACACTTAAAAGTGAATGACCAATCTTCCAAGAATAGTGACAAGGAACAGGGTGAAGGCTAAAATCTTGAAAACAGAAACTGTGTGTCAGTCAATGCTTTATTATTAGTATTTGGACCTGTGCCTAGCACACAATATTAATTCAAAATCATTGTAAGGGCAGACATGGAAGGAAGGAAGGAAGGAAGGAAGGAAGGAAGGAAGGAAGGAAGGAAGGAAGGAAGGAAGGAAGGAAGGAAGGAAAGCAGGCAGGCTATAAAATTCCTTGTGATATGACAGGTCGTCCTGTCATGAAAGATCTTCAAAAGAGAGGCTATTTGTGAGGAGAGAGGTGGCAGAACAATTATTGAGATTGAGGAAAGTGTGGGTGGCATGGAAAACACTAATGTTTCCCTTTGGCAGGAACATTTGCCAAGAATGACAGAATAGCCTACATTAGAGAATGTACAAAGAGACATTCAGTAATGCAATTAAGGTTCAGTTATTGAAATGAAGTGAAATAATGTACAACAATGAAATACTAAACGTAGAATAATTAACTGTGTCTCCTCTCCACTTGAGCACTCATTCAGCAAAACTATTAGTTACAACTTTCCTAGCTTGGCAGTTTTATTTGAATCCATACTCAGCAAATTGTTAGATCAGTCTTATCTCTGACCAACAAAATAAATGTTTAAACATCACGATATCCTAATGGATCCTAAGCTGACATTACCGGCTCAGCTGAAAATGCAACTTTTTCAAGCACACTGTTGGGAGGTCCCATATAAGTTAGGCCGATGATTTAACTCATTCAATCATGTGCCTGTGAATTCTTTCCCAAATCCCACGGTGACTTTATTATCAATTCACAGGTGCTACACCATTTGTTATAAGAACAGTATTTGCAAGTTAAAGAAAATGCTTTGACATTTGGGTACTTTGACATTTAGCACTGATATTAATGATGCTATAAAATTGTCATGCAGAATACTATTTACCCATGGAGTGATGCTTGTTAATTACAAACATTATGTAATCTGTTTTAGATGTAAAAGGTTATGTGTTCTTTTTATTTTGCATTCTTATGAAATATAAATCAGCACAGAAGCAGAACCATTATAACTCAAAGGTGAACTTTAAATAGGATTTTAACCTCAGGGATTTGCATGTCAGAATGAATTTGAAACTATTGAGAGAATCAGGAATGAGATATATTTTCTGTAAGCAACAGCATTGCTTTTGCAAAACTCATATCTCCCCACATATACTAAAGAAAATACAAAGGTGAAAATCTTCAGATTACTGGCATAGGAGATTTTACCTGAATATGTGATTTAATTAAATGCAAATAGAAAAAAAATCCTCTGGTGTAAGAATATGAATATTTAACGAGACATTTTTAAAGGAGAATTATTGACACAATGTATTTCAACAGCAGCTGACAAAGGGGCTTCAGATGCAACATGATTCCAATCCAAAGTGGACAGAGTCTCAAGACTTGGAAAATACTACTCTACAAGCACTTGGAATTTATGCAAATGAGAACATTATTATGTTTATATTTTCTTTAATGCTCTGTTCTCTGTTATACATAAACATAAAGATATATTTATACCCAGTGATTTTCTTACATATAACATATCAGTATTTATTCTAGATTAGTAGACATCACTATGTTGACATAAGAGTTTCATCATAAGGTTGCATATCATACGTCCTCACATATAGACTCCAGACCTGGAGCTTGATTTTTTGGGAGCACATACTCATTATATTTAAGAATCCATGTTTATTTTTATACAGGGGAGTCAATGTTTTGGTCTCCCTCTTATTTTTTTCCATAAAATAAAGAGTGAAATGTGATTGTAAAGTTATTTTTTATCATTCTGCTTCTGGTATTATCCTCTCTAATAAAATGGTAATATGCAAATTAACCATCAGTCCGCTACATAAGCCACGCCCACCAGCCAATCAGGGCGAGTATGAAAATTAACCCCCATCAAAGATGGCTACAGCCACAGAGAGCAAGGTTTCCCAGGTAACAGAGCAAGCCAAGCTTTCCGATAGCTGTTGCAGGCCTAAGCCTCCACTCAAGCTACAAAGTTTCAATTATAGAAGGTAAACAAATTCAAACAAATGGAGGCAGAATGGAGCTTGAGAGAGCAGGCCAGGGTTGCTGGCGGCAACAGGGGAAGCAAAGCTTTCCACACACCCTGTCCAGGCCCAGCCTCCGCTTAAGGCTACAAAGTTTCAATTGTAGAAGGTGAATTAACTGCCACAGAAATGGCAGCAGGCTTGGCTCCGCTCCAGGCTACAAAGTTTCAATTGTAGAAGGAAAATAAATTCCAGATACCAGGGCCTCCCCTTGGGTCGCCAGAGTGTGTGGCTGGCCTGCAAACCACCACAGGCCCCTCACTCAGGCCGCCCCACGCCCCTAGGGAATCCCACCCTGATCAGGGACACCCTTCAGGGTAAACCAGCTGGCCCCCACCCGTGCACCAGGCCTCTATCCTATCTAATAAAAGAATAATATACAGATTGATCATCACTGCAACACACAATATGTCTGCCCCCATGTGGTCAAAAATCCTGCCCCCATGTGGACACAAGATGGCCACTACAAGATGGCCAGCAGGAGAAGGCAGTTGGGAGGCACCCGGCCTGCAAGGGAGGGCAGTTGAGAGGGACCAAGCCTGCAAGGGAGGGCAGTTGAGAGGGACCAGGCTTGCAAGGGAGGGCAGTTGGAGGTGATCAGCCCTGCAGGAGAGGGCAGTTAGGGGTGACCAGGCTGGCAGAGGAGGGAAGTTGGGGGCAAACAGGCTGGCAGGGGAGCAGTTAAGCATCAACCAGGCTGGCAGCGGAGTGGTTAGGGGTGATCAGGGTGGCAGGCAGAAGCGGTTAGGGGCAATCAGGAAGACAGGCAGGAAAGCAGTTGGGAGCCAGCAGTCCTGGATTGTGAGAGGGATGTCCGACTGCCCGTTTAGGCCCGATCCCACCAGGATCGGGCCTAAACGGGCAGTCGGACATCCCTCCAGGAGTCCCAGATTGGATAGGGTACAGGCTGGGCTGAGGGACAACCCCCCACCGTGCACGAATTTCGTGCACCGGGCTTCTAGTTAAAACATAAAATCGTTCTATGTTTAATTCTAGTAAATGTTATATTTAACCTGAAACATCCCACATACATGAAGTTATAGAACAGTGGCTTATGAAGGAAATTTAAAAACAACTCATTTTCCTTTTCTCAACTAAACGGAAAATGAGGCCCAAATGTGTTAATTGAAATTTAAAAGATATAATTTTAATATTCACAGTAACTAGTGATTTGACTGAAGAATTACATGATATGACCTATACTAGGTGTTACATTTCATACTGATGAATTAGACTATTCCATAGAATTAATTACTAATTTACTTGTTACCTTGTTTCCTCCCATCAATATTGTTGAATGTTCTTTATGATTATGTTAAAAGCAAAAGAAATTGCATACATTAACTCATTTCATCAATTAGAGGGAAAACTAGAGAATCAAAAGAATGTTTCCAAAAGTCGGGGCCATTTACTGTTGCCATGTAATAACGTGGTGGTGAAAATGATAAGGTTCTGTATGTATTTCAAAAATACAGCCATCAGGTTTGATGATGAGTTTGGAGTTGGCACAAAAGAGAGGAGGTAAACAAAGTCAGTATGAAGTACTGTGATGAAGAAACTCTGTCAATAGAGATATACGTGTTGTGTGCTGGCACACAACAAGGAGCAGCTTCCATTTACCAATATGAAGAAAGACAATTTCTATACATCAAGAAACATTAATAAAGTATAAAAGGATTTGTAATAATCAAAATTATTTAAACCAAAAATATTTGTATTTGAGAAATTATTAAAGCAGAAATTCTCTAGTTTGTATATATCAAAAGGCTATCAGCTGTCTAGGTAGATGTGTGAAAGCTAAGAAGGCTATTTATGTGGAGATTAAATATAATTTCTAATGATGATGTTAGGTTCATGGAAAAATATAAACACAATTATAACATAAATAGAATAAATGTGTGTTTCAAAAAGTACTGATAACTTTGCATATGTCACCATACATTGTGATACTGTGACTGAGATTTTTATAAATTAGACTTTTTTCCAACATTCCAACTTAAAAAAACCCACTTGTAGAATCTCTCCAAAGTTTAATTATTATTGTAATTAAACATAGAAACTGGCCAGAGCGGATAGACTGTTAAACAAATGTTTTATTTTTTTACAGCAAATCTTATTGCATAATTATTGCATTGGGTTATTTGTAAATATAAAAATGTAGAAAGACAGGATTAACAATTACTGAGCAACTAATACATAATAAAGGTTTTAATATGTGACATTTTAGTTTTCATAATAACCCTATGTCTGTATTTGATAATATCTCCATATTAAGATGAGAAAATTATATAGGGAGTTCAGAAAGATTTACATAACTTGCTTTTAGTTTTCTCTTATAATAAATGGTGGAATTAATAGGTAAAGCCAATTTAGATCCACTATGAAGCCTCCTTTGAGTAATCTTGGCTAATTAAACAAATTAATTTTACAGACATGGAAGTATTCTGCCATTATAGATAACCAGAAAAAATGCTATTTTGATATTATTCTTCATTGATATATCATTCTTAGAAAGAACAGGTAGCTAACTATTTAATTAAAAATGAAAATTATCAGTATTTGCTGAATAATTATATTCTCTTATTTTACTCCTTATCCTCTGTTTATGCAGTTTGAAAATATTAATTTATCCTTACCTATTTTCTCATATTCTGAATGATGTGTCAAGCTGAATGATTTCACCAAGCTGTTGATAACATTATATGCCACCTTACACTTGGGAACTTACTATTGTCTACAATTTAATTACTGAGTTATCACATATTTTCCATGCACATGTTCATAAATTGAATCTATTGTCAATCATTTATTTTTCCTTCTGTGCCAAAAATAACAAAATCTATTTCTACCAAATGTTGCTGAAATAATTCTTCTTTGTTGCCTTTAGGATGATTATAGAATGTTGTCTTTATTGTTTGTCATTGTTTTCAAACACATTTGGAAACATTGTTGTCACTTGCATAAGACATCAGGAAAGCCTTACTGGTTTGATAAGTCTCATTCTGGGAAACAATGATTTAAAATGATGAGGGAAGCTAAAATTAACTTTAACTCAGTTTTCTTGTTCAATGATTTTCATTCATGTCTTTATTAAAGGCTCATATTACATTCAATTTAAACCACATTCAATAAGACACTGGCTGCTGTCTCATCCCCCTCCCCCAGTATAGCTGATGCTGCATTGCCAAGATATTGCTTTCTAACAAGCAGACTGTGGTTAAACCGGATGCAAAGGGGAAGCGGGTCGTCATGAGAGTAGAGTTTAATATTCCTATGAAGAGCAACCAGATAACATGACCAGAGGATCAAGGCTGCCATCCTAAGCATCAAATTCTGCTTGGACAATGGAGCCAAGTCCTTTCTTATGAGCCACCTGGGCGGGCCTGATGTTGTCCCCATACCTGACACGTACTCCTTGGAGTCCGTTGCTGTAGAACTCAAATCTCTGCTGGGCAAGGATGTTTGTTCGTGAAGGACTGTGTGGGCCCCAAAGTGGAGAAAGCTTGAGCTGACCCAGCTGCTGGATCTGTCACCCTGCTAGGGAACATTTGCTCTCATGTGGAGGACGAAGGGAAGGGAAGGGAAAGGATGCTTCCGGGAACAAGGTTACAGCCCAGCCAGCTTAAGGAGAAGCCTCTGAGCCTCATTTGCCAAGCTAGGGGGTGGCTATGTCAAGGATGCTTTTGGCACTGCCCACGGAGCCCACAGCTCCATGGTGGCAGTTAGTCTGGAGGCATTTTTTGTGAAGAAGGAGCTGAACTACTTTGCCAAGGCCTGGGAGAGCCTTCCCTGGCTCTCCTGGGTGGAGCTACAGTTACAGACTAGATCCCGCTGAGACCACTCATACGCTGGACAAAGTCAATGAGATGATTTTTGGTAGTGGAATGGCTTCTACCTTCCTTAAGGTGCTCAACAACATGGAAATTGGCATTTCTCTGATGAAGAAGGAGCCAAGATCATAAAAGACCTGATGTCCAAAGCTGCGAAGAATGCTGTGAAGATTACCCTGCCTGTTGACTTTGTCACTGATGACAAGTTTGATGAGAATGCCAAGACTGGCCAGAAGGACTGAGACTTCTGACACACCTGCTGGCTGGCGGGGCTTGGACTGTGGTCCTTAGAGCAGCAAGACATATGCTGAGGCTGTCGCTAGAGCCAAACAGATTGTATGGACTGGGCCTGTGGGTTTATTTGAATGGGAAGCTTTGCCTAAGGGACCACACCCTCATGAATGAGGTGGTGAAAGCCACTTCCGGGGGCTGCATCACCAACATAGGTGCTGGAGACACTGCCACTTGCTGTACCAAATGGAACGTGGAGGGTAAAGTCAGCCGTGTGAGCACTGGGGATGGTGCCAACGTAAAGCTTCTGGTGGTGAAGTCCTTCCTGGAACAGATGCTCTCAGCAATGGTTAGTACTTTCCTGCTTTTGGTTCCTGTGCACAAGTTAACCTAGTGCTTTCCACATCTCCACTTGGTGTGAGCTAAAATCTTCCTCCACGTCAACATTCACCTAGTGACCAAGAGAGGCAGCCTCAGAAACAGCATCTTGGCTCATCTTTACTGCACCCTGCATTTGCCTACATTCTTCAAGATCTCACTTGAATCTCTTAGTGCATTCCAAAGTGCATATATTTATATTTTGTCAGTTAAGAGAAAGTGAGCTATTAATTCCCTTTTTGGAGTAGCTTATTCTGATGAATTTTGTCATTGTTTTACTACTCAGCATGGAAACAAGATGATATTCTAATTGCAGAGAGGTGAAGTTTGTGATTGTTAAATAAATAATAAAACCTGTCCATTGAAATTGGGGGGAAATAAACCACATTCAATCCACTGTGACAAGCTCTGGCCAAATTTTCTAAAAATATAAAACCATCTTTACCAGAAACAGCTTTCACTCTATATTATTTTATTCAAACCAAAACACCTCATATTTTATCACTCTGACTCTGGGAGGTTATATATAAAAGTAAAGTAGATTTTTGTATCAATCTGAATTTGGGAATATTAATTAGAGTTTTTAACTTTTCTCATCAATGATTAACTACCTAATAATATAACATAGTGTTGCAGGTGATACATTGCAAAAAATTGTTCTCTCTTTCTCTTTTTGTCTCCTTTAAGATACACAGGAGAACATTAGCTTCTGAGTCCTTGATACAAGACTAATGAAGCTGCTCAGTCATTTAATTTATAGCTTTTTCAGATAGTGCATGATGTCATCTTATATTATCTACTAAATTCTCTAATCAGGGTTTCTCAGGTTAGTCATTTAATAAAGTTGTATTTTACTTGAAAGTGAGTTTATGAATTCAGTTGCTATTATAAATTGTGGTGCTTTCCTAACAAAATTTGAGAATTCAGGATAAATGAGACTATGTTGTTTCAGGTTAAATACAGTAGTTTTGACCTTACAATAAAACTTTCCTCCTGAAAACCAAATGGTCATCACATATAACACAAGATTAATGTTAAATGAAACTACTAGTATTTCAAGTAGCCTTTTAGAATTGTAGTTTATCTGAAATAAGTTAAATGTGACAGGTTATATCTAAGGGTAAAACCACCAGTGAAAGAATTCTTTCAACATCTTAAAACTGAAGAAGGAGCTATGGCATGACCGGTTCTGTGATAATCTTGTATTTGTCATATGAACCTCCTCAGGGAAATGTGGTCTTCTTATTGCTGTTCTTGTCTCTCACTATATTATATACAAGGAGGAAGGGCATTAACTTGAAAGCAGAAATAACTATTTAACTTGAATACTTGAGATTTCTTCTCAGAAAAGATACCTATTGCTTGGGATAATGTAGTTGGAAAGATTACCATATTACTAACCCTCCATTCTAGGTTTGTTCAAATAAGATAATTTAATTAAAACCCCAGTGGTGGCTCAGCATCAGAGAGTTTATTGAGACTACATTATTTTTGTCCCACATAGAACTAATTTTGCTTCCATTCCATCAGCCTATATTGACAGACACTGAATACACATCCCCATGAAACTCATTATTGAATTTCCTGTAGAACTGTTGTTGAGGATGTCAGTCTCTGTAGTGACTGAGGAGAGACAGTTCTCTCATAATACATTGATGCATTTCTTGTGAATTCTGTTTTAATCTTCAAGTCACTTCTAGTATGCATTTTCACATTAAACTTGAAATTTACTCAATAAATATTATCTTGTTATCCTATTTTCCATATTCTTATTTTCTTGACACAACTATATAAACTAAAATATTTTGTATACTTTCAACAATTTAATTCAAAATAATTATGAAGCAGATAGCAGCATAATCCAACCTAATAATAGACAAACATGCAAATTGACCACACCTCCACTATGCCCACAGCCAATCAGAGCGAACAAGATGGCGGTTAATTTGCATATGCAGGTGCTGAGCTGCCTGGGTCCTGTAAACATCCTCTGGACCCAGGCTGCTCAGAGCCTGTAGGCCCGTGCTTACATCCTGAGCAGCAGGGGCCCAGAACGCTCCCTGGCCACTGGGAGCCTTGGCAGGGCGGGAACATCCATAGCGGGAACATCCCGCTATGGCGACGCAGGAATGTTCCCGCCCCCAAACACTTGCAGAGGTCTGGGGTCTGGGAAACATCCTCCAGACCCAAGCCGCTCAGAGCCTGTAGGTCCTTGCTTAGGTCCTGAGCAGCAGGGGCCCCAGAACGCGGCCTGGGTCCCATAAACATCCTCTGGACCCAGGCTGTTCAGAGCCTGTAGGCCCGTGCTTAGGTCCTGAACAGCAGGGTCCCAGAATGCCTCCTGGCCACTTGGAGCCTAAGCGTGCAGGCGCCAAGGGGCTGGGTCCCACAAACATCCTCAGGACCCAGGCCAGTCCGAGCCTGTAGGCCCCTTGCTTAGGTCCTGAGCAGCAGGGGTCCCAGAACGCCCCCTGGCCACTTTGAGCCTAGAGGTGCAGGCGCCAAGGGGCTGGGGGCGGGGCGGGGCGGGAACATCCCGTGTCACCATAGTGCCCCCAGCCGCTTGGGAATGCTCCAGCACCAAGAGGCAGTTTGGGTCCATGCCCCCAGCCTGGCGCACATGATGGGGGGCTGGCTGCTGGCCTCTGGGGTGTGGAGACCCCGGCGGCCACCGCTGCGTGCGGCCCAGGGGTCCCTGCATGCCCCCCAGCCTGGCGCCCATGGTTAGGGCTCATACAGGAGGCAACCAATAAAAGTGTCCCTCTCACATTGATGTTTCTCTCTGTCTCTCCCTCTCTCTTCCACACTCTCTAAAAATCAATGGGAACATACCCTCAGGTGAGGATTAAAAAAAAAATGCATATCCTATGAAAGACACATCTTGAAAATGCCTAAAGAAAGTTGTCATTTTTTCTTGGTGAAGGGACTGGAGTCCGTGTTGATGAAAACACCTTGGTGGTTGTGGTGACTGGCAGTGGCTACAGCAGCGGGGTGATGGGGCTGGTGCCTTCCCCTGATCAGCCCGGTTGCCTCCCACAAAGGAGCGTGAGGAGTGGGCCTAAGCCATCAGTAGGACATCCCCTGAGGGCACCCAGTATGTGAGAGGGGGCAGGTTGGGCTGAGGGACCCACAACCTCAGTGCACGAATTTTGTGCACCGGGCCCCTAGTTAATAAATAAATAGCAAAAAGATAAAGAGTTTTTTTTAAAGTTAGTTTTTATGCCACTCATAATAAAAATTGAAACCTATAATTCTTAAAAATATAATGATTTTTATGGACAACTCAAATATTGATTTGTCCAATTTAATAGTTTTTCACAAGATTTCAAATAAATCTCACTAATATTAGTGGGAAATTGAATTTAAATACATTTTACCAGCAGAATTTATATTACTTGAGGATTTAGAATGCTTTTTAATATTCAGATTTTTTATCTGCAGCATATAAATAATAATAACTTGTTATTCATGATTGCTATAAGGACAAGTTAAGGTAATAATTTAAAATAAATTTACTAACAGTAAAAAATATTCAATCAGTAAGTCAACAGTAATATTTGAGTGACCATAGACCAATCGGTAAGCTAGAATATGCTGGATATACATCAGTGGACAAACAGACATAGTTCTTGTCAACCAGGAAATTAGTATATCCAAGAAGACATAAACAAATCACTAAATATGTAATTACAAATGTGATAAGTCATATGTAAGAAAAAGAACGTGTTACAGACTGAATAGTTACAGTATGCCTCTCTGAGAAAAATTATGCAAATATTGATACCTGGAAAAGGAGAAATAGGTAAAGAGGTGGATATTTTAACCACTTGCACAACATTCACAGAGAGAAAAAGAACTTGGTCTATATGAAACATTGCTAAAGTTACTATAGTGAGAGGCAAAAGGAGGAGTAAGGTGAAATTAGATACACAGGTAGAATTCTGTTCCTCAAAGGCCTTACAGTTCATGTTAATGATTTCAGATTTACCTCTGAGAGAATGTAAAGCCATTGAGATTATTTGTTGTTGACTTCTTTTTAAGTGAAGTTTTAGATTCACAACAGATTGAGAGGAAGGTACAGAGATTTTCCATATACACCCTTCTCCCACTCATGCATAGCCTCCCTCCATGATCAACGTTCCCCACCAAAATGGTACATTTATCATGATTGATTATCCTAATTGACACATCATTCAGAATCTACAGTTTACATTACTGTTCACTCTTGGTGTTGTACATTCCATGGGTTTGGACAAATGTATAAAAATGTATATTATTATGTAATTACAAATTGTGGTATCATACAAAGTATTTTCACTGCCTTAAACATCCTCTGTGTTCCCCCTATTCACCCCACCAACTCCCAACAATTGCTGGCTTTTTTCCTGTCTCCATAGTTTTGCCTTTTTCAGAGCATCATAGGGTTATAATCACAATATGTAACCTTTTCAGATTGGCTTCTTTCACTAAGAAATATACACTTCAGTTTCCTCCATCTTTTTATGGTTTGATAGCTCACTTCATTTTAATACTGAATAATATTCCATTGTCTGGATGTATTACAATTTATTTGCCCACTCACCCACTGAAGGACATCTTGGTTGCTTTCAAGTTTTGGTTGTTATGAATAAAGCTGCTATAAACATCAACGTGCAGGTTTTTGTGGGGACACAAGTTTCAACTCCTTTGGTTACAAAATTACCAAGATGCACGATTGCTGGATCATATGGGAAGTGTGTGTTTAGTTTTACAGGAAACATATAAACTCTCTTCTAAAGTGGCTGAATCATTTGCATTCCCATGAGCAATGAATGAGTTCCTGTTGCTCCACATCCTCACCAGCATTTGGTGTTGTCAGTGTTTCTGATTTTGGCCATTCTAATAGACTAGAGGCCCGGTACAAAAAATTCATGCATGGGGGGGTGTCCCTCAGCCCAGCCTGCACCCTCTCCAACCTGGGACCCCTCTAGGGATGTCCAACTGCCCATTTAGGCCCGATCCCAGTGGATCCCTCTCACAATCCAGGACTGCTGGCACCCAACTGCTCGCCTGTCTGCCTTCCTGATTGCCTGTAACCGCTTCTGCCTGCCAGCCTGATCACCCCCTAACTACTCCCCTGCCATCCTGATTGATGCCTAACTGCTCTCCTGCCAGCCTGTTTGCCCCTAACTGCCATCTCCTGAAGGCCTGGTCACCCCTAACTGCCCTCCCCTGCAGGCCTGGTCCCCCCCACAACTGCTCTCCTCTGCAGGCCTGGGTCCCCCCCAACTGCCCTTCCCTGCAGCCCAGTCACCCCTAACTTCCCTCCTCTGCAGGCCTGGTCCCTCCCAACTGCCTCCCCTGCTGGCCATCTTGTGGTGGCCATCTTGTGTCCACATGGGGGCAGGATCTTTGACCACATGAAGGCAGCAATCTTGTGTGTTGGAGTGATGGTCAATCTGCATATTACTCTTTTATTAGATATGATAGAGGCCTGGTGCATGGGTAGGGGCTGGCTGGTTTGCACTGAAGGATGTCCTGGATCAGGGTGGGGGTTCCCTTTGGGCATGGGGCAGCCTGGGCGAGGGGCCTGTGGTGGTTTGCAGGCATGCTATGCCCCCTGGCGACCCAAGCGGAGGCCCTGGTATCTGGGGTTTATGTATCTTTTATAATTGAAACTTTGTAGCCTTAAGCAGAGGCCTGGGTGGGCCAGGGTGTGCAGAAAGCTTTGCTTCTTCCATTGCCAGGGGCAACCCTAGCCTGCTCTTTTAAGCTCTGTGGCTGCCGCCATTTCTGTTTGGATTTGTTTACCTTCTATAATTGAAACTTTGTAGCCTTGAGTGGAGGCCTAGGCCGGCAAGGGCAGGCGGAAAGCTTGGCTTCCTCTATTGCCAGGGAAACCCAAACCTCCCTCCTGCTCTCTGTGGCTTTAGCCATCTTGGTTGGGTTTATTTGCATATTTGCTCCTGATTGGCCGGTGTAACTTGTGGGCGTGGCTTATGGGTGTAGCAGAGTGATGGTTAATTTGCATATTACTATTTTATTAGATAGGTGTGTACTGGTATCTCATTGTTGCTTTAATTTGCACTTCCTTGATGACATAGAGCATGAAGCATCTTTTCAAATGCTCACTTGCTATCTGTATATCTCCTTTGATGAGGTATCTGTCAAGGTCTTTGGCCCTTTTAATCAGGATGTTTGTTTTCTTAAACTGGAGTTTTAAGAGTTCTTTGTATATTTTGGATAACAGTTCTTCAGATACATCTTCTGCAAATATTTTTCCCCCGTCTGCAGCCTGTCTTCTCATTATCTTGATATTGTGTGTTGCAGAGCAAAAGTTATTAATTTTAATGAAGTCTAGCTTATAAGTTATGCCTTTCATGGATTGTGCCTTTTGTGTTGTATCTAAAAAGTCATGGTCATGCCCAATATCATCTAAGGAAACTCTAAGAAGTTTTCTATAGAAACACATAGATAATGTTATCAAAAAACAACCCCCTCCAAAAAAATAATTTTATAGCTTAACATTGCCAAATTTAAAACTCAAATAATCTAAAGGATACAGAAAAGGACAGAGAAAGCAAGTACAACTTTCTTACTGACATCTTATAAATATTGTATAAAGAAACATCCTTGGCATACATTTCACTTATGGTAAAACTCTAAAAAGATACTAGCAAGCAGAAGACAATACCACACCAACAAAAATGTATTGTGATTGATTCCAGTAATGAAATGATGTTTAAACATTAATTATGCAAGTGGAGTGCTAAATTATATGTCCAAGGTCACATTAAGTTCAGAATAATAATAAAAATTTAATTTTGCCATATTTAAAAAATAAACATTAAAACATTAATTATAGTGACTACTATATACATTTTCATTTAAACTTAGACATTTTAAAAATGAAAGTTATCCTTTCATTTATATATATTAAATATATATATATATATATATATATATATATATATATATATATATATATCAGCACGAGAGGAATAAACCATTCTATTTGAAAAAAACTAGTAGTTTTACTGCATGATATTTATCACGTATCAAAATGTGTAATTTTGTTTATATTGGTACAATTTTTCTTTCAATTTCTCCTTTTAATTTTTCTTCAGATAGCAAGGACTGCATCTCATTAACTCTTATGATCTCTGGAACTGGTATATAATAGCACTAAACTAGAATTTGTTTGATGGATACAATAATTTAATATTGATATATTGTTATCTCCCAAGTTATCAATCTAATCATAACATATGTGATATTCATTCCTTGATATATGCATATAAACTCAAAGCACATGAAATTACTGTTTTATTTTAAATTTATTAAATTTAATAACACATTTCATGATTGAGGACCAAATGTATTTGTATCTGAGAATAGAGAAAAATAACATGCAGAAATACAGGTTGTTTCCCCTTCAAAGTATACACACACTGAATGATTATAAAGTCAGTGTTTATTAACATACAGTTTATTTTCAAAGTTTAAAAGAATCTACAGAAATGAATACTTGTTTTTGTCAATGCCTGTTTTCAAATGGATGACCCTCTGGTCCAGGCAGCACTGCTAATAATGTGAAGCAATGGAATCGCAAACACCAAGAATCATTTCATTCAATTTTTGTGTGCCCTCAAGTTTTGCACAGTTGTCTGTTTTGTACCATAAACTTTATCTTATATGTATTTCTATTAAAATAAATGTCTAGTGGCACTTCAGGATAAATCTTCTTTGTTCAAAACTTAGTCTTGCTTTACTCATTATTTCAAATCTGTTAAACCTGAAAAATAGTGAAAATTAAGTGAGTTATCAGCTGTTAAACTATGTATATATATATATTTTGGGATACCCTATATGTTGCTAATAATTAATATAAAATTTAAAAGTAAAGAGTTTTAGAACAGCCATGGCTCAGTGGATGGAGCATCTGCCTGTGTACAGAAGGGTCTCAGGTTTGATCCCCAGTCAAGGGCACATATCTGGGTTGCAGGTTCAATCTTGGGCCCTGGTCAAGGCGTGTACAGAAGACAATCAATCGATGCGTCTCTCTCATAGACATTTCTCTCTCTCTCTCTCTCTCTCTCTCTCTCTCTCTCTCTCTCTCGTCCCCTCCTTCCTTTCCACTCTTTCTAAAAATCAATGGAAAAAAATATCCAAAAATCCTTGGGTGAGGATTAACAACAAAAAGGTGTTAGAACAAATCAAGGGCTAGCTCATATAATTCTTTCCTGCATATAACAGCTGTTGGTCTCATATTTAAAAATAAATGGAAAATATAAGTTATGAAAAATTTATATTTTTCCAGATTTTTAAATCTTTGAAAAATAGTATTATATGTAATACCTATATATATCAAAGCCTAAGTGACCTTAAGGACCAGAAAAACTAGTCGACTGGTCAATACGACACATACTGACTGCCAGGAGGCAGACGCGCAATGCAGGAGCTGCCCCCTGGTGGTCAGTGCGCTCCCTCAGTGGGAACCCCACTCAGCTGACCGACCCCTCCCAGAGGCCCACCAGCCCGGCAGAGGCTACTCCCTCAGTAGTCCTGCAGGTCCAATCTCCAGAGAACGGGCCAGGCATCAATGGACCAGGGCTGCTGGCATGATCCCAACAGTGCTGCCGACCTCCTGGAAGTCGGCCTCAGGCACTGAGGCCACTTCCCCTCCCTAGACACCCTGCAAGGAAAAAATAAATGATATAAAAGCAGCTGCCAGGTGGCTCCTAACAACTGGCGCAAAATCAGTGGGACGGATCTGAATCTCAGGCCAACAAGGGCATTCCACTGCCCACCCGGAGGGCCAACTGCGTCCCGGCCTCCCCACCCTCCTGGGGACCCCACCCTGCACTGGGCCTCTAGTATTACACATAAGTTAGTATACATTTTATTATCTTAGACTGGTTTTCTTTCTCACAAAACTGGAAAAAACCTAGCTCCTTTTAAGAAAGGCTGCTAATTAATTTCTAAATGATAGTATCCAAGTGAAGTAATCTTTATTTTTAAATATGATTTTATTTATTCCAGACAGGATGGGAGAGGGAGAGGGAGATAGAAACATCAATGATGAGAGAGAATCATTGATTGGCTGCCTCCTGTACGCCCCACATGGGGAATCGAGCCCACAACTTGGGCATGCGCCCTGACCGAGAATGAAACTGTGACCTACTGGTCCATAGGTCAACACTCATCCACTGAGCCACACCGGTCAGTCAAGTGAAGTGATCTTAAAACATGAGTGAGAGTTAGTTATATTATAATTTTTAAAATCACATGTTTGGTCTTCCACAAGTGTTTAAAAATTTAGTTAGTTCATATATTTTTTTAAAAATTTGTATCATAATGATGTGAAGATACATACATAATATTATCAAGGCAATTTCATCCACATTAATTTCAATGAAAGAATTATCTTCTATAATTACTGACATTTACCTTAGTGTGATTTTCAGAAATAAACAAGACTAATGAGGCAAGCCCTCCCCTCCCCGCCATACACATGGTGGTGAAGCGCATTGGCTTCACAGAAAACTTGGTGGTACCAAAAACCAATTTTATGAAGCAAGACACCCTTGTGATTTCACTATCTGAAACATTATTATGAAGCTTTGCAGGATTATCATAAAGTAAGTACATATTATTCCCGTGGGAAATAGGATTGCTAAGAAGATGATGTAATATAATTGAAAATGCCCTGCAGAAGCAATAAAATACTCCCACGTGTCAGTTTCCTTTCCTTCTTTCTTTCTGCCCTCCCTTTCTCTGAGTGGCAAACTTGTATGTACAGTTAATAATAAGAAGGTATATTTTTGGTGCTTCCATAGGGTGCATCTTCAAACTGAAGTTCGCTTTTGCTAATTACAATGATGTCAGTATTAATACTATTTGAAAAAGGATGAAATTGATACAGCACTATCACATAAACATAATGAGCAGGTTTACCAGTGAGTGACCAAAACATATTTATATTAACTCGGTAAGATTATAGAAACTTGCCTCCTTCCAGAGTCCCAAGTTATCGCTAAGAGTCTCCGATAGTTGTTGGGTTCATGGGTCCTTTGTGTGGGTTTTTCAGTTTTCTGCTTCAAGACAATTCAGAACTATAATGGTACCGTCTTTTCTGTTGTTATTGATCCTTGACTGAGGAATAATTCTAATGAGAACACTGTTAAATTATAAAGTGACTAATAGTAATAATAGGTACATTTTGTGGCAGAATTCTAATGTACCTTACATACTGTCATTATTTCATTTGCTATGCTGACCTATAAAGGAAGCTTTTGTGAAATTCCCAAAGCCTATAAGTCTCTAATTTCATATAATGATAAGTGACAGGAACAAAATTAAACAGATTTTTTTGATACTAAAGTGCTTATTAAAATCAACTAACAAAAGGTCAAAACAAAACAATAACAAAACAAAATAACCTGAAACTTCAGGATAACCTTGGAGAATATGAAAGGCTGCTCTAAATATTAGTAACTTGTTTTCATTATGATTCAGAGAGTAAAGAATGCTAGAATAAAACAAAACAAACAAACAAAAAAAAGAAAAAGGAAAAGAGAAGCTACAAAGTCAGTAATAGACTAAAAGACATAGACTCTCTCTTATGGAAAGGAGCTGGTAACTACTTTAAACAGTCAGTAAATATGTAGACTCAAGATATGAGAAAGTGAATTTAAGTGTCAAGATGTGGGAACAAATTCATGAGGCATACTGTAAAAGGTCAAAGTCTGTGAAATATCAAGGTCTTTTGTATTTTTCATGCATATTTATGCTAACCTTGAAAAAATAAGTTAAGTCTTTTGGATTAAAAGTAGGATTAGAGTTAGAGTGGGTCAAAATGGCTTTGTCATATTTTTTCTTGATTTAGATATAGTCTTGTATTTAAAAAATTAAAAAGCCTTTTTATTTTAGAACTAGAAGCCCAGTACAAGAAATTCACCATGGATAAGATTCCTAGTCCTGGCCGGCGATCAGGGCAAATCTCTGGGGCAACCGGTGGGGTGATCGGGGGTGGGGGGGTGGGGGGGGGCGCTGGCACCTGCCTTGGCTGGCCTGAGACCTGCGTTGAGCATCTGCTGTCTGGTGGTCAGTGAGTGTCATAGCGACCTGTCATTCCACTGGTCATTTTGCCGTTAGGTCGATTTGCATATTGGGCTTTTATTATATAGGATTTCTCTGGAATTTTTCTTTTATTTTTGCTTAGGGGTTTTAGATAATACCTGGCTATATAGTATTTCATCCACATTTGTTGACTTTGGCAGGATTTAAAATGTAAGTATCTAGAGCTATATTTATTTCAGCATTTATTACCAAGAGCTGTCATTGAACATTGAACTCCACACAATAGATGCTGAAAAATAATGCTCAGACTCTATGCATAGTCACACTTGATGTTACTTGCAGTTTCAAAAATCTTATGTGCTTATCTTTAAAAGTCTCACATCTAGTTTCCTTTTTAAAAAAATATCCTTAAAAAATTTAACTTCATTGTGTACACTATTACCTTTAAAATAGTCATTTCAAAATATTCTTTTCTCCACTGGTCAGTGTGGCTCAGGTGGTTGGGTATTGTCCCATGCACCCAGAGGTCACTGGTTAGATTCCTCTTTGGGGCACATGCCAGGGTTTGGGGATCAATCCCTGGTAGGGGGCGTGCAGGAGGCAGCTGATCAATGTTATATATATATATTTTTTAATATATTTTATTGATATTTTAAAGAGAGGAAGGGAGAAGGATAGAGAGTTAGAAACATTGATGAGAGAGAAACATTGATCAGCTGTCTCCTGCACACCTCCTACTGGGGATGTGTCCGCAACCCAGGTACATGCCCTTGACCAGAATTGAACTTGGGACCTTTCAGTCTACAGGCCGATACTCTATCCACTGAGCCAAACCGGTCAGGGCTGATCAATGTAATATTGATGTTTTTCTCTCTCACACACACTCTCCCTTCCTCTCTCTAAAAAAAAAAATACACACACACACACACACACACACACACACATACTAGAGGCCCAGTGCACGAAATTTGTGCAGGGGGGGGGGTGTTTCCCTCAGCCCAGCCTGCACCCTCTCCAATATGGGACCCCTCAAGGGATGTCCGACTGCCCATTTAGGGATCGGGCCTAAATGGGCAGTTGGACAGCCCTCTCACAATCCAGGACTACTGGCTCCCAACCGCTCGCCTGCCTTCCTGCCTGATTGCCCCTAACCACTTCTGCCTGCCAGCCTGATCACCCCCTAACCACTCCCCTGCCAGGCTGATCGATGCCTAACTGCTCCCCTGCCAACCCGATTGCCCCTAACTGCCCTCCCTTGCAGGCCTGGTCCCTCCCAACTGCCCTCCCCTGCCGGCCATCTTGTGGCGGCTATCTTGTGTCCACATGGGGACAGCCATCTTTGACCACATGGGGGTGGCCATCTTGTGTGTTGGAGTGATGGTCAGTTTGCATATTATTGTTTTATTAGATAGGCCATACATTTCTCTTTACAATTGCTGATAAATGTTAAAGAGAGAAAGGGATAAAAGCAAACTCTAGAAAACCAGTAATTTTTTTTAAGATTTATTCATTTATTTTTGTTAATAAAGTTAAGTTCAGAGACCTGGCTGGTGTGGCTCAGTTGGCTGAGCATCCTCTTATGTACCAAAAGTTCACAGGGTTACATTCCAGATCAGGGCACATGCCTGGGTTGCAGGCTTGATCCCCAGTAGGGGGCATTCAGGAGGCAGCTGATTGATGTTACATCAATGCTTCTCTCTCCCTCTCCCTACCTCTCTCTAAAATCAATAAAAATATATTAAAAATAAAATATAAGAAAACATATCACTGAAATCTTTAAAAAATAGTTCAAAATCATAAAACTTTAGAACCGCAAGAGAGTCTTTAGAAAGAGGAGGTCCATGTGGATTAAAAGTACAATCCTATATAATAAAAGCCTAGTATGCTAAGTGTTCGTTCAACCAGTTGGCCGTTCAACCAATCAAAGCGTAATATCCTAATGATATGCTAAGGCCACTCATCCACTCATTATAACATGCACTGACCACCAGGGGGCAGACTCTCTGATGGGTAGGTTAGCTTGCTGATGGGGTCCAGCCAATCTGGACTGAGCAAGATGGGCCGGACATGCCCTGGAGCCCTCCTGTGGTTCCCTCCCTGGCTGGCCAACCTCCCCATGCACCAGTGGGGTCCCTTGGCCTGGCCTGCACCCTCTCGCAATCCAGGACCCCTCAGGAGATGTAGGAGAGCCGGTTGCGGCCCAATCCTGCAGGCCAGGCCAAGGGATTCCACTGGTGCATGGATTCGTGCGCCGGGCCTCTAGTTGGTAAGATAAAAGAACATATTTTTAGCAAGTAAAAGACAAACTGTTTGACACTTTGTGGCCATTTTTCTCCCTTGATTTGAACTTTTATATATTTCCCTTTTTAAAAATGAAGTTCTGTTACAGTTAGTGGTATGAGGGTAAGCAAGTTTTTGATATAAACTCTTTACAACTTGTTCGTTCCTATTTTAGGAAATAACTCCAAAGTCAGATAATAGTAAACAAAAAGGAGATTATACTTCTCTCTCACTTGAGCTTTTTCTCCCTTTTATTTTTCACATTTTCTATCCCCAAACACAATTTTCCTAGGTCCATGGATGTATTTTTGGTTCTTTTTTTCTAAGAATAAAGAACCAAAGTAAAATGTTAAGCTTTGTCTATTTCAATAAATTTCCTTATTTTGTGAATTATTTCCAAGTCTTTCTGGCTTCTGTAATACCACAGCAGATGCTGTAGGCTAATATTTAAATGAAATCAATCAGAGCTCATTTTTCTCAGTGTTCTATTTTTTTTTCACCTTTCTATTTAAGGTACTAATGGGCACTATATTAATTATCTTGAGGGGAAAAATGTGTTCATTAAAAAGAAAGGAAGGAAGGAAGGAAGGAAGGAAGGAAGGAAGGAAGGAAGGAAGGAAGGAAGGAAGGGGAAGGGAGGGAGGAAAGGAGGGAGGGAAGAATGGAAGGAGGAATGGAGGGAAGATGAGAGACAGAGACGGAGGATGAGAAACAGGGAAGGAGGAAGACAGGGAAAGAGGGAGGAAAATGAGGGGAGGGGAAGAAAGGAGTTTAACGCAGAAATGAGGAAGGGGAGATCTTTAAGGCGATTATGATAGATATTCAATGTCAGGAGAGATGGAACGGAGATGAGAACAACAAAATCAGTTGATTTCCATAAGATTTTCTTCTTCTTGGAAAAATTCTGTAAAAGCAGCAAGCCACCCTCTAAACCCTCCCCCACCCCCAGCCCCTGCAAAAAATAAATAAATAAATAAATCTTTGTAATGACACCATCTACAAGACTCTGTCAATTGGCCAGAAAGGTCTCTTGCAAATGAGCTACTCTTTTACTTAAAGATTTATCTCATCTTGACAGTTAACAGAGTTTTAATAATGAAAACGTTCTTAAGTGGCATAGGAAAAGAATAACAACACTTTTTTAATCATGAATATTATAGTACTATGTTAGATTATAAATCAGTTTTCATAGTCAGTACATTGATTGACCTTGAAGCCCTGAATGTCACAAACAGATATCTGCAGATGCATGGCTTACTTTAGGGAATTCATTGCACTTTACTCTGAGTGCTCTGATTTTGACTAATTCTCAGATACGTCCTCTGGTAGGTCACACAAATGTACATCTTTGGTGCTAACAATTTTTATAAGAAAGATTACTATTAGAAATTATATTTTTCAATTAAGGAGACAACCTGTCTTGGCAAAATGGTTGTCTTTCAAGTAAGAAAGAATTCCTAACTTGCAAACTGTTTAATCCTTCTGTTGCAATTTCTGAACTAAATGACAATTTTAAAAAAGAATGTTTTCATGTTTAGCTTTTGAAAGAAAGAACTTAAAATGTGTGTTGTTACAAGAAGTGAGATTTGTATATATGATTAAAGCCTTTCAGTTGTTTAAAAATAAAAAAAGAAAGACATTTTTTTTAAAGATACCTAATCCAATGTCAAATATAAAATGCTGAAAATTATTTTCAACTTCTTGAGCTATAATTGACAAATAAAATTTAAGGTTTTAAAAATGTATATGTAACATGATGATTTGATATATGTATATCTCTGATAGTAAAATCTTGCAGACTGAGTCAGTAAATATTATGTCATATTTCTCTGATCCTATGTCACATGCCTTTTTTTTTCATAATTTAAGATCACAAACAGATGCACCAAATGGCATATTTGAATGTTTTTTGTCTCAAGCCTAAGTCATGAAATAATTATCAGTTATTGCATACATTCTCATAGCAGCTAGCATCAAGACTTACACAATAAATGTCAGTGGTTTTGAGCAAAATGTTAAAGATAATAGAGAAAAAATAGTATGAAGAGAAAGGGCTGGAACTGGTGATTTAGAAATGAGTTTAGAAATATTCCTAAAGCAGAAATCAAATTATTTTGCTTATAAGTGCAAATGAGATAAGAACTTAGAATCAATGGCTACAAGTTCTTTATGGATTCCTTAAAATGTTATAACACCAATGTTTTGATGGTACAGTCTTATGTGGGAGGAAAATAACATTAATAACTCTGAGTAGTAAAGTATTTCAGAAACATTTGACTTTAAGTGTGAAAAGGTTTTGGAAATACCTTATTCAATTTATTATGCTTGTGTTGTCTTGTTTCTATGTTTGTGTTAAAATGATATAAGATAAAATCTGCATTTAAGTAAATATACCATAGCTTACTTGATAAGTATAAAATAAAATTATAAGCAATTATAAAGCATTGCATCTATTTATTTTCCCATTCTTAATAATATATCAGTTATGGAGCTTCCTAAAACTAATTGTGCCTTAAATTTGATAAAATATTATATGTGTTTCTATATAAGACAGAGATGTACCAATATAAGCATGCCTCTGTGAACAATTATACTATTTGCTAACATATAAGTAGTCAATATATTTTAATAAAGTAGCCTTGCTAGTCTTCTTTAATTTTTTTTGTTATAGTAATACTACACACGAAATATTTTAATCCTTACTATTTTTAAGTAAACCTGCAGCTAATGAAAACTAAGCATATTTTATCAGTTTAACCAGAGCTTCTTTTGCCTAACTACATATTGATTCATTAACAAATATTGATGCAAAAAAAACAATCCATTAAAATATGTATCAAGTAAGTACTTGTTATACTTGGCATTGTGCTAAGGGTTAAGAATACAAAGATGATTATGTAACACATAGTTCCTGATTTATTTAAAAAAAACAAACAAATTGAAAATATAAATAGTGTGAATCTCTGGTATTTTAGGGTCATTGAATGATGTAATAACTAGTTGTGAATAAGATGCAGTTCAATATCAGATATGGAATGATAACATTTGCCTCAGAAAGAGACTTAGTGAGAACCCTGAAGGAAATGTTACAATAAAGTTTAATGTCACTAGGTAGTGACACGAAAAATGCCATTCCTGCAAAGAACATGATTCTAGGCAAGCCTGTGTGTTGAAGGACCAATTCATGTAACTGGCTCACAGGATACAAATCAAGGATTTTGTACCTTAAACTGGAAAAATACTCATGTTTTTAAGGGACCGGAATTATTTTCCTCAAGTCCTTAGTGGAAATTTTTATTAAACATGCATTTTTTAGATTATTTAAATTTTTAAAAATATATATTTTTTCTTCCCAAATTGGAATTCTTTATATTTCTACTTATCAGGCATCTTATATTAAAATTATAAAACTTCATTGTACCTTCATTAAATCAAATATTAAACAGTCTATAATACTTGATACAGTGAAGTATGTGGAACACAGAAATATGCAAGCACTGCCACTGGTTAGGTAAGTAGCTACTCTGGAATTTTTTTGAAGTAAGATGGTGAAATTAAAGGTACATGCATTTTTTAAATTATTGATGTTTAAGAGCACTTTCTAAATAATGGCATTTTAAACATACTCTGAGGATGAATAAGAAGAGAACTGGTCCAGAGTTTGGAATTCCAGTTAGAAGTTTTGAAGCAGTCCACATAAGAGAAACTTGGGCCAGCAATCAGAGAATTACAGTGAATTTGGAGAAGGGTTATGTTAGATATCAGAATCAACAGAAATTTAGAAGATTGGAAACAAATGATGATTGATGGCTTATGCAAGATTAAGACAAATTCCCCCACCATAAATTTTGAAAACCATATTTCTAATTCCATATATTTCCATATCTATAGCAATATGTAAAAACAGATTAGGGAAACAGGAAGTAATAGATAATTGCCAGTTCACAATCCATTGATTTCATAGTTCTTTAAGGAATTCAGAAGTTATATTTTAATATGAATCACCTGAATGATTATCAGTAGTCTCAACTTCATTTTCCATGTCTATAAGACATCTTGGAGTATTTTCAATTTATTTAATTGATTTTACAAAATAAATTTATGGAGTAGGGAATGATATTTTATGTATGGTTCCATTGTCTGTATTATGGGGGGGGTAGAATTAGGAAATGCATAATCTAATTTTAGTTATAAGTGTACATAGGCAGTAGCTGAATTTTTATAGAACTTTTCTTTTTCCAGGTACCAACATTGCTATATTTTCAGGTAAGGCAGCTGTTACTACACTATTTTTCAGTGGCTAAGGAACATAATTCCCCTAGAGTAAATCAATGAACAATGGTCTCAGAGAGTCAGTAAGTGGTAGATCTTAGAACTAGAATTTAGTTTTAAAAGCTACTATAAAGCATCTGTTCCCCTAACTCATATATACAGTAACATTAACAGAACATATCTTTCCTTTAGGACCACAACCAACTTTCATAAAGGCTCTGAAAATATGTATGAAAGATAGCTCTGTGTGTGTGTGTGTGCATGGTGTGTATTGCTATTTTATGAATAAATGAATGCATATATTTCATTTTCCATATGAATAAAAAAGGTCATATATTAGGCCTTGGCCAATAAGATGTGTCATTTTGATATGCCTTCACATATAACAGTTATTATTATATTTCATGTTTAAAACATAATTTTATTTTAATGTGTTTTCATAAAACTGCTATTGCAAGATACCAAATTTTCTTGAACAAAAGCTAATTAAAAGTATGTGTAATATAGTATTCATTTTCTAGTGTATTTATTTCTGAATTCCTTGGAGCTTCTACTTTCATTTAAGACAATTTTTCATCATACATGGACATTTTATTTGATGCAGCAAAGTGTGTCTTTACTACAGTTACTGTTTTCCCATTGGTGATCCTGGTCTAGTATCAAGGAGCCTGCGATTGTTTTTGTCCCTCTGAGTAAATAAGGAAAGCACTCCATCTCAAGAAACCTCATAAACCTGACTCCTTTTAAAGTGAGCTCATCCTATAAATCTCTTCTAGTCCATTGCAATTTTCTACACTGTTCTTTTAGATTGATAACTTTACACCCTCAACATGGGGCGGGAGGGCGGAAATTGAAATGTGTACTTCTAAGAAAGGGTGTTTCTGAAAAATTTAGCTCTAAATTTTTATTCATCTCATATTGTTCAAAACATAAATGCCATGAGAAGTATCATTTCTATCATTACAAGCACACTGGCGAGTCCTTAATAAAGTCAAAGTAACTACGGGAAATGCTTTGTCCTCTATGGTTTTGCTAGAGGAAAAATGCTTTAAACTGTTTTCCTCCATCCTTATATTTAGATTAAATAACAGTTAAATAGATTTTACAGGCTATGAGCTACAACAATCCCTATGAAGGAAAGTTGGTTGTGAACTAAATCTATGCTGGAGGGGAGCTGTGACTCACATGGATTAGGGATTCCAGGAAAACAATCTTGGCCAAACTGGTGCAGACACTTCCAACATTAGTGTGCTAATGAGATCACCTTTATTGCCTTTGGGCATATGGATCTGGGTTTTCAATTATAATGACAATATGAAAGAAATTATTGGGTTAGGTGGACCCTGAAATCTATAGTCATTGCTCAACCTGATTACTAGTATAAGAAAAAATGGATAGTCCTTTCTGGGGATTCTAAAGCATCGAAGTTAGTGATTTAAAAGACATGTGCAACCTACCCAAGACATAGGAGAGATTCTCAAAGAGTCTAATGGAAGTTGGTGCTACCATCTATCTGAAACTAGTATAGGAAATATTCCCAAAACAAATAACTTACACTCAGGTAAGGCACTGCAACTTGATTTCCTCCCTTTAAAACTGAAAGATGAATCTTCACTAAGACTTGTCTTAGATTTCTTTATTGCAACTTAAGAGGTAGAAATTTTAATACTATTTAAAAGTTAACCTGAGAATATTGCTCAGACCTTTTATTAATGTATTATTGAATGAATTAATTAATGAAAAATGAATGAATTAATTAATGTGTGTGTGTGAGGGATAATGTGTGTATGTGTTTTTGTAAGGTAATTAACCTGAATCTTTGGATATCCACTTTTTGGAGTCCTCTATATTCTCTCCCTACATATTCTTTTTAAATTATGTTTATAAATCTATTCCAATTAAATGATGTCTCCTAAATATAAGAATATAAATATATAGACATATTGACATATGTATATATCTATATATATATTTAATTTTTATAACACTAGCACTTGAAATTGTTTGTTGCAAATTTCAGAAACTTCAAAATGTTGATCAGGATTAATAAATTATATCCAATTATATTATGTATGTACTAGAGGACCGGTGCATAAAATTTGTGCATGGGGAGGGGAGATCCCTCCAATCCGGGCCCCTTTGGGGGATGGCTGACCCCTCGGGGGAGCCCGCAGGGATCAGGCCTAAAATGCCAGTTGGACATCTCTCTCACAATCTGGGACCACTGGCTCCTAAAGGCTCGTCTGCCTGCCTGCCTGCCTTATTGCCCCTAACCACTCTGCATGCCTGCCTGATCACCTCTAACCCCTCTGCCTGCCGGCCCAATCGCCTCCAACTGCCCTCCCCTGCTGGCCTGATCACCTACAACTACCCTCCCCTGCTGCGTCCCACCTCCTCTGCCAGAACCCGCCTCCTCTACGCTGCGCAGAGCCACGGGACCCCCAGGCCTCACTGCTCGGAGCGGCCGCTGGGCCCTGCCTCCACTGTGCATGCAGCCATCTTGTGGTGGCCATCTTGTGGCAGCCATCTTGTGGTGGCATCATGAGCAAGGGCATGAGGAACACCTAGGCTTTTATTAGTATAGATGTTTTGAAAAGTTTCTTTTACATGAAAAGGTTTGGGAAAGAAAGCAATCCTTACTTACAGACTTAAAAGAATTGAGGCAAATTCCAAACAGATGTGAGATCACTGCTTCTGAGTGGCCTTTGACTCTTTGTAAGTCACCTCCTGGAGCAATAAATTTCATCACATCTCTTTATTTTAGATATAAAATTTATGCACTAAAAATTTTGCTTGGTAGTCTGATAATCTTTTCACTGATTTGCAAAATTTTTAAAGTATACAAATAAATTATTCTTTTTTATAGAAAAAAAAAGATTTAAATAAAATCAATTTGCAATACCAAAAATATTTGGAGAGTATAGCTAGTGTGTAATGGACAATTACCCAGCAGTAAATGATAGGCACATGTTTTCTGAGTCCTTATACTTTAGGTACTCAGAGGATCTGACTTCCGTTGTCCATTTTAAGCAAGTATCACAAATATATTGCAATTGTCATATAATCTCACCATCAAGGTCCATTGTGAAAAACATATTTCTTTGCTCCAGAAAATTTAATTCAATATTTTTTTAAGTTTATTATTCCCACAGTCTGTGCTATTCTTCTATATCTGTGATCTATGTTGTGGATCTCAGAGGGAAGGCGGGGAAGGTGGGTGGGTGGCAAGTGATAAACTAAAGAACTAATGAATCATTACCTAAATAATATCTATTATTCAAGAGGTGTGACCTAAATAATAAGTATATAATGTATTTTATAATTATTTTAACCCCTTTTTCCCAAAAAATTAAAGGCCTTAACTTATAATTTGAAAATATGATGAGATGAGATAGGTTCCTCTGGACAAGCTGCTGCATAGCACAGTTACCATGCCAACGGATACATTCATTTTTGACATAATATGGAAGAGTGGGTGTGATTTGGCAATCTAAAATGTGATAATTAGAGGAGCACTAGGGACTCAATTTTATATTTATTAATTTAAAAATTAAAGATGTAATAAATATATTTCATCTTAATGGTTAGAGGGTGTGACTTCCTTGGGAAGTTTTAAAGTTATATTCCTAAAGTGTGTTTAGGGAGGGAAAGCCAGGAAGATTCATGGTTCATTGTCCACAAAGTATATATTTGCTATTATTTTTTTATTTCCTCATTCCCACTAGTCATCTATTAAAAAGAATAAAGTATGGCCCAGTCAGCGTAGCTCAGCGGTTGAACGTCTACCTATGAACCAGGAGGTCATGGTTGGATTCCCAGTCAGGGCACATGCAGGGTTTGTGGGCTCGATCCCCAGTAGGGGGCCTGCAGGAGGCAGCCCATAAGTGATTCTCTCTCATTGATGTTTCTATCTCTCTCTCCCTCTCCCTTCCTCTCTGAAATCAACAAAGATTATATCTATATCTATATCTATATCTATATCTATACACATATACATATATATGTGTGTGTGTGTGTGTGTGTGTGTGTATTAAAGAATAAAGTATGGAGCCAAAAATTCTAACAAAATATGAGTTATCTGTAAATATTTCTCAGTATTTCCAGCAGAACTAGACCAACTTGCTTCCTGGGTGCACACCTTGGTCCTTTGTTTCTCCTAAGAATGAAAGGAGCATATCATTTTCCCTTCATGCTTGAGAATAAGGTTTTGATGCTTATTTTATTTTGACTGCATATTCATAAATAATCCAAGGACTGGAGAGTAAGCCAGAAAAAATCCACATGCAAAATTTTCCAGATATGCTAGCAGGTCTTTCCACATTGTAGGAGAACCATGTGCATTGTTCTCTCTAATTGACTCATTGACTAAATAGCCAGGTGATTAAACTTATAGTTCTAGTTGAGTGTGTCTCTTTCCCCCTCTGGGTTAAGTGAATGTGATCATAACTAATTACATAACTCAGGGGAGAAATATGGTCTCAAATTTATTAGCCCTATATAAGTAAATATGACATTTTCAGGTGACAAACAAGGTGGAGACTGCTGGTGGCATAGAGAGATGATGAGCAGCTATAATCAGTGTTTGTACATCAATAGCAATGTTGTAACTATCACAGCAAGCTGGGCTGTAAAATACAATCCATTTTAGGATTGATTTCCCATTGTCTATAATGAGTTTGTTTGGGGAAAGCAATTTTTCTTCTGTTAGTTTTAACCTTAATGTTATGTATCCCTAGCTTTAAAAGATGTACTTGAGAGGCATATAGCTACAATAAACGCAAAGTAACATAAAGTTCTTTATACAGGTAGGACAAATAGTAAGTATAACAAGGTCAGTATCTTCACTTCTTTGCTACCTTCTGGTAGAATTATGCACCTTTGAAATGTTAAATATCTAGGCTTCAGATTTGCATTTGCAATAGCATATACATTTCTTTTAAGCCTTACCCTCGTCAACTAAAAAACCATGCCTGCCAAATCTCATTGCCTCCTGTTTTGCATTTTAAAAGGCTCATATTCAGAGATGGACATATGACCAAGAGCATGTTTGTTTTGTAATGCTACTATTTAAATTTTTTACCCCAAAGAAATGGATAATATATATATTTTAGAGAGAGAGGAATGGAGAGGGAGAAAGAGATACAAACATAAATGAGAAAGAAACATCAATCAATCGGCTGCCACCTGCATGTCCCCTGCTGGGGATCGACCACCCCAACCTGGGAATTGAATCGGTGACCTCCTGGTGGATGGGTTCATGCTCAACCACTGAGCCACACCAGCTGTACAGAAGTACATATTTTTAATTCAGGCTTTTAAAGTTTTTAAAAGTCACTTATGACTGCATATTAGAACTTCAATTTTCTTTGATAAATGAATTTATTCATATAGAAAGTTAGAGTGTTATTACTCAACTAGAGGCTTGGTGCATGAATTCGTGCAGCAGTGGGGTCCCTTGGCCTGGCCTGTGAGATTGAGCTGGAACCAACATCCCCTGAGGCGCCCTGGATTGCAAGAGGGTGCAGGCCAGGCCAAGGGACCCCACTAGTGCACGATCAGGGCTGGAGAGGGGCTCCGGGAAGGCTCCAGGGCATGTCCAGCCCATCTCACTTAGTCTGGATCAGCCGGACCCCAGCAGCAAGCTAAACTACTGGTAAGAGCATCTGCCCCCTGGGGGTCAGTGTACATCATAGAAAGTGGTTGAGTCGTCTTAACATATCATTAGCATATTACGCTTTGATTGGTTGAACAGTTGACCAGTCAACCAGACACTTAGCATATTAGGCTTTTATTATATAGGACTAGTGGCCTGGTGCATGAAATTCGTGCATAGAGGGGGCTGTCCCTCAGCCGGGCCTGCACCCTCTCCAATCTGGGACCCCCCAAAGGATGTCCTACTGCCGGTTTACAGGGATTGGGCCTAAATTAGTAGTCAGACATCCCTCTTGAAATCCAGGACTGCTGGCTCCTAACCACTCACCTGCCTGCCTGCCGGATTGCCCCTAACCACTTTGCCTGCTGGCCTGCTCACTCCCAACTGCTCCCCGCCACCGGCCTGCTCGCCCCCAAATACCCCCTCACCAGCCTGATCACCCCCAACTGCCCCCCGTGCCAGTGTGCTTGCCCCCAACTGCCTCCCCTTCTAGCCTGCTCACCCCCAACTGCTCCCCCATGCTGGCCTGCTCGCCCCCAACTGTTCCCCTGCTGGCCTACTTGCCCCCAACTGCCCCCCTGCTGGCCTGCTCACTCCAAACTGCACCCCCCGCTGTCCTGATCACCCCCAACTGACCCCCATTGATGGCCTCTTTGCCCCCAACTGGCCCCCCTGCTGATCTGCTCACCCACAACTGTCCCTCCCAACAGCCTGATCACCCACAATTGCTGTCTCATCCTGGCCTGATCACCCACAACTGCCCTCCCCTCTTGACCTCTAAGCACCTCTACCTCGGCCCCGCCACCATGGCTTTGTCCAGAAGAATGTCCGGAAGGTCTCCTGGAAGGTTAACCAGTCTAATTAGCATATTACCCTTTTATTAGTATAGATAGAGGCCTGGTGCACAGGTGGGGGCTGGCTGGTTTGCCCTGAAGGGTGTCCCGGATCTGGGTGGGGGTTCCCTTGGGGTGTGGGGCGGCCTGGATGAGGGGCCTGTGGTGGTTTGCAGGCCGGCCATGCCCCCTTCAGGGTGGGGGTTCCTGCTGGGGTGCCTGGCCAAACAGGCTGATGGCTGTTTGCAGGCTGGCCAAGTCCCCCAGCAGGGACCCTCACCTCATGGGGGTGTGGCCAGCTGGGGTAAAGGGCTGAGGGCCATTTTCAGGCTGGCCACACCCTCTGTCGACCCAGGCTCCCAGCCCCTCTTTCAGTGGCGGCCAGGGCAGGAGGGGAGCTTGGCTTCCTCCATCCCCAGGGGCAACCCAAGCCTCCTGGTCACTGAAGCTCTGTGGCCACCACCCTCTTTGTTGGGTTAATTTGCATACTCACTCCTGATTGGCTGGTGGTCATAGTGGAGTGACGGTCAATTTGTATGTTTCTCTTTTATTAGTGTAGATAATCTGTTTCCTCCTGTCTAGAATGAAAGCTGCTTTCTGCAATGTCTTACTTATCTACTTTTTTTTCTGGAAATGTGGTTTTAACCACCCTTTGAGAACCATACAGTGTTGAGTATTTAGCACTATCTGACTACCTAGTGATGGATTAAAGGTATGCAGTTATTTAGGGAAAAAGTGAATAAAATAACCCTGGCCAGGTGGCTCAATTGGTTGCAGTGTCATTCTGTACACCAAAAGGCTCTGGGTTCAGTTCCCAGTCAGGGCACAGACCTAGGTTATGGCTTCATTCCATGGTTAGTGTGTATGTTGGAAGCAACCCATCAATGTTTCTCTCTCACATCAATCTTTCTGCCTCTCTCTCTCTTCCTCTCTCTAAAAATAAAAATAAAAGCATATTGTCATGTGAGGATTTTTAAAAAGTGAATAAAATAATTAGGACTTTCTTTATAAATGGGTCCATTGGAATGGTCTCCCTGCCAAGATGCCTATAATTTCACTGTCTTCAGTACTTGAAATCTTAATAGGAATAACCCATGTGTCTCAAACCAGGACATGAATCCCACCAGAATAGGAGGGGTATGATGGTAATATACATATATAAAAAGAAGAAATATGCAAATTAGGCCAGGATGCTGTAACGGTCATGGCCAGCTCAGGAGGAGGGGCCGGGTGCAGCCCGGAGCCTGAGAGAACAACATGCAGGGGGTCCGGCCCCTTCCCCAGCCCTGTGGCCATGGTGCTGGGCTGCTGGGGCCAGAGAAAGCGAACACACAAACCCGCAGGGGGCCCGGCCCCAGCCTCAGCCCCGCTGCCACATTGCTAGGCAGCTGGGGCTGGAGTAGAGACACAAACCCACAGGGGATCTGGGTTCAAATCTGATCAAGGGGTTGTACCTAGGTTGCAGGCTTCTCCCTGGCCGGGGCCCAGATGAGGGCTCATGTAGGAAGGCAACCAATCAAAGTGTCCCTCTTACACTAATGTTTCTCTCTGTCTTTCCCTCTCTCTTCCATGCTCTCTAAAAATCAATGGAAACATATCCTCAGGTGAGGATTAAAAAAAGAAGAAAGAAAGAAATGACATATCCTATGAAAGACACATCTTAAAAAAGTCAAAGAAAGTTGTCATTTTTTCATGTTGATGAAAACACCTTGGTGGCTGCAGTATCCCATGGGGAGTGGGCCTAAGCCACCAGTAGGACATCCCTTGAGGGCTCCCGGACTGTGAGAAGGGGCAGGCTGGGCTGAGGAACCCCCTCCCCACCCGTGCACGAATTTCATGACCAGGCCTCTAGTAAGTACATAAATATAGAAGAATAACTTGGCAAAATTTTCCTAAAATGTCAATTTACTAAATAGTAAGCAATTTGAAAGGAATATCATCATAACAAACACTGCTATACATAGAATAGGGTTGAATATAAAATGCACATTCTTTTTTAACTGAATAATTAGAAATCACATAGTAATTATGGGAACTTTTGGATTGAGTCCTCACTCCCAATCTTCCTCCACTCATCTCCCTTCTGCATTATAATTTCTCTACAAGTGAAAATCATTAGTAAAGTCCTAAACTGAAAACCCTAAAGTGGGATTAAGATGGTAATGAAATTAAAATAATTTTTCTTAGTCACAAATCGCATAACTCCCTTTTTCCTTCATTATATTTCTGCAAACAATGTGGGATTTCATTCCTACTAATTATCAACACAGGTATTTATGTGCATTCCTTAACACTCATATTCTTTATAAAACAGAGGGATAGTCTGAAGACACTGTGATGTGTTGCCACAGATAGACCTTAAGATTTTTGACACACAGTGAACTGAGAAATTAAGGCAAGAGGCAGAATCATATATGCTGAAGCAAGGAAATCAGATGAGGGGTGACATGCAAAGATAATACTTGAGTAGGAAAGGCTTGTGAATTTCAAAATGAAAATAAACATGTACTTCTCTTGAGTACCTCATTTATTTGATATCAAAAATACTATAAATTGTGCACCTGATCAGTTTTCCCCTTTGTGCTGGCTGATAGAAAGCTCAGGGCAAATAGGTGGTTGATATCCAGCAAAAGTCTAGAATACTTTTGGTACACATTTGAAATACAAATACACTTGAGTGGCCAGATTATTATACGTTCAGAGATCATAATAATCTGGCCACTCAGTGTAGTTTATTTGAAAGATCCAGGCATATATAGAGAAACATTTGATGATTGGTTGAGATGATATATAAGAGAAAGAAAGCAGGTAATAATGTAGGCCTGGGATAATGATTTGGTAGCAATTCACATGGAGGTGAAACTGTACTTAAAAAGATTATTCTGATGCTTGTTAAAAATTATAAGATAGACTTTATTCAAGACTATTGCAATAAGGAGAGAAAAATGACTCTCTTTTCAATACAAAAAAGGTAACTGGGGATTTATAGCCAATGAGCAGAATGAGTGGATCAGTGCATAGAAAATTACTAAGTGGAACATAATGGATGACATATCAAGGATAGGTGGATTATTCCTAAACTTAGCAGGATTCTTTGCTAAGACCGGGCCAAAGGGCAGGAAGGCAGGCCAAGGGCAGGGAGGCAGTCCAAGGTAGAGCCCTAGTTGACAAGACAGTTCAAAGGAGCCTGACAAAATATGGTAAAAATAGGAGTCTTTGTCAATATCTGAAACCTTTGAAATTAATAAGTCTGCTAAGGGAGATCATGTGCAGGCAAAAATTAAAATGTTGAAATAAAGGAATGCATATACAAGGAGTGTAAAACTTACACACATTAGTTAAAGAGTAGGCATAAACTATTATCATATTTGGGAGTAAAATGAGGGATTGATATAGAAGGAGAAATTATACTGAAAAAGAAATAAGAGGATGGTATGTAGTACAAATTAATAAAAAATTAGAATATCTCAATTAAATCATGAAGAAAAATAAGAAGCCAAATTCCATCTAAGATCTTAAAATTTCAAGAGAAATGATTCAGTTTTAACAAATGAAAGCAGAAGCTCAATTGAGAAACTGATTTGTGTACATCTCAATGCCATATAGTCCAATCCTGCTATTGTTATAATTGAGGCCCTTGGAAGTCTTCTATCTTACACTTATTTCTTCTTTCCTTCTCCTGTTCCTTTTATGTCCTAATTGTAGAGACAATTTCCATTTTTATGCTGTTTTCTCTGCCAGAACCATTGCAGGTTCCTACCCTCACCCATATCCTCCCAATGAGCTTTATTAATTCTCTGAGATGCAAGTCAAATATTAGCTTTTCTGTGACAGTTTTCTTATTCTCTTATATAATATTAGCCTTTAACCACCTCTGCTATAGCACATTGTTCACATTCCAAATGTAACATTTTATTGACTCTCCTAAATCTCCTACTATTGTGAATTCTTCAGGGACTCCAAAACATGCTTTATTTGCAATTCTACCCAAAATACAGAAGGCAGAGTTGGAATGAATCACATCCTCACTGAGTGTATGTTGAATAAATGATACTGAAGAGCAAGGTCTGAAACAGAGGTGATGGGCATTCCCCTCTGCAATGGGAAAGAAGAGATGTTGACCATCTGTTTCCCTTAGAAGCACAAAACTTTCTTAAACCATCAAGTTGCTGAATAAATAGTAAAGCTGAATAACTAAAGCAGGCATGGGCAATGTCTTTCCCCCTGGGCCATATAAAGCCAGCAAGATCATTTGGTCTGCCCCTGCCAAGGCATTAGATGTGATTAATTAAATGTTTGACCAAATATAGCAGATTAATTTTTAAGTTAATTTTGTATGACCCATGAATGATGTTATAAATACCCAAATTGTCCTGAACATAAAAAATGTCCCCACACCTTAACTAAAGGAATAGGAATTTAGAACAGATAATCATTAAACAATGAATTCTAATTATCCACAGATCACTAAATTTAACTTGCAGAGCTAACTGATTCACAACATACACTGAGTGGCCAGATTATTATGATCTCTGAATGCATAATAATCTGGCCACTCAGTGTATATCCTATATAATAAAAGGCTAATATGCAAATTGTCCCCTCAACCAGGAGTTCAACCAGCTGGCAGGCTGGCCAACTGCCCATGTCCCCTCCCCCTGGCCAGGCTGGCCGGATCCCACCCATGCATGAATTCATGCACTGGACCTCCATATATATTATATATATGTACACACACACACACACACACACACACACACACACACACACACTGCGTATATATATATATATATATATATATATATATATATATATATATGCTGTTTTATAATACAAAGCTTTGGGAAACTTAAAACTTAGATTTATAATAATTTTAACTGTATGGTTCAAACTTTATTAACACATTTTAATCTATTATGGAAGAGAAATTCATCTAAAAAAGACCAAGATCTATTCAGACATTATTTTATAGGAGATAGTGACAATTCAGTCTTTCCTGGCTTTAGAATCTAAACATCAAATAAAGTGGTCAGGCGTGGTCTGCTACATCATTTTATTACCTGGAAACTTTACTATTTTAAGAGATTACAAATCTTATTAGAGATGATTTAGAGTTAATTACCCAGTTTTAATTAAATACATTTAGTTTCATTAAATTGTATATAGATACACAAATTATAAATTACACATTTGTAGCAATAACTTTATTATCTGGCAATCTCTCCTCCTGATATCAGACCCTTAACTGAGAAGGAATCCTTTTTCTTTTTCCAAACTTGCTTCTCACTGACCACTGCTACACTATGAATCTCCTAAAATCATTGCCCAACACCTTCCCTCACCAGAATGTATATTTCCTAAATAGAGAGGTTCTGCATGATTCTGTACACTTCTATATCCCTTGATCTGCCAATGTTAGTTTCTCAATAAATATTTATTGTGATTTATATCCGATATGTATTTAGGCTGTTGATCAGTTTACACTGACCATTCCTTTGCATCAGTGTTGTTAAAATATTTAGAGAGAGTTTCATTCCTTTCAAATTATTCAATAAGAAATATTTAAAATAATATGCCTGGAACCTGTTGTTACACTTCTCTTCCTTTTTACCAGTGTATGTACTGATAAAAATTCAGGAACTTTCTTAGGTGATGTTGAAGTGAGAACAAACCCTATCAAACCAGGGAAGAATACCTTCCCTGGGGTCTTCTTCAGAGTACAGATTTTATGTTTGATGCAGCTTTTGGGGTAAGACAAAAAATTCTATATGAAGGAAGGTTTTGACAATCGTACCCTACTCCTTAGTAGTCTTTTTATTAGACTACTAGAGGCCCGGTACATGAAATTCGTGCATGGGGTGGGGAGTCCCTCAGCCCGGCCTGCACCCTCTCCAATCTGGGACCCTTAGGGGATGTCCAACTGCCGGTTTAGGCCCCATCCACTGAGAAAAACACTAGTGAGAAAAACATTAATAAAAACCTGCTCTCTTTGCTGATGCCTTTCTTGGTCTCAGCCCACCTATACCCAGGTGGTCAGAGTAAAATCTCTTTTGATACATTATGGCCTCATGTCATAGGTGCATGACCTTGGCCCACTCCGGACCTTTCAGTTATGTTATTCATTTTTTTATAAGTTCATACACTCAAACTTACTTATAGACATGCTCACTGTTTGCCAACCCTTATTCAGATCTGGTTCCTGTGAAACATTAGCACAACTCAATTATTAACAGGTAGGTATGCTAATACAAAAGACTAATATCTGTTCTAATAGCATAATAATATTTTATTGTAATCTCTCATCCTAATTTGATTCTGAACTTTAATTTAACCACTATTAAAACTGGATTGTAGCAGATCGCAATTTGGGAACATTACCTATTTCTTTACATCTCTCAGCCTCACAGTCATATCTCTTGGCCTCTAGGGTCCAAAAGACAACTCATTGGGATAACTTTGAGAAAGCAGTTTGTTGTGTGTTTGAAGACAGAAAATAGGGGATCAATAGAAATTTGAAAGGGTAGGAATGGTGTTCATATACAGAATTTCATGAGTATCAGGGGAAGAAAATATATCTGTTTGAAACATAATAAGTATTCAAAAAGGTATCCCCATTTTTGGCAGCAGAATGAGGTCAAGAAGCCTTGTTAGGTAGTAAGTTAAACATGAGGGGCTGGGGCGAAGCCTGCCCTGGGGTCCTGACAGGGGTCAGACCAACATTGCCTTTAGACTACCTCTCTGTGAGCAACCCAGCAACCAGCAGATCACCTGCCAGTTCTTGGCACAAGCTCAGAGGAAAACAACATGACCTCAATGTGACCTTAGTAGGGCCCTAGACTAATTAAATAAAATGTGCTTTACGGTTTTGACCCCAGTGGGTTTTTCAGTATGCATGTAGGTAAGGGTATGCACAGAAGAAAAATAGTTACATAACCCTTTTCTGTCAATCATTCCTGAATGCAAATGAAAGTGTCCACCCAGAAGATCCCTCATTTAAACCATATAACCCTGGAGTTCGGGGCCATTGTCTCTCTCCACTGGCCCACTCTTTGCTTGGAGTGTATATTCAATAAATCTCACCTTGCTTTACTTTCATTTTTGTTGACTTTAAAACCTTTTCTGTGTCAATGAGAACTGATGTCCGAGAAGGTAACCCCAATTGGTAGCAGCCTCATTTACTACAAAAATAGAAAAGTATTTCAAAATATTTATTCTATGAGGAGCAATAATATGTAAAGTGGATCAAAGACAGCTATATTGAGTCACTGAATCAAAACCTTGCATGTGTGTAGCTGTGTGTGTGTGTGTGTGTGTGTGTGTGTGTGTGTGTGTGTATACATGTGTATAGATACTGGAATATGTTGGGTACAAAAATATCTTCACCAGAAACAATAAGAAAGTCTGAAGAAAAATACTGAAAAAAAAAGTGTTTGAAGTAATTAGAACAGAAAAAGGACATTAATGGAAAACTGGTGAAATTCAAATCCTATGGAGTTTACTTAACACTGATGTACCAATATTAGATTCTTAACTTTGACAAGTATATTGTTGTATTGAAGATGATAACATTAGAGGGAAAATGTAAATGTATCAAGGTATACAAAAAATCTCTGCACTATCTTTGCAACTTTTCCCTAAATCTAAATTTTTTTCAAATTTTTTAAAAATGTGTTTAAATATAAAATGTATACAATGCAATATACGGATGATGCATCATAGAATTGTGCACTTGAAACCTATATAATCTTATTAACCGTTTCACCTCAATGATTTTAATTTTAAAATGTACAAACATATAAACATAAAGAAGAAAGCAAATATGTTTTTGTGGCCCTGGTTGACGTAGCTCAGTAGGTTGGTTGTTGTTCCATGTAATGACAGGTTGCTGGTTGGATTTCCAGTCAGGCTCATGCCCAGGGTTGTGGGCTGGGTCCCTGGTAGGGGGTGTGCAAGAGGCAACTGATCCATGCTTCTCTTTCACATTGATGTTTCTTTCTCTCCCTCTCTCTCTAAAAATTAATAAAAATATTATATATATTATTTATATCTATAGATAGATAGATATCTATAGAAAGATAATATAAAGATAGGTAGATAGATATAGATATATAGACATAGATATAGATATAGATATAGATATAGATATAGATATATGAAATGGAATAGGAAAAGGGCTGCAAACCGTTCTAAAATTGTAAAAAATAAAATAAAAATGACGAGGAAACAATATGGAGCAGGTTCCACCTCCAGATCCTTTTGTGATTTTCAGTTTCTATAAAGCACAAGACCAGCAAGATTTCATGGGTTAGTAAACGTAAAAGTGCTGCATTATAGGAAGAAAGAAAGTCTCCTACTGATGACAATGTGAGTGGGTTGACACTCAGCTTTTTTACAGAACAAATCCATGTGAACACTGTCCGTGACAGATGGAACCAGTGGGGATGACTGTTAACGTTCAAAGTTATTTAGACATAAGCTCTGCTGGTAGTAACTGCTTCCTAAAGCCTCATGAAAGCATAGGAGACACTAAACCTGTGCTCCTGTTGTGTATGTTTTCACTCTGCTGAATGTGTATCCTTTCCTCCAGTGAAATAGAACTGAAAGTGAAGCAGACCATCTCAATCACCAGTGACATGGAAGATCACCTGGAACTGCAGCCTTTGCTCACCAATGCTGGTGAATTAGGAAATGTTAACCCACCCACACTGTCATCAGTAGGAGACTAGTTAAATAAAGTATGATATGGTACATCTATAGAGTGAATTCTATACAACTTACTAAAAATAGAGATTTAAATTGTTATTTATTGGCAGGAGAAACATCCATAACATTTTACTATGTGAAAAACATATATTGCAAAAGACTATATATACGACAAAAGGTTAGTAGCACTTATTTCCAGAAAAAAAAAGGTTATTTTTAACTTTCTTTATACTTTTAATATTGTATAAGTTTACAAAGGGCATTTTTTCCTTAGCAATTAGGAAAGAGTTCATTTGTTTCCATTTTGAAACAAAATAGTAGATATGCTTTAGGTTAGGCAAATTTTAAGAAACTTCAGATTCAGGGCTCATGTGATCTGGAAATACTCCTGGTGATATGGGACTTTCTCTCTGGGTGATCCACGGCACATGCAGAATGATGGTCCTTTGATGCCCAGAAAGCTTTGCCTGCCTTTCTGTCAAGAGATGGTAAAGAATGGGAATAGGCTGAAAGGATAGGAATGGTGTGTATTCATTTTAACAGAAGAACTTCCTCCCTCCTTCTTTCCCTCCCTCTTTCTTTCCCTCCCTCTTTCTTTCCTTCCTTCTTTCTTTCTTTCTTTCTTTCTTTCTTTCTTTCTTTCTTTCTTTCTTTCTTTCTTTCTTTCTTTCTTTCTTTCTTTCTTTCTTCTTTCTTTCTTTCTTTCTTTCTCTTTCTTTCTTTCTTTCTCTTTCTTTCTTTCTTTCTTTCTTTCTTTCTTTCTTTCTTTCTTTCTTTCTTTCTTTCTTTCTTTCTTTCTTTTCTTCCTTCCTTCCTTCCTTCCTTCCTTCCTTCCTTCCTTCCTTCCTTCCTTCCTTCCTTCCTTCCTTCCTTCCCTTTCCTTCTTCCTTCCCTTTCTTTCTTTCTTTCTTCTTTCTTTCTTTCTTTCTTTCTTTCTTTCTTTCTTTCTTTCTTTCTTTCTTTCTTTCTTTCTTTTTTCTTTCTCTCTCTTTATTTTTCTGTCCATCCCCTTAGAAAAGGCTCATAATTACAGAGCCAAGATTCCTACTCTTTCATTTTTTTCCAGGACAAGTGAGCCTCCCAATAACAAGTTGGACAAATATATAAGAATACAGACTTATAAGGGAAATATGTACTTCCAGAACTATAAGAAACTGCTGCTGCTCCATGGCTGCCTTATCAGGAATAGATTGGTGCTATGGCTTAGTGATCATTCCAGTTCATTTCCCTGGAGCTATCTTGGATACTGGATCCCATTCATGGCCATGCTGTGGGCACTGGATGCAGCCCTCAGATTTATATTAGGTCACTATGGCTCTGAGGTAGATTAGACAGTTGGTAATGATAGATAGATAGATAGATAGATAGATAGATAGATAGATAGATAGATAGATAGATAGATAGATGATAGATTGATAGAACAATGGTGGAATTAGAAAAAAAATAAAACTATTTATCTTAGAAAAAGTTTATTTATTTTTTTTCCAGTTAAAGAAATTAGCTACTAGCATTTTAGTTCTGTCTTTGTCAGAGGGAAGTTTTGTGTTCCAAGACCACAACACACTCATGAGAGAGACTGCTGATTTGTTTTTACACACGGGGAGAGTATACACATAGAAGAAATGAACATAAAATTGGAATGTGAAAGGGAAGTTGTAATTTGGGGAGAGTATACATGAGAGTACCTGCTTTTGGGTACTTACACAGGGAGGTAACAGACACTGCTCATTATGGAAAAGAATATAAAACATAAGCTGCAGAGTTCATGCTTTGGAGAGGGCACATATAGACCATTAGTACTGGCCCTCTCAATACGACATTTAGAAACAAAGTCCATTATATGTAGGAATTTTCTTGGGTTATGATGTGGTTTATGAAAATGAAGGAAGTATCTGTGCTACCACATGGTGACAAATGGGCATTGATGATACTAAGCACACCAAGATCCTCGAGGAAAGATTTACCAAGGTGGATACTACTCAAGTCAGGTTCCAAGATCTCTTCTACTCTCTAATTGCTGGGGTCTCAAACACCTCACTGCTACAGAAAATAATGGGGTCATGATCCAGAGGGGGGTTTAAGAGTTGAGGGGAGTCTTGGTGTAGCTTCTTTAATTATTTTTTAAACAAGTATAGTGACATTCTGGAAGCTGGCTTGCAAAGTCATAAAGTCTGAAGCAGACTTTTTCCTTCACTGCACTTTAGCAGCCACCCACACACCGTGCTCCACATAAAACCTTCCTGTTCAGACAATGGTTATTTTCCTACAGCAATAGCAGGGAGATTGCCAACAAGCACAAAAGTTGGTTTACAAGAGAAGGAACAAAACTAGTAATCAGACCTATTTATAAATGTTCAATAAAAACACAAGCAAAGTAAGGCATTCAGGATGTATTATGAATTTTATATATTAAATGTTAACTGTTTGAATGGTGTTCCAAAAGATGGTGAGAATACAGCAATGACTACCGTTTTGCATCCTGCTATTGGTACTGTGAATAACAGCCATTTGATAGCAAATATATGAAACACTTCATATCAAAGTGCTCATATATTTTAATATTTTTATTATTTTATTTCAGAGAGGGAGGGAGAGGGAGAGAGATAGAAACAACAATGTTGAAGGAGAATCATCAATTGGCTGCCTTCTGTACTTCACCCATTGGGATGGACCCACAAACCAGACACTTGCCCTGACTGATAATTGAACAGTGACCTCATGGTTCATAGGTCAACACTCAATCACTGAGCCACACAGGCCAGGAAACAAGTGTTCATATTTTTTGACCAGATAATTGTACTTCTGGAAACATACCCTAAGAAATTGATTAGAAACAGGAATTCTTTATATGCAAAATATTTATTTTATTTTATTTTATTAATAAAAAATAGAAACTTCTTTATATCTATAAATAATAGGGGATGTGTACCTTGTGCAATATCTGCTAGAGAAAAATGTAATGTTGCCTTTAAAATTATGTTAACAAGGAATATGAAGTAAAAAATAATGTTTATGATATATACAATTAAAAAGTAGGTTGCCAAGTTGCAT
The DNA here is from genome assembly GCF_951640355.1 of Cnephaeus nilssonii. Lineage (NCBI taxonomy): Eukaryota > Metazoa > Chordata > Mammalia > Chiroptera > Vespertilionidae > Cnephaeus > Cnephaeus nilssonii. The sequence goes on along the minus strand of NC_137079.1, from coordinate 64,784,929 downwards.
GCACATTATATATGGTGACAGAAGAAGTTTTAACTTTGGGAGGTGGGTACATAATGCTGTATACAGATGAAGTATCATAGAATTATACACTTGAAACCTAGGTAATTTTATTTACCAATATCACCCCAATACATTTAATTTTAAAAATTAAATACATAAGATAAAGTCTGAAAAAATTATAGTATCTATTATGTTAGGAACACATGTTTGTGTGCTTTGTATTCCAAATTTCAGTAGTATTTTTATCCATACCTAGAGGCCCGGTGCACAAAATTTGTGCATGGGGGGGTGTACCTCAGCCCAGCCTGCACCCTCTCCAATCTGGGACACCTTGAGAGATGTCTGAGTGCCTGTTTAGGCCCGATCCCCCAGTGGGATTGGGCCAAAACGGGCAGTCAGACATCCCTCTCACAATCCAGGACTACTGGCTCCCAACCGCTCACCTGCCTCTGCCTGATTGCCCCTAACCGCTTCTGCCTTCCAGCCTGATCACCCCCTAACCACTCCACTGCCAGCGTGATTGATGCCTAACTGCTCCCTTGCTGGCCTGATTGCCCCTAACTGCCCTCCCCTGCTGGCCTGGTCACCCCTAACTGCCCTCCCCTGCCAGTCTGGTCGCCCCCAACTGCCCTCCTGTGCAGGCCTGGCCCCCACAACTGCCTTCCCCTGCAAGCCGGTCCCCCCTCCCCCCAACTGCCCTCCACTGTAGGCCTGGTCCCTCCACAGCTGCCCTACCCTGCTGGCCTGGTCTCCCACAACTGCCCTCCCCTGCAGGCCTAGGTCCCCCCCAACTGTCCTCCACTACAGGCCTGGTCCCCCTCCAACTGCCCTCCCCTGCAGGCCTGGTCCCCCACAACTGCCCTCCCCTGCAGACCTGGTCCCCCCAAGTACCCTTCCCTGCAGACCTGGGTCCCCCCTAACTGCCCACAACTGCCCTCCCCTGCCAGCCATCTTGTGGTGGCCATCTTGTGTCCGCATTGGGGCAGCCATCTTTGGCCACATGGGGGCAGCCATCTTGTGTCTTGGAGTGACAGCCAATTTGCATATTACGCTTTTATTATATAGTATAATAAAAGCATAATGTGCAAATTGACTGAATGACCGAACAGCGGAACGACCATCCCAACAACCTTCTGGACGACCATGCTCTGACATGCACTGGTGCCAGGCCAGCCAAGGCGGGTGCAGTGTGAATGGTCGGGGGCCCCGCCATCAACCCACGATTGTCCCTCAGAGGGAGGCCCAGGCCACCGGCCAGCAGAGCGATCAATCAGGGAGGGGGGCTCTGCAATATCTCCAAAGAGGGAGGTCCAGGCCACCCTCTGCGCGGCGATCAATCACAGAGTCCTGGCTGGGTGGGCAAGGCCACCCTCTGCTGGGCTGATAGATTACAGAGCCCCACAATCTATCACCCCACAGAGGGAGGCCCAGGCCAGCCAAGAGATTGCACCCCATGCCTGTCACCCACAGAGGGAGGTGACTGGTGACAGGAGGTGGGGGGCAGCACTGCATAGATGGCAAATAGTGGCAGCGGTGGGGCTGGGCCAGCTGCCGGCAGCCAGTGGAAGGAAAGCCCCGCTTGGCCCTGATTGCCGGCCAGTCCTAGGGACCCTACTTGAGGATCCTGGATTGTAAGAGGACACTGGCCAGGGTGAGGGACACCCCCCATGCACGAAATTCGTGCACTGGGTGTCTAGTAATAAAATAAATAGTAAGCAGGTTTTACAAATTGGGCAAGCAAAAATGTGGTTTTATACTGTTGAGACAGGCAGAACTTGACTAGTTAAAATCCTGGAGAAAAAAAAAATGAACATATTTTAAAATGAATATAAATAATGAAAAGTGTGCAAGAATTATACACAAATATTATAAAGTATTATTGAGAGGAATTAAATAACATATATTCTTGAACTGGAAAACTCAATATTTTTAAAGGTGCCAATTATACCATATTAAAATATATTTTCACTGAAATCTTAAAGAAAACATATATCTATAATAGTAATAATAGTAGTAGTAATTAATCATAATAACAATTATTATTATTAATCTTCTTACATGAAAATTGGCAGGTGGTTTCTTAAATTAAATGAAAATAAAGAACTAAGAAGAGTCAAGGCAATACTGAAGAAGAAAAAAATTTCAGAAAATTTAATTAATAGATTTCAAAACTTATTTTAAAATATAGTAATAAAGACAGTTTGTCTTGGAACAAGAGTACATAGAGTAATAGAAAATAAGGCCAAAAGCAGATTCAAATGCATCCATCAAAAAACATGAGAAAGATGCCTTTTTAGTAATTAGGAGAACAGTCTGTTGAATAGGTATGCCGAGTCAGTTAGCTAAACACATGTGAATCCTAGATCCTGCCTTTTGCCATGCAAAAATGTGTATTCCAAATGGAAAAGAATTCTAATTGAGAGAGACAAAATAATACAGCTTTTATGAGAACAATAGGAAAACATTACCATGACTCCTGTGTAGACAAAGATCTTTCAAAGACCACTAAGCATAAAAGAAAAAAAATTATATAAGTTAGACTAGTTTCAATAAATGTTATTCCTTCAAGTACCCCAAATAAGAATAAAAAGACAAGCCACACATTGGGACCAGATATTTATAATACATATACATATATATATAATGACCCATATCAATGAAAAATGTCTAAATATCAATTATTAAAGCAAAAAAAATGGTTAAAGACTTGAATACACATTTTACAAATGAGGAAAATCAAATGTCTAACAAACATAACAATTGCTTCATTACCATTACTCAGCAGGGAAATGCAAATTAAAACCATAATGAAATATGGTTTTTGAGAAGCTATAATGTTTAAAGTCAGTATTATTATTTTTGACAATCATGTGGAGCAACTATAACTATCACACAATTCTGTTTTCCAGCTTTATTGAAGCATGACAGACAAAACTTTAAGGTGTACAATGTAATGTTTTTGTATGTAAATACATTGTGAAATTACTACCACAATGAAGCTAATTAAAATATCAATCACTTCACATTTGTTACCATTTTATGTGTCCATGTACTGAGAACACTTGAAATCTAATCTCTTAGCAAGTTACAAGTATGCAATACATTATCATTAACTATAGTTGCCATACTGTACATTAATGTTCCAGAACTTACTCATCTGACAATGAAAAGTTTGTGTCCTTTGACCAACATCTCCCCATTTCCCTCACCACCTAACCCTGGTTACCACTTATCTATTCTCTATTTCTATTTTAGATTTTGACTCTTTAGGACTTTGAATTTTTAAAGCTGTACATATAAGTGAGATCATGCAGTACTTGTCTTTCTGTGTCTGGCTTACTTCACTTAGCATAATGTCCTCCAGGTTCATCCAATGCTGTTGCAAATAGCAGGATTTTTTCTTTATTTTTAAAGCTGGAATTAATTGCATATATATACAGCATATTTTCCTTACCCATTCATCCATTGACACTTAGGTTGTTTCCACGTCTTGGAAATGAACACAGGGTGCAGATATCTCTTTGCGATAGCAAATTTACCGTTTTTTGCATGCATATCCAGAAGTGGGATTGCTGGATTATATGGTAATTTTATTTTTTAATTTTTGAGAAACTATCATACTATTTTTTCATATGGCTATACTAATTTACATTTCCATTAATACTGAAGAAGGGTTCCTTTTTCTTCACATCTCACCAATAATAGTTATCGTTTGACTGTTTATTAATAGCCATCCTTACAGCGATGAGGTGATATCTCATATAGTTTGGATTTGCATCTGATGGATCTCAATGGGATATACAGTGATATGACATTTTGGGGAAACAATTTGGCAGTATGTATCTGTTTGGCTTTAAATATCATATTATCCAGAAATCATTTGTAGCAGAAATGTATATGTATATTTACCAGCAGACGTATATGAAAATAATCTAGCAGCATTCTTCATAACCGCCAAAACTAGAAACAACCCACACGTTCAATAACACTAGAAAGCATCAATACATTTATATATGAGCATACATGTTATTCACTAGGGTTACCGGTTGGGATCCCGATTCTTCTCATCAATGGTCAACAAAAATGAAAGTACAGTAAACTGGGATTTATTGAAGAGACACTCCAAGCAAAGGGTGTGCCAGTTAAGAGAGACAATGGCCCTGAACTCCTGGGTTATATGGTTTTAATAAGGAATTTTCTGTTTAGAGACTTTCATTTGTATTCAAAGATGATTGACAGAAAAGGGATATATGACTACATTTCTTCTGTGCATGCTCTTACCCATATGCATACAGAAAAACCCACTGGGATCAAAACCGCAATGTAAGTTTTATTTAATTAGTCCAGGGCCCTAGTAAGGTCACATTGAGGTCATGTCATTTTCCTCTGAGCTTGCACCAAGAACTAGCTGGTGGTCTGCTGGCTGTTGGGTCACCCATGGAGAGGCAGCCTGAAGGTAATGTTAGTCTGACCCCTGTAAGGACCCCAGGGCAGGTCTCACCCCAGCCACTCATGTCTAACTTCTCACCTAACATTTATACATATATAACTGGTTAGTCTATATATTTTAGTGATATATAGATATAAAGAAATAGATCCTGTTCAATGAATACCATACATCAATGAGAATAAATAAGATGTTATATACAAAAATAGAAGAATATCAGAAACATCTTGTTAAGTGAAATAAGCCAGACATATTAAATTAAAAAATAGATTTATGCTGATAAAAGTCATCATTATATTTAGCTTTATGGTGTAGTGACCAAAACAATAGGAGGGCTTTGGGGGTGTTGGAAATATTCTATGTCTTGATCTGCTTTCTGGTTAAATAAGTTTATTTAATTTGTGAAATTGTGTACCATGCACTCATAATATGTGTATTTTTCTGCAAGCATGATATATTTCAATAAAACATTATTTCAAAATAAACTCTTCACAGTAAATTGCAGAATTCCTGGCTTGATTTTTTTTCAACAGCATAATGCATGTCATGAGTGGTTCTATAAAAAAAAAAATGTTCTAGCCAAGCCAATGTGGCTCAGTGGTTGATGGTTGACCTATGAACCAGGAGGTCATGGTTCAATTCCTGGTCAGGGAACATGCCCAGGGTTGTGAGCTCAATCCCCAGCGTGGGGCATGCAGGAGACAGCCAATCACTGATTCTCTCTCATCATTGATGTTTCTATCTCTCTCTCCCTCTCCCTTCTTCTCTGAAATCAATAAAAAAATATATATTTTTAAAAAGTGTTCTAGAGATAATTTGACCAACGATAAAAAGAGAAAAATAAGGCATTGAAAAATTAAGCAACTAGCACAGATTCAGGCAGGGAATATGTCTAAGACCTAAGCACAAATCTAAGCCTCATAATTTCTGAGCTTGTTGCACTTCATCAGACATACATTCATTCAATAAATTTTTACTATGTGCCTATGATGTGGTAGACACTTTGTTATATGTTGGGTATAAAATAACGACAAAACAGAAGTCCAGGCTCTGGTAGAGCTTACATTCCAGTTTATATGTTAAAATACTTTTAAAAATTGAGTGCAAAAACCCAATGTGATGTAACAGTGGAACTGATTCTTAGTTGTCTGTCAAAAATCCATTCCCCTCCTTTTCCTCCTGACATGACTCGATTTTTTGGCTGGATTGTGGGCACTCAAAGTAACATCTACATTTCTTAGCCTACCTAGCAGCTAGATGTAACTATGTTTCTTCCCTTTCTTTCTCCCTACTCATTCCTGCTGGCTTGAGCTGAGGTCATGAGGGCTAGAGCTGGATTAATAATTTCATATGAAGACATACCAGAGAATAAGACAGAAAAAAAGACATTCTCTGATACCATACTCTAACACATTACACGTGGACTACGTATCTCTTGGCATGTTTTACTTACATGAAAGTGAAATAAAATTACATCTTATATACAACACTGCTATTTGGATTTTCAGTCATCAACATCTAAAAATGTTCTTACACAAAAACTTAGTGAGAAACGTTGGAGTTGTCTATGGCATCCAAGTGCATCCAGAGAACCAGCTGCCCACTTAAAGTCCTATTTCCTATTGCATAACTCACTGGCATTTACAGACACCGTTCAGCTCATAAACACATGTTTTTATGTAGGTCAATGCAAAGTTCAGTTCAAGGAAATAGATGAGAGCATGCATCGCCTATATCTCAGTTCTGACAAAGGATCAATGTTGCCTTCTTTCCCCATGTATATAGTTGCAACAGCAGATATAGAGAAACTGAATCAATCACAGAACAGGAAATTTCAGTTCTCCTTTATTCATCCTAGTTATTTCTCTTCCTAAACCTAATACTGGTAAATGTAATCTGATTGCTTCTGAAATATTTCACGTCACAAGCTATTCATAATGAATATACCAAGCCATAATAGTTTAGTTGCTTACGCTTAACTCAATTTAAGACTATGTTGTCAACATAAAGAAAAAGAAACACATACAAATGGTATAATATTTCACATTATAAGATGTCCTCGATATTTCTTGGTCTGAGTTTTACAATTGAATAATAAAAGAATATGAGAAAGAAATAACCAGGGAGTCAGCTCACATCTATTTTGAACTCATTTTAGACTAAAGAAGACCATTTTATGCTAGGCTAAAAAATCAAGATTTGTAATTAACTCTGGTTAGTTTATTACCACTGTTGTGAAATCTCCATTGACTATCTGTCCAAAAACTGATTATATGCTTATCTTAAAGAGGTAATTTGTAAAGTTGTTTCAAGTTTTTCTTTTCAAGAATGCTGTGGTCAAAGGTTAACGTCTTATTTCCTCATCAGATATCCTTTCTGCATGTATTTTAATTATATTAAATAACTAGATCCAAATAGTAAAGTGTGAATTTAAGGAGAGCATCAGAAAAAAATCAACAGAGAAAATAGCTTAATTTCTGATTATAAGAAAACATTTATCATACTATGTATAAAGACAACTTCTTGTCATTTCCTCTTTTTCACTAAGAAAGAAAAATAAGCAAATTTGCTGAGTGTAAAAGCTAATAAAGATAAGAATAAATTTTTGTTATAGTCACCCATAGCTTTGATCAGTTAAGGGAGAATTTGCATCAACACAAAGATAAATTTCAGCCATAGAAATGAATTCTTCTGGCTGGCTTCCAGGAACTGCTGCCTCCCAAAAAACAAACAAACAAACAAACAAAGAAACAAACAATGCCTCTAGGAGGGTTATTGGATAGGTAATTTAAAAAGAGATGAAGTTTTTTTGTTTGTTTGTTTTTGTGTTTTTTTATTTTTTTAAATATATTTTATTGATTTTTTACAGAGAGGAAGAGAGAGGGATAGAGAGTTAGAAACATCTATGAGAGAGAAACATCGATCAGCTGCCTCTTGCACACCCCCCACTGGGGATGTGCCCGCAACCAAGGCACATGCCTTTGACCGGAATCGAACCTGGGACCTTTCAGTCCGCAGGCCGACGCTCCATCCACTGAGCCAAACCGGTTTCGGCAAAAGAGGTGAAGTTTTAAATTCACTTTATAATCTGTAGAATGATGGAGTAAGACAAGATGATTCTAAGATGTCTTTTGGGACTACATTAATATATTTTGTTTAAGACAATAACCTTGGGATAGAATAAATATGCAATGTAATTTTTATCTAATGGGTAAGAAATCTTGATTTTTTTTCTTTTTTGTCATATTACTGCTTAGTTCATTCAAATAATACATAACTGGGACAATTCCACTTAAAGATGGTGAGTTAACACATTTTAACTTCATTTCTAGACAACAACAAAAAAGTTAAGAGAATCAGCTACGTCTGTAAAGGAACAGTGAAATAACCTCAATTCCCAAACAACATAAACGTAAAAAGAGAAACAACTCTTTCTTCAACAAAACAAACAGCTTCAATTCCCAAGCAATGACACAAAACTCTGGTTAATATTTTTTTATTACTTTACAGTGAAATCTAGACCAAAATAGGAGAAAAAAAAACACAAATACAACACCACCACCACAAATAAACATGTAAAAGCCTTCATATAACTTCTTATACCTTTATTGGAAAACAGTTCTTTCTAATATCAAGTCCCACATTGCTCTAAAATCTATTAAAATATCTTCAATCAGAGTGATGAGCTGTGAGTGTACATAGGCTGTGAAGAGGAAGCCATCACATTGATAGAATGTGGTATATATTCTGGTGGAAAAATATAAAACCAAAAACAAGCTAAAATAAAAAAATCAAAGGCATATTAAAACACCATGATACAGATATATGAATAATGAATATTTCTAATGACATATAAACAGCACATGGAATATTTTTACAAATCAATGATATAGAAGATATTGATATACAATAATACTTTTAGTCAGAGGATGAAAGAGAATATTGTGCTCAAAAATAATTCCGTTTTAAAAATATTTAATTTCCTAAAATGAAAAAGCACAAAACATTTGAAATCAGGACAGGAAATTCATGAATGGGAAAAAAATATAACTTGGCATCAGACTTTTCCATAGCAATATATGTGGCAGGAAATTTTGCCATAATGTCTACAGATTTCTGGGAAATCAATGTCTGATGAATAATTGTATATCAAAAAAGTTTTCCTATAATTAGAAGAAGAGAAAAAGATACATTATAAGAAATTAGAAAATAAAGTATCTTTTGGCTTATGTTGAAATTAAAAGTATAACTTAATGATTACTAAATAAGGAAACTGAGCCAACCAAAAGATGACTCAAAGAACATAGAAATGGGAAAGTTTTCATAATAGGAACTGGTTATAACAATGCATTTATTTAATTGTAAAGCTAAAATTATCCACTTTATGAAATTATAAAATATAAATATCATAAACCTTACAAATAATAATAATTATGCATTTCAAACAATATATCTTGATTATGCATAATAATATTTCATTTTAAAATTTTGATAAAGAGAGAAAAAAGTTAAAGAAAGTAATGATATTAATTTTTTAGCTTTTTATGGAAACTTATTAACATACTAGGGGCTCAGTGCATGAATTCGTGCACCTTGAATAGAACTGTGGGCTGCAAGGCTGCAGGAGGCCACAGGGTTGGGTCTCGGCCCATCCCCAGCACCCCCCTGGCACCTCCCGCCATGGCCCCTGGTCCCGTGTCTGCTGACAGCCCCACTCCCGCTGCTGCCACTCCCACGCGTTGACGGCACCAGCCCTTCTCGCACCCGCTGACGGCACGGAGCAATTGGGGCCAACGCCAGCAGTGGGTGCAAATGGGGCCAGAACCATCAGCGGGTGCGAGGGGCGGCTGCTGTCCCGATCGCCCCTCAGGAGAAGGGCAAGGTGAAGAAGCCCTCAGGGGTGATCAGGACCAGCACCAGGCACTGGCAGCAGATGCGAGAGGCAGCTCCGGTGCTAGCTGTGGGTGCGAGTGGCAGCTCTGGCGCCGGCAGTGGGTACAAGCGGGAGCAGCACCGGCAGCTGGTGCGAGCACCGGGCAGAACCACGGTGTGCGGGAGCAAAGAATTTTCAGTAACCACCAGAGAGGCTCACCCCCATGATAGCAACCAGCACTGAGGTCCTGCTCGCCATGTTCCGCTCATCCCCCAGTGGTCAGCGCACATCATAGCGACCAGTTGTTCAGTTGTTCGGTTGTTCCAGTTGTCCCACCATTCATCTATTTGTATATTAGCCTTTTATTATATAGGATGTCTACCTTTAAATATATAGCTGAAAATATATTATTTAAAAAGTTTGTATTTTGTAACTAATTTTATTATATATCTCATTAAAATATTTAAAAAGTATTTATATTTTGCTTTTCTTCTTTGAAAATTTAAATGGAAGTATGTAGTTTTTATTAAATGTTATCATATATATTATGCTTTATGTATCATATAGTATAAATGTGAAATTTAACATTCTTTTTAATAATGGAAGACAGACAACTATTGCAATAAAATATTCTCAGGGTCCTATGAAAAGGAATAAGAACTTAATACTTCCTGAGCACTTGAAAAAGGTTTATTAGAAAAGGTAATACCTAATATGAATCTTGATAAATAAAATAGAGTAATAGTCTGGGGTGTGGGAGCAAGAGAGCATTTATAAATTCCCCCCAAGTATAATATTTATATAGGGTAGGGCAAAAGTATTCACAGTTGTTTGTATAAAAAGTAATATAGTACTCATTAAATAATAATACAAGAATAAACTCCATGTGTCATGTAATCACAACTGTAATCCTACTTTTGGCCCACTCTGTATATTACATAGAGGATATGAAATGACCACAATGCTCTCATTTGGCCACAACAAACACACACAAAAACACAGTTTTCCTAGAGCTGGGAGAAGACCACATCTGCTAGCATCCTACCTCAGGTGGCTGTGGGACAGTGGAGGTAATGGTGGATCAGACTGAGCTGCACCCATCTCCCTTCCCCTTTGGAGGTTCCCTTCATCTGCTACCCTTACCTAAATTAACACTTTAATTTCACCATCACTGGGAACCTTTGGGACAAAGCTGCCCTCCCTGGCTTGCTGTTCATAGATCTCTCTCTCTCTCTCTCTCTCTCTCTCTCTCTCTCAACTCCTTATTCAACATAGTAGTAGAAGTCCTAACCATAGAGATCAGGCAAGAAGAATAAATAAAAGTCATCTAAATTAGAAAGGAGGAAGTAAAACTGTCATTATTCATAGATGACATGATATGGCAAATAGAAAACCCTAAAGACGGCCAAAATCTATGAGATTTAATAAATTAATTTGGAAGCATAGCAGGATACAAAAGTAACACCCAGAAATCTATGGCATTTTTATACACCAATAATAAACTCTTAGAAAGAGAAACTAAAAAAATAATAATAATAATCCTATTTATAATTGCAACAACAAAAAAATAAGGTTCCTAATAATAAATTTAACCAAGGAGATAAAAGACCTGTACTTGGAAAACTACATTGAAAAAAGAGATAGAGGAAGATATAAACAAGTGGAATAATATACCATGTTCATGGATTGGTATAATAAACATAATTAAAATGTCCACACTACCCAAAGTAATCTACTCAATTCAATCCCTACTAAAATACTAATGACATATTTTGCAAATCTAGAACAAATACTCCAAAAATGTAGATGGAACCAAAAAAGACCTTGAATAGATGCAGTAATCTTGAGAAAGAACAAAGTTGGAGGGATCACAATACCAGATATCAAATTATAATACAAAGCAACTGTAACCAAAGCAACCTGGTACTGGCACAAGAACAGGCATATAGATCAATGGAACAGAACAGAGACCCCAGAAATCAACCCAAGCCATTACACTCAATTAATATTTGGCAAAGGAGGCAATAGTATATTATGGAGTTAATATAATCTCTTCAATAAATGAAATTGGACAGAAACATGCAAAAAAAGAAATTATACCACCAACTTACACCATACACAAGAATAAACTCAAAATGGATAAAATACTTAAATGTAAGATGGGAAACCATAAAAATCTTAGAAGAAAGCATAGGCAGGAAAATCTCAGACATCTCTTGTAGTAATATGTTTGCCAATACATCTCCTAGGTCAAAGGAAATCGAAGAAAAATTAAAGCTTCTACACAGCAAAGGAAACCATCAACAAAATGAAAAGGGAGCCCACTGCATGGGAAAACAGATTTGCCAATGATACATCTGATAAGAGTTAATGTCCAAAATATATAAGGAGCACATAAACTTAACAAAAGGAAGACAAACAATCCAATTAAAAAATGGGCACGGACCTAAATAGACACTTCTCCAAAATGGACATACAGATGGCCTAGAGACATATGAAAAAATGCTCTAAGTCACTGATCATCAGAAAGATGCAAATTAAAACAACAATGAGGTATCAACTCACACCTGTTAGAATGGCTGTCATCAACAAATCATCAAATGGTAAGTTCTAGTGAGGATGCAGAGAAAAAGGAACCCTCTTTCACTGCTGGTGGGGGTACAGCCACTGTGGAAAACAGTATGGAGTTTCCTTAAAAAATTAAAAATGGAACTCCCATTTGACCCAGTGATCCCACTTCTAGGAATATATTCCAAGAAACCTGAAACACCAATCAGAAAGAATATGTATATGCACACCTATGTTCATAGCAGCACAATTTATAATAGCTCAGATCTGGAAACAGCTCAAGTGCCCATCAGCAGATGAGTGGATAAAAAAAGCAGTTTTACATGGAATACTATGCAGCAGTAAAAAAGAATGATCTCTTACTCTTTGAGACAGCATGGAGGGACCTGGAGAGTATTATGCTAAGTGAAATAAGCCAGTTATAGAAAGATAAGTATCACATGATCTCACTCATATATGGAATCTAATGAACAAAATAGCCTGATGAACAAAATAGATACAGAGACATGTAAACATGGACCAAGCTGATGAATCTCAGAGGGAAAGTGGGAGTGGGTAGTGGGTGGAGAGAGATTAACTGAGGAACTTATATGCATATGAGTGGCCTGGTGAACGGATTCCTGCACATTGAAAGGAAATTAATTAGAAGGTGATTGGCAGGGTGGGACTGGGCAAGACTTCAGGACATGCCCCGGAAGCAACCTCCTGTGGTCCCTATCCTAGCACGCCCCATCTGTGGTCACCGTAGCTCAGCATTAAACCAGATTCAGGACCAAAAGTGCCCCATGGCCAAAGGTGGAATTGTACGGCCCCATGAGGAATCAGGCTCTCTCCTCTCTAGTTCCGGGGTGCATCACCTGAGAACTACCACTGTCAAGTTGCTGCAGCTCAGCAGCTCCTGTGTTGAGCGTCTGTCCCCTGATGGTCAGTGTGCATCATACCTACCGACCAGTCAGCCAGTCGGACAGTCAGACAGTTGTTTAGCCTTTTATATACATAGAAGATATGTGCAGCCCATAGACAGAAACAATAGAGTATTGAAGGCCTTGAAGGGGTTTTATGGGGGGGAAAAGGGAAACATCTGTAATACTTTCAACAATGAAGATAAATTTTTTAAAAATTGCCTAATATGGCAGAGGGGGAGGGCACTGTGTTTACAGCGTGAAACATAACCCTTCTTAATACACCCCTACATTTATAGCCTTAAAATAAACTTCTTTTTGAAATTTCTATTTGAAATTTATTTTGCTAGTCACTATAGAAAACAAACAAGAGTAAAAAAACAAACAAACACAAGCTTAGAAAACTTATAAATGTTCATGTGTTCTTATGTTATCTGAAACTTTCCTTGGGGTGGTATCCTTGATTTTCTTGATTGATGGTAATTGCAGGCTTCATTAACTTCTCATTCTCTACTTTTATTAATGAGCTCACCATGCTGCATGGAGAGGCTCTGGAGGAAGGGTTTGCCTGCGAGAAAGAAAGACAGAAAAGCAGCAAGGCAGCTGGGGTGCAAGGGAAGAAGCCACCTTTGGCTGGCAGTGGATTCTCCAGTCCCAGTTGCCTGCTCATTCCCGTTCGATGAGAGAAGTCCTGCCCACTCAAGACCTTTTCAAACTCCTGACTCACACATTCATAAGGAAAAGAAAATGTTTGTTTTAAGCCATTAGACTTGGGGAGCGATTTTACACAGAAATAGAAAACGAAAAAAGGATGGTTATTTAGTCTCTTGGCACGTCAGTTTCCTTTAGTGTAATTTGTAGGTTGATAATAATACGTATCTCATAAGGTCACTGTGTTCATTAAATAAGACTTGTAATGTGCACACATATGGGGAAAAGGAAATAAAAGTCTGGGGAGATTTATAAAACCTATTATATATACCAACATTATATACATCAACTACAACTTTGATCATTTTGTTGTTATCATAATGTATATCAATTGAAAAAAAACTGATTTCCTAAATGATAATAGATCCAGTCATAATATAAACCTATCCATTGATATTCTACTGTAATTAACTTTGGATTTTGAGGCATTTGCAGACTGGTGAACATAACTATGTATGGTAATGACTTAAAAACATTTTGTAATACTTATAAGATAAAAAGATGAATCCAACTTGGTTTTGTAATTAATTATATTTTCAGTATTATCATATTTTATAAAATATATTTTTATTGATTTCAGAGAGGAAGGGAGAGGGAGAGATGGAAACATCAATGATGAGAGAGAATCATTGATGGCTGCCTCCTGCACGCCCCCTTCTGGGGATAGAGCCTGCAGCCCAGGCATGTGCCCTTGGCTGGAATCAAACCCCGGACCCTTCAATCCGCAGGCCCACACTCTATCCACTGAGCCAAACCAGCTAGGGCCAGTATTATCATATCTTAAATTTATGAATTGTCTCAATATTTTTAGTTGTTTTATTTTTGTCAGGGTTAAAGATCTCTTGAGAAATACTCCTAATTTGTTTGCTATTTCAAGTCATTCATCCCTAATATCATGAGGGCATTAGAGACATAAACAAGAATTTCATACAAATCAACTACCCAACTAAGAAATTAAATAGCCAGTGGGAAGCATGAGACTAAATAAAACCAAAGTAAGAAAATAACTCATTCTAATTGGTAAGAATAAATCACTTTAAAACATTAATAACAAAATATATTTTCATTAGTGCTTTGTTCACTTTGTAGAAATAATAGTAATAACATATACAATGTTTCTATGTTCCTTATAAAACATTTAAATACATTATTTTAATTTTTTGTATCTGACATATAAATATAAGAAAAGATCTCTTTAAATTGTAGAATTGGTAGAATTAAAAGTCTCTTTTTTTGCAAAGGAATCAGTCTGGTTGGATATGGAATAATTAATAATTCAAAAATTTCATATTATTCTATCAACATATTTATCTGAAAATTTGTTCAACAGAGACATAATATCTCAACATGTTTAGGGTAGGCTATTAAAGTGATGATATAATATTGGTAATATTATACACAATGCAAAGGCATTGCATGCAGAAATGGAAATTTTCTCAAACAACTGATTGTACTCATAAGTCCCGGACTGTTGAAACAGTTTCCTCTGTGTGGAACATTTTTTCTTAGCTAGTCATGATTTAATCTATAACTTCATTTTGTCTCTAATTCCATTTATCAGGTTAGGGGAAATTATACTGTAGTAAAAATGAACACACAGTTTTAATGCTTTAGTCTACTAATGATATTTCACATATCCAATCATTTATTAAATTTATAGTATTTGTCAGGTAGTCTCATCTAGATACAATAGGGTTGGAGATATATAGAACCATTAATTGATCCAAATTATTGTTTCTTAGCAGTCCTTTTGTTTACTGAGCAAATATCCCACTATTTCCTTTCTCTCACATTTAGCACACTCAACTTATCTCCAAAGTAGGTAAGCTGAAAGTCCAGCCAGGCACTGAATTCATATTGAAGGCCAGGATCTGTGTGCCATATGGTGTTCTCTGTAATCCCATACAGTTGGACTTCTTATATACTAAAAAAAAAAAAAAAAAAAAAGTTTTCTCTTCTCCCCACTCCAATTAATGCAGCACAGAAAAAATGTAGACAGATAGAGAGAGAGAGAGAGAGAGAGAGAGAGAGAGAGAGAGAGAAAGAGAGAGAGAGGGAGAGAGAGAGAGAGGAGAATGGGAAATACTCAGCAATTACTCTTACAATTGTGAGAGGCCCTCGCCTTGGGGATATGCCATGTTTCTTGATTAGGCATTGATTTTGCTCCCGGGAAGAACTATCCTTCCCACCATTAACTGTGGCCTCTTACAGATTCTTCATTTTTCCTCTTGGGCCATTTATGAATTGTGCTTGGTGAAATGCTTTCCTTGGGAGGCAGTCAGACTTCTCAGTCCTCTCCCTGCCTTAGGAAGATTGAGGGCCCAGGGAGGCAAAAACAGTCATTTCTTTTCTTCTCCACTACTAGTAATAATCTCTTTCTTGTAATTTGTTGCCAATAGCAGTTTAACAGCAACTGCTTTAGTTTATACTGCTGTCCTACAAAATACTACAGACTGAGTGGCTTAAACAACATAAACTTACTTTCTCAGAGTTTTGTGGGTAGAAGTCTAGATCAAGGTGTCAATAGATTTCATTTCTCCTAAGGCCTTGGTTCAGCAAACTGCGGCTCACGAACCACATACGGCTCTTTGGCCCCTTGAGTGTGGCTCTTCCACAAAATACCATGGCCTGGGCGAGTCTATTTTGAAGACGTGGTGTTAGAAGAAGTTCAAGTTTAAAAAATTTGGCTCTCAAAATCGTTGTACTGTTGATATTTGCCTCTGTTGACTAATGAGTTTGCCGACCACTGTCCTAAGGCCTTTCTCCTTGTCTTGCAAATGGTTACCATCTCTCTGTGTCCTCACAGGGCCTGTCTCTTGCACTCCTGGTGTCTGTTTCTCTTCTTTCAAGGACACACTGTACTAGGACCCCACCCTTATGACCTCATTCACCCTTAATCACCTCTTTGAAGTCCCTATCTTTAAATACACTCACATTAGTGTTCAAGACTTCAAAATAGAAAAATTAGGGAAACACAATTCAGTCCGTAACAGCAAACAACATTACTACTAATATTCTATTTTCCAACCTCTTTCTCTAGAAATGTAATTTTATTGATCTGCCTCCCAAGAAGCTTCAGGAGAGATTTTTTTTTTTCATTGTAAAACATGTCTTGCCCTCTTTCCAGCCTCTTATATTAGGTTCTTCAATAACTATAGCTACCTACTAAGATGCTACCATACTCTTGGTAATGGATTCTGTCGTGGTCAGTATAGACTAGTTATACTGTGCTAACAAATCAACACTCAAATCTCAGTAAGTTAATGCCACAAAGATATCATATATCTCATTATTTTACATGTTGTTATTCTGTGAGTAGAACCTAAAGGGAAGAGGTAGTGTCCTAATACACATAGCCACTCAAAAATGCAGGCTCATGGAGGACCCACCAACTTACAGCCACATAGTATAGAATATGCATCTTCCTCAGGTGGCCTAGCAGGGGAAGAAAAATACTAAAGAATAATGAGTAAACTTTATACTACCATAACATAAAAGTGAGTTATTGTAATTCCAAATCATATCTTGTCACTCAAAAAGAATCACAGGTGCTCACTTAAGGGAAACATAGGTGACAAGTAAAATATTTGCAGAGCATTGATAATAAAAAAAACATTTAAAACTTGGAAATCAATAGAGAGTATTGCATGTCATTTCAATGTCATCTTTGGGCATTCTTCTTAACACACCTATGTAAGAATTGTCTAATTTTCTAGAATTTTTTTGTTTGAGTCTTATTATTTGTTTGATTAGAGCCAAGACTGTTTTAATACACATTAACTTGGAGAAATAATTGACAGATGTTATATGTTCGACTAGAGGCCTGGTGCACAAAATTTGTGCACGGGAAAGGGGGGAGGGGCGGTCCCTCAGCCCAGCCTGCACCCTCTCACAGTCTAGGACCCCTCAGGGGATGTCTGCCTGCTGGCTTAGGCTCGTTCCCACTAAGCCAACAGTTGGAAATCCCTCTCGCAGTCCGGGACCCCTCGCTCCTTACCAGCCGCCTGCTTGCTGCTCCTTAGCACTGCTATGGAGGCAGGAGAGGCTCCTGCCATTGCCACTGCACTCGTCAGCCATGAGCCCTATCTTTCTGTGTAGTTGTCTGTGGGCCAACTGCTCTATTCCTTCTCATTTAGGGCGAGCAGCATGTGAGGGCGGAGTGTGCTGTTGTGGAACACAGAGGTCTGCCTGGAGCTGAGGGGAGTGGCTGGGCCCACGGGATAAGAGGGGGACACAGAGGATGCTATCTCACCCAATTGTTGCAGGGGCTGGCCTGCCTTCATCTGCCTGACCCCACCCAGGGAGGGACTGAGCAGGGTGTCTGCCTCTCCATTCTCTATCCTTCCACCTGTCACCCTTGCCAGGCCTCCACCCCCCAAAGTGAGTTCAGCTCAATCCCTGAATGTAAAAGGGCACGGGGGAGGGGGTGCTCCACTCCAGTGCCCCCTGATTCCCAGCGACAGGACCTGATCTCTGGACAGTGGCCACAGCTGCAGAACATAGATCTGTTTCAAGAAAAGTTGGGAATGCAGACTTTCGTATGAGCCCCTATTCCAAAAGGTGGCAGTTTATTCACATTATGGCAAAGACACCTTCAAGAGTAGCATAAGTGGGTAAAGTCAGGGCCAAACTGGGCTATTTCCTCATCCAATCTCTCTGAGGCGCGTGGGCAGAATCAAGTCTCAGCTCTTCACAGGACACTTCCGGGGGTTTTTTAAGCCTAAAGGACAATAGTCTGTCTCCATTCCTGTTCTTTGGGATTTTTTCATCGTCAGATAAAAGGATATGTACATTGGGGCAATCCTCTTGAGATACAATATTCCAGTTGCACCCATGTGATGATGACAGTGCCCCTCAGAGGGAGGGAACCGACAGATAAGGAGCAGGGAATTCTGAAAACCAAAGCAAAGGTTCAGAACACAGAAGGAGTCCTTGGTGTTCTGCTGAGAAACTTGGACTCCTTCCTCTGCAGTCACACGCCAGGCAGTCACTCAGAAATATCTTGACATCAGCCAACTTATGGAATTCTCCCTTCTCCCCATTCTTTGAGCCGGACTCCGGACATTGACTGCAGCATTCTCTTGGTCATTGTTTTGTGTGTGTGTGTGTTTTGTTTTTTCCTCCCAAAAAACGTTACAAAGTTTATATGAATATAACATACAAAGATGCAGCCTCCTTTGTAGGAACAGGGAAGGAAGGGGTGGTTAAGTAAAGCACACGGAGCTGCAGCAAGCAAGAGCTGAGGGGAGGGCCAAAGGGGAGAAGAGGTTGGCACTGGGGTCGAGGCCCTAGAGCTGTTGCTGGGGAAGTAGGGATCCCCTCTGAGTGCCACGTTCTGAGGCTGAACTCATTGGTCAAGCTGAGGCAGAGGTGGGTGGCCATATCAGCCATCTTTGGTGCTGTTTACCCTTTCCCACCACAGCTCTGTTGTAAAACCCCAGAGCCCTGGATTCCAAAGGCCCCATCCAGAGCAGAGGCCCTGGAAGGGGGTAAGAGGGAGTGATTAGGACAAGTTTGAAAGCCGATATGCCTGTGTGCTGCGGGATGGCGGAGACAGTGGTGAGAGGTAGCAGGGGAAGGGCTCTCATACACACCCTTCTGTGGGGGCCACAGGTGAAGGAGGCCAGGGGAGTAGGGTAGGGATGGGGCACCATGGCCCCAGCCTCTTAGGCATCCCTGTCTGTCCTCTGCAGTGTATATGGAGGAAAGAGGCTGCCTCTGAGGAGGGGCCAGGCCAGGCCAGGTGACCATCTTGAGTTCTGGCTGAGGTGATGGTCCTCACCCTGAGATGCCTCCTAACTGGTGATGCACCCAGGACTGAGTCCCACTGCTGCGGACGCCTGGGACCCAGGCCTGACTCCCACCGCTGTGGGCGCCTGGGCACAGGAAGTCCCCCAGCTGCGCGCACAACCTCCTGCTGGCCTGTTAATATGCACATTGGTCATTACCGTGACACTGGTAGGACCAATTTGCATATTACCTCTTTATTATATAGATGAGTCCTGTGTTGCTGTTGTTTTTAACTTTTTTGCTGTCATACTTTGATAGCATTTACCATCTCAGTTGACACATAACCTGGTTGGAGAGTTCCCTTCTAACACTATAAATGTTTTATTTCTCTATATAAAACTTTGACACCTGACATATCAGAATTTTATTTATAAAATGGTCATAATATAATTGTCATTATGTAATAAATAGACTATATGAGTAATTACTCTGTTTTCTAAAATTGTGCATCCCTAAGTTAGAGGAGTGTTTGCCAGATAGTGTTTCTTATACTCAATAAATATTCATGGAATGATTTAAAGAAATCATTCTGTAACTCAAAAAACCAAACCTCTCAAACCTTTGCTTTATTATTTTTTGGGTACAATACAGCAACTAGTAACAGGGGCTCTAACTTTAAATAACATCTTTAATATCTTGAAAGTTAAATTTATTAAAGCAAAGGAAATGACAACAAGAGTTACCCATGTTCAATGGGTTAGGCCAGTGGTTCTCAACCTTTCTAATCCCGCGACCCTTCAATACAGTTCCTCCAATGGTCTTAGGCAACCCTGCTAGCGGTTCTCAACCTGTCGCCTAAGACCATCGGAAAACACAGATATTTACATTACAATTCATAACAGTAGCAAAATTACAGTTATGAAGTAGCAATGAAAATAATTTTATGGTTGAGGGTCACCACAACATGAGGAACTGTATTGAAGGGTCGCGGCATTAGAAAGGTTGAGAACCACGGGGTTAGGCAAACAAGTATTCTAAAATAATGCATCATAATGTCATATGCAAATTTTCCAGAAATGCTCTAAAGTTCACTAATGTACTGTCTGAGCATTGGCTTAACGAGTTGGTGGCTCTTTTCAAGCTTAATATGCATTTTCTCATATTCAAATATTAACTTTTATTAATATGATACTGTATGCTCTTAAGATTTATTTATTTCATTAAATTTTTCCAGCTTTTTAACTGAGAAAAGACTATGTGAAACTTATTGTAAAGATAAAAAGTTCTTTAAAGTTGGCCTTGACATTAGGTACTAATTTCTAACCCTTTATCTACTCTATAGCATGAATTCTGTAGAAAATGTTTTACTTGAACAAACAGGCATCAAGCAACTCATTTCTCTAGCTGCCTTGACTTCTCCTCTTACCACAATAAATCTTTGTGTTCTTCAGGGACTCATTTCTCTCTTGCTCTTCCTTATTTATGTCAATATGCTTTCAAATTCATGCCAACCTCTTCAGAGGCTTATTTTGAGGATGACACATTTCTTATTTTGCTGAGAGAGTGTAAGAAGGATTAATATAGTCCTGCATTGAAGATTAATGTAGTCGCATACCAAAAACTGGCTAGCGGTGCGACTCAGCTTTTCAGCAACCACTTATCATGAAACTTGGACACCATAATATTCACATAAATATTTCTAAGCAACATAATATCCATGGGAGCTCATGAATTTAAAATTTACTCAGCTATTTTCTTTAAAGAACTTATATTTTGTATTTATCTCTCTGACTTTCCTAATAATCATATTTCATAGTTGACAGAAAAACCACCATGTTGCTCTATTTAGCACACTGATTTTTACTTTTACCTATGAAAAGTAAGATACCTGTTTAAGATACTGCAAACCTTACATTATACAGTGACTTTTCCATGGGTAAAATGAAATGTATTGGAAAGTTTTCAACTATTCAAACACATATGAACCTGGCTATTTTTCTTTTCAACAAACATATTTGAGAGATACTCACTAAAAATATCTTGAAATAAGTGACTACTAAATTGAATTGAATTTATTCATATATATATATATATATATATATATATATATATATATATATATTATATATATATCAATGTAATTCAACAAATACCCAATTTTATACTTTTATAGCATTCATTACATGTGAACATTTCACATATTACATGGGGTAAAACTTTGGGTACCTTTACATGACATACAATATTGGTCATAATCTATAGTTTACCTACCTTTCCACATTGCTCCCCTACCAGTGACCTCATCTTCATACCTGTATCTTGCTGTATTACTCTTTAGAGTTCCCTAAATATTCTGTGCTATCATTTCAAATGATTTTACATAATACTGTTCAAATAGCAAGCTCTTCCTCCATCTTATTCTTCTATGCATCCATTCCTCCATGTGCTTAATGTACATTTGCTTGTCAGGACCCTGAATGTATATTATCCCATCTTGAAAATTTTTATTCATTGCCTGGACTTACTGTAGTTAAGTGTTTTTCCTCTGTGTTCAACAACCATCTTCTACATATCTTCATAATGGGACTTGTCATATTCCATTGTAATTTGTTTACTTAACTCCCTACCCCAAGAAGATCCTGCCATCCTTGCAAGCAGTTACTATATATAACTCACTTCTTTTTTTAAATGTATTTTATTGATTTTTTACAGAGAGAAAGGGAGAGGGATAGAGAGTTAGAAACATCGATAAGAGAGAAACATCCATCAGCTGCCTCCTGCACACCCCTTACTAGGGATGTGCCTGCAACCAAGGTACATGCCCTTGACCGGAATTGAACCTAGGATCCTTCAGTCTGCAGGCCTACACTCTATCCACTGAGCCAAACTGGTTAGGGATATAACTCACTTCTTTATTCAGTACTTTGGGGATTCATATTTTCTATTTGAAGTTCTTGTTAAGTTAATGACAAAGAATAGGAGAACTATGTAGACTATTTATTATCTCATTGGTTAAAAAAAAAAAAAAAGTTGCCTGAACTCAGTAAAGATACAATAACCATGGAAATCTGGTGCCATCATTTAAACTTTTTAAGTTTTGATGGATGAAGATGTCCATGAAAAACCAAGGATGAAAGGATATAATGGGGGAAAGGACATGATCTTAGTTTTGTACTTGAGCCAGCTTCTTTACTTATTTAGTTAGGTACTATTTAGTTAAGTTTAGTTAAGTACCTGGCTTGTGTAGGGGCCTCCCTCATTAGCAAAAGGAATTGGCTGACAATAAAATTCAAAGTTACAATCTGTATTTTCTTTTGCTTTCTCATGTATTCTAGAGTTTATTAAATTATCTGTAGATCAGTAATTGGTAATTGAGAATTAGGAAACATTAATAAATTCTAGCCACAGTTTAGACATTTTAAAATGTTTGCAAAAAGTTTTAGTCCATAAACTGAAAAAAAAAAAATGTTTCAAATGACAAACTTTGTTCCTACCTTTTTTTGTTGTTGTTGTTGTTAAGAAACATTTATTATACTTTGAGGAGAAAACAAGCCCCAGGGAAGTCTTTGCCCAAGACTAGCCCAGAGCTTTTGAGGCTAAGCTTCCACTCAGATAGAACATCTGCAAAACAGTCATACCTTTAGAAGAAAATTTCTTTTACCTTTCTTTTTCATGACCTTCTTAGGCAGGGCTCCTTTGGCATCTGAGTGGTGACGTAGAACACAGAACCCTTCTAAGTGATCTCATATCAATACCCCAACTCTCCCAGGAACGTTGGGAGAGGCTAGTTCTCTGGACAGTCTCCCTCCCCCTAGTTACAACAGAGCAGTTTCCTATGGCTGCTAAAACCAAGTATTACCGTATAATTTTCTGATTACGGTTCTGGAGGTCATAAATTCAAAATGGGTCTCACTGAGCTAAATCAAGTGCTGGCAGGCTGCATTCCTTCTGGAGGCAGCAGGGGAGAGTCTGTTTCCTAGCCTTTCAGATTCATAGAGACCGTCTGCATTCCTTGGCTCATGCCTCTTCTTCCATCTTCAAAATCAGCAGCTTAGCATCTTCATATCTCCCTGGATACCAACTCTCCTTATAGGACCCTGGTGAATACCTTGTGCCCACCCTAATATTCCACAGTAATCTCCCTGTCTCAAGGTCAACTGATTGGCAACCTTAATTCTTACCTTGCCAAATAAAATAGCATGGGGCCAATGTATAGTAGATGGCCACTACATTCAAAGTATAACTATCAGTAAGTGGTGACTACTATTGATTGTAGTAATTAATATGTTTGATATGGGTCCTGTATTTTATTCATCTTGATATTTCTCACAATAATTTTATAGTGATTACTAGAGGTCCAGTGCATGATATCACGTGGCCTCGCCCACCTGCGTGCGCCCTGCCCGCCCGCCTGCCACCAGCCTTGCTGAGATCAGAGCCGGTGGCTGCAGGGGAGGGCCCGAGAGGTGCTCCATGCACCTCATAGTGACCAGTTGTTTGGTCGTTTCAGTTGTGACGCCTCTTGGCCTTTTATTATTATGATAGTGGTTAGATATCATTATATACATTTTATATATATTTATAATAATTTATAATAATAAAAGCATAATATGCTAATTAGACCAGATGTCCTTCGGGAAGTTCTTCTGGGATGAAGCCAGGGCTGCAGCTGTGGGATCGAGGCAGCCGCCCGAGCCTGTGAGGGAGGGATCCAGGCCGCCGCCAAGGCTGCGAAGGCCTACTCTTGCATGAATTTCGTGCATCAGACCTCTGGTAATATATGTCTGGTATATTGATTAGTCAGCATTCAGTTGGCAAAAAGTGATATAAATCTAACACACATTTTCTTAAATAAAAATAGAAATATATGCACAGTCCATGGCACAGACAATAGTGTGGTGAAGGTCTGGGAGGGGCTGGTGCAGGGTGGAGGGGGTCAATGAGGAAAAAAAGGGGTATATCTGTAATTCTTTCAACAATAAAGATAAATTTTAAAAAAGACTTTTTAAAAAAATTAATGGGTGAGGTTGGTTAATAAAATTATATAGATTTCAAGTGTATGATTCCATAATACATCATCTGTACAATGTATTGTGTGGTCACCATCCAAAGTCAAGTCTCTTTGTATCACCATTTATCTCCCATCTACCCTCTTGTACCTCCCCCCATACCCATTTCCCTCTGTTGCCCATGTCTATGAGTTGTTGTTTTTTGTTTTATGTGTTTTTTGGTTAGTCCCTTCGTCTTTTTCAACCAATTTCCCCAGGATCCCTACCCTCTGACAGCTGCCAGTCTGTTTTCTGTATCTATAAGTCTATTTCTGTTTCCTTTGAGTATTTTGTTCATTAGATTCCACATATAAGTAAAATAATATGGTATTTGCCTTTCTCAGACTAGCTCATTTTACTTAGCATTATAGTCTCCAGGTCCATCCATGCAATTGCAAAGGGTAAGATTTCCTTCTTTTTTATGGCTGAGTAATATTCCATTGTGTAAATGTACCACAGCTCTTTTATCCACTCATCTACTGCTGAACACTTGGGCTGCTTCCAAATTTTGGCTATTGTGAATATTGTTGCAGTCAACATAGGAGTGCTTATATTCTTTCGATTTAGTGTTTTGGGTTTCTTCAGGTATATTCACAGCAGTTGAATTGCTGGGTCATAAGGCAGTTCCATTTTTTTTTTTTTTTTGAGGAAACTCCATACTCTTCCACAGGGCTGCATCAATCTATTATGAGATTATATCTTTCGAGACATTCACACTGTAGAAGTTATAGACATCAGAGCATTTCAGACATAATGTATTTCCTTTAAGGCTATTATAATACAAATATTGTAAAATATTAATTTGATAGAAAAAGCCTTCATCACTTTTCATATAAATTATATTTCTCTTTCCACTAATATAGTTTAAGTAAACCTTATGATATGTGAAGATTAAACTGGTGAAACTGATTTATTGGGAGTGAAATAATTTTGTCCCTACTGTGAAGTACATGAATTGGGTCTATGAAGACAGACTACCAATAAATAGAAATTAGATAGGTGATAACCAGGGTGATTATAACATTCCCCTCATATGACAGGTTTCATCCTGACAGGTTACTTTCAGACTATAAGGATTGACCTCCTCAGAGAATTTACCTAAAAACACTTGCAACTGTAGCCCTGGCTGGTGTGACTCAGTTAATTAAAGCTTGCCCCATGCATCAAGAGGTTGCAGGTTAGAGTCCCCGTCAGGGCACATAGCCAGGTTTTGAACTCCATCCCCTGTAGGGGGCATGCAGGAGGCAGCCAATCGATGTTAAGCTCTCACATCCATGTTTCTCTCTGTCTTTCTCTCCCTCTCCCTTCCTCTCTCTCTAAAAATCAATTAAAAATATATAAAAAAACAAAAAGCACTTGCAACTATAAATTCTATCTCTGCTCCTTTGAGAAGTACATCTTCTACCAGCCTTTTGCCAGTTTTCAACCAAGGGATGTCTTTATCAAGGACTTGGGAGTCATGTCTTTTTCTTTTTTTTAATTTTTAATGTTGACATTATTGTAGTTGTCCACATTTCCCCTTCCTTTGCCCAGCCCCGCCTCCCTCTCTGTTGGCCTTCACCAAACTATTGTCCATGTCCACAGCGTATGCATATGTGTTCTTTAGCTAATCCCTACACCTTCTTTATCCAGTCACCCCACCCACCCCCTTGGGCATGACCAGTGGTGATCCATGTGTTTTTGCTTCCAGTACCATTTTGTTCATCAGTTTATTTTGTTCACTAGACTCCACATATTATTGAGGTCAGATGGCATTTGTCTTTCTCTGACTGGCTTATTTTGCTTAGCATAATCCTCTCCAGGTCCATCCATGCTGTTGCAAAGGATAAGAGTTACTTCTTTTTTACAGCTGTGTAATATTCCATTGTGTAAATGTACCACAGCTTCTTTATCCACTCATTTGCTGATGGGGACTTAGGCTGTTTTCATTATCTTAGCTATTGTAAATAATGCTGCTATAAACATAGGGATGCATATATTCTTTCTGATTGGTGTTTCAGGATTTTTAGGATATATTTCCAGAAGTGGATTGCTAGGTCAAAGAGCAGACCCATTTTTAATTTTTTGAGGATACACCATACTGTTTTCCAGTCACTGCACCATTTCCGCATTTCCACCAACAGTGCACAAGGGTTATATTTTCTGCACGTCCTGGCTAGCACTTGTTGTTTGTTGATTTATTGATAGTAGCTATTCTGACAGGTGTGAGCTGATAGCCATATCTTTGTAATGTAATTATCTAGAAAGATAGAGGCCCTATCTTCCATTAAATCTTTGTGAGAGGGTCAGAACCTAACTTCATTAATCACCAATTAACCAAGCAGATGGCCTACTCACTTTGAAAACTCTCCTCCTCAGCTCATCCCAGCACTTAAAAATCCCCCTTTTTTTTCACAGTGGAATGGAGTTCAATATCTCTCCCTTCTTGCAATAGTCTTGAATAAAGTCTTCCTTGCCTGTTTCAACTTGTTTGGTGCAAATTTTCTTTGACAGTGTTGATATTCAGATGATAGCTGTCCTTTCTATCTTTCAAATACTGTGTTTCCTAGTGAATAAAAATATAAGAATATTATTTACTAGTTATCTATTTGAAACACAAGGTACAACTATACTAATCAATCATTTCTAATTTACATAAATTATAAAATTTATAAATTATGTTATTTATGTTATATCAATTATAAAATAATACTATTTATGTTTTCTTAAGAGAAACATTGTAATCTAATGATCTTCTAACATAATCTATAATAATAGTGGACAGCATCAATGTTAGTCATGCTTTAATTTTATTGAATAAAGAATATTTAAAAGATTTAAAATGCTAGAAAATTAATCCTCTGTCCAACATACATCAATTCATATGAGAGGAAAGTGCTTAACATTTTTTTAATCAACTATATATAGTGTAGGCACTATTTTATATTAACTCATGTATCTTCTCAATTATACTTGTTATATAATTTGACATCAAAATATTTTATAAAATATTAACTATTACCTTATATAAATACAAATGTTAGTTTGTGCTATAGTAACAGCAACAAAACCCTTTAATCTCATTTCTTTATCACATTAAATTATTATTTCTTCCTCACATAAAGTCCATTAGAGGTCTCCTGACTCTCCAAGCAACTGTACTCCTTGTTGCCGATTCAGGATCACTGCTGGAAGGAAAGAGTGGAGAACTGTCCACCAGCTACTAAGTGCCTCCAGGAAGAAGGAATGGGTATCTATCCCACTTATACATATAGGTCAACTAAATAACATGGACATATCTAAGCTTCATGATATGAGCAAATTAAGTCCCTGCATATTACCAGAAGTGGCGGGCAGCAATAATATCTGACCATATATTTTCATACTTAAAGTTCTTGCTTGAACTTAACTATTTTATTTTTTTTAATATAGAAGTTCAACAAAAAAAATAGTATTAACATGTATATATGATTTTAAATTCTAACACAAATTTCATCTGACTTCCTAATCTCTTTTTAAGATGCTGGAGATAACCATCTCATTTTTATTATAATGGTTTAGAAGTTATATTGCTTTAGTTTGCTTGATTTGAAAGTAAACATTAAACTGAAGCATTAAATAGGAACTAGCATAATGGCTCTTGAATTGAGAAGGCAAATTTCATAACTTGGTTAATATCTTTCCATATATTTAGTCATTTTAACATTTCATTGACTGACTCTTTTCTATAATGCAACATCAGCTTTTGATAATCTGGAGATTACTTGTAATATTGTTTATTATATATATTTTTCCATTTTCAATATTTTCATTCAGTGTTGTTTGAAAAGAATCTGTTGTACCCTACAGATTTCATATTATCTTCCCTCAGTTTTTCCTATCTATATTAGCAATTTTTTTGTAATACAAGTTTGTATCATCTCAGTGCTATATTAATCACAAAAAGAAAATTATATTTTTACTCATCATATTTTCATTTTAACTTCTAATGCAAAAATAGCCTGGAATGATTTCACTATTTATCCAACAGAAATGATTCCTGAGTATCAGGACCCTGAGAAACCTCGCAAGTATTCAGTCTCAAATATTTGCCAATGTTTACATATTGTTTTCCCCAAAAAATATAGCAAGTTTCTCCCTTGCAAATGAATACACACCCACAGAGTCAATTCCAAGAAGAAATAGAGGAGATTAAGACTGAAATTTTCCATACTACTTTTTAGTCATTTTTAATATGTTTTCTTTATGTCAAATTTTGAAGGTTGGAATGAACTAAAGAAATTATAACTACATAAGAAATACTAAGTTATTAATACATATGTGAAGTACTTTTATTGCAGTTCTAATTATCTACATTAACCATGCTAACATGCTTTTTTTAAGAATACGTTTTTATTGATTTTACAGGGAGAGGAAAGGAGAGGGAGAAACATTGATGAGATAGAAACATGGATCAGATGCCTCATACACAGCCCCTACCAAGGATCTAGCCCACAATCTGGGCATGTGCCCTTTCCTGGAATCAAACCGGCAACCTCTTGGTGCATGGAAAGAAGCTCAACCAACTGAGCCACACTGGCCAGGGCAGCCTGGTAACTTTTGAAGAACTGGATCTCAGCCATTTGCTCTACTTTCATT
Organism: Cnephaeus nilssonii; assembly: GCF_951640355.1. Taxonomy (NCBI): domain Eukaryota; kingdom Metazoa; phylum Chordata; class Mammalia; order Chiroptera; family Vespertilionidae; genus Cnephaeus; species Cnephaeus nilssonii. The sequence goes on along the minus strand of NC_137079.1, from coordinate 64,756,033 downwards.
GATATCCTCACTGCTCAAGAATAAGGGAATTGGCAAAAACCAATTCCTGCTTTCTTGTGCTTATAATAGAAGGAACGAATGAATATGAAATTCAAATGATACCTGCCTTATTTTTCCTTTAATTCATGGTAGTATGGCTGGATGGAATCAGAGCTCATCCAGCAATTATGATGATGCCAAAATTTCTATTTGGGTCCAGGTTCATTGTCTTGTGAAATCAACGAATTAGTTCACAAAGAGTTCAGTGGAAGCAAAGTTTATTGAAGGAAAGATGGACTCCCTATAGCAGCAAGCAGCAGGGAGGGGGCCCAAAGTGCATTGATGGTGAAGCTTCTTTGTCTCAGATTCTAAAGTCCCCCACCCCTTAAGCCAGTCCTGGAGAAGGTGCAGTTGAGGTTCCAGGAGAGCCAAAAGCAGACCAGTATCCAGAACTTCCATTCCATGTTGTAGCTGAATGTAGTTTAGCATCCAAACTAATTAAAGTCCATTAGTACATGTGTGGAGACCCATATGGCCATAAGCCACATGGATGCAGGGGAGCATATCCCCTGCCTCAGGAGAGCCAGGAACCCAGTGAGCCAGAGAGAGAAGAGAGTGTGCTTCTTTGTCTAGGGGTAGATATATGTCTTGCTAGCTCCTGATTGAAGAATTCTGTCTTAGTAACATCCATACATTTTAAAACTCATATCTCTTACACACACCATTCTTTCCCAGCCTAGCTGGGTTGTCTTAGGAACTCCTGCCTAGCTGGGTCCAGTTTTAGGTCATTTTTTTCTGTCTCTGTGGTTTCTCTCAGAACAGTGCCTGGTCAGTTGGTCAGTCAGCAAGCTGCATTCTACCCAAATCTGCAACACTGTACTTACCACCCTCAAAGATTGATGACTCCAAGAGTCACAGTCCATGACTATACTGAAACGGAGACCATAAGACAATTCTTGGTTTTGGGGATGATTTACCATGGCTAACCTCTTTTTTTCTTTAAGTAGTTAATTCTACTTCACTATAACATATGTTAATATAGAATTGAGCTGGATTAATTTTCCTTTCAAGAAATTCATAAATATTATGGGAATCCTGAGACCATAAGAGGAGAGGATTAGTATAGACAGTGAAAAGATTGTATGGTCTGCTATTATTGGAAGCAGGTGACTCAAGCACTGCACTCTAGGGAAATTTTGTGTCATGATATTTGCACCTTGACTTTTTTAAAAAATATATTTTTATTGATTTCAGAGAAGAAGAAAGACGGAGGGAGAAATAGGGGATTGAGGCAGCAACCCAGCATGTGCCCTGACTGGAATCAAACCTGGGACCCTTCAGTCAGCAGGCTGGTGCTCTATCCCCTGAGCCAAACCAGCTAGGGCTGCACCTTGACCTTTTAAGATAAACTCTTTAGCTCCATATTTGAAGGCTTAGTATAACAGAACTAACTTTTTAAACAGGAATTTTAGGGGAAAATAGGCAGGTTTAGGAAATTTTTAGAATTGGGGTCCATGGAAAAAAACATAGGGAGAAGGTACATCTCCATAACACAAGGAAGCCAGGTGCAGGGAGCAGCAACAGTTGCATTTGCATAAGACAAGGGAGCTAGAAGTAGCCAGAAAGGTCTACATTTACAAAATAAAAAAGGAAGAAAGCCAGAAAGAAAAGAACAATGAGGAAGGAGGGCATCACATGTTCCATATGGTGTTTGACCTTTGAGTTCAGGAGTCACTATAGTAACCAATTCAAAAGGGAGTATTGACCAATCAGAGGGGATATCAGGACACAGGAACTGCAGCCTTTATAAACCATGGAAGCAGGAAGTTGGTGGGACCCTTTCCCCCTCCCCATGTGGGAGTCTGTACTTGTTCTTCAATAAACCTCCACCTTTGCTATACTACCCTCTGTCCGTGGATTCATTCTTCGACTCCAGCAGACAAAGAATCTGGGTTCTAGCCCAAAAATTCTGCTTTACTTTGCACCTTTGATATGGGAAAATTGGACTGGAATAAATGATGTTCCTCTGGGTAAGATGGTTCCCAGGCTCTAGTCTGGTGGAGTTGAAGAATGAAAACATGGATGAAAGGTGGTATCATAAAAGGTGGAAATTTATTGAGAAACAAGCACAGACTCCCACGTGGGGAGGAGGAAAGAGTCCTGCTAAGTCCCTTTTCCTACAGTTTATAAAGGCTGCAGATCTTTGTCCCTTGATAGCCCCTCTGATTGGTCACTATCCTTTTAGATTGGTTACTATAGCAACTCCAGACCTCTAACCTCACGTGAGGTAGTGAGGCTCTCCTCTTCTTCTCCCTTATTGTTTTCCCATTCCCTTCTAGCTTTCTTCTTCCCTCTCTGAATGAGGGGCTTCCTTCCCTTTATTCTGTAAATGTGTACCTTCTGCAGCTCCCAGCTCCCTTATTCTATGGAAATATACCTTCTGCAGCTCTGTAACCTGTGCTTTTTTCATGGACCCCTTCATTTCTAAAATGTCCTAAACCTACCTATTTTACACCTAAAAACTCCTTTCACCTCTAATACTGGCTTTAGTAAATTTTATCGATGATAAACTGACATTGTTGAATAATAATTCTATTTAAATTTGCTTTAAAATCTTACCTTCATATTAGACTATGTTTTAAAAATGGGGGTAGTGTCCTGGCTGATTGGCTTAGCTGGTTGGAGAGTAGTCTCATACATTAGACTTGCAGTTTTGATTCCTGGTCAGGGCACATACTACGTTGCAGGTTCCATCCCTAGTAGGCAACCAATTTCTTTCACATTGGTGTTTCTCTATCTTTCTTTCCCTTCTTCTTTCTATTTTTCCCTCAGTTCCTCTCTCTGAAAATCAATAAAAACTTATCCTCAGGAGAGGGTTATTAAAGAAACTTAAAAAGGGAGTACATTTTTTAGGGGCAGAAATAGAATATTGGGGACTAGCTATAATTAGAAGAAATATTAATCAAGCTCTATTAACCACGATTGTTTTGTTCTGATTAAAGAAAGCATATTTTAACCTGGTTGGGAGTTGTATGACCCTGGGATCTGGGAGCTAATTTGGAAATGCAGCCCCAGGAGATGAGAGATGGGAGTATCCATAACTGCCTATTATCATGGAAAGATTAGCAACCTTTTTGTGGAAAGAAAACAATGGAGTTCTGAGTCCCACTCCTCAACCTTTGCATACCCCCAGCTCACATTACCTGTAATCTGTAACCATTATACCCATTCTTTTTCCTTTTGCCCACTTCCCCATGCAATCTTGTACCCCATATAAGCAGCTGGTTTATGGGGGTGGAGGTGCAGAGCAGATTTTTGTGGATGAACTGCTGATCTCCCATACTGCCAGCATTATTAGAATAAACACTCATATATGATTCAACCCTATGTCTGCTTAATTGGCTCAAAGAGGGACAGGCAGCCCAGACCCATTGGTTGTCTGGTTTAATATTGGGAGAGTTGATATAAATGTTTAAGACATAAATGATTCATAGTTGTGCAAATGAGTGGCAAAATATAATTTGGTTATATTAACTATTTGATCAGGACACCAAACTTTTCATCTCTTCTTTAAAAGGAATAAGAACATATGAAGGGTAGCAGTGGGTTCTATGTCTGACTCTCATAATTAAACTAGAGGCCCGGTGCACAAAATTCATGCACGGGAGTGGGGGGTTCCCTCAGCCCGACCTGCACCTTCTCCAATCCGGGAGCCCTCAGGGGATGTCCTATTGACCGCTTAGGCCCGCTTCCTGGGCCTAAGCCACAGTCTGGCCTCCCTCTGCAGGAGGTGACTGGGCTGATCAGGGGAAGGCACCAGCCCCATCACCCCACTGCTGCTGCCACTGCCGGCTGCCACAGCCGCCAAGATGTTTTCATTAACATGGACTCCAGTCCCTTCACCATGAAAAAATGACAACTTTCTTTAGGCATTTTCAAGATGTCTCTTTCATAGGATATGACCTTTCTTTCTTTTTTTTTTTTTTTAATCCTCACCTGAGAATATTTTTCCATTGATTTTTAGAGAGCATGGAAGAGAGAGGGAAAGACAGAGAGAAACATCAATGTGAGAGGGACACTTCGATTAGTTGCCTCCTGCATGAGCCCTGACCTGGGCCCTGGCCAGAGCGGACCCTGCAATCTAGGTACATGTCCTTGACCAGAATCAAACCTGGACCCTGCGGTCAGCAGGCCGAGGCTCTATCCACTGAGCCAAACTGGCTAGGGCAGGATATGACATTTCTTAGCCCCTCCAGCAGCGGACCTTTATTTTTTCCTCTAGGAGTGAGGTGAAAAAACCCTAGATCACCTTCTTGGATTCTTATTACCCAAGTTACCAAGAACACTGCGAGTGGCATATGGGGAGCTTAGCCAATGAGCGGTCAGGACAGGTGTTTCCTCTGCAGCTCATGCGCAGAGGTGGAACTGCCGGCACACAGCGGCTGACAGGCCCTGTTCTCTGCAGGCCCGTGGTGGCTGGCAGGCCCTGTTCTCTGAGGGCCTGTGCCATCCATGGCTTGCCTCACTACGCACGCAGTCCCCTCCCGTACACTTGCACGCACAGCCTCCTCCTGAGCAGTCGTGATGTTACGCTGTCCCAGACAATTTGCATATTACCTATTTATACGTGTGTGTGTGTGTGTGTGTGTGTGTGTGTGTGTATAGATATGTTCCCTTCACAAGTAAATTAAACCTTCTGGGCCTACTATTCAGGATTCGGGGAGTTGGTTCTGTAGGTTACCTTTATTCCTTAACATTCTGTGGTTTTATTCTGAAGTATTGCTTATACTTTAGATAGTTTTTCATCTGTTAGTTTGATAAAGATACTAAATAATTTTGTTAAGCATAAAAGGCAATGTAATATGCATATAAATTTCTTGGCTCTGCCATGTTTTAGGGACATGGGAATGACCTATTTATTCCTTCTGTCATTTCTATTCTATGAATATCCGGTCAGCTATAATACACAAAAGGTTGAATTATTATTTAAATAATTTGTATTGTCCTAGAAAATGATAGCTAAATTTAAACAAAAAAAGAAGTCCTTTTTAGGATAAGAATTATTCAAGTGTCTGTCTAAACTATCCCAAATACTTCACTTTATTTGAGCTAGAAGATTAATATATGTTTGCCTTGGGGAAAAAAAAAAAGAGAAAGAAAGAAAAAGTGGGTATTTGTAAAATAAATATATTCTTATTTTCTTTTTTTCTTTTGGATACTAAAGTAGTTAAAAGCTCATAAGTCAGAAAAATTCTGAATGACTAATTGCCTGCAAATTGCTATAGCCAAAAGATAACACTATATTTTATTTAATTATCCTAAAGGATTTAAAGCTTCTAGCAATATTAACTAACACTATTTCTAAATATCTTTTTCTTCTTTTTATCATCCTCAATACACATTTACATCTTCAATATCTCTGAGCTTTATACCATTGAAATGAGTTTTTATGGGTGAAATAGGCAGATTTAGAAAATTTTAGGAATTAAGGGTCCTTTGAAAAAGCACAGAGCTACAGAGCTGTAAAGGGTACATTTACATAAGATAAGGGAGCTGGGAGTAGCAGAAGGTACATTTCCATAAGGTACATTTCCATAAGATAAGGAATCTGGGAGTAGTGGAAAGGTATACATTTACAGAATAAAGGGAAGGAAGCCCCTCATTCACAGAGGGAAGAAGAAAGCCCAGAGGGAATAGGGAAACAGTTAGGGAGAAGAAGGAGGGAACCTAATTTACTTCACCTGAGGTCTGAGCTCTGGAGTTGCTATAGTAACCCATCTAAGGGGGACAGTGACCAATCAGAGGGGATGTCAAGGCACAAAGATCTGCAGCCTTTATAAACCAAAGGAAAAGGGACTCAGTGGGACTCCGTCCCCCCTCCCCACGTGTGAGTCTGTGCTTGTTTCTCAATAAATTTCCACCTTTTACTCTACCACCTTTCGTCCGTGGTTTCACTCTTGAACCCAGACAAAGAACCCAGGAACCATCCTGCCCAGAGGAATGCTGCACATTCCAGTCCAATTTTCCTGTATCACCATGATCTCTTCTGTTCTTCCACTTCTGCCCACTTTTTAAAGTGAAATTTCCCTCTCCTTGTTTTCATTCTTGGTTCTCCTTGGGTGAAATCATCCAATCACCCTATGATTAAATTGTATTGAGATCCAGATTGTTATCCCAAATGCCGTCACCATATAGGATTAACCCCTCCTATTTATTTAAATGCTCTATAAGGGGTCTCAAACTGAAACTAAACATATTTTTCTCTCACTTAGTGTTTTCTTTACCTATAATTTCAGTTGTACTAATAGAGTGATCACCCCACTCTCGCCTATGCTGGAAAAACGGACAGCCTCTTTGATTCTCCATTAACTAACTGCTATTTTCCATTGCCCATCATCAAATCCCATATAATCAACCTCAGTAAGTGCTTCAGAATCTCCTAATCTTTAATCATTAGTTTAATTCTTATTTATTACCTTCCTAAGCCCTCATCATCTCCTGTTAGTCTCATTGTGGTCAGACGTTTCCTAAAATGTTTCTTAGTAATTGTTCTTAGCAAGTTTATTCTCATATAGCTATAATAATTACCATTAATATCACACCCCTTTAACATGGAAAACAGCAATATTCATAATCTAAACCTCTCTATCATAAATTCTTGCCTTACTGTTATGCTCACTTTAATTTGCCATTCACAGAATTACCTTACACAGGGAATTTCTCACCATCCCCACAAATTCAGCTAGTACTTCATGAGTACGTACCCACCATTGCAAAGCCTTACCCAGCTCCAGTATCTCCTTCCAGATAATACATCCAGGGACTCCACCAGGAACATTAAGAAGGTGTTGGAAAATGTACCTCTTCTCTCTGGATAAGACATGAATATGAACCCAAGGCAAGATCAGAGTCAAGGGAAATAATTTGTATTTGTATTCATATATGAGGCTCTATTCACCTGCAGTCATTATCTCTACTGGTTTAAACTGAACTTCTACTATGGAACTGAAATGGAAATAAAATGGATTCAAGTGGAGGCAGATCTTCATAATCAGATATATATATATATATATATATATATATATATATATATATATATATATATATACACACACTGGATTTATCAGAGATGACTTGGTATGCAATTAAATGGAGACTTTTCCATTCTAGGTTGCCTGATAGCATGCATTACTATACTCCATTGAACTTGAAAGGATCATATAAGCTGCATGAATTTTTATAATTAATGTGTCTATTATTCATATCCTAATTTGAAATGAAAAATAAAAATAATTCATCTTGAAAGTATATTTATTTTTAAAAATATATATTTTATTGATTTTTTATAGAAAGGAAGGGGGAGGGATAGAGAGTTAGAAACATAGATGAGAGGGAAACATCTATCAGCTGCCTCCTGCACACCCCCTACTGGGGATGTGCCCGCAACCAAAGTACATGCCCTTGACTGGAATCAAACCTGGGACCCTTCAGTCTGCGGTCTGACGCTCTATCCACTGAGCCAAACTGGTTAGGGTGAAAGTATATTTCTTTTGTTAAATTATTTAAAAATATTAAAATATTAGTTTAGTTAATATTAATAATGAACTAATATTTTTATATAATTTTCTTACTGATAAATGTTATTAATTAGCAGGTTAAGTTTATTGGTTTCTATTAAGTATTCAATTCAAGGCCCTATGCAGGTGAATTGAAATAGTAATGTTACTACTATAATGGTCAGTGATCTCCTATTGAAATTATTCAGAAGGTAAATAAAAATGCCCTCATCCTACCACATATATCTAAGGGGAAACCAGATTTTCAAATACATACTAGGTCAGTACAAAAAAATAGCTGGTTACTGAGAATTCCTTCATAGGAGCCACAAATAAATTACTATGACAAATATGCTTAATGGTTATTCTGCAGATGTTCCATTATAAAACTCTACTCATGCTATTAATCTTCTGAAGCCCATTACCATTCCTATAGACAAGACCATCAACTACACTAATGTTGGTAATTGTCTGATTCCATTAGTCTTGAAAACAGAGGTTAGAAGTAGCTGTAGTTGAAACCAAAACTGACTGACACTAGCCCTAATACATAGCTGTAAGTTATACAGTGAAACAAAATCTAAAAAACTGCATAAAGACAGCTCTCTGAATGTACACACTGGACTGGCACTAATGCTGGTATATCATTCTGTAAACCAATTTCAAAGGAATGCATTTTACATCTCCTAAGCCAATTAGAGTTTAAAATTATAATATGTTCTTCCCTAAAATATAATGAAATACATTTGATAAATTTTTATTTCCTATCAGTTAATTTAAATATTTAAATGAAAGTCTTTCCTACCTGAAGTCTATCTATATAAAATGCTGCATTTCTCTCTCTCTCTCTCTCTCTCTCTCTCTCTCTCTCTCTCTCTCTTTATATATATATATATAATCTGTATAATTTTATATATATAATATATGCATTATATAATTATAAAAACATGAATAACCGAGGATTCATGTAGAAAATAAATAGATCCCAGGAGGTAAAGAAGGTTTCTTTTCTGATTGTTTTTCTATTTGCATAAGAAAAAGTAATATAAAAATATAAAAATATTCTTATTGATATGGGTATCAGCATGCTGAGCTTCTTAAACAAAAAGTTATAGTTTATCATTTCCATCTTTCTTAGTTTATCACTTCTAGTGTTCAAACATTAACCTAGAACCAAGCTCCTGAAGGGAGGCTTTTCTTCACCTGGCAACTCAGAATGATGGACAGATATGTGTTTCCTCAATCCCAATATAATATTCAAAGACCTTGTGTAGGAAGTCTATCATAGGCACAAGCGAACCTGTGTGTGTCTGTCATCTGAATGAAAAGACGTACCCTCTGAAGCTGCTGCATATTCTATTAATCTCTCCTGCTTAAAGTCCCTCTAAAACATTTGGGATCTAGCCTTTGCTTTTGCCCTCATCCTCCTTCCATAAAAACCCAGACTTAAACCGTAATTATTTTCATTTCTGTTTCTTCCCACTTACTGTTTTTGACTTTTGGTTTTCCTACCTGAAAGACTTTTCCCACTCCTTGGCCCTCTGAAATCCTAGAAATCCTTCAGGTTTCAGCCTTGATGCCTTTCGTGATACAAAACAGTCATTTAGCCCATATGCTTCTATAGTATTTGCAGATTTCATTATCATATATTACACTGCCAAGTACTTGCTAGTTGGTATATATATATATATATATATATATATATATATATATATATATATGCTTGCTCTCATTTTTATGTCATAAGCTGCATGAACAACAGACCTTGACAACCTGCTATTTTTTGTCTTATTGGGGCTTGGCGTAATTCCAGACACTGTGTGACCATCCAAGGTATAGGTGCTAAGTGAAGTAACAGAAGTGCATAAAGGAATATCAACAATAGAAAAGATAGTGTTTATATTACATATGCTCATAAGTTGAATTGCATAACAAATAAACATTTGATTTCAATTGATTTACTCAAATAAGGCATGCAATAATCAATGAGAAATATCAGGAAAAATTTCCAGGTTACTTTTAATATTTTATCTGCATTCCTTAAAATTGGACTTTATTAAGTCTTGAAGAGTAGCAGAGAAATTAATTTGGAAAAAAAAAAAACACAAAAAAATGTTTTTGTAATACCTCCCGGATCCAAACAAGCCTTCCTGAATTTAACTACATTAATAATTTATTTTGGGACATGGAGTTATATACCTATTCTAATTTGCATTGTTCATTTGAAGTCTCATACTATAATTACATGTTGTATAATATGGATTATTTTTAAGGGATAAATAATATTTCTAGTATAAAAAACTACAATCACCCCCTGTAAATGTCTTACAGAAACATAAATCGTTCATTCATTTTTTAAAGGTTATTAGAGTCCATACTCTAAGGATGTTAGAGTGTGGATGGGGTATGACTATTCAATCATGGTAGAGAATCACACCAAATGACCTCATAAAAGTTTAGATTGTTTTCATAGTGTTTGTAATTTAATGTTAAAAATCCTTTTAACACTTTGGCAATTCATACCTTTCTCTAAAATTTTTAATTCATGGCAATTAGATTTTTAGCCCTTTTCCATTTGTCAGCTATGGCCACATTCTGATAAAAATCTCAGGAGAAGCCTCTAAAAACATTGGTGTTAATGATTAAAACATTGATAATGGAGACAGCTATTTTAAAATACATTTTTTACCACATGTTTCTCTAAAACAAATCAACCTCAAACAATCTTAACTGGAATCCCGTGATCCCATTTTAATATTAATGCTTAAAAATAAGGGCTTTAATAGTCTATATAAAAAAATGAAGGTTAACTATCTGTGAAGTTTTATTTTTATCTCAGAAACATTTTATCCATTCAAGCATACAAACCCCTTCTTTCTTGCAGGTAGACTTTAATGTATTATTAGCCCCAAGAAAAAAAAAAAAAACTAAAGTTAGAAAAACATTTTTATATGCACCTTCATAAAAATCACTCATAAAATTATTCTCACCCCTTGAGAGATGTATATATAAACTAGCTAGCAAAACAGTTGGAATGAAATATTAAAAGGTTCCCTGGGCCCATTTCAATGCAACTTGGAATACCAGCCCCCTGACAGAGTGCAATTCCTTGCAAAGGCAGGATCAAAAGGTCAGCAAAAGCCCAGAGTTAAATAGCTTTTGTTTCATTGCTCCACGGAGGCAGCACTCATCTAATTTATACCTTTCTGCATCTCAAAACCCTTAAACCTATTTTATATGGAACTCTGATCAATGAGATGCAGGGGTTCAAATGGTGCAAAGTCAGTGTGCTGAAGGAAGTCAGTGTGCTGAACCAAAGCAGTGAACCGGGCCTCCTCTGGAGTGCTTCACCCAATAAATATTAGGTGATGAGGGAAGGAATCTGTAGGTAAGGTTTTCTTGCTCCAGTTATTGATAGTATAAGCTTACAAATGAAACATATTCATTCATAAAGCTAAGTAGTTGTTATCTGCTTCTATTTGTTGTATATAAACCATAGGAAACCACAGGATGGTATTTATTTGTGAGGTACATGTTCTAAGCACAAAAATATGCTGTGAGCCAATAAGTCATTAAGAGAACTAAGTCCAAGTTTTGGGTTTGCAATTAATTAATTCTATCAATTTGGGCGTAGGTCATCTAAACTCCACAGTCCATGACTCAAAGTACTAGGTACCACTAAAAAATATAAGTCCTATAATCTTCTGTTTGTTATAGCTAAAATGCCCATGATCTTATTATCTTTACAAGTAATTTTAGGAAGCTTTCTATTTAATTTCTTAAATTCTTAAATTTCACAGTGTGAAACATGAGGTGGACATTGAAGTAAGTAATTATATACCAAAAATCTATAATAATTAGAATTAGGTATAAACTTATGAATAACTAATTTTTGAAAGTGAAACATGAATAACTTTTGAGAAAAACATAACCTTCAAATTGGATTTTGAAAGGTTAGCAGAAGTTCAGAAATGTTTCAGATTCCAATAATAAGACAATCATTAAAGGAAATTCTTGGAGATGTGATTGTCTGTGACATAACTGGGGATTTCTTTTTTTTCACAAAGCCGTTCATGGGCCTACTATTGTATCTGAAATTTTCTATTATAGTTGTGACTTTAGAAAATTAACCACAATCTACTCAGTAAGCAACTGTTTAAATACATGTATATTAACTTGAAATGAAGGAGAAAATATAGTTGCCTACAAATAGTCAAGAATGGCTAAGAGTACAGAGTATTCTTGTAATCCCTGAGTTTTCAAGTAACAATTTAAGAATTACATAATTCTTAATTATATTCAAATTGTATAATTCAAGTTATATTTTTTCAATGAAAATGTAGACATTTCACTTTTCCTGGAACAGCCAAATTTTAAAGCATGGTATCAGGTTGGATAGGTTTAACAGGAGTCACAGATTTCTGTTCCTACATCGGCCTGAAAGGTAGACTGCTATTAAGAGCACCAAAATATTGTTCACTCACACAAATTAATAAGCTGTTTCTCATTAACTTGCCCTTGTATTTTTTTTTTTTATCTTTTATTTTTCCATTTTTGACAGGGACATGAGGGCAGAGAAATAATTCACTCCTCTAGGAAAGAGTAGCAGCACTAATGTGATAACAAATGACAGCTGACATTTAGGGCCATCTTCAGGAATCCACAAAGTAGAAGCCTGAGGAACCCAGCGCCCATACTTGTCTAAATAGTGCAGCCTCCACTCAGCTCTAAGCTGATTGCTGTCATGCAGAAATCAGACTCAGCATTTTTTTGTAGATAACATTTTCTAAAATTAATATATATATAATAATTATTACATTATTTTTATCTTTATATTTACCAGATGGACTGAAATACACCCAATGATCAGTGGACTGCATTACAAGCCACTGATTCAAATTATGAAATGTCAGTGGGGCACGGCTGCAGAGAGAAATATGGGGCTCGAACATGTTGCTGGCTTAAAAGCATCCAGATTTTTTGATGGGAGAAAGACAAAATAAAATAAAGACTGAAGGCTAGTTAGGTGGGTAGTGCCCAAGGCAAATTTCATTACTTCATCTACAAAGGCAAATTTCAGTACTTCTTCTACATTTATGGGGGAAAACTGGCTTAAATCTAGACCCATCTCATTTTTAATAGGCTGTTGTGTGTAACATTTCTGTCAAACCCTCAGTGAACTAGCTAATTAAACATGAACATTTGAAATGAAATATTATATTTTAACACCTATTGTTTCCCTGAAGGTTTTATAAGAAATACAAGGCAAAGTCTATATCCTCTGTTAATGACAGAAATATGTTTTTTCACATGCCAATTAAAACTAATATATAATTATACACATTCTTATTGAAATCAGGTATAAAATATCAGGAAAGTATAATAATTATGTAAACCATTCTTTTCTGCTGGATCATGAAGTGCTAAAACCTGAAAATATATAACTGAATTTTTATTTATTTATTTTTTTTAGAGAAAATGAAAGAGAGAGGGCAAGACAGAGAGAAACATTGATGTGAGAGAAACACATCAATTGGTTGCCTCCTGCACAAGCCCTGACCAGGGCCTGAGCCGGGGAGGAGCCTGCAACCAAGGTACCTGCCCTTGACCGGAATTGAACCCGGGACATTTTGGTTTGCAGGCTGATGCTCTATCCACTGAGCCAAACTGGCTAGAGCTATACCTGACTTTTTATCACCTCATGCCACTCCTTTGTTTGGTGACCAGTGACCGAAGCTAATAAACTGGTGAATATGCTTGTTCATACAGAATAGAAAATAATATATATTGAAAATTTAAACCATGCTGTTTTGTCAAAATGTATAATAAAAGAAGAAACTGAAAAATAACCACTTTTTCTAGATTTGTCTTTTATTCTTGAGGATATATCAATGAGCATATTAAGGAACTTTTATTGGAAAATATAAAAATTCCTCACAAGAACCTCAGATTTTACATTGTACAAAAATTACAAACATCTGAAATTTGGTATGAATAAATCTATGAAAAGAATTAAAATTTAATATGGAGTAAGTTAATTATTAATTATAAGTCATGTGTCAAACAAAGGGAGAAATAACTTAAAAAGAGTAGAAGACTCAAAAAATATGAAATTCATATTTAGTTCATGCAATGGCTTACCATGGAAATGTTAGCCTGACCCTTATTCCCTTTTCCCTGAAGTTTCTTCCCTGGGCACCCAGTAAGGCCAAGAGTGTCTATTGCACTTTATATGAAAATGCTGCAAAGCCTTTACAGGCTTGGAAAGCATCACTCAATTATTTATGTGATGTCGCATATTGAATCATTGATATAACATTAACATCACTTCCAGCTTCGTATCTGTGCATACTTGTTACTTCCACTTAATACATCCTCTTACCCTCTATGAACAATTATGTGATTCATAGTATAAAGAATATACACAGTATATGTAAACAGTAAATTTTTCTGAAAGATTTTTTTTTATGAAACTCAGCAAGTGATTGTCAACTTTTTAATTTCCTTCTAAATAAATACTCATCTATCCTTAAAAAAATAAATAAATCCAGAGAATTATTCCTTCTCCTATTGTTTTATAACTCTAATAATCTTCAGATTCCAATAACCTCAGTCTTATTTTTTTAATAAGTTGGTATTTGTATGAAATTTAGAAATTATTTAAAACACTTGGACAGGAAAGGGGCTTTGAAAGAAGCCAGATTTAAAACATTTGCAAAGCACATTGGAATGTAGAAATGCTACTTAATATTAGTCAATCTTCTACCACCATCTGGTGGTTACATATGGTATGACCCAAATTGTAAGTTACAAATAAATTTCAATTTACAAGCACAATTTTAACAGATTATTTAATTTGATTATTTTGGAAAAGGTAAAGATTTCCTAATCAAATAACTTTTATGTGTTCATGCTACAGGAAGCAGAACAAGAACATGCTTAAGAAAAGTTTTGTTAACTTACTGTGATCTAATGTGGATACAAAAATCTGCATTCAGATTTTCCAAAATATTGGCCAAACACCTGTTACTTCATGTCATCTAATACAGTTATAAGTTAAAAACTGTTTCATATTTTAACATTTTGTCTCTCAAAACAAAAGTTTAAGCTTAAATTAAAATAATTTACATTGATTTGTTTTTATTATGATAGTAGTAAATTTCAATGAACTAAGCTATCAGCTAAATATATATTACTATAATAAAATTTAACCCTAAGAAAATATTACTTTTAAGTCATTAACCTTATTGATGAAAAATTGTCTATAAAAACTAGATAATAGCCATTACTTAGTAGACATATCAGCCTCTTATTGATTCCTCATAACTCTAAGGAAACAGATTTGAACAGAGGTTACAAGGATATCAATACAAACTTCAGAGTTATCAGTGTCATTTTTTTTCTTCATAATTTCTATCTCCTCCACATTTCCAAGCTTTCCAAGATAACTTATAAATTCGGGATAAAATTTATATAGGTTTATGGAGTGGAAAAATACATAGATAATACACTTTTTTGTTGTAGTTGTTGTTGTTGTTGTTAAAACTCATATCAGCATGTGACCTGCGCTGATACATAACAAACTATGAACAATGACCACTCCTGCCTAATATGGGGGGTAAGGGTAGGACAGTGTGTTTGCAACTCTTACAGAAATCTATCACATTATGGAGTCTTCATTTATGAGATTTCCTAATTGATACTTATTAATCTCAATTCTAGGAAATTACAATGAAAATTCTCACTGTACTTTTGAGTTGCCTTCTGTGTTTTGAGAACACAGAAACGTCTGAATCAATTGACTTAATCACAGTCTGTTGAATCCATAGAATCACTATTCAGGACCATCTCTAGAAACATCATCGAGAGACATGTCAATGGAGATCTCGTGTCCCGTGATAAGCTGGACAACATGGAAGACTTGCTTCATCCCCCAGTGCTGTGTGAGCAAGTGAAGTGCTATGCCAAGTGCACTAAGACTTTCCCAAACTTGAACTTTTGTCAAAGAACAAATGGCCATAATTGTGTTGGTCTATTTTCGAACTCTATTCTGTTCCTTTCATCTCTGTTCTTGTCCAGTTGCCAGACCACACTATTTTTATTACTATAGCTTAATTGTGAAATATTCTTAAAATTGGGTAGTGTGCCACTTCATTGTTCTTTTTCAAAGTTATCATGCAAGTGTAGCTCCTTCGTTTTTAATTCTGTATATATCTGAAAAAAACCCATCCTGCTAATAGTTGCATATGTATTGCATGAAGTCTAAAATCAGTTTAGGAAGAACTGACATCTTTGCCATATTTAGTTTTCCATAGTATTCTTCTCTGTTTATATAGGCCTTCTGTGATACTTGAAATATTTAGTTTTAATTTTTGGAGTTATTTGTTGATTGATATAGAAATATAACTCACTTTTGTGTATTAGCATTATATTTTATAGTCTTAATTTACTGACTGAAGTGCCCTTATTAATTCTATGAGGTGTTTTGTATAGTCCTGGAATTTTCTACATAGAAAATTATGTCATTTGTGAATAGGAGCAATTTTATTTCTATGCTTTCAATTTCTATGCTTTTAATTAATTAATTAATTTATTTATTTTTTTGTCTATTGGCTTGGCTAAGACTTACAGTACCATGTTAATTTGTAATAGTGAGACTGGGTATTCTTGTCCTGCTTCTGAATTGAGGGGGAAACCATTAGTCTTTCATCATCAAGTATGGTATTTGTTGGAAACGTGTAGATGCCCCTTATAGGGATGAAGAACCTTCTTTATAAACCTGAATGTTAAGAGTCCTTTTTATTACAAATTGATGTTGAATCTTGTCAAATGTTTTCTGCATCTGTTGATATGATCTTGTGTTTTTTCTCCTTTAAATTGTTTGAAGAAGTGGGTCACATTGGTCAATTTCTGAAAATTGAACCAGTGTTACTTACATAACTGCAAAAATTCCACTTGGCTATGGTATAGGAGGAAGATGTTCCTGAGATTAGGGCAACTCGTCAAACTTCATGGGAAGCTCAAATTAAATACCACAATGATGAAACAGGATACAAGTAGGATTTCAGGGAATAAGCAGAGGGAGCAAACAAAATCTAAAATAATCTAAAAGGGAATTCTAGAGAAGCAACCTGATTGGAGCTATATACAGTAGTTTAAATTGTATGAAAAGTTTTCCTTTTTTGGGCTATCATAGTAATAAGGAAAAAAAAAAACTTTAAAAAGTTTTGTTTATTGAACCAAGAAGAAAAAGTCACCATGTTAATATTTTTAGAATTGATTAACTATCCTATCTATAAAAGAGAAACATGCAAATTGAGCATACCTCCCCTATGCCCACAAGCCATGCCCACCAGCCAATCAAGAGCAAGTATGCAAATTAACCCAACAAATATGGCGGTGGCCACAGAGCTGGAGAGAGCAGGAGGCTTGGGTTGCCCCCGGCGATGGAGAAAGCCAAGCTTTCCGCACGCCCTGGCCGGCCCTGGCCTCTATTCAAGGCTAAAAAGTTTCAATTATAGAAGATAAATAAATCCCAGATACCAGGGCCTCCACTTGGGTCGCCGGGGGGCGTGGCCAGCCTGCAAACCACCACAGACCCCTCGCCCAGGCCGCCCCACCGCTCCATGCCCCACAGGAACTTCTACCCTGATCCAGGAACCCTTCAGGGTGAACCAGCTGGCCCCCACCCATGCACCAGGACTCTATCCTATCTAATAAAAGAGTAATATGCAAATTGACTATCACTCCAACACACAAGATGGCTGCCCCCATGTGGTCAAAGATGGCTGCCACCATGTGGACACAAGATGGTTGCCACAAGATGCTCAGCAGGGAAAGGGCAGTTGGGAGGGACCAGGCCTGCAAGGGAGGGCAGTTGGGGGCAATCATGCCGGCAGTTAGGGGTGATCAGGCTGGCAGAGGAAGGAAGTTGGGGGTGACCGGGCCTGCAGGGAAGGGCAATTGTGGGGGGACCAGGCCTGCAAGGGAGGGCAGTTGTGGGGGGACCAGGCCTGCAAGGGAAGGCAGTTAGGGGTGACCAGGCCATCAGGGGAGGACAGTTAGGGGCAATCAGGCTGGCAGGGAGGCAGTTAGGCATCAATCAGACTGGCATGGTAGTGGTTAGGGGGTGATCAGGCTGGCAGGCAGAAGTGGTTAGGGGCAATCAGGAAGGTAGACAGGCGAGCAGTTGGGAACTAGAAGTCCTGGATTGTGAGAGGGATGTCAGGCTTCCCATTTAGGCCTGATCCTATCTAGATCGGGCCTAAATAGGCAGTCGGACATCTCTCGAGGGGTCCCAGATTGGAGAGGGTGCAGGCTGGGCTGAGACACCCCCCCCCCCGTGCACGAATTTGGGGCACAGGGCCTCTAGTTGTTGTATAAAGATACATAGTTACATATAAATTGTTATTGCATAATTAGCTTAATTTATCCTAATAAAATACCATTTGCCTTTGAAATATTGATAGCACAATTATTACAATTATTACTTTAATCTATGTGTCAGTGTGCCAATTAAGGGCAAATGTATCTATTTTTACAAATATTCAGGGGCCAAGGAAATCACCATAAGTTGGGTTAGTATACCATGTACTATTCTCATCTGACCCCTATAAGCCCCATCCCTGACGGGGGACCCTCAGTGGCATATGAGCCCCCTTTCAGTGCAGAGCCAGAGTCTAGTCATCTCTGAAGTATTTACACATTTCCCATTCTACAAGATATAGCCATTCAGGTAAATGGTGGCACAGAATTTTGGAGAAGGCTAAGAGGGAGATTTGTGGTACACATTAATGGCAATGTGTCAGAGTCCTTCCTCACAGCTCAGCTTTTACTCCATTACCTAGGTCTGAGATTTAAACCAGGTTCTATTTGACTAATGAATGGAATTGCTAGTCACAGTATTGCAATGACAGCCAAAAGTGAACTTAATAGTCTACTTGTCTATTGTTGATCTACACAAGTGAGAAAAAAATGACTTAAGATATGGAATCTTTCTGGAAGGAGGTGGAAATGACAGAAGAGTGAAGTGTTGAGTGGTTTCCTCATGAGCTCCTGAGAATCACCTGTTTTGTATCAAAGATGGCTGAAATCATCACGGGAGTCCTCCTTGTTATACCTTGTTCTCCTTAACAATTTTCCTAGTCCTTCCAGTTTTTGTACAAAAGTCATATTTCAAATAAAACTTGAATCTGTTTGTCACAAGCCTCACTTTTAGATGTGATTATGAACAAAAATGTGGTCTTTTTTATGTCATATTTCCTCATATCTTATACGGTGATGATAATAGTAACCACTTCATGGGATAATTATGAAGATAGAACACTTGGCACTGAAGCTGGTATCTGTAAGCACTTAAGAAATACAAATTAATTATTAATACAGGACACAAAAATATTTTTTCTGATACAAACCATGAATACCATTTAAATTTAATATTTGTAGGTAGCTTATGTTTTTTTTTAAAATTGATTTTATGGTTGAGAACATTACAAATGTCTTCCATTTCATCCCGTTGCCCCCCTCCACCCAGCTCCCACCCCACCCCAGGCCTTCATCTGACTATCATCTGTGCCCTGGGCTGTGCATAGTTGCCTATACTAGTAAGTTCTTTGATTAATCTCTTCCTGCCTTCCCTCCCACCTTCCCTCTGAGATCTGTCAGTCTGTTCCATGCTTCCATGTCTATGGTACTATTTTGCTCATCAATTTATTTTGTTCATTAGATTCCACATATAAGTGAGATCATGTGATATTTGTTTTTCTCCGACTGGCTTATTTCACTTAGCATAATAATCTCCAGGTCCATCCATGCTGTCTCAAAGGGTAAGATATCCTTCTTACTGAGGGCAAACAGACATATGAAAAATTGCTCAATGTTACTAATCATCAAAGAAATGCAAATTGAAACCACAATGAGGTATTATCTCATTGGCTAACATCCATAAACCAACAAACAAGTGCTGACAAGGCTGTGGAGAAAAGGGAACCCTCGTGCACTGCTAGTGGGGATGTAGATTGGGGCAGCTACCATAGAAAACAGTATGGAGTTTCCTCAAAAAATTAAAAATGGTACTTCCATCTGACACAGCAATCCACTTCTTGGAATATATCCTAAAAATCCCGAAACAACCATCAGAAAGAATATATGCACCCCTATGTTCATAGCAGCATTATTTACAATAGCTAACATCTGGAATCAGTTCAAGTACCTATGAGTAGATGAGTGGATAATAAAGCTATGGTACATTTATACAATGGAATACTATGCAGAAGTAGCTTATTTTTTTTAAAACAAAATGCTACTAAGTATCTATGTCAAAACAAAAATAGAGACAGTGAAAGTTTTAATGCAGACCTAATAGATAAAGCCATATGAATACTCTAAAAGTTCAAATATTTTGTTATGGAAGTGCATCTCACAGCACAAAATAATTTTAAGCATTTTGAGGAGGCTGAAAAAATGTACAAAAATATTAGTTGTGAATTAATTTAAATTCTGGGGATAAAGTTGATTAATCTATTTTTTTCTGCTTTTGTAACTTTTCCCCATTTTTTAATTTTATTAAATTTTATTGGGGTGACATTGGTCAACATGAACATATAGGTTTCATGTGTGGATTTCTGAAAGATCTGTATACAGATTTTTTTTACCCTTTTTTAATAATGAAAATCTGCTATCTCTAAAATTGAAGAAATTCATTTAAAAAATCATATGGGGAGATTATACCATATTCAAGGCTTTTTAGATATAACATAAATCTTCAATGGGTCTTTTGAAGGGAGTGGACTTATTATCCCATTTTATGATAATATAACTAAATGTTATAGTAGGAAATGATAGTCTATTAAAGGTTATTCATAAAGTAAGAACCAGAATTGTGATCAAGGCTTTAAAAAAATAACAACAGAGCTCTATTTCATTACTCCCTACCTGGGGATATAAGCTTAGGGCTTAGGTAGATTCAACTAAAATAACAGTCAAAAATTTTATGGTACTTCCATTAACAAGAAGATGTAGTAGATGCACTTTTCCTAATTATTACTACTATGTACAACTAAAGAAACATGGACATTATATATAACACAAACATAGGAAGACTCTAAAAGGTAAAGAGAAGAAGGGAAACCAGCTCAGAATCTTGAGAATTGAGGAGTAATAAGAAGGTGAATTCTATGGGTTTTCTTTTTGCCTCAGATATTTCAGACTTAGAACTGAATAAGCCATCAAGCTGGAAACAGCAGAGATACAAAAACACACACACACACAAAACAAACAAACAAACAAACAAACAAACAAACAAAACAGAAAGAAAGAAAGAAAGAAAGAAAGAAAGAAAGAAAGAAAGAAAGAAAGAAAGAAAGAAAGAAAGAAAGAAAAAAGAAAGGTAGGAGACCATGGAAGGGGCAAACTGGAAAGAGAAAACTTTCAGACAATAACCATTCTACTACCTTAAAACACATAGATGTGAAGTAGAGGTTATTACTACAGATCCCACAGACAGCAAAAGGATAATAAGGTAAACTATAAACAAATCTACACATTTCACTTTGACAACTTAGATGAAGTGGACCGACTCCTTGACAAACAAATATGTCCACGACTCACCCAATGCAAAATAGACACTTGAATAAATTATAGCTAATAAATTAATTTTGTAGTTCAATAACTCAGCCTCCTTCTCTCCAACCCTCCAAAATATTTCTAGAAACAGATGGTGTTAAAGAATTAATACTACCAGTATTTATTATTTATTTATTATGCCTAAATGCATGCAATAACAGTTATTGAGTAACTACTATAGGTACACTACCATACTAGGAACTAGGACATAGTAATAAAATGAGAGATATAATATTTACCTTTATGGAGCTTATCTTTTAGAAAATTCACAAAAGCAGAAATACAAATGATAGATATACAAAGTATTTTTTTCTTTTTTTGTTATATATAGAGAGGTATATACTTTTCTCTTTTTAAAAATTCTTTATTGTTGAAAGTATTACATATGTCCCCCTTTCCCCAAATTGACCTCTCCCAGCCTGCCCCTGAACCCCAGCCCAGGCCCTCACCCTCTTATTGTCTGTGTCCATTAGCTATGCTTATATGCATACATTTATAATTAGATTTTTTAAAAATATATTTTATTGATTTTTTACAGAGAGGAAGGGAGAGAGATAGTCAGAAACATTGATGGGAGAGAAACATCGATCAGCTGCCTCCTGCACAGATGTGCCCGCAACCAAGGTACATGCCCTTGACCGGAATCGAACCTGGGGCCCTTCAGTCCGCAGGCCGACGCTCTATCCACTGAGCCAAACCGGTTTTGGCTAGATTTTTTTTTAAGAGAGAGAATGGAAGGTGGGGAAGACAGAGAGAGAGACACAAAGTTTTTTTTTTTTCTTCAATAAAAAACAAAGATGTGAAAATTAAGTCAAGAGATACATTTTTACCAATCAAATGGCCAAGTTTTTTTTTTTTTTAATTGAATTTAGTGGGGACATTGATTAACAAAATTATATAGATTTCAGAGGTACAATTCTACAATATATCATCTGCATATTGCATTGTGTGTTGTTCTGATTTTTGTTGCCCTGTCCCGTTGATTCTGTAGGTGTATCTCTCTCTTCTTGTATTAGTACACTTTCTGTTGCTATTG
This sequence comes from Cnephaeus nilssonii, assembly GCF_951640355.1. Taxonomy (NCBI): domain Eukaryota; kingdom Metazoa; phylum Chordata; class Mammalia; order Chiroptera; family Vespertilionidae; genus Cnephaeus; species Cnephaeus nilssonii. The sequence goes on along the minus strand of NC_137079.1, from coordinate 64,733,839 downwards.
TGTCTGCCATCATTTCCTGTCTTCTGAACATGTTGATGTTCCAGAACATGTTACTATTCTTACTTTTGCCATCAGGGCTTTCTGTGAAAATGCTTAATCTATGTGACATTGTTTACTCTTTGCCATTTGGAGTAACTATACATCCCAACCTAGATCTGGTTCCTGGTATTCAATTCTACTATCAAACATGTGACTGAAATCTAAGCCAGGCCTAAACCAATTATTCCCTGAGAAACTCAGGTTTCTCCTCCTCTATGAAATTTTGCTGAATATTCCAGCTGGAAGCAAGATCTCTTTCATTCAAAAATCTATAAAACTTACATTTTATAGCTTTAATTACATAAATCTTTAAGTTGCTTGAAATCAGGATTACACACACACACACACACACACACACACACACACACACAAACATGTGTCTTATCTTTCTCCATAACCTATGAATTTTTTAATAATCAAGATCAAATCTTACATCATTGTATCTCTCAGAGCATTTTGCACATGGGCTTCAGATCAAATATCCTATATAATAAAAGAATAATATGCAAATCAACCAAACAGCAGAACAACTGGTTGGCGGGGGCTGGCAAGCAGGTGGTGCCAGGCCAGCCAAGGCACATGCCAGCGGGCAGAGGGAGGGGACGGAGATGGTGTACGGGGATCAGCAGCAACCAGTGGTGGGGCAATGGGGGTCAGTGCCATCCCCTGATTGCCTACCTGGTTACCTCCCACGGAGGGAGGCCAGTGGGGACTATGGCGGGGAGATTCAGAGCAGGGGGGGGCGGCTGCTCACTATCCCCAGATAGGCCCACCTAATGTTGCCTCCTGCAGAGGGATGCCACTGTAGAGGGAGGCCACCGGCGGCAGTGATGCAATAGGAGGCAGGGCCAGCTGTTTGCCGCCAGCACTGTCCCCTGATCAGCCCGCTGGTCACCTGCTGCAGAGGGAGGCCAGACTGAGGCTTAGGCTCGCTCCTCCTGGGGAGCGGGCCTAAGCCATCAGTTGGACATCCCCTGAGGGCTTCTGGACTGTGAGAGGGTGCAGGCCAGACTGAGGGACCCCTCCCCAATTTTCGTGCACCAGGCCTCTAGTTTGAACATAAACTAATGGTATCTGAGGTCAGATCCCCACACACATTACCCCACACACATACTAAAACAATTTATTCAAAGTTAGCTCCTTTTCAGTCTAAGATAGTTTCCATGTATAAAAATCAAATTCATAATTTCTCTTAGTAATCTGTCTATGGCATTTATAGCATGACTGGTTGCCATGGTGCATTCATCAATAATGAGAAGTTTGGCCTTTTTAATAGTTTTAGCAACGTCACTCTTTATATTGAGTCTAGAAATTGAAGTTTCATTTAATGGAATTGGTAATTTATATTGGGAATGAAAGGTTCTTCCACTGAGAAGTAAATTTGCAGCAACTCCTGTAGACGCTGTGGATAAAACAGTACCACCACGACCTCTAATTAATGTATTAAAACTTTATAAAGATATGTTTTTCCACTACCACCTGGACCATCCAAGAAAAAGCATTTGGGGTGTACAGTTTGATCTTTGATGGCTGAAGTTATAGTCTGAAAGGCTGCCAACTGTTCATCATTCAGAGAATTTATCAAAACATCTGCCTGTTGTCGCTCGTAGGATTCATCACATGTATTTGTATTCGTTAATAAAGGATAGTCTGGAAGTTTGAAATGTGAACATTTCATTCCATGCAATGTGAATACCTCTTGAATTTCGTTAAGAGCACGCTTTTCACAGTTCACACAGGCACCTTCTCTTCGGTGTAATTTCCAACAAAAATCTTCAATAAAATGAGATTTATTCTCATCCGATAATTTGTCTGCATCAGGACATCCAAACACACACATATATATGCAAAAAGTTGCCGTAGTTGGTTGAGCATATTAAGGATGATTGCATCTTCAATTGTATATTTCCAGATAGTGTCGTCAATTAATAATCCTCGATGTTTAGCAGCTTCATAAAATGTATCATAAATTACACCTCCTACAGTTTGCAGATCATCAAAACTTGTCGCACCTTTTACATGCAGAAGCAAAAGTCTAAAGTAATATCATTCTGGTTCTCTAAAATTCACAGTGAACAGTCTACCTAATACTTTATTCCCACCCTTTTGGCGTTTTGTTCACAAAGAATTATTAAACACATAATGCTGTGGAATCTCCCAATAATAATAATTATGTGCGTTGGAATCTTCTCTATTCAATAAGAACCAAGCCATCAAAATCGAGTTATGCCTTTTAGCCCTATCTATAACTTTAGCAAAATCATCATGAAAATACAAATTCTGATCATTTGCCAAATGAATAGCTAATCTTGTGATTGGTCATGCATTCCCATTGCAAAAAGTCTCCAAATAGCCTCAGGAGCGCTCACATACCTGGAGTCAATGAAGTCCTGTACTTCGTCATGATCAATAATATTTTTTTCAGAAATATATATGAACAATCATACCCTTTATAGACGTATTTAAATAAATATTTGACACTTTTAATCGATGTGCAGACTTCAACGTTTATATGACAGTTATACTTAAGGCACAAATACAGGCTATAAGAGACAATACAAGTGTTATCAACAACTTTATTTCCAATAGACATGGTGCTACCAGATCTTCGTTTGTATTTGGGATATCCATCAAAATTTCCAATGGTTGCATTTTGAAATTCTTTTGGATATCCCTTTGAACATTTTTCATTTTCTATACATGGACTATTTGGATTTTGTATTTCACATGGTCCATGTGCCATATTTGATTTTACAATTTGAAAAAGTCGAGGACACTGTCATCTCCCATTAGTAATTTAGATTCACTATCTAATATCAATAATATGTGAGCATGAGGCAATCTGCTTTTCTAAAATTCAATGACATGAATTTTAGCTATTTCTTTGCCAAATGAATAGAATTTACATATATCATTTAAAAGAGCATTCATCTTAATATTAAAAACCCTGGCTACCAAGTCAGGTCTATTTTCAACTTGTTGCCAGCATTTTAAATTGTTTATAATATCTGCCCATTTTGGGTTGTACATCATGGTTATGAATAAATCAGGCTTGCCATACTTCGTTACAATTTCCATAGCATCCTGTTATCACTGCTGCATATTTCTGGGACTACCCTCAAAAGATGATAGAAGTATTATCATTTTACCAATCAGCACATTGTCATTTTCAAATCTAGATGTGAGATAATTCATCAGACCACTATATTTTTCAACTCTCAACTTAGATTGGTTTTCTTTAATGAAATTTATCCAATTGGTTTCTATTTTTTAATATGAATCAATAATATACTGTTGAGTTAATTTTCCTGCATTTAAAATAGGATTGAACGTGTCCTGGATGGAGAGATGAAATCCATACTACTGCATTTGTGTGACTCGTGTCCTTACATTTTTTCTAGTATTATTGTCAATTACACTGTCGTCTCTGATTCTTAATGCAATATCTGTTCCCCAGCCTTTTTCACCATGTGGAAAAATAATAGGATATGTCATTGCATCTAATGTAGGAAACAGGATACTAATTTGTTTCACTTTAGTGGAATTCGGATTATTGGGATCTGGTTTACAATGAATGAGCAAGTTCCTTTCAAAAGGAGGTTCTCCATCTTCGTTTCTGAATATGACAGCAACCTCGGTTACACGGGGAGAATTATATCTACCCAGATCACTATTAAAGTCATATTTAATTGCCTTTTTACTTTCATGGGACCAATACCTTTCACCGCTGCTTCAGGTTGGGCTTCCTTTTCTACCTCATGTAGCATCTTGTATGATTTTGTTTCATGCATGAGGTTGTTGATGTTGATCATGAGTCTTTTTGAGCAACCGTGGTTTTCTGGAATTGCTAATCTTTTACTTGTCAATTTGGCCATATCTAAAATATAGAGTTGATCAAACTTCCAAGAAACACCATCCAAAGGATGTAAAGTTCCAGTACAGTGATAAACTTGTCCATGTATTCTAAAACAGTGTGGTGCATATCCTGATGGAGATGCAATATTTGCACCCATGAAGCAAAAGCAAAAGAGCTATTTATAGAACTAATATTTTCCATGAAATTTTTACTGTCATAATCTTCATTTATCATTAATTTTTAAAAATATGCCGGGCATTCTGGAAAATGTATATCATTTGGACAAACTTTACCTTTGCTTCAACATCAAGTAAATTTTCCATCAGATGGTTTTTGATTGGAGAAATTTAGTGATAAGCAAAATTGACATGTAATAGTCATTCCACCACAACTATGTTCAATAATTGCATCCTCATTTACTTCACATTTGCTGGGAAGGAAGTTCCTACCAGTATTGGTAGTACTTGTCGATGGCTGTTCTTTAGACAAATTCTGTCAACTATGCTGGCTTCTTTCAGCTTTGGAGGTACATTGTGTCAATAGTTAGTCTTCAGACATTTTCTGTCGATGACAACACTTTCTTTTGGCTGCAGCGGTACGTTGGCCAATAGCTGGTTTTCAGATACATTGTGTCAATGCCACTGGCTTCTTTTGGCTTCAGAGGTACATTGTGACAATAGTTGGTCTTTAGACATATTCTGTCATCAACGCAGGCTGGGGTGGAATCGGGCTCAGGGTCAGGAGTGGGAGGGGGGCAGTTGGGGTTGGAGCTGGTGGGAAAAGGGTCCTATCGGGAATTTCTTTCTCCCAGTTGCTGGCAGCTGGATCCACCCCCAAGGCTGCCACTGCTTGAAATCTGTGCAGCGCTGCCCCCACTCTGCACCCAGTTGCCTCCCTCCGAGGGTGGAAAGCATGGGATGCCATTGCTTGGCTGGCCTGGGCCTCCCTCTGTGGGGCGATGGTTCATGGAGCCCCCAGATTGATGCCCCACAGAGGTAGGCCCTGCCCACCTGCCAGGGCTCTGCGATTGATGGTAGCCAGCACAAAGGGAGGCCCTGCCCACCTGGCCTGGGCTCTATCATTGATTTCCAGCCAAAGTGAGGCCCTGCTCACCCTGCCCAGGCTCTGTGATCCATGCTGAGCAGAGGGAAGTCCTTCCAGGTGGGCCTGGGTTCTGCCTTTGATTGCTGCCCACAGGGAGGCCCTGTCTGCCCTTCCCACCCTACCAGGGCTCTGCAATCAATCACAGAGCAGAGGGAGGCCCTGCCCATCCTCTGGGGCTCTGCCATTCATCGCTGTCCACAGGAAGGCCCTGCCCACCTGGCCTGGGCTCCACCATTGATCGCCACCCACAGGAAGGCCCTGCCCACTCTGCCAGGGCTCTGTGATCAATGCTGGACAGAGGAAGGCCCTGCCCACCCGGCCGAGGCTCCGCAATGGGCCCTTGCAGCCATGGCGGCTTGCCTCAGCCCTTATAGCCCCGGCTACATCCTGAAGGTTGTCCGGAAGGACGTCTGGAATGACATCTGGAAGTTCGTTTGGCTGTTCTAATTAGCATATTAATCTTTTATTATTATAGAAGATGATGATATCTATATATATAAAAGCCTAAGCAACCCAAAGACTGAACAACCGAATGACTGGTTACTATGACACACACTGACCACGGGGGGAGAGACGCTCAATGCAGGAGCTGTCCCTTGGTGGTCAGTGTGCTCCCACAGCCAACCTCCCACACTGGCCAACCCCCAGCCAGCTGTCCCCCGATCGGCCCTGATGGCTGGCCAGGCCGAGAGACCCCACCCATGCACCAGGCCTCTAATATTTTTATAAAATGGACCACACTGGTAAACAGTTAATATTACCTAAAGAAACTTTAAAAAATGTCAACTATATAATAGTAAGACTTGAAATATAGTTTCAGTACAAGTTCAGAATTAAGTTAAAGGCCTGAGTGAGTTTTTTTCCCTTCCCTCTCTCCCTCCCTCCCTCCCTCCCTCCCTCCCTCCCTTCCTTCCTTCCTTCCTTCCTTCCTTCCTTCCTTCCTTCCTTCCTTCCTTCCTTTCTTCTCCCTTATTCTCTCTTTGTGGTTTCTATCTTTCTTTCTCTCTCTCTTTCTTTCTTTCTTTCTTTCTTTCTTTCTTTCTTTCTTTCCTGTAACAGTTAAGAACTTAAATAACATTATATGTTATTGATATATTTCCACTTTTATTTTCAATCACTCTACTTACAATCACTATTAATTTTATGTAGTTAAGCAAATATAATAATGAAATGTCACCTACTAAATAAATCAAGTTTATATGGTAATTGATTTTTTTTGGATTGCTATGCTTGCTTACTTTTGACAGAGGCTGGTTTTGTACTTCCATTTATTTTCTCATTTTCATATTATTGATTAAGATTGCTGGAAAAATTGGAATCGTTGTGGCTATTGTTTTATGGTATTAATTAACTTGATTTATGTAAGGATTACACTTTGAGTAATTGCATTATGCCAAAGCAAGACTAATGTAAATAAATCACTTCATTTGAACACAGTGCTCTTGGTAGATATATTAAACAAACTTCTCATTCTGTAAAAAACATTTGTGATTATAACAAAATCAATGCCATAATTTTTCACTCTTTTCTACATACCACACAATATTATATTCCTTTTTTTACATTGCTGTTAATCAGGGTCAAACTGAAGAGAAAAACAACAACAACAAAATACCCTAAAAATCCTGCAGGGATGATCCTAGGCTCTTATTTAATATTTTTATCAATGCCCCAATAAAAGAATAAACATTCCTTAGTATCAGGTAAACTTCAAAAAGACACCATCTAAAGTGTTGTAGTGCATATGTGATATGTTAACAAGCAAGAAAGATAGAAATAGCAAAACCAGGATTTAGTATCCGTATACAAAAAAAAAAAAAAAAAATTGCTATGAAAATACCAGAGAGAGAAGGGTTGAAAATTTGCAAGCAAGCAGTAAAATGCCAAGAATCCCAATGTTTATTAAACAACAACATACTATCGTAGTAGTTGTTGTTTTTAATGGTGATAGGCCATAACAAATAGTGAGATAAAAGTTAGGGAACCTTAGTTAGTTTTCCAGTTACATTTAAGCATTTATTTTATTTCAGGTTAAGTAAACTCTATAGATAACTCTATAAAAAAATTCTACAAACAATTCTCAAAAGCAAACTCTGGGCACCACTTAGAATCAAGAAAATAGAACAAATAAAATTCTAAATGAGAAAAACAAGAAGCTTACTTTCTTTGTAGTCAATAAATTAGATTTTGTTTTTCAAATATACAAAAAATGCTATGTTATATGAAGTTTAGAGGCAAATTAAGAAACTACTGAGAATAAAGGGGGTGGTAAACAACAATGGGTAGAAATATACATTAATGTTGCACTTTTGAATATTTTTCCAAGAAATGTAAACTCTTCTGCAGTGCAGTGTATTATCAAGGAATGGGTTGAAATGTCTTTCCCTAGAGAATATTATTCAAAGTAAACTTTCTACTCCTAGTATTGGCAAACTTGGTGATTCAAATGAGCCATCCCGATAAAGACAATGAAGGAACTGGAGCAAATGTGTGCAGACAGACACACACATAGACACACACAAAATCTTCTCCAGGACACCGCTGCCAAGGACAATTAAGAGTTTGAAGATTCAGCTGTGATTCTTGATTTAAAAATAACATGATACCAAATAATGTGTGTTCTGGGTGTGAGAAACTGTTTTAAGTGCTAATAAGGGGAATTATTACTGAAACATGACCTCACTTACCCTGATTAATATACTTCTCAACCAAAACAAATAGAAAAACAATTATATATATATATATATATATATATATATATATATATATATATATATCCTATATAATAAAGGCTAATATGCAAATAGACCAAACTGCAGAACAACCAAAACAACCAAACAACCCAACACCCAACAACTGGTCGCTATCGCTATGATGTGTACTGACCACCAGGGGGTGTGCGCAGAACATGGTTGGTGTCATCTGCAGTGGGATGGTCGAGCAGGTGAGCGGAGGCACAAGACCAAGGTGGGGTGCCAGTTGCTCTTATTGGGGCGAGACTCTGGTGGTTACTGAAAATTCTTTGCTTCCACGCACCGTGGTCCTGCCTGGCGCTTGAACCTGCTGCTGACGCTGGCCCCACTCGCACCCACTGTCGGTGCCAAAGCCGCACTTGCACCCACTGCTGGCACCCGGAGCTGGCCCCTGTCACTTGGAGCCGTGAGTGGGTGCGAGTGGTGGCTGCCGGCCTCAATCACCCTTCAGGTCTTCTCCACCTCCCTCTGCTCCTGAGGGGAGCTCGGGCCGGTGGGCGCCTTTCGCACCCACTGCTGGTGACGGCCCCACTTGCACCCACTGATGGTGCCGGAGCCGCCACTCGCACCCACTGCCAGTGCTGGCCCCACTCACATCCGCAGTGGGCGCCAGAGCTGCCGTTCACACCCAATGCCACTGCCCAGTGCCGGTCCCCATCGCTTGGCGCCATCAGCAGGTGCGAGCTGCGGCTGCTGGCCCTGATTGCCCCTGAAAGCTTCTCCACCTCCCCCTGCTCCTAAAGGGCAATTGGGGCAGTAGCTGCTGCTTGCACCCGCGGATGGTGCCGGCCCCAATAGCTTCACGCCTTCAGCAGGTGTGAGCAGGGCTGGTGCCGTCAGCTTGTGGGAGCAGTGACGGTGGGAGCGGGGCTGCCAGCAGACAGGGAATGGGGGTGGGGGGGCATGGCGGGAGAAGCCAGGCGGGGGCGAGAAGGATGGGCCGAGACCCACTCCTCTGCCTACTGCAGCCTTGCGGCCCACAGTTCCTTTCAAGGTGCACAAATTTGTGCATTGGGCCCCTAGTATATATATATATATATATATATATATATATATATATATATATATGAGAACAACTGTCAACTTACATTTTTAAAGTCAGAGAATATATCTTTAAAAGTATAATGGCATTTTCAGAAAAAAAAAATTGTCAGAATTCCACATCTGCAAATGTTTTATGTAGGCAGATTTTAGTGAGTATTATTGGCAACTAATTATAAAATGTATATACAAATGCAAAGGACCATGAGTAGCCAAGATATTTAATAAAAAGAACAAAGTGGGAGGAGTTGCTCTACTAACTATGAAGAATTGTACTAAAACTTGAATACTGAAGAGAAATAGATGGAATAAAATATAGAGCACAGAAATAGATTCATCACTCTATGGAAAGTTAACTTCCCTCAGAACAGAGTAGCTCTTCAAAGCAGAGAAGTAAGTATGGATTTCTAAATAAATAATGATAGAACAATAAGACAAGCACATTAAAAAACAAACAAACCTGAAACTTGATCTTTAAGTCACATCATGAACTAAAAAATCTAAAATGTGTAAGCAAGAACAATTTTGCTTCTAGAATATGATGAAGAATCTCTTCCTTTTCCCCATCCCTTTTTCTACTTTTCCTATTTTTCCATTTCTCTGTTTTATCCCTTATCATTTTCTTCTTGAACAGATCTGTCCAAAGCCAGTAGGTGGCACAGAAGATGGGAATCTGTATGAGTGTGTGTGTGCACTGTGTATGTGTCAGGGGAGAGGGGATGTTGTTGATCTGAAGCAAAGTGTTGAAACCAAACCCAGAGGAGGCTGCCTAGCAAGGAGTTGCTAGGTGAATGTGGAGTGCAGGATCACACATTGGAGGATACTGAAATATAATAAGGCAGCCAGCAGCATATGGTGTCAAAGCCCAAGTTTAGTGAGCAGGGCACCCACACAAGAGAATAGCCTGGCACAGATTATGAAACACTGATTGTCTCTTCAGAGGTGGAGGAAGTATGGCCAGGCACAAGGTTATTAGATGTCCAGGAGGGTGAAAAGTACGTAAGTGCAGGAAGGCAGATCGGTGCCCTTGTAGAACAGGAAGATGTCCATGTGAGAGAGCTGTCTACCATGGGTGCTGGAATTCAGGCAGGGTTACCCAGCATGGAGTGTGGGAACCCAGGGGAGCTGAGGAGGGGGCTTTTGGAGGAAAGGGTTCGTGGTACGTGGATCCACCTGCTGTAAGGTGTGGGCACATAAATGAAGTGAGAACAGCTCATTGGAAGTCAGCCCAGCTCGGAAAGGTAGTGCCTCAGGAATCTGAGGGAAGAATCATTGAAGGACGGAAGGGTGGCCCAACTTGGGTTTTAGAACCTAGGTGGAGTGAAGAAGACATTCACAAGGGAGAGCATCAGGCTGAGTAAGATGACATCCATCCAGGTATCAGATATCGTATAGACTCCGGGGACAGGTTGAGGTAATGGTCTGTTGTGGGTTGCTGGAGCCTAGGTGGGCTGAAAAAGGCCTCTCTGGGGGAGTGGGGGAAGGGGCAAAGACAGCAAAGGGGGATTGAATAAACAGAGCTGGATTGATTAAATAAATAAATGTACTTAGAATAATGTGAGCCAGGCATTTTACTATTGGAGAAGGGAGTTACATATGTGAAAAGAGAAGAAAACAAGAACAAACTCTGTTGTGTTGCATTAGAATTAGAGAAATCAGTGCAAGCTTGTGGTGTACAATGTAAATACTGTGTGTCAATATAGAAATATAGACATTAATGTATGTACTTACACACATACATGTGTGTGTACATGTGTAGATTCCTTTGCTCTGTACATTAAGGAGTCCTGGGAACATTGATACATGCAAAATAGTGAGCATACCTAGCATCTAGATATTGGTTTTTAAATTCAATTTGGCACATGAAAAGGAAACAGGCTTCTGAGAGAAATGACTGATTCCTGGTTTAGGGCAAAGGAAGTATAGGAAAAATTTATACCAGAAAATAAGGAAGTTCTCAAAGGAAAAATAGAACCTTATATGAATGACACAGAGCTAGTTTTGGACTGAGCCCCTATTATTTGCATTTCCTGTAATCTTCATTACTATTAAGGGAGCCAGTTCCTGCACTTCCTACTATCAGCCTGACCTATAGAGAATGGCCACCACAGATTTTCTTAGTGATGTTGGTGCTCTCTTAACAAAGAATCTCTTTAAAAAAACAACAACATGTTTTTATTGATTAGAGAGAGAGAGAGAGAGAGAGAGAGAGAAAGAGAGATGAAAGAGAAATATCAATTGGTTGCCTCCCATACGCACCCTACTGGGGATCAAACCCATATCTTGGGTATGTGCTCTGACCAGGAACTGAACCAGTTACCTTTTGGTACATGGGATGATGCTCAACCAACTGAGCTATACCATCCAGGATAACAAAGAATCTCTTACTTGACTTTATAAATGCAATGTTCCTAATGCCTTTCACAGAACGTAGTAATATGGTGAGTTTTCCAACCTTATATAGTATATCCACCCTAGCACATCCTATTCTCTGAGCCTTTTGCTTCCTTCTTCAACCATCTACCATAGCAGTTCTGGTATTTTTACTATATGTACTATGTCCATCTGTATCCTAATGGTTCTAAAAGCCATCCTAAAAGCATATTAGCACCATCTCTAAGCGTCCTTACTGGGATGTTAAGTTTCATATTGATAAACTCTCCCTTAACCAACTCTATCTTCCACGCTTCTCTTAATTCAGCACCTCATAGTCTAGTTCCATAAGTATTTTTCTGGCTCCATTGAGAGTATATAGGCTAGGTCCTGGGACATCTTAGACATATAGTTTCATTCCTTCCTTAGGAGGTCTAGCATTATGCTGGCCACCTTATGTTTGACTTAATCCTATGCATTGGTTTAAATATTAACAATAGTTTATTATCTTGCAAGAAAAAGGCTTTAGCCCTGTCTTCCCAAAAGGAGAAGTGCTAACTTTTAATAGTGAAATGTAGGTCAGACCTATGGAGAAATTTGATTCTCAGGAAAATCTGGAAATTTAAGATTTTCATGTGAATCAACCAAGATATTGCCATCCCATGTCTTAATCTCCTAGCCCTCAATCAGGCCCCTGACCTTGGCCTAGTAGATCTGCCAGGACTTAGAATTCAAGCTTCTGTGGATTCCTGCTTACTCCTGTGACTGCTTACTCCTGTCCTAGGCCCAGTGATCAGCTCTTTCTGTCCTCTGGGTACCGAGAATAAGAGACACTTACAATATTCAAGGAGGTCGTCTGGATTTCACAGTCCAGTTATCTTTCTTCAAAGCATTTACTGCAATATTTCATGAACAGTTATATAATTCCATTTTCCTTTTAACTAAGATTTCTGATGCCCCAAATATAACTCAAATTTATATGTTGCCTCAGCCAGTAGCTTTTCTTCTACCATTATGCTAGCTCAGTTCAGGGAAAAGTTGAACTATTGTACTGCTCCCACATAGCAGGGCCTATGAATACACCACCAGCTGACAGGGATGTGGTTCTCATTGCCAGCTGACTGAGAATGACCTAGCTCCCAAATCCTAGTTTAGAGTCTCCTTTCTAGTACCTCTCCTGGCACTAACTCCAGTAGTTTAAGATTCTCGGGATGCAGACGCTGAGAAAAACATTCATGCAGGAAGTTTCTGGGGAGTCTTAGGAAATAATACATTTAAAAATGAAAGAAATGAAATTTGGAAGAGAAAAGTTGAGTTGTACTGAATTCATAATAAAAGTCTCAATCAGGCCCAGCCAGTGCGGCTCAGTAGTTGGGCATCAACCCATACACCAAGAAGTCACCGTTTTGATTCCTGGTCAGGGCACCTGACTGGGTTTCAGGCTTGATCCCCAGCAGGGGGTGTGAAGGAGGCAGCTGATATATGTTTCCATCTCTCTCTGCCTCTCCCTTCCTCTCTCTCTAAATTTAATTTTTTTAAAAAGTCTATCAGGCCCACAGGGAGCTCTGGACCTGGGATGGTCATACAACTTAGTCTAAGCTAGGGTAAGGGATCTGGACATTGCTACTCCACACTGAACAATCATTGGAATTATGCCCCAGAAATTGAGGGCAATTTGTGGCAAGAGAGCTCTCTTCAGTTAAGGTCAACCATAAAGAGAGAACTTAGCAGAAAGCCTTCAGCCATTTAATACCCTAAGTAACCGGACCAATGAGTTCTTCCTACCTGAAAGGAGGAATCTTGTCAGCACACCACACTACCATTAAGAGGTAAATGGCCCAGCCAGTGTGGCTCAGTGGTTGAACATGGACCTATGAACCAGGAGGTCATGGTTCGATTCCCGGTCAGGGCATATGTCTGGGTTGCGAGCTCCATCCCCAGTGTGGGGCATGCAGGAAGCAGCCCATCAGTGATTCTCTCTCCTCATTGATCGCTCTCTCTCTCTCTCTCTTCCTTCCTCTCTGAAATAAAAGAATATATATATATATATATATATATATATATATATATCTTACCTTATAATAGAGAAACATGCAAATTGACCGCACCTCCGCTATGCCCATGATTGGGCCAGCGGAGGCTGAGGGCGGGACTCCGGGTGGCCTGTCAACCGTTGATAAAATCAAGATGGCGGTGCCCAGTGGCCGCGCCCGAGCCGCTGCTCCCCTGGGGTGCCTGGGGTGATCGGCACCCCGGGGGGTGTGGCCGCGCCCGTGACCGCTCCCTGGGGGTGCCTGGGGTGATAGGCACCCCTGGGGGCGTGACCACGCCCGTGCAGCTGCTCCCCGGGGGTGCCTGGGGCGATCGGCACCCCGGGGGGGCGTGGCCACGCCCGTGCCCGCTCCCTGGGGGTGCCTGGGGTGATCGGCACCCCGGGGGGGCGTGGCCGCGCCGCTGCTGCCGCTCCCCGGGGGTGCCTGGGGCGATCGGCACCCCGGGGGGGGGGCGTGGCCGCGCCCGTGCTGCCGCTCCCCGGGGGTGCCTGGGGTGATAGGCACCCGGGGGGGCGTGGCCACGCCCATGCAGCTGCTCCCCGGGGGTGCATGGGGTGATCGGCACCCCGGGGGGCGTGACCACGCCCGTGCTGCCGCTCCCCGGGGGTGCCTGGGGCGATTGGCACCCCGGGGGGGCATGGCCGTGCCCGTGCCCGCTCCCTGGGGGTGCCTGGGGTGATCGGCACCCCGGGGGGGCGTGGCATGGGGGCGTGGCCGCTCCCCAGGGGTGCCTGGGGCGATGGGCCCCCTCGGGGGGGCGTGGCATAGGGGCGTGGCCGCTCCCCGGGGGTGCCTGGGCGATCGGCTGCCCGGGGGGGGGGCGTGGCCACGCCCCTGCCATTGCTCCCCGGGGTTGCCTGGGGAGATCGGCACCCCGGGGGGGCGTGGCCGCGCCCATGCCGCCGCTCCCCGGGGGTGCCTGGGGCGATCGGCACCCCAGGGGGCGTGGCATGGGGGCGTGGCCGCTCCCTGGGGGTGCCTGGGGCGATCCGTGTGAGAGGGATGTCCAACTGCAGGTTTAGGCCCGATTCCACAGGGATCGGGCCTAAACCTGCAGTTGGACATCCCCCGAGGGGTCCCATATTAGAGAGGGTGCAAGCTGGGCTGAGGGACACCCTCCCCAGTGCACGAATTTCGTGCACCGGGCCTCTAGTATGTGTGTGTGTATATATATATATATATATATATATATATATATATATATATATATATTTAAAGAGGTAAAATGGCTGGGCAAGATTTTGTGTTTTGTTTTGTTTTTTTTTGTTTCACTTAATGCATTGAACCACTGAAAGTTTAATGCTCTCCTTTTTGAATGCATGCATGACATGAGGGTCGGTGGTATTACATGAAAACTGGGTATCATTATGCATGGCATGATCCTAAATTGGTTTTTGAAACTGATAACAGAAACTATTTCACTTCTAAAAAAATCCATTCTTTATTTGACCTTTCATCCTTTCTATCAAGAGGCTTCTAAAAGTAGTCATGTAAAGGTTTGGTTTGATTTGTTCAGTCCCAGGACAATTGTATCTTTGTGAAACAAGAACAATTTAGAGTAAATCAACATAGAAATTATCTTCTGAAAATGAAATGATGGCCTGCACTACATTGCAAAAAAATAAGTTTTGATTGAAATGCAGACTGTTCTCTTATTTAAAACATTATAAAAATGATTTAATAGTGTGTTGTTTGCTTTCTCAATTAATATTAACCAACAATTATAATGGAGTTGATTGAATTGAAGTGCTATGGTAGGAAACTAAATATGATAACGTTTAAATGCCAGAATTCTATAACATATTCAAAGTAATTATCATAAATACATATTTTAAAATTATGCAAGTTACCCTATGTATGGAAATACAATATTTTCCCCCAGTTAAAGGACTCAAGAATGAGTTTTGTCCTGAATACTAACCAATAAACACAACCAAATATTAATATATTTGTTCATAAGACATTTTTTCTGTGATATAATTATAAAATGTTTGTGATATTTATGAAATTAAAAAATAATTCAATACTTATAGCTTTAAAATAGACATAGAATACAAATAATATTTAATTATATTTCTGGAAAATATACATATATACAATGAGATAATACTGCACATCCATCAGAATGAAAACCAGGCAACATGAATCTTTGGAGAGGATCTAGCAACAGGAACTTTCATATTTTGCTGGTGGAAATATAATTGGTACACTTTTGAAATTAGTTACAAGTTATATATTAAGGCTATATGCCACATGACCCTGAAATTCTACTCCTAGGGATAGTCATGCAGAGTGTGTATACACAACTAGTAAGAGAAGTGAATAAGGTTATGTTCATAATGAAAGCAGTCATAGCAAGAATCAGAGTCTATAAATTTCTAGCATCCAATAATTCAATTTATAATTTTAAAGATTTATAGAATGTAGAAAAATTACAGAAAAATCAAATGAAACTATGATAGAATTCAAAACAAGTTTGTTTTTTAAAAATATATATTTTATTGATTTCAGAGAGGAAGAGAGAAGGAGAGATAGAAACATCAGTGATTGGCTGCCTTCTGCATGTCCCGCACTGGGGATCAAGCCCACAACCCCAGACATGTGCCCTGACCGGGAATCGAACCATGACCTCCTGGTTCATAGGTCGATGCTCAACCACTGAGCCATGCCGGCCAGACCAAAACAAGCTTTTGAAGACAAGTTTAGGATCTTTGATAAAGCAGAAAACAAACAAATTTGCTTTCACCAAACAACTTAGTAACTTTTTAGTACTTGAAGGGTTATAAAATAAGGCATTTTAAAGAAATAATGCAAAGTAAAACCAATAAACCACAAAACTCCTGTGCCAAACTCTAACCTTTAATGTGGGTTTTGCAAAAAGCTCCTGCCTGATAATTGACCTCATGTGCATGTAGCTTTCAACCCAAAGGGCTGAGCAGCTTGAATTCTTGCAAGATTTGGGAAACACTGCTCCTACTTCTGACAGTTCTTCTCCCTTCTGTAAATGAAGTGTAGAGAGGAAGTAAACATTGGGGCAATCACAGTATTTTCCCTAACTCTTCATCGTAATCAGGCAAGGAGTCCTCCACAGCCTGAACTATCTGTTTTCAGTCTCAGCCCTACTCTTCCTTTGAGGTGTGTCACCCATAAACCTTCCAAAGATCAAATAATCCAGCTCACTGGTGCCTGTGTCATTTTGGCCAAGAAAAATGTAGCCTCTTCTGGAAGGACCTGAAGTTGACTTGGAGAGATTCTGTATCAGCACCACCTGAGGAAGAGTCTAGGGGAGGTGACTTGGGAGGCCTTGATTCTGACTGACTCCAGGGAAATCAAGTTCTCTCAGTTTTATAGACCAAGACCAGCGGGTTATATGTTTATAAATCTCAGGCAGCCTTTCTGACCAGAACACACTGGACCCTCAGACCCACATTTGATTGTATTGTATTGGCTTCTCATAAAGATGCTTTTCCTGATTTGAACTCATTGGTTTATATGGAAGGCTGCTCTAAAAAGCAATCCTGTAAAATTCACTGTAAAGTTGATGAAAATATTTCTCATTTAATCACATAGTATCTTTTCTCCCCACCCCACCCCCCACTCCAATTCGGGCATCTTGAGATTAATTTTCCTCTGGTTTAAATAAAGTACAAGGAACAGCTTTAAGTCTCTTGAATAAGTAGATATTTTCTCTTTTTTATTTGTTTGTTTATCTCATAGGCAGTTTTTGTTTATCTGAAAGGTTTATATTTCCATGCTCCTTTTTAGTCATTATAGAGCCAAACTGACTGTTCACATACAGTCATGGGAAGGCCATCAGGACAGGCATAATTCTTTATTTAACTATCCTTTAAAACACATTCCATTTTTTTTCTGTATTTTTGCTTAAAGTTAAAGATATTCCACCCTCTTTATTAATTTTTATAAAGCACTATCCTAAGAAAGGGAAACATAAGTAAATAAATAGTACTCCTTTGTCTTACATGTGTTTTAATTGCTCATTGCATTATTTATTAGAAAATTAAGACTAAAACAAATCATATATCTTAGAATTAAAAGTAAAAGGTAAACCTTTTATACATTTTGAAGGCAATATTCACAGTAAAAATGTAGCACTCACTAAATATTTATAATATATATATTCCAAAATTAATAAAATGTTTAGTTTTCCAATTTATTTTAGAAAGATCACTTTTCCCAAACATCAACACTTGATAATGTAGCACCATAAGTAACAGCACCAAAATAATAAATTCAAGAAATAATGGGACATTAACAACACTCATGGTTGGAGGAAAGGTAGAAAAAAAAAAAAGAATACAGATGATTTTTATTTATTTTTATTTTTTAATTTTTTAAAATATATTTTATTGATTTTCCACAGAGAGGAAGGGAGAGGGATAGAGAGCTAGAAACATCGATGAGAGAGAAACATCAACCAGCTGCCTCCTGCACACCCCCCACCGGGGATGTGCCCACAACCAAGGTACATGCCCTTGACCAGAATCGAACCTGGGACCTTTCAGTCCACAAACTGACGCTGTATCCACTGAGTCAAACCGGTTTTGTCAGAAAACAGATGATTTTTATAAGAAAATCATAGACATCTATTTAACAGCTAGAGCTCTTCCAACAAATCTGTGTTGTAAGCAGATGATATGCCTTTTTTCTGGTTTTCCTTAAGCAGTAAAATTATTTTTTAAAAATTATATATTTATATATGATAACATTAAATAAAACTCCAATAAATATCCTTAATTGAAATTACCCAGTCTATTTTTTTAAAAAATAACACAAGTACATTTAGGTAATAATTAAGGGAGTAAAAATACATATCTATATTACAAAAAGCCCGTGGCCATAACACCAGAATGACAAAAAAAAACCGTCACCAAGAGGTGCATGGAACATCTCTCGGTCCCTCCCCCTGGCCCGCGAGCCACTCGTGGTGGCAGGGTGGGGCTCATGGCTCACCTGGCGTGGCAGAGCTGGCAGCTTGTGTGGTTGGGCGGGGCTCGCGGCTCTCATGGCTCAAACGGCAAGGAGGGGCTCACACGGGGCTCCTGGCTCACGAGGTGCAGAGGGGCTCACGTGGTGCGGCAGGGTTCGTGGCTCGCAGGGTGTGGAGGGGCTCACGGCTTGTGGGGCGAGGTAGGGCTTGTGACTTTTGTAGCGTGGTGGCTCGTGGCAGCAAGCTACTCATGCATGGCGGGTCTGGGGTCCCCCTAGTGTGGTGGGTCTGGCGATTTCACGCGCTGGGCCTCTAGTCTATATTATAAAAGACCAATGGCCGTAACGCCGTAACAACCAAACGACCAGTCACCAGGAGGTGCATGGAGCACCTCTTGAGCCCTCCCTCCACCCCACCCCCCCGGGGCGCCAGCAGTGTCCACAGAGCGTCACAGGGCTCTGGCAGAGTTCGTGGAGTGTGCAAGGCATCGTGGGGTGGCGGACATGGCCCTGATGGCAGGCTAGGCCTAGGGGACCCTACACATGCACAATTTAATTGTGCGCTGGGCCTCTAGTATTATATAATAAAGTAATGCTCCAAATAAAAACTGACATAGTATACTACCCCAAACCAACTTTCAATAAAATGGAAAATAAAAATAAAATACTTATAAATGTATGGGATCTTTTTCCTCATCTTTGAAACACATCAGGGTCATGAATAAAAAAAAAATTTTGACATAGTTACTTGAGAACTTTAATGAAAAATATAATAAAACAACTTTAATAAAAGCAAGAAAAGATTAATAATAGTTCAATATAATTTTGCCTTAAAAGGTATTTATTGATAAATGAAATAAGCAATAGAACAGAAAAATGCTGTTAGTCAAGTCCTATCAAGAAATGAAAAGTTGTAAATGAATAAAGCATAGGATCTAGTAATATATTCTTATTTAAAACTTAATGATAGTGATTTTTTGAATCCTAATTAATTCAAGAAGAAATAAGGGTACTCAAAGTGTATGCATGCAATAAACATGGCATTGTTAAATCCATTCTGTTAAATATCTTCATCCAAAAATGGCATCACACAAATTCTCTAATACTTTCAAAATGATGATCTTTGCCCTGTAAAATAATGAAGTCCAAGATAAATAAAATGATGAAGTACTTAATCAATGATTCTATAATCATATATCCCAAATAGCAAAGCCTGATGATATAATATAATTTGTAATATTACACAATGAGTAATATTATAGATTCATCATATATATGAGCATTCAGGTAAATAATAACAGAAAAAAACACTAGCAACCTAATCCAACACTATACTAAAAAGATAATTTACTTAATCAAGTAAGTCTTATTATAGTGTAGTTATAAAGTCAATTGATATAATCAACTATAGCAATAGTTATCTAGAAATAATTACCAAATAATTAATAATTAATAAAATCCATTGTAATAGAGGTTAAAAAATAAGTTGGTACAATGCAACTCCCCCCCAAATATTTTATAAATAATACTGTTTATTATAATACATAGTATCAAATTTACACATCCTTCATACTACCAAATATATTTATATTAGAATCTGAAAATTTATCACAATTAACAACATTGATGCATATTTAAGTGTACCTGAAATAAACATACATTTGTTTCTCAAAATGTAAAAATTATATAAACATAACAAATATTTTCATGGACATTTTCTATTATGTTATGTTCCTTAAAATATTACTTTAATATGTAGTAAACTTTAAAAAATATTGATTTGAGAGTGTGAGAGGAAGAGAGAGAGAAATGTTAATTTATAGTTCCACTTCTTTATGCATTCATTGGTTGTTTCTTATATGTGTCCAGACCGGGGTTCAAATCCACAATCTTTGTGTGTTGAGGGGATGCTCTACCAACTGAACCATCCAGCTAGGGCACATTTAAAACTACTTGCAAGGTGAGTATTCTATCTCTTTTAGAAGTGCAAAATCCAATTAACTTAAATAAAATGTAACAAAATACAAATATTGCCATTAATTTGATGTGAAGCAAAATATTATTTGATAAAAACGAAATGTCTTCTTTCAGAATGAGTTTGACATTATCCACTATTGGCAAAGTTCACCATTTCTATACAAATACATGCCAAGATTATTTGAATAATTCATTATCATTCTACATCTTTCCCAAGCCTCCCCCCGCCACACACACACACATAAATAGTAAGTACAGTCAGTACTGAGTCAAACAATGTTCTTTTCATGTGCTGGCAAATCCATATACATGCAAAAAAATAAAACTAGACCACTAACTTACAACATACACAAGAATAAACTCAAAATGGATAAAAGACGTGAAATCATAACAATCCTAGAGGAAAACACAGGCAGCAAAATGTCAAACATCTCACTTAGTAGAATTTTCACCCATACATCACGTCGGGCAAGAGAAACAAAGGAATACATAAACAGATGGGACTACAGCAAACTAAAAAGCTTTTGCACAGCAAAATAAATCATCAACAACATGAAAAGTGAACCCGCTGAATGGGAGAACATATTTGCCAATGATGAGGGGTTAATTTAAAAGGGGTCAGTTTAAGAACTTACAACACAACACCAATAAGACAACCTATTTAATAAATGGACAGAAGACTTGAATAGACACTTCTCCAAGGACATACAGATGGTCAAGAGACATATAGAAAAATGCTCAAAGTCACTAATCATCAGAAAGTTGCAGGTAAGACCTCATACCTGCCAGATTGGCTATCATCAATAAACCAACATACAACAAGTGCTGGCAAGGTAGTGGAGAAAAAGGAACTCTAGTACACTGTTGGTGGGAATGCAGACAGGTACAGCCACTATGAAAAACAGTGTAGAGTTTCCTCAAAAAATTAAAAGTGGAACTGCCATTTGACCCTATGATCCAAGTTCTTGGAATAAATTTGAAGAATCCAAAAACACTAACATGGAAGAATATATACACCCCTATGTTCATAGTTACATTATTTATAATAGGTAAGATCTGGAAACAACCCAAACAATCAATCATCAGTGGAAAGGTAGATTTAAAATGTGGTACATTTACACAATGGAATACTATCCTATATAATAAAGAGCTCATATGCAAATAGTCATCACACTCTCACATGGTCAAGTAATGGCTCAGACACTCAACATTGGGGAGAGAGGAATGGGGACCAGCCAGGCACAAATGAGCTCGCAAGAGAGGAATGGGGACCAGCCAGGCTGTGGCCCAGGAGAGGGACAAGCCACCCGCCCTGGGGTCCCGGTCGCCAGTGGCTACACCTGTAACCTGGGAGAGGGACAAGTCGCCTGTCCCACGGTCCCAGACACCAGTGGCTGTGTCTGTACCTGTGGCCTGGGAGAGGGACCTTCCACCCACCCCGCAGTCGCAGGTGCCTGCGGCTGTGGCCCAGATGAAGCTGCCTGCCCAGGGTCCCCTGCGGCTGGGGTTGGCCTTGGTGAAGCCAGCCTGCATCCTGGGTGCTTGCGGTTGGCCTGAGGGAGAGAAACTCAGTCTCGAGTGCCTGCGACTGGCTGGAGGAGGGAATCCTGGGTCCCAGGTATGGGGCAAGGCAGAGGTGGTTAGGCCTAATCAGGCCAGCAGGGGAGCAGTTAAGGGCTATCAGGCTGATAGGGGAGCATTTAAGGGCGATCAGGCAGGCAGGCGAGCGGTTAGGAGCCAGTGGTGCTGGATTGTGAGAGGTACTTGGACATCCCCCAAGGAGTCCTGGATTGGAGAGGGTGCAGGCCAGGATGAGAGACCCCCTCTTCCCCGTGCACGGATTTCGTGCACTGGGCCTCTAGTGCAGTTATAAAAAAGGATTACTTACTTTCTGAGACAGCATGGAAAGACCTGGATAGTATTATGCTAAGTGAAATAAGCCAGTTAGAGAAAGAAAAGTATCACATGATCTCACTTATATGTGTAATCTACTGAACAAAATAAACTGATGAACAAAATTGATCCAGAGACATAGAAGCATGGAATAGACTGTTGAACCTCAGAGGGAAGGTGGGGGAGGGTGGGTGGGTGGAGATCAACCAAAGAACTTGCATGCATATATGCATAGCCCATGGACACAGACAATAGGGTGGTAAAAGCCTGGGGTGGGGGGTGGGGGAGGGCTAGAAGAGGTCAATGGGGGAGAAAAGGGGATATATGTAATACTTTTAACAATAAAGATTTAAAAAATAATAATAATGAACAAAATAAATTGATGAACAAAATAGATCCAGAGACATAGAAGCATGGAACAGAATCTCAGAGGGAAGGGGGGTTTTGGGACAGGAAAAGATCAACCAAAGAACTTACATGCATATATGCATAACTCATGAACACAGGAAACAGTGTGGAGAGATGGGGTGGGGTGGTTAAGGGGACAATGAGGGAAGCAGGGGAGCATCTGTAATACTTTCAACAATAAAGATAAATTTTAAGAAAACTTAAGTGACTATATCCTTATTATTTAAAAACTAGAGGCTCAGTGCATGATTGAATCATGCATGTGTAGGGTCCCCTACACGCTTTCGCTTTTGATCGCGGGGGAGCTGGGTGCCTGTTCGCTGGTGCACCAGGCCTTTCAGAAGCTTCTGGCTCGGCGGAGGCTTCTGAAAGGCCTGGTGTCAGAGCAGACAGGCACCCAGCTCCCCCACTTTTGATGGTCCGTGACGGGATGTGAGCTCGCTGCCCAAGAGGCCCCTTCTGTTCCGCAGCACAGCCATGGCGCAGACGCTGAGCTCGTGCCTCCGCTGGCAACACAAGCTCAGAGTCCCGCTGGCGCAATCGGCTACCCCAGCCACCTCGAGTCCCGCCCCCTGCGCCTCCCACTGGCCCAATCATGGGCGTAGCGGAGTGATGGTAATTTAGATATTACCATTTTATTAGGTAGGATAAGATCTTTTGTTGTTACTGAAAGTATCTTTGTTTGCAGTTATTTAAATAATTTAGATAAATTTATTTAAATCCAGGGGTCCTCAAAGATTATTGTTGCCATTTTGAGATTAAGATGTGCCAGTCTAATAAAAAACATTCCTACATTAAAACAACAAATTAAAGGTTAATCCCCTGCATTTTAATGTTTGCCTGATTCATTGTGATCAACACCCTTAAATGGTATTGGCAATCTGTCTAGAAACACAAGCAAATCAACTGAAAGCTATTACACCGAAGAGGGCTCAAGAAGATTAAAAAAAAACATCATGATGCTTAAATTATTTGTTCTAATTGCTTATTTTCTCTACCTATCTTTTCTGTGTTAAAACAAAACTCTCATCTGCTTAATGACATGTGTTCCATGGCAAATTAAGTCTATTTCTTTCAATTCAATTTGCATCGCACAATGACACCAAAGAATGCTATATTTCATTTACTAATCCACAACTTTAAATTGCTTGGAACAAAATAGACTAAGATATTGTGTGGGGATTTACTCTCATTGCCTTGGGAAGAATCAAATCCTCTTTATAAATTGGAGCTAATAGTGGTCACCAATGTAGTATAGCTCAAAATCGTTAGGACTGTGTTATATGACTCAAGAGTACAGTATATTTCTAAACATTGAGTCTGCAGTCTTAGTATTTTATGAATATTTTATTTTATAAGTTGTAAGTTATGAGTTTTCATAGCCTATGAAAAGACCTTAGAGGTACATAATATTGAATGGCTGTTCATGAAAAATTGCCTATATGTAAATTCATCAGCACAACCAAGGAAAGGAGGAAAATAACAGAAAAATCTCAAGATTGGCAATTGGGAATGTAAGTAATGGTCCTATGACTACTATTTATTAACTGGGTTTTTCTTAAGTAAATCACTTTGTTTCTTTGGTGTGTTTCCACATCTGTCATAATCAAGGAGCTTACATTGAAAAACCTCTAAGGACTCCAGGCTCTGAAATCCTGTTTTCACTGTGAGGTTAGTTAATTCCACCATATTCACACAGATAGTTTTGTTGCACACTTATTCCAGGCTGCTAATACCTGCTATTCTATCCAATAAGCCTTCACGAATTATCTAGACAAAAATAAAGTAGCTTTCCTTTAAATTGCCATAGCTTTCATATACTTATTTTAGAGTATTTATTATGACTTATATAGTCCTTATCAGTTCAATTCTCTTATTTCTATACTTCAAATCTGGGACTGTTTATCCATTTATTATTCATTTTGATGACTCTTCCTCCTTCTGCAACAATCCTACCCTATGGGCCTGTTAGTGTTATTTGTGTGTGGAAAGTATAGTGAAGATTCAGTGAAAGTACACTGGGCAAAACAAGGGAACTGGGTCATCTGTCCCTAACTTGAATCTTATTTTGCCTAAGAAAGCTACTGAATCGCCCATTTAACTTATTTATTTGGCCTTAGTAGTTCTCTGAATATTCCCTGGAAATCTAAGCTCCAAAAAAGTTAATGCCAAATATTGAATGTCCTCATGTTAGTAATAGATAGTGTCAAATTTACTACCTACCATCCTAACTCATAAATCCATAGACCAGATTTCCCTATTTCTGCCATTAGCCTTTATCAGGAACTTTTAGACTGAAAAAGCTATTTTTTAGTATTTTCCACACTTGAAAACACTTTTTAACAATTTGGAAGAAAAAAAAATCTTGTATCTAGAGGATTGCCTGTTTCCTTCAAATCTCTGTATTGTACTTTTATCAGAGCATTGATCATGCTACATTTTAATTGCATGTTGATTTTTACTACCCACTAGACTATGAATTTCTAAGGGCAGGGATTTTTATCTTTTATCTCTGTTTACTCAGTACTTAGCATAAAGCCTGCCAGCATATCACACAGAGCATGCAATTTCTGCATTAACAAGCTCTGTGCCAGGGCCTGGGTGAAATACATGAAAACTATAAACTGTTGTTGATGTCTTAGAAAACCTCCCCACCTATTTATGATTACAATCTGGGATGTATAAAATGTAACAATAGGAAAATCACAGACTAACCGCTAGATCTTGTCTCTGAGGAAATAAAACCCTTCCTGCTAGCACAAATCTAAATATTCAGTGAAGAAGCAACAGAAACCTATAAGACTCATGTGATGTTAAAAAGAGTCAATTAATGGAGCCAGCAATACAATTTTTACACATCTCACACTGTCCTTGAGTTAAAATGCATTTATAAAAATAAATAAATAAAATAAACATAATAAATTAGTGTGATTCAAAGTCACAGTATGGAAACTCATAGGTAAAAGCATGGAAAAAACAAAATCAAAACAAATAGCATCCTTCTGAGTGAATATTGATACCAACGTAACTTGTTAATTTTTATTAGTTCATGATATATTAATTAACATTCTTACCTATACAGCATTATATACTATATGTGTATAAATGCTAGTAATAATGTTTTACTATACCTAATTTTTCATCTTTAAAATTAAATATATATTTTTATATGCTGTATGATTTAACAGATTTGAACTTTGTAAGAAATTTCATTGTCTCTACTGAGAGTTATATTCTTTTCCAGAGAGAATTCTTTTGGGTTATCTATATGACTGTGATTATCCTAATTTTATGTTTTCCTAATTTATATTATATGAAATTAAGGTAACCTCTACAGTAAAAATGTTAGGTCTTTAATATATTTGATATTAATAATATGTCTCTTTTTCAAACCTAAGTCCACCAACAATTTTACCTATTTCTATATTCTATAAATTTATATTCAATTTTTCTTAAATTATTGCTTTTAATTGATAAGGAGATGAATCATTGATTTTTAACTTTCCTAAAAGTAATTGCATATTTGTAAATAGTATATTACACTAGAACAAACCTGAAACATCAATATTACTAAGCTAACTTAGTTTGGAGTATAAGGACATTTTTCTCAGAATGCCACGATAAAAAAAGGTTAAGAAACCTTAGTTTCTTTGTTCCATTTCAGCATGCTAACCTCAATCTTAGAGTTTAGGGCCATCTCCCAAAAGTAAGTTCCTTAAATTTATTTTGACTTCCAGAAGTTGTACATATAATGTACATAAAGATACTAATGGATGAATAAGTAAAGGAAATTGTTCCTCAATAAGATTAATATTATTATTGTATTTAACATGTATTGAGCCTTGCTCTTTGCCAGACGCTGTGCTTAATGCTCTATGATCAATTTTCTCATTTTTTTCACTTTTATTTTTGCAGATGAATGTCATAAAAATTACATAATTTTCTCAGCCTAACACAGCAGAATCAAATTTAAAATATGTTTTTATGTCTTCAAACCTGTGCTTCATAGACTACTCTATTTCATGAAATTCTACTCTTAAGACATACTGTAATATATCTCATTATTGGAAGGTGAAAGAAACATGGGAATGCTTTTTGCAGGAAAGGAAGCATATCAGTGACATTCACAACACCATCAAGGTCTATTTTGAGAACTAGTTTTGGAACCATGAGAATTAGCACATGAGAGTCTACATATAGTTTAATACATAAATAACTAATAATTGCTAGGTAAATCATTGCTAGATAAAGTTTTCCTTAATCTTAGAATGTTCAGAATGTATTTTTCTGAACATTTTAAAAAAAAATCCAAGCTTGTATAGGACTTTTCTCCAGTATCTGCTAATGTATTATCAAAAGAAAATTATTTTTTTAGCTAAGCTTGATGGTGGAGCTGATATGAACTCATCTGATATCAACTCTTCCAACCTGTGTGAGGTAGACAAGGAAACAGGTTCAGAGCAGCTAACAACAGTGGCAACCTAGGATGGAGGAGAGTATGGTCTTTAATAATTAAGAGAGCAGAATCCCATTCCCAATCTGGGGCTACATCTGTCTATACCAGTTTCTTCATATGATATATTAATATCATTTCATGTTTTTATGAGATACCAGTGTATTTCTCATAATATTTCTGTAAAAAATGTTCAAGAACTATAAAAAAAATTAAGTTTTAAACATCTTGCTATGCAATACACAAGTATTGGGTGGCAAACCAGAGGTTCTGTGATGAGGGAATGGTGTGGGCCAGGAAAGTCATGCTGCCACTCAAGAGTATCTCCCCAGAACAGCCCTCAGTAGGGATCATTGAAGACCAGGTCTAGTCCACTACTACATTTAGGTTGTTTCATGAACTGAATTATGATAAGCAATTTTAAAAAATCAAGTGATTGAATATCATATGGCTATATAATCCAAGCAAATAAATTTATTTGGGTTTTATCTACTAATATTTACTAAATTAGAAATTAAAACTGAGAAATTTAAAAATATTTTAGTTCATTTATTAACAACTATTTCATGTTAACAAAATAACATTTTATGACAAATAATCACCTTTTGGAACTCAGCAATATTAAGAACAGGGTCATCATTTTTATAAATGTCTTTAATATTTGGCTAATTAAGGACATGTATGTATGCATATAAGCACAACCAATAGATGCAGGACACGGGGGTGGGGGTGGGCGGTGAGGGCAAGTACAGGGGGGTAGGGGAGGCCAGGGGGAGGTCAATGGGGGGAAAAAAAGGAGACATATGTACTACTATTTGTAATACCTTAAACAATAAATGTAAAAAAAAAGAAGGCAACTGAATTTTCATGTTCAGTTCTGCATTAAATCTACTGTGATATGTACTTCAATTTACAGAAATTAAATCTGTCCTAATACAAATATCTTTTTGGAAATAGAAGGAAATATAAATACTTTTTTACATAATTATGGATTATGGATATTATTCTTTGACACTCCACTAAATGGATAAGTGGTAGTTCCTTAAATATGAATTGTAATGCATAATCTTAAATTAAATTTAAAGATATTTTTGTATTCGGTTCCAGTAATCCAATATTCTATCTTGCCCTTTGAATGCATCTTTTAGTTATATGTGATTTAGAAATATTTTGCATGATTTCAAAATATGTAATTCTGCATAAAATACTGGTTCACAGAATTATACATGCCTATTATAATTGACACATTTCAATATACAATATTTTAAAAATCACATTTGTTAATATCACCAAAGAAAAATATCTTTAAGGAAAATGTCAAGCTCACATGGGAGGACACTGTTTTCCCAAAATTCCAATATTTACTTGAAAGTTTGAATTTTATCAATTGCAGAAATAGTCTCTTATTTCCCTTGAAGTGTCCTTAATGCTTTTAGAAATTCACCAAATATCAATGTCTCAATAACCATAGCTTATCAGATTTCTAAAAATAAAAATGACTTTTCATGAAGAAAATAACTAGTCAACCTAACTTAAACAATCACACAAATACTTTTCACTCAAGAAATTCACTTGAAGGTGAGTATGCAAAAAATTTATTTACTTTCACTCCCCATTTCTTCACAAAATATTTAACAGACTTGTATTCAAAAGTTGAGAATTCCAAAAAGTGAATATTCTTTGCCATTTCATCAAAACATTTTTAAATGAAATTTGCTTTATTTTTGATGATGTTAATGATGATGATATGCTGATGAAGACAAAATGATAACTAGTTTGGTTTCACTACCCTAGCTCATGTTACAGCACTGGCAGTTTTAGACATGATTGTCCTCACACTAAGAGTCAAAATATAATTCTGAGGAGATGGCAGATGACACTTTGACATATTCTAAGATGAGTTTTGACCACAGAGATCCCTGAAAGTGTGTTGGGAACCTCTGGGGTTTTGCGGAACACCTTCTTTTCTCTTTCTAATTAAATTTATTGGGGTGATAATTAATAACAGTATGTAGGTTTCAAGGGTACATTTCTATGATGTGTGATCTTCATCTTGCATTGTGTGCCCACCACCCTAAGTCAAATCTTCATTCACCATATATTTGACCCCCTTTACCCTTTACAGAGCCCTCTCCCCTTCTCTCTGGTAACTACCATACTATTGTCTGTATCTTTGAGTTTTTGTTTTTGTTTTTCTTTTTTTTGTAAAATATATTTTTATTGATTTCAGAGGGAGAGAGAGAGATAGCAACATCAATGATGAGAGAGAATAATTGATCGGCTGCCTCCTGCATGCCCCCTACTGGGGATCGAGCCCACAACCTTGTCATGTACCCTTGACTAAAATGGAACCTGGGACCCTTCAGTCCGCAGACTGATGCTCTATCCACTGAACCAAACTGGATAGGGCTGTTTGTTTTTCTTATTTGTTCATTTGTTGCTTTCAGTTTTATATCTCACAGATGAGTAAAATCATATGTTTCTTGAATTTTTCTGTTTGACTTATTTCGTCTGTGGAACACTTTTAATTAATTGTTTTCTTAGAGCAAGATTTGAACAGATTGCATCTTCCCTAATGTTTCCTTTTCACAAGCTGTAATTACAATTATGTCAGAATTTCTATAGACAACTTCTAATATGTTCCTAGAGGACATTCAAATTAAAATAAGAAAAGTTAGTATGTCAAAGAGTAAACCATTTGCATAAGGTCACAGAAACAACTAATGATAACACTAAGATTCATGTATACTAGGTAAGCCAGAGTTTCCTCTCCTGTACTATTCCTCTTAATTTAAACTTGTAAAATAAAATTTTCCAAGGCATTAATTTTTTTCTAAATTATTTCCAATTTCTGACATTTTTTAAATAGAAATCTTCTAGATTCACAAATGATACAGTGTTGAAATTTTAAGGAATCACAAATTCATAATAGATTTGAGACAGCAAGATCAAGAAAATATGATTTAGATAAAAGGTAAAAACACTGAATAATTACGTCTCAATTAAATATCACACCATATGTAAAATGCATTCTAGGCTATATGTTCTTGCCATAGCAAAGTAGCAGATGCTATAAACATTAACTTTATTTTTGCCAAGTATTATAAATTATCAATATTTATGGCTATCTTTGAAATCCCAGTGCCTTCTTCTATTTAGTCTAGATAAAATATAAGAAAAAGGAGATTTTATAAATAAAAATTGACAATAGGATGAATTTATTAAGAAAAGATTATAATTTTGACTTGTACAGCTTTGATGCAAACATATTAACAAAAAATAAAGCATTAATATTGTTATTTCCAAACTGTTTCTTGTGTATCCTTCAATAAAGTTGATCAAATGCTATATATATATTACATATTACATATAATTATAGCATTTATACATATATTATATATGTAATTTGTTATGTTAAATGAGCTGCATAGTGTCATGTTTACTGGTCTTCATATTTTAAGAATTTTGGCCCAACATCAGTCAGAGGTTATATCTTTTCTGATTAACTATAAATATAATTAAAAATATAAAATTTCACCTTATTTATAGTCTGATAATTTTCTGAACACATCTTTTAAAGCCACATAGTCTTTATCTTTGTAACCCTTAATACCAAACATAGTTCTTTTCTATAGTTTATGCTTAATATATGCCAGTCAAATTGAATTTTTAAATGTACATTCAGGACTTCCTATTTTCCTGGTAGAATAATTTTCATATTACCTATGAAAGATGGAGAGTCGATGAAGAATGGATCATTTAGATTTCATTTTCCAGAGCACATGGCCTTTTTATATGCCAGTATAATGGATACACAGGTTCAGGGAAGCTGGGGGATTTTTCTCCTGGGCCTGTTCCATATTTATCATCTATGTTGTCACTGGATACACAAGGTCTATGCACTTTGTAAGAGGATTTCTGCCTGGAGAGCTATATTTTATTTTTCTGCTAAGATGATCAGTATAAAAATGACAAAGTGTTTGCAGCCGGAGTTTAAAAGTTGTTCCTGAAACTAGATCATGTTGTTCTCAGTCTTAATGGAGTCAACAGTGTAGCCGATTGTTTAAAGCTTATTCTAGCTGCAAAGAGATGAAAGCCCTGAAGACTCACTTGCTCTAAAATTAATAAACTGAGCAAAGGAAAGACTAGTTGGTTCTCTATGTGAGTAAAGATGCATGAATAAACTACTGCTCATCTACGCATATTAACAGCAAAATAAATCATTGCCACTGCATTTGCTTCTAGGGACTTTTTCAATTAAAGTAATCTTATAAAATACTGTGAAGTGTCTTGATATTACAAGTAAAGATATTGAAAATACATGGTCAATCTTGTTACTATTCATGATACATTTCAACCAAATAGTATTTTTAAGTGGTCCCAAGTTCATTCTAATATAAGGAATTCAAACTGGAGGTTAAACAATAGATGCCCCTGATTATCCAAATAATTGAGCTACAATATTTCTAACAACCTTTTTACATCTCTGTACAAAAGATCAGATCAATTATGAAATAAACAAATAACACAGTTCAAAAGAAAATACTGACTTGATTGGAATATAATTGATTAGTGGTAGTAACATCCATTGCCTACATTATTAAGTACATATATACAGAGAGAGAGAGAAAAATTAAATTTTATTTGTTAAGCTTTGGATGATTATTATTTCTTTGGTGCTGTATATTTCTCATATTAAAGAGATGCTTTACAAACAAAAAATGAAAGTAGACTAGATTAGAAGTTAAATATAAAGAGTAAGGACTGGTGGGTATTTGTAATTTTTCTTTTGACAGCAGAATAAGGAGTAAGTTTTAGACATTCTACTAAATACTTTTTAAAAATACATTTTAAATTCTTAAATTTTATCTTTTTTTAGTGATACTATCTCTAAAAATTGTGTTGGAAGTGACTATCATATGATGTATTATTAAAACAATCAACATTTATATATAAGTATTCACACTGAGAAATTATACTTGGTGGCATGTGATTAAAAACAATTTTGTTTGGTGTAAGATTCTCTGTTAATGGCAAGGGTTTTCTTACTGACAACTAGAAGCCCGGTGCACAAAATTCGTGCACGGGGGAGGGGTTCCCTCCGCCCAGCCTGCACCCTCTCCAATCCAGGACCCCTTGGGGAATGTCCAACTGCTGGTTTAGGCCCGATCCTGGCGATCGGGCCTAAACCAGAAGTCACACATCCCTCTCACAATCCTGGACCACTGGCTCCTAATTGCTCACTTGCTTGCCTGTCTGGTTGCTCCGAACTGCCCCCCCCGCAACTGGCCTGGTCACCCCTAACTGCCCCCGCTGCCGGCCAGGTCACTCCCAACTGTACCCTCCCTGCCAGCCTGGTCGTTCCTAACTACCCACCCTGCAGGCCTGGTTGCCCCCAACTGGCCCCCCGTTGGCCTGGTCACCCCTCACGGTCCCCCTGCTGGCCTGGTCGCCCCACACAGCCTGCTTGTTCAGTCATTTGGTCATCCCTCACTAACCCCCCTACCAGCCTGGTTGTAGGCAGCCATCTTGTGAGGGTGTGACGGTCAATTTGCATATTACCCTTTATTATATAGGATGTATATGTTAATGTGAAAGTATCTGATGTATTTTCTAGTACAATACTTCAAATTAGATTGAAAACTCTATTCTGATAGGAATATTGTTTTTAGAGAATATCCCTGAATTTTATATTTTTACTTATTACAATAATGTTTTGATTTCTTTTTTATATCTTCTGTTGTAATAATCCCACTGAAATTTTGAAATTGTCAGAATTTCTCTAACTTATGATGATAAAGATGACAAAAAGCTATTGTTTATTGAACACTTATTATGTTCTGAACAGTACATGCATGATCTTTGATAATCTTCACAATAACCTCTATGTAAAAACCATAATACACACGGTTTACGGATGAGGAAGTGTGTCTCAGGAAAATTATGCAATTTGTCCAAGGTCATAGACTAATAAGTGACAAACCTGGGATTCAAACCCAGGTCCTGATTCCAAAACCAAGTGCATAATCCTGACACTATAGAGCCCCCAAATGTGACTGAGTCACATGTACATGACTTCCTCTGAATTTAGTGGGAGTGTGATTTGTAAATGAAGTTGATTATAATAATAAAGATGAACCTGTGATGAACAGAGATATTTTGTTATGATTATATTAAATATCATTTAGAATTAGAGGCCCGATGCACAAAATTCATGCACGGGGGGCCGGGCGGGGTGTCCATCAACCCAGCCTGCATCCTCTCACAATCTGGGACCCCTTGGGAGATATCAGACTGCCAGTTTAGGCCCCATCCCTGCAGGCCTAAACCGGCAGTCGGATATCCCACTCACAATCCGGGACCGCTGGATCCTAACCACTGGCCTGGCTGCCTGCCTGATTGCCCTATCCACTTGCCTGCCTGATTGTCCCTAAACACTTGCCTGCCTGCCTGATCACCCCTAACCGCTTGCCTCCCTGATCACCCCTAACCACTTGCCTGCCTGCCTGATTGCCCCTAACTGCTCACCTGCTGCCTGCCTGATTGCCCCTAACAGCTCATCTACCTTGGTTGCGGGAACACCTCCAGTGGGGAGTGTGCAAGAGGCAGCTGATAGATGTTTCTCTCTCATCGATGTTTCTAGCTCTCTATCCTTCTCCCTTCCTCTCTGTAAAAAATCAATAAAACATATATTAAAAAAAAAGAATGAAATAGTGTAATTACATCTATCTAATGATGAGCAAGGCTTATGACCTCTAATCTAGTATTTGAACAGACTCAAATCTGGTACAAACTTGGACATTAGTAAATTTGCTTCCTGGTTAATAAGCTCAGTAATTTTCATTCTATATTAAGGCAATAAAGACTCATTAGTGTAGGACCTAAATATATCTTAGAAAGGCACTCAGGACCTTTTCTTTAGGTAAGAGAAGAAAATTTAAAAGACAGATGAACTTGGATTATTGAAACTTTTTTTCCCATTTACAAAACCTTTTATTGAGCAACATTTACTGAATACTACCACGATCCAGAAATTGTTCCAGAATCTGCAAAGTAGTTTTATTTTTAATTTATTGATTGATTTTAGTGAGAGAGGGGAGCGGCCGGGGTGGGGTGGGACGCCTGCTATGACGGGGGGATGGGGGATGGAGGGAGCTACAGAAGGGTGGCAGGAACAGAGCAAAGGCGAAAGGAGGCTCTGGCCAGAGTGAAGGCAGAAGGTGGCAGCCAGAGTGAAGGCCTGGGTCCTGGGTGCCAGAGGAAAGCTGGTGACAGCAGCCTGGGGAAGGAAGGCCTATTCTAGCATGAATCTTCGTGCATCAGGCCTCTAGTCCATATATATATATATATATATATATATATATATATATATAGTAGAGAAATATGCTAATTAACTGGAATGCCATAATGGGTCGACCGGACAGGAGGAGGTTACATGCACAGTGTTGAGGGTGGTGTAGCAGGGACCTCCGTATGCCTGCGCTGGGGGAGGGCCTGATCAGCAGCAGCCGTGGTTGCTTCAAGGGCCAGAGAGGGAGGCAGGGCCAGACCGGCAGTGGCTGTGGCTGCTGCAGGACCCTGGGAGTGAGGCAGGGCCAGACCAGCCACTCAAGGGTGGTTGGCACTGTGTGATTTCAAATCACGCACTGGGCTCCTAGTCTTACCTAATAATAGAGAAACATGTAAATTGACCCTACCTTCACTATGCCCACAGCCAATCAGAGTGAGTATGCAAATTAACCCAACAAAGCTGGTGGCTAATTTGAATACATACCTGGGTCAGGGAACCTCCTCGGCACCCAGGTCACTCCCAGCCGGCCATCATGCAGAGGCTTTAGGCATGGGAAGGGGCCGAGCCTGCGATCGAAGTTGTGGGGGGGGGAGGGAACCCCTTCCCAAGCCTAAAGCCTGGGGTGGGGGCTTTAGGGTTGGGGAGGGGCCGAGCCTGCGATCAGAGGTTCTGGGGGCAGGACCCCTTCCCAAGCCTAAACCTGGGGCGGAGGCTTTAGGCTTAGGAAGCGGCCAAGCCTACGATCAGAGGTGCCAGGGGGGTGGAACCCCTTCCCAAGCCTAAAGCCTGGGGTGGAGGCGTTAGGCTTGGGAAGGGGCCAAGCCTTCAATCAGAGGTTCCAGGCGGGGGTGGGGGGATGACCCCTTCCCAAGCCTAAACCTGGGGCAGAGGCTTTAGGTTTAGGAAGGGGCCAAGCCTACGATCAGAGGTGCTGGGGGGGAACCCCTTCCCAAGCCTAAACCTGGGGCGGAGGCTTTTGGCTTGGGAAGGGGCTGAGCTTGGGATCGGAGGGAAGGGGAAAATATCAATGGAAACATATCCTCAGGGGAGGATAAAAAGAAAAAGAAAGAAAGAAATGTCATATTCTATGAAAGTCACATCTTGAAAATGCTTAAAGAAAGTTGTCATTTTTTCATGGTGAAGGGACTGTAGTCCGTGTTGATGAAAATACCTTGCTGGCTGTGCTGACTGACAGTGACTGCAGCAGTGGGGTGATGGGGCTGGCGACTTCCCCTGATCAGCCCGGTCGCCTCAAGCAAAGGGAGGCCAGACTGCGGCTTAGGTCCGCTCCCAATGGGGAAGGGCTTAAGCCATCCATTGGACATCCCCTGAGGGCTTCCAGTATGTGAGAGGGGGCAGGCTAGGCTGAGGGACCCCTCCCCAGTGCACGAATTTTGTGCACCGGGCCCCTAGTATATCAATAAAAGCAGTGATTTCTTACCTTCTTCATTGTTTACTGGAAGTTACCCTGATATCCTTACCTACACAAGGATACTTTCTAGGTATTTTGGCCTTATTGATGTCATTCTCCTTCTAAATATGTGCACTGTGTTTATTTCCCAAATGCTCTCTTGCTTTGAAGATGCTGGTGTGCCTTTGGTGTACTATCACAGAGGATGATAGACTGTATGATCTGCAATATGTACCCTATAACAACTCACAATTTGTGAACTGAAAATGTACTTCAGTTAGCAAGAAAAATATTCCTAGTCTTCAAATATTATAAAGTTAAGATTATACATGCTCATCCTTAACTAAAATGAGGTTGAAAGAAGTAAAATCTATGGAATAAAGTGAAACCTCAGATCTTGAACATAATTCTTCCCAGAAAGCTGTTTAAGGGTGATTTGTTCAAAAACCACACCATTTGTTCCCATTAAAAATAATGTAAATTGAATTAAATTGTTCCAAAGCCCCAAATGATTCCCTGTTTTAACCTTTCTTATAGGCAGTATATGTCGAATGTACTGTTTAATCTATAAACAAACACTTCCTTTCTTAACTTTATCGAACCACCCTCTACTAGCCTTAAATGAATCACTTTCAGCACTCCTTCCAGGGGCATCTTTCAGGAGGTCAATATGCAGCATCTTTGCTTTTTCACATATCACTGCTTCTGAAATGCTGTCAACAGTTAAATGCTTTTTGTTTACCCAAATCAATAACAGGTTTTCTACCCATTCAATTGCCTCTGATCATTGTTTCTTTTACACCCTCTTTTTGTTTTAAAACTATGCTAATTGTCCATGTTTCTAGCAACAAAAGAAAAAAAACCACACACCAAAAACACCCACAAATACATTTATAGCAGAATTTCCTGAGATATTAACAACCGAGATTTAGCAGTAAACATACTCACATTCTCTCCTTTGTTTGGGGCCTGAGAGATGCATTTTTCCATGCTGATGTATCCACATAGAAGGGCTGTCAGGTCGAGAACCAAAATTTTGTTCAACAACTGAGACATGTTTTTCTTGAACAATTTGGTGGAGGACTGAATTGTTTGAGGTGGAGGATGTTGGAGAACTAAGGTTTGACTGTAATTAAGTAGCCAATGCAGTTTTCTTAAATATTTGCAATTTAAAATATTTTATCAAACTAAACTAAAGCCCTATCATTATTCTTCTTAAAACCCTCCAAAAGTCCTCATTATAAATTAGAACAGAATGTAAATATGGTAAGTGGAATGAAAGGCTATGGCCTGATTTCTGTTCACTTCTCTAACTCATCCCACACTGCCCTTCTGCCTTCATTTGCTCTACTTTTCTCACACTGGCCGCCCTTGTCCCTTGGACACAGCAATCTCACTGCTGCCTCTGGAATTTTGAACATTCCATATCTTCTCCTGAAAGCCACTTCTTCTGGACTTAGCATATTGCTTCTACTAATCGCTTGCTTGGGTTTCACATTAAATTTCACCTGTTGTAAGAACCTTCTAACCTCCCTAGTGAAAGTAGCCTCCAAATACCTTCCACACAGGGAATCCAGTTCTATTTTATCTATAGCTCTTTTCTACCAGGTAGTCTCATTCACATCATCAATGTGCTCCGAGTTTAATCAAAATTCAATTTGAAATTGCATTATTTACTTTGTGTTTCAGCTCCCGTCTCACTCCACAAACAGATGGAAATAATACCTTTTATATTTGCCATTGTTATCATAAGCAACTACAATCGTACCTGTCATGAGACACAGTGTCAATGAGCAGCGATTTGTAAAACACAGACAATAACATGTTGTAATTTTTAGATCCTAAAAGAGTTGCTTTTACTATAATATCTGCTTGCACTAAAGTTACTAAAAAAAGAACTACACAGCCCTAACTGGTTTGGCTCAGTGGGTAGAGCCTGGGCCTGCGGACTGAAGCATCCCAGGTTCAATTCCGGTCAAGGGCATGTACCTTGGTTGCGGGCACATCCCCAGTAGGGGGTGTGCAGGAGGCAGCTGATTGATATTTCTCTCTCATCGATGTTTCTAACTCTCTATCCCTCTCTCTTTTTCTCTGTAAAAAATCAGTAAAATATATGTATTTTTTAAAAAGAATTACACAAATTCATTTACTGTAGTGTAGAAATGCTTTCAAGGATTTTTCGCTATTGACTCTGTGGTCTTCATGAAAAATTGGCATTGAGAAAAAGTGTTTGTTTTAAACATACATACATATATTTGTTTGCTTGTTTGTAGGAACTGTATTATTCTTATGAAAAATATTGTTCTCTTTTCTTTGGCTACTAAGGACTTCCAAACTTAATTCTAAGATCATCTCTCAGAGACATATTATTTATCTAGTTTATAGGTTAAAAAGCCAAGAAAAATATCCAGGTTAAGTAAATGGCCTTGAGACAAATAATATGTGAGTGATAAAAAGTAATCATTAAGACCTTCATTATTACACCAAAATTCAGGGTTTTTTCCAACTATTCCCTAGAGCTATCACTGAGACATCAAATCATGCATTTCACTAAAAAAAAAATGACAGTTACAA
The DNA here is from genome assembly GCF_951640355.1 of Cnephaeus nilssonii. Classification (NCBI taxonomy): domain Eukaryota; kingdom Metazoa; phylum Chordata; class Mammalia; order Chiroptera; family Vespertilionidae; genus Cnephaeus; species Cnephaeus nilssonii. The sequence goes on along the minus strand of NC_137079.1, from coordinate 64,695,665 downwards.
GAAACATTTTTACACTTCAAGAATGAAAATATTGATATTTTCAAGACTCACAAAATTCAGAACTACTTATCTTTGTTTCTATCATTAAAAGGCAGCAAATGCTTACAGTGATTGTTAGCGTAAACTGACCATAATTTTATTTGAGAATTCTTTTCTAAGCCTAAACCTTAATTGTGGTACTGCATATGCCGTGTGGGTGTTTTTGTTGTTCAATACTTATGACTAGACACCTGTCTTAAAGCCTGAGGGAACAATAGCTCAGGCAAACTCCATGAGCCATCTGCCACTGACATTCTCAGACTGCTGGGTCAAATTTCCTGGGAGTTACATGAGATGTCTTCTGCAATCCACCCCTACAGGCCTATCAGATCACATTGGTAATTGCACATGATTTCAGAGTGGGCCTCTTCTGAAAATGGAAATGTCAAACTGAGTGAAGCTGGTGACTGACACATAGGTACTTGAGGAAGCAAAACAATTTCACAGTTTTAATATGAAAAATAAAAACACTAGCTGTAGAGTTTATATGTTTCAGTGAAAACACATTTTTCCTTCAGATGGGAATCCCATGTTACTGTGATGCACTCAACGCATCCAGTCCAGGAATTATGCACCATACATCTTTTGGAAGAGGTTTTGTCTCTTCATCTTAAATTAATTGTGTAAATGCCAATTGCCTTAAAAAAAAAAAAAAGAGTAGGGATGCTTAGGGTAACCTGACAGTAAGGAGCCCTACTTGCTATTGGAATTCATGATGTGTGTGGAGCACTTTCAAAGAAAGACTTGGAGTTTAGGACACAATCTCTTTAAAAATTGTGCTCCTGATTTAATCTAAAATTCAACATCTCTAATTACCGCTATGTACCTGTGTTAGTATTAAATAGCTCAGTAGTCACTATTCTTCTTGAGACTAAATCTTCATTGATCTCATTTGAGATCAAAGGAAAAACATATTCACAATTTTACTATTAAATCTCCATGCCCTCAAGTAAGTGCTCTGGCTAAAAGATGGTACAAACTACTAAATGTGCCCTGGAGAAGCTTGTTAGAAGGTATCAATTAATATGAATTGCCAGATTTTTATTGCTGTACATGTCACTACATGCACAATCAGTTCTATTGAATTATTAATAGTACAGTGCCCTGGGACTTGCCTCAATTATTTCCATCCAGATTTAAAGAAAAAGTTTTAAGACATGAAAACATATCCTGGGTACGGCTACAGTTTTTGTCATGCCTATGTGGAGATTCTGTTTTTAGCTATGAATTATAAGGTGATATCTAGGCTCTCTATTTGATTTTAAAGACTATGGGACAAAGAGCTCTTGTAATTGTATTGTGTGATCAACTGCAATAATAATTCAGAATAAAAATTCCAGAAACATTTCCTCTAAAACCAACTCTCTTACGTATACACCTACTTGAAGGACTTTTGGAATTCCAAAGGAAAGGAAGAAACAGCAGTTCACTCCTAGCTATGGAAGGAGGTGAAGGGGTGCATCCTAGTATTCCAGAATCAATCAGTACACCAGAGAGGTTGGATCCACCATGTTTCTGATTAAAACACTGTGTTAGCTAAAGAGAGAAGAGTATTGTGGTCAGCTCATAGTAACTGTGCTTTGTTAACTTGATTTTATTTTGTGAGAATAGTTGATTTATGGCAGGGTGAGACAAGTGAAAGAAAACTTGTTGAGTATCTAATCACCTCACCTGTGTTACTGTCTAAATAGGACCGTGTGTGTTATCTCCTTGTGATGATTTATTGCTGTGTGTTTTACACAATTTTAATAATTCTGTGGTAAAACAGTAGGACTCTAATATCTAATATTAAAATATTCTCACTAACACATTTCAATGTACTATAAAAATATTCATTTTCACTATATAAAATTTTGGTCTTTAAAATGTCAGTATGTTTTGCTTTTGACAGGGAAAAACATTTTTATTTTTTTTTGAGAGATACTCATGGTAAGCACAGCAGTCTGTTGGTTAAAAATTTAGAGAAAAAAAAAGATTCTGACAAAGCTTAGAAGTTTATAACCTGTTTCTCTCAATAGAAACCTAGATTTTTAAAAAATATACTTCTTTATTGACTTCAGAGAGGAAGGGAGAGGAATAGAGAGATAGAAACATCAATGATGAGAGAGAATCATTGATCGGCTGCCCCTGCACGCCCCCTACTGGGGATCGAGCCCATAACCCGGGCATGTGCCCTTGGCCAGAATCAAACCTGGGACCCTTCAGTCTGCAGGCTGACACACTATCCACTGAGCCAAACCAGCTAGGGCAAGAAACCTAGATTTTTAATATGGTGAAATATCACTGTAGAACCTAATAGGGAAACTGATGAAGTCACATGACTGAAAAGTTATTCTTGGTCATTTCTGATATTAATTATCTTTGCAATAACCAAAATGTAAAAACATTTAAAAATAGAATCTGGTAAATCAAAATAATTAACTATAAAAAATGTACTGAACCGCAGATACTCTCCAATGTCCTAATATAGAGAGATAAAATGTGATAGAAATGAATGAAAGAGTGAGAGAAAGAGAGAAAAAGAGAGATATACATAATGAAATACCATTCATTTGTGGCACAGTCACAAACAAACAAAAATATCCTATTTTTCCTAAAATTTGATTATATTGAAAATTAGTGGTAAGTGATCTTTCAGAGTTTAAAAGAACTGTTAAGAAACAATGTTGATATTAAACAATGACGTTGGCTAGAGTATTTTCAGGTTGAAAACACATAAATTAAAGAAAGGCAAAGCACCTCTGAATAAATTCTGGATTTATAGAAATTTGAAGGTGCAAATGATTCATTTAAGTTTATTTGGAATATTTAAAAGGAAAACAATTACAACTTTGCCATACAGACAGAACTTCGACATGTCAGCACTGAGCTGCCCTTTTCACTCAGCACAGTGGCTTGCAAATAGGGGTGGTTTAATAGTGTTTGATGGTGATCAAGGAAAAAGAAAGCTGATGATTAGGAACCAATTCCATTTTTTTAAGTTCTTTATTGATTGAAGTATTACATATGTCTCCTTTTTTCCCCATTGGCCACTCCCATCCCCCAGGACATGCCCTCACTGCCCTAGTGTCTGTGTCCATTGGTTATGCTTACATGCATGCATACAAGTCCTTTGGTTGATCTCTTATCTCCTACCCCAACCCTCCCCTGCCTTCCCTATGAAGATTGACAGGCTGTTCGATGCTTCTATGTTTCTGGATCTATTTATGTTCATCAGTTTATGTTGTTCATTATATTACACAAATGAGTGTGATCATGTGATATTTTTATTTCTCTGACTGGCTTATTTCGCTTAGCATAATGCTCTCCAGGTGCATCCATGCTGTTGCAAATGTTAAGAGTTCTTTCTTTTTTACAGCAGCATAGTATTCCATTGTATGGATGTAACACAGATTTTTAATTCACTCATCTGCTGATGGGCACTTAGGTTGTTTCCAAATTTTGTCTATTGTAAAGTGTGCTGTTATGAACATAGGGGTGCATATGTCCTTTCTGATTGGTGTTTCTGATTCTTGGGATATATTCCTAGAAGTGGGATCACTGAGTCAAATGGTAGTTCCATTTTTAATTTTTTGAGGAAACTCCATACTGTTTTTGACAGTGGCTGCATCAGTCTGCATTCCCATCAGCAGTGCACGAGGGTTCCTTTTTCTCCACATCCTCGCCAACACTTATCGTTTGTCAATTTGTTGATGATAGCCATTCTGACAGGTGTGAGTTGGTATTTCATTGTCATTTTGAATTGCATCTCTCAGATGATTAGTGACTTTGAGCATGTTTTCATATGTCTCTTGGCCTTCTGTATGTCCACTTTCAAAAAGTATATAGTTAAGTCCTTTGCCCATTTTTTATTAGATTGTTTATTTTCCTTTTGTTAAGATGTATGAGTTTCCTATAAATTTTGGAGATTAGGCCTTTATTGGATATAAATTGGCAAATATGTTCTCAAAGCAATCTATAGACTTAATGCACTCCTCATTAAAACAAACAGCATACTTCAAAGACCTAGAAGAAACTCTCCAAAAATTTATCTGGAATAAAAAAAGACCCTGAATATCTGCAGCAATCTTGAGAAAGAAGAAAAAAAGTTGGAGGGATCACAATACCAGATATCAAGCTATACTACAAAGCCACTGTTCTCAAAACTGCCTGGCCCTGGCACAAGAACAGACATATAGACCAATGGAAAAGAACAGAGAACCCAGAAATTGACCCAAGCCATTATGCTCAATTAATATTTGACAAAGGAGGCAAGAGCATACAATGGAATCAAGACAGTCTCTTCAATAAATGGTATTGGGAAATTTGGACAGATACATGCAAAAAAAATGAAGCTAGACCACCAACTTACACCATACACAAAAATAAACTTAAAGTGGATAAAGGACTTAAACATAAGATGGGAAATCATAAAAATCCTAGGAGAAACTATATGCAGCAAAGTATCAGACATATGTCGTAGTAATATCTTCAACAATATAGTTCCTAGGGCAATGGAAACTAAGGAGAAAATAAACAAATGGTACTACATCAAAATAAAAAGCTTCTGCACAGCAAAAGAAACCATCAACAACACAACAAGAAGGCCCACTGCATGGGAGAACATATTTACCAATGTTATATCCGATAAGGGCCTAATCTCCAAAATTTATAGGGAACTCATACATCTTAACAAAAGAAAAATAAACAATCCAAATCCATTTAAAGAATCTTTCCTTTTGAGCTTAAGATGTCAAGGCATTTATTTTGTTAATGAAGTGGCACACTTACCTTTAAATGATAGCTTTTAAGTAAGAATTCAGAGGGTTCTTTCTTCTTAAGATAGCTTTGACTGTTTAGTGTCTCTTGTGGTTCCATATAAATGTTCGTATTATTTTTTCTACTTCTATGAAAAATACCATTAGAATTTTGATAGTGATTGCATTGTATCTATAGGTTGCTTTGGGTTGCATGGATATTTTAACAATATTCATTCTTGTAATTCATCACCATGGGATATCTTTCCATTTATTTGTGTCTTCTTCATTTTCCTTCGTCAGTCTTGTAGTTTTTGGGATACAGATCTTTGAGCTGCTTGGCTTAATTTATTCCTAAGTATTTTATTCTTTTTGATGCCATTGTGACGGGAATTGTGTGTGTGTGTGCTTTTTTTAAAATTTCTTTTTCAGATAGTTCATTGGTAATTTATAGAAACACAGATGACTTTTGTATGTTGATTTTATATACTGCAACATTACTTAATTTCTTTATTATTTTTTAAAATGTGAAAGTCTTTAGCATTTTTTATGTAATAGAATGTAATCTACAAATAATTTTACTTCTTCCTTTTTAATTTGGATGCCTTTTATTGATTTTATTGCCTTATTGCTCTATCTAGGACTTCCATTAATATGTTGAATAAAAGTATTGATAGTGGACACCCTTGTCTTCTCCAGATCATAGAGGGAAAACTTTCAGCTTTCTACTAGAGTATGATGTTAGCTGTGGTCTTGACATTTGTACCTTTATTGTATTAAAGTACATTCCTTCTAAATCCAGTTCATTGAGAGTATTTTTATCATAAAAAAGAATTTTGTCAACTTTTTCTGCATCTAATGACTCATCATGTGATTTTCATCCTTTATTCTATTAGTAGTAATTGATATTTACATGACCCAGCAATCCTACTTCTGGATCTATATCCAAAGGATAAAAAGTCAGGATCAAAGAACTGTCTGCCCCTCCATAACTTAGATCTGGAAACAAGTATCCTTTGGTGGGATAAATAGACCAAAAATTTGAATATACATGTGTTTGTTTGTGTGTGTGTGTGTGTGTGTGTGTGTGTGATTGCATGTTATTTATCCATTAAACAGAAAGACATTCTGCTACTTATGACAACAAGGAAGAATCCCGAGGGCACTATGCTAAGTGAAATAACTCAGACAGAGTAAGGCAAATACTACATGATATCTCTTACATGTGGAATATAAAAGAGTCAAACTCATATAAACAGAGAGAATAGTGATTGCCAAGGACTACGGAGTTGGAGGAATGGAGATGTTGACCAAGGGGTGCAAATGTTCAGTTATAAGATAAAAAATAATGGATATCTAATAGTCAGCATGGTGACTGTAGTTAATAATACTATATTGTATACTTGAAATTTATTAAGAGAATAAGTCTTAAATGTTCTCAACACACACACATAGCTATGTGAAATGAGGTTGTGATATCTAACTATTGTGGTAATCATTTTACAATATATATGTATGTATATCAAATTAAAAAAAAAAGAACTCAGAGGATTGTGTGAGAATTAAAAGTATCAAATCCCACCAGCTAACTGAGCTATAGGTTCAACTATTATTCCTCTTTGTTTATTTTATACAAAATTTGACTATTTAAAGCTATATAAGTATGTTGATTTAGAAACTAACTGGAGGCTAATGTAGAAATTTAGCCCAGAAGTTTTTTGAGATACAATATGTCGGTTAGTTAAAACACGACAGGTAATCTCTCTTGACTTGACTGAAGTGGGATTTATAGTTCTATAATTCTACAGGGAAAGTAATGTAACAGCTGCAAAATAACGTGATTTTTAAATGGCATTTTTTAACAAGTAGTAGGGATTTTTAATTGATGCATTTAGCATGTATTAAACAGCTCTCTACACGCTTGTCCAGTGGGAAGTAGTTGTCATGTGCCCCTTGCTGTTAGCCCATATGGCAGAACTGCCCCAATTCAAAATTCCTTCTATTTGTATGTGATCAAAATCCCTGACTCATGTAGACTTGCAACTGGAAGTGTTATAAAGAAATATGATCAAAATAGCATACCTCTTTTAAGGATTTCCTGTCTGCCTTTCATGTGTTAGTTGAGATCAAATAAAGCATTCTTTATTTTTTAAAGTTATTTAAGAGTAGTGGATATTTGCCAAGAAAACTTTACGAGTGCAATAAAAATTTCTACTTAACATCCAGGAGTTATTCTAAAGGGATTAAATATATTAATATGTGAGAACATATTATAAACAGTAAAGTTTGATACAATGGAAACTATACTAAGTATTTATAGTAGTTATACTTTTATAACCATTGTAATGAATTTTACTAAAAAGGAACCAAGACAGTTGCAGTGACGTGTGGTAGAAAATGCTCAGAATTTGCAGTCAGGTTATCTGAGTTCAAATCCTTGATCTGAAATGTATTAGCTTTGTGTTTCACTTAACCTCTTCAAGCCTTAGTATTCTCTTTTGGAAAGTATAGATAATATTAATGAAATTACCATTGCTGTTTGGAGAAAATTCAGAAAAGCAATTGAATAAACACCATCTAACATCTGGCACAGTTCATGGCACATTTGGTTACACAATAAATAGTCAATGAATAAGAAGTTTAACAAATTGTACATGAGATTACCAATATTAGTTGCTATTCTGATTCACTACCAGGAATTAAACACATGTACAGCATTAAAAGAAAAATCAAATCTCTTTTTGCTTAAAGTTGTGAAACACATAAAACCTAAAAACTTTCTTAAATTTATGTCTAGTATTTGTTTAATAAATTATATTTGTACATTGTTACTACCCTGAACTAAAGAATTAAAATATAGTTTTGTCAGACTTAGAGAAAAGAAGCATTCTTACTATTTTAAGATTGTGCCTGCATGTGAAGGAAGCAGATGGTAGAGCAGAGGGACGAGATGGCTCACATATATTATCAAGTGCACAGCACATAAATCAATACTCTTTTAAAATCCAAGTTTAGCTTAAGAATGACTTGACCAGATGCAGTATAAGTTATGTCATCTCCAACATAAAATATGTTGTTAGTAGAAAATTCTTGTTGATGTTGTTTTGTAAGAACAATGATAGATAAATTATATGCAATATATAAATTATAGATATACTACCCTTCCCAGGTAGTTAATATTGCGTGGAAGATAATGAGATTCTGATTTAGAGGAATGCTTATTTCCACAAATTAATCTTAATTTTGAAGACTGAGAAATCTTTACTGGCTGTACAAAGGAAGACTGTCTATCAATGCAGAATTCCACCCAGGCTTGACATTATAACATCTTGCCACTAGAGCTCATTGTTGCTCTTTCCATAGATTCCAAGGTTCAATTTCTTTATCATTCCTTACTTTATTCCTTACTTTCATTCCTTCTCTTCAAATCATTCTGCTAGCTGTTATAGTCCTCTCTGAAAAATATTACATTCTAAAAATATATTGATATTTAAGAATAAAAATATTCCAAGGTCTAGAATCTCCTTCTAAAAGCATAAGATCTGTGTACCTTACAGTACAATCTGCACAAATATCAGTCTGATAAAGAAAAATTTTAGTTAAATACATTGCACCATCTTTATCAAACATGTTAAATTGCTCATTTGTAAATATTCTCTAAGCTTGATCAACTTAATGAAAAAAATGCTAAAGAGTTTTATTATATATAAATTAGATTACTTGAAAATTCTTTCTAGGATACTTGTTTTAAAATAATCCTTTTAATAATAATCAAATGTCATTTGAATGTCTTATTTCTAAACAAACAAACAAACAGAAATCACTTAGAACAACGACTGTTAAAGAGATTTTAACTGCTCATTTTACATAAGAAGAAACCTAGCTTTCTTCTCCCATTCTAAATTAAGACTCTGTCCCTTCAAGTTGCATTTGTGAACAAATAAAATTATTTAGAATTAACTACATGAGAAAAATATTTACATAGAAATAATCATAAGTTCCTTTCTCAATTTTATTGTTGTTCTCCCATTACTCATATGAGTGCATGGCATTGCTGCTGTCCTTGTAACTCTGAAACTAACCTAACTCCAACATCTAATAAATAAAAAATGATGCTCGCCTGGCTGTCCTGGCTCAGTGGTTGAGCATAGATCTATGAACCAGGTGGTCAAAGTTCAATTCCTGGTCAGGGCACATGCCCAGGTTGCAGCTTGATCTCCAGTGTGAGGTATGCAGGAGGCAGCTGATCAATGATTCTCTCTCTTCATTGATGTTTCTATTTCTCTCTCCCTTCTCCCTTCCTCTCTGAAATCAATTAAAAAAAGAAAAGAAATGATCTTCTTTATCATTGCTCAAAACTTATATTGCTTGTGTGTGTAACTTCTCTGGATTCTCTTACATTAACAGAAAGCCCCAAGAAAATGTCCAAAATAGTTTAATTTGCCCTATTTATTCTAACTCAGTGATTATGAAGTTATGATGCCCACACAAACCTGTTAAACCATAGGTGCTTTTTCTCAAGAAAAACTCCCACTTAGACTTTTCCAAGGAAACCAATAGCTCAAAGCAAGTTAATTCCAATCTAAAACTTCCTTAACTCACTGCAAAATGGATTTCCCATTCACTCACGGCTTCTTTCATTTTTTCAATAACCTTTCAATTAAAAACATAATTTAAAAATCTGTGTAACACACATACATACACCCCTCACACCCCTCAACCTTTGCACACAATGGATTTATGAAAGCACATTTCATAATAGAACAGAGTGTTCTAACTTGGCTTTTCCAAGCACTTGCTTCCACCTTATTACAGACACAGCCCTAAGCTCCAAGTCCACCTATCCCAACTGTCATCTGATTGAGATTCTGCTTCTCTAGCAACCAAAGCAAAAGCTTTCTTTCTGCTCTACTCTCTGCTTCACCAAGGTAGAAATCCGAGTATCTCTCTTATAAATCCCCAGTTCCCTGGGTGAACAATAGTGGATTCTTAAATTGCTTATGAATTGTTATAAAATGCAAGGCTGTGAAAAGAAATTGGACTGAAGATTTAGGTTCATATTTCAATAACTGGTATAGGTAACTTTCCTATTTTTTTGCATAGTTAATTTAATATGCTGAGAAAGTTCCCAGAGGTACAGGCCAGGTAAAGGTTAGGAGAAGGAAGATGGACAATGTAATTTGAATGAGAAAGATGTAGTGATACTTTTCCTTTCAAATTACCTGACAATTCAAGAGACATGGGTTATATATTAAGGAAAGAATGTAGTCCAAGACAGCATATTCCCGACTGCCTGGGATTGTCTTAGATAAATGGACAGCTTTCTATATTGTGGATGTTAGATATTATATTCAAGATAAAGAGTTTGACTGACATATCAGTATCTGAGTAACACTTGGCATATCAATAGCTTCATGCAAATAAGGACGGCCATTCTAAAGGCATTAGCTGAACTTCAGGTTGGGGGTGGGCCTGTATAACCAGAATTGGAAGTGCTGAAGCACTTAACATTTTCACAAAAATCTACAGATCATTAAAACTACATGTTGAAAACAATATAAATAAAAATAATTTTCAATGAAAATTGTTGAATATTTCCCTATGAATTGTTTTATGAAATATAAAATCTTCTGAAACATTTTTATTTCATAACTTATGCTCAATAGTAGTGCATCTTAATGAAAATGATATTTACATGGCAACCTTTCAAATTAAATGTTGAGCAAATCTAAGAAATATTTATCATTAATAGATGATAGTACTTTGATACTTCCTTTTCTTTTTAATCAAATTTCTTTTACATGTTTGCTTTGTTTGCATATTTCAATAATCATGTTAATTATTTTCATACAAAATAGCACTATTCTAGAACTAACATATTTAAGATACCCTCAACTATAAGAAATACACTGATTCTTAATGCCCAGCTATATTTTTTTTTACTTTTTTAACCCTTCCTAACAACACCTCCCATTTCTGTTAATGCTTTGGGGATTTAAAACTTCCAAATTTTTGAGAGCTTCATCAGTTTTGTTTTTACTTTGAAATACTAGTGGCCCGGTGCACAAAATTTGTGCATGGAGGGTTGTGGTTCCCTCAGCCCAGCCTGCAGGGAACCCCTTGGGGGATGTCCAACTGCCACAATTGGGGACCCCTTGGGGGATGTCCAACTGCCGCAGTAGCCGCTGATCAGCCTCGCCTCTCTACCCGAGAGGTCAGCAGTTCAGCCTGCTCGCCAGTCCCCGCCCACCTGAGCCTGCTGCGCACGCAGCCTGGCGTTCAGTTGAGCCTTCGGTCATTACGGACTCTGGGTTTTTATATATTAGGATAGTTTTAAATGTTCCTATATGGATTGTTTGTCCTTGACTGTTATTAGCAGTCATTCATTTTTCCATCTCAAATCACCGTTCCAGAAAAAAAACACAACCATTTCCTTGATTATCACACTTTATTGACAAATTGAAATGACCAAACAAAATATAAAAAAAAATAATCACATACTAAAAAACTGTTTAGATCTCTTGAATAAAACAATAAAAGAAACTTACATATAGCTCTACAACTACCTCAAACTTCTTTAAAAAAAATATCTTTTGATTAGCTTATTCATTTCCTTGTACTTTTTCCTCAACCAATTGAATTAACCATTCAATTTATAATGAATTGGTCAAAAACATGGATGTCATACTTGAATTTACTCATTTCCACATACTTACCTCCAAATAATCATCCCTTAAAGATCACTTAACATTTATCCCTTGTCTTCATGTCTTTAACAATTCTGATATGCGTTTCCATCGTTTCCTATGACTTGCTGCCAATAGCCTAATTTTTCTTCTGTCTTGAAAACTTCTAGACATGAATGGACATTTTACCAAAGAGGATAACCAGATGACAAACAAGCATATGAGGGACACCATAGTTTTGTTACCTCAAAATATGCCTTTTGAGATATTGATTTTAAGCTAGTTATTTTTAAGAAACAAAAGATTCAAGAAAATAAAACTTTCACACCCCCCACACATACACTCACTTCCCATTTAGGAGCCTAATGGTGTTTATATAGAAAAACTGCTTCAGGCAGGGAAACAGAAAATTTACCTTAGCATATTCACCTTAGCATATATGACTAAATGTGTCAGACTGGGAGAAATCTAGCAAAGTCCATTTGTTGGACTCCCCTTTGTATCACATTTTGGGTAGTGCAGCAAAATTTGTTTGCCACGTTTATTCATTCTCCTCCACTGGGAACTTCACACTTTTTCCTTGAAATCCCAGACCAATGCCCCACTCTTCCTTAGTCCAGAATGGCAAATAAGCTTCAAATATCCAATGCAACTGGTCTTACATTCTTATAAAACTCCCAATGTACATACATAATAAATTTGGTCCTTTTCTCCTGTTAGTCTGTCCCAGGTTAATTTGAGTATTAGCCCAACCAGGAAATTTTAAAAAGGTGGGAAGAAATTATTATTTTTTTACCCCTATACATGATTCATCATTATAGAAATCTAATGACCACAATGAGATATCACTAAATACCTATGAAATTACAGAAGAAAAGACTGTGAAAGCATCAAATGCTGATGACACATAGAAAATGTATCACTTATGCTTTGACATGGGTATGTAACATGGTTCAGCCACTTGGACACAGTTTGGTGGTTTATTAAAAAACTAAACATGCAACTACCATAGAACCAACCCAATTATTGTACTCCTTTGCATTTATCCCAGAGAAATAAAGACTTAATGTTCACATAAAAACCTATACATGAGTGTTTATAGCAGCTGTATTCATAATAGCAAAAACCTAGAAACAACCCAGATGCCTTTTAATGGGTGGATGGTCAAACTATGTTACATCTTACTTTGGGATACTATTTAAGAAAAAAAAGAAAGAAACTATTGACACATTTAACAAGCTGGATAAAAATACAGAGAATCTCCTGTGGGAAAACTATTCCCACTACACTTTACTGTTAAATTGATTTAAGTGAACTATCTATAGTTTTCTATCTATCATCTATCTATCTATCTATCTATCTATCTATCTATCTATCTATCTATCATCTATCTATCATCTATCTATCTATCTATCTATCATCTATCTATCTACCTATCTATCATATATTTATCTATTTATAATCTATAATCTATCTACCTATCCATCTAAACACTATAATAAAATGTTACAGGCAATTAGACATACTCAGATAGGCAAGAGAATTTTAAAAAATCTACAAATATTGGAAAACATAGTTACTAAGTTACCATGGAAGAACAATGTAGAGCATCTTCTGGTATTTGTTCTTACAAATTAGAAATAGAATTGAAGGAGGTGTTATTCATGCTTTGTTGGCATGCCCAGGATTACTTACCGTAACACTTCAAAAAAAAAGATCAGATGCAGTATATTACAGTCTTTTTCTTAATTACAGCCAAATCATTTAGTTAGTAAAGGTAGATTTAAAAAAAAAAGATGTAAAGTATCAAAGGCAGGGTTAAAAACACTGAAAGAACTGAATCAAAGATGTGTGCTATTGTATATGCTGCAAAAAATGTGGTTCAGATTTCATTTCATGTAATTTGTGGAGAAAATAAAATATAGCTTGCATAATGCATTTCATAGTAATAACATTATTCATTATTGATTAAGAAAACTAGAAAATTTGGTTTATTACTATGTGTCTTGTCTGAATAACAGCTAAAATGTACTTGTGCTTTCAATTAGTATCATTGCCTTTATATTGAGAGTCAAATGTGGCCAGATTGCACAGAGAGGTGAACTGACAATTTGCCAATTCATGGCTCAATTAGATATCCAAAGAACCACTTTGAGTTTTAGACTCAGAATGGATTATTTACACTGGAAAAATTAACCACTTCAATATTAAGTCTCAAACTCTGTGGACATAACTTGGAAATAAATGTATCCCAACAAATCATTTAAAAATTCCTGCTGTCTCAAACTTCTAAGGTCCTATCTTCACAACTGACATAACAACAACAAAAAAAGTTAGCATGAATTTTTGCTTATGGGTGCTTGAGCTGAGATACTGAAATTTAGGTAGGTGTTTTATTCCTTGATGATGTCCTTTAGAACTGCAATGAGGAGCTCTTAACAATAAGGAATGGGAATTGTATATTTTAGATGCCCAAAATATCTGATTTCTCATACTGCTTACTTGATCTCATACTGCTTAAAGAACAAAGAGCCACTGGATATTCTTTCTAAGTAATCAAGTCTTCTTATGATAATATAAATTTAATTCATTGATCAAAAGGGCTATTCCATGCTATATTATAGACAGTTAGGTTCAAGTAGAATACTTTTTGAGAATAAAAATATTTCAATGAGAAATTATCACTTCACAGGGGTGGGGGGTGGGTGGATAGTGATGAACTGGGGAACTTATATGCATATATGCATAGCCCATGGACATAGACAATAGAATGGTGAAGGCCTGAGAGGGGTGGTGCAGGGTGGAGGGGGTCAATAGGAAGAAACAAACAAGCAAACAAATAAATAAGATGTCTGTAATACTTTCAACAATAAAGATAGATTTAAATAAAAGAAATGATCACTTCATACAAGAAATACCATTTATTAGCAATTATTTTTTGCTATATTTTTGTTTATTTGCTAAGTTTTTTTTTAATAAGACCTTCTTAAATATTTTAGAATATAACTCAGAGTAAATACTAAAGAATAATTAAGATTTGTCAATGTTATTTTATTTGTAAAGAAACCTTATGTGGTAAGAAAAAAAAACAGATTATTTTAAGAATGTGGTTCTATACATAGAGCTAAGACCAAAAGACCAATAAGGGTTGAGGAATGCAATATCTAACAAAACCTGAGGTGGTGCTAAATGCTTGTGTTGTGGGGAGAGGGAATATGACCTTGTGCTATCTTGATTCTACAATATTCATTCCTTCATCATTCCCAAATCCATGCCTTTACAAGCATGGTTTCTCTGCCTCAGTACTGTCTCTATATAAATCAGATGCTCTCTTTGAGACTTTTCTGTTCCCACCTTTGTAACACCATCCTTTATCATTCTGGCTAATATTGCATTTTACTGATTATGTATTTCTAAAGGGTGATTTTTGTTTTTTATTACCATTGCCTGATATTTACTTCATTATCCTATATAATAAAGAACTAATATGCTAATTAGACCGAACAGTGAAACGATCTTCCGGAACGACCAGTGGGCTGCAGCCGAGGTGGCTAGGGCTGTGAGGCAGTGGCCAGGGATGCAAGGGCCAAGACAGCTGGGGCTGTGAGGGCAGAGGCAGCCAGGGCTGCAAAGGCCTACCCTTGCACGAATTCCATGCATCGGGTCTCTAGTGTCATAATTATTTATAGCATCATTTGTTCTGTCTTCTACACTAGGCTGTTTTTCTTGAAAGAGTTGATTATACTGTACTTTCCACTTCTTTTACATTTCCATAAGGGTTAGTAGTGCCCTGATGCTCACTATCTAATCACACAATTTTATTATTGTCATTGGCCTTCTCATTCTCTGAACTCATCTAGTCCGTCCATTTATGCACCTGCTTTGGCTGTGTCTCTGCATGAGGATGTGAGCTCAAAGAGTACAAGGATCTTTCTTTTTTGGTCCCAGCAGTTTCTCAATTCCTAGTTCCTGGCTGAGTAGGCCCTCAAATATTCACTGAAAGAATGAAGGGGTAGAGTTCCGATTAGGTATTAGCTGTTTATACATAACAGTTACATTGAGCAAAAGTTAGGAGCAAGTGTTCTGAAAGTCCTGGCCTTGCAAAGTATTGGGTGGAGATCCCAGAGAGTGGAATCCATACATTCATTTGTGTAATGTGGCTGACAATATAATTGCAAATCCCTACCCATAATTGAAAGACAGGTATATGACATCACTTTGTCAACTTTGTAAGAGACTGTGCACTGTAGCTCTCCAGTGCTGTAATACTGGTTCCTGTGCCTATTGAATCCATGCCACTTGGACTGATTCTTTTCAGTTTTAAAATGTTAGCCTCTCTTTGTATATGTATAAATAAGTATAGGTTTATTTCCTAGAGCTTTTATAAAGTGTTAGGTACATATACTAGTATGTGAAAATGTTAGTCACAGTTAATGTTAATATCAATATTCTTTTTTTGTCCATAGATGGCAGCAATGTACCAAATCTTGCAAAACTTTATAGTTAACCATGTGAAAAAGTTATCTCTATGCTAAATACCATGTTCTCTTAATAGTACATGGAAATTATTTAAGAGGAACCATAGCATCAATAGAATATGAACAAAATTATTTTTAAAAACCCTCCTCAGCCAGTCTCAGTTCTTTATTCAGTGAACTAAAGGGTTTCTTCAATTTGCCCAGCATGGTTGTCATTTTAACTAAATGTCACAATAGATACTGATAAAAATAAAACTCTTTCAAGATAATAGCAAATTCAAAACAATATCATGAAAATGCCTTGTCTTTCAGTAGTGGCTATTAAAAATGGATTAATACATGTATGCAGCTCTCTTTTATTTATTTAAAAAATTAAAATGACTGGAAAGCTCTTACATCCAGAAGCCTTTCATAAGGCAAGAATGGGGGAAAGTAAAGAAAGGAGATTTCCAGATTTAGACCCCGAAGACAAAGCAAACCAAGAGAAACAGGCCCATGGGAGACAAAAAAGGCTACAAGACGAAATTGAACTGGAGAGAAATATAATAAATCTAAACAATGCCTCAGACTGCCTATCAGAACACAAAACATATTTTGGTCAGCTATTGAATTTTCTGTCTATAAAATTCCCTATCACATGTTGAATCATATTGGTTCATTTTTTTTTCCTTTCTAAATTAAGGGTTCATTGTGAATACTTTGGAAAATTACACCTATGTTGAGAATGCAGTTGTGTGGAAGAAATGTATTTTCATTTTACATCATGAGAAATAAAATAGCAGTGCAAAATTTTTCTATTAGGCAAAATTTAGTATGAAAATAATCTTTTGGAATTAAACATATTTTAGCACTTAATTTAAATGATTTGGAGAGAAGCATGGACCTAAAGAGTAAAATATAAAGAAGGGGGGGGCGCAGAACGCAAGACTGCCCAATATAAGGCTCAATGTGGATGAAACTCACAAGGTTCAAAGCAGCACTCCAAAACATCTTACAGATGTGGGATTTAGTCCTATCAGGGGTAGGTCTCTTAATACCGGCTTACTTAGCTCTTTAAGTCTAAAAAATCCTAAATCTTGTAAATTCTCCAGGGCCTACTATCTAATTATATTGGATACCCTGCATGTCTCCTTAATAAAAACTACCTTATTATTTAATGGCTGGACATTAGAGTCTTTGAAGACCAGGTTCTGCTCTGTTGGAAATAAATTGAAAAATGTTACTTTCCTTTTGCCATAGTTCCTAATTTGAACCTTTATTTTCCATCTCATGATTGCATACCCAACCACAATCAAGTATATTTAAGTGAATGTATTTTTACCAATCCAGCACTATAGACTAAGGAACTGATCCCTAACTTTCTTCCTCTTTTTCTCTCCTCCTCCTCCTCCTCCTCCTCCTCCTCCTCCTCCTTCTCCTTCTCCTCCTCCTCCTCCTCTTCCTCCTTCTTTCTCCTATGGTGAAAGTAATTTCTGGTATAATAAGTTGTGACTTTAATGCTATCAGCTATTAGAATTATATTAACTCACTAGAGGCCCAGTGCACGAAATTTATGCACGGGGGGTGGTGTCCCTCAGCCTGGCCTGCACCCTCTTGCAATCCAGGACCCCGCAATTAGGGCAATTAGGGTCCCTAGGCCCGGCTGGCGATCTGTGCCTATTGGGGCTTTCCTTCCCCCAGCTGCCGGCAGCTGGCCCTGTTCCCATAGCTGCCACTGCTTGCCATCTGTGTGGCTTTGCTCCCTCCTTCTCCCACCACCATTTGCCTCCCTCTGAGGGCAACAGGTGTGGGGTGCGATTGCTTGGCTGACCTGGGCCTCCCTCTCTGGGGTGATCGCTGGCCAGCCCTGCACACCCACCACAGCGTCACTGGCTGATGGCCTGGGCCTCCCGCTGTGGGGAAATTGATCATGGGGCTCCCAGATAGATTGCACTGCAAAGGGAGGCCCCGCTCACCCACCGCAGCACTGCAGGCTGGATAACCTGGGCCTCCCTCTTTGGGGTGATTGCAGAGTCCCCCCACCCCCCTCCCCAATCTATTGCTCTGCTGCCACAATTGTGGGGCGATGAAGGGTACCCACAACGAATCGCATCGCACCCACCTTGGCTGGCCTGGCGCCAATGCGTGTCATAGAGTGGGCCTCCAGAAGGTCGTCCGGAATATCATTCTGCTGTTCCATCATTCAGTCGATTTGTATATTAAGCTTTTATTATTATAGATAGAAAATTAAATCAATAATAAGCATCAGGTTTCAGCATCATCTTCAACGAAGACATAAGAATAACAGATTCAAGGAAATATACAGAGTATTTGAAAACTGCTAAGATTTGGCACAAATTCCAAAATATCTATTTTATTTTTTAATTTATATTTTCTTTGAATAAATATACCAAAAAAAATGTACCAAAAGTTACTTCATTGCTACTGCATTAAGAGGTGGTGATTTGCCGAAACCGGTTTGGCTCAGTGGATAGAGCGTCGGTCTGCGGGCTGAAGGGTCCCAGGTTCGATTCCGGTCAAGGGCATGTACATTGGCTGCGGGCACATCCCTGGTGGGGGTGTGCAGGAGGCATCTGGTCGGTGTATCTCTCTCATCAATGTTTCTAGCTCTCTATCCCTCTCCCTTTCTCTCTGTGAAAAATCAATAAAATATATTAAAAAAAAAAAAGAGGTGGTGATTTCACAGTTTTGGGAAACTGCTTTGTATTTTTGGTGAATAATGTTCTGAAAGGTAAAACCTTCACAATGTTGTATTTTCTTTTATATGAATTGATTAAAGTAGTTTACTCAGTTGAATAAGAGGATTGGCTCAAAATGGGGTATTGTGTATCATTTGTATTTTTAAATGCTATGTCTCCAAACTACTTAAAGGGAAAAAAATAACTGATGTTTTATCGATATTGAGATATTTCCTGAGATTGTGTGTGGGTAGACAGGGAATTATTTTTAGAAAGAATTTTATTAGGCAATTATTACTATTTTGACTCCCATTGTTATTTTGAGTTAGAAAAATAATGAACCATTTTATTGAAATGACCAGTATAAAATATTAATTGAGTTTACTGATTATTTTTGTCATTGTAAAAATAATTATAAAGGTGAGAATATACTCTTATTAGGAAAATATAAAATTCTTTCAAGATAATTCTTACATCTTGTTCCATAGTCTTCTCGTGTTGATTTCTGGTAACATTAAAATCAGCAATTCAAATGACAAAATGTACTTTCTCAGTGCATTATTAACCACTAGACACTCAATAGCATAGCTATCTAATGGAAATTATTTCTGAGATGACTATGTCCAGGTAATTCAACCCCACAATATAAGTGTTTTATTTTATCACCCAATTAAATGAAAAAATAATTCCTCATTTAATAAATAGGAAAGAGTACTGCAAAGAAGGTGCAGTAGTATATATGACCAAATGTCCTTATGCTAGAACCAGCATATGGGGCTGCAAATACAATGATTGCACAAACATTTAAATGTCTTCTTTCCATGAAGACCCCCGAAAGATAAATGATTAAAAGTGATCAACCTGCAGTGTAGCTCACTGGTTAAAGTGTTGGCCCTTGCACCAAAGGGTCTCGGGTTGGATCCCTGGCAACCTCTGGTGGAGAATTAACAATACATACATACATACATACATACATACATACATACATACATAATTTAAAAGAGTGTGGGGATGGGGATGGGGGTGAATAGCGCAGATTGTAATCTGAAATGTGTAGTGTGTACTGCTGCATATCTCAAAAAGCTGTAACAGAAATAGCAAACAGAAATTGTGAAGTATATAGGGTGCTTTTCACAAGCCAGAGTGGTTGAAATTAAAGTGCCAAGAATCAGGCATATGATATGTGGTCCACTTTCACAGGAGGAACAAAAGGAGGGGGTATTCTAGCATAAAAAAGTCATCACTGCAGTATGAGGTATTAAAAATTGCTAATTAAAAACATATAAAATTATATCTTATATGGTTCTGTCTTTGAGAATTTAGATGTAGACTATGGCTCTTTTGAAAATCTCTGAGAGTTACCAATAGAATCCAGGGATATTCTGACCCTGAAACTAAGATCTATTTTTGCATTCTCAATTGTTTCTCTATGCGTAAGTGTTAAAATTCCACTATGTAAAATGTTGTTACATAAAATACCTGTACAATAAAATTATAATACCAAATCTGTTGATTTTTATGGTTATGTATATATACTTTAACACTGTCTACAAGGAATAATCCTGTATTACAGATAATTTTATTGTACCTTGCCCATGCTATAGCTATTTTATCATATTAAAGTTAATGGGCAATTAATGTTTACTGATAAGTAAATTGCATATTTTTTTTCCTGAAAATGAAACCCTCCCCTTCCAGCACTATATAGTCAACAGATATATAATAGAGAATCTTCCTTTCTAATTCTAACATCCATGTCCTTTCTACAATAACAAGTTAATTAAATATGTTACTGGATTCATAACCAAGACATATCAACATATCAACATTTCAATTTTTTTCAGAATCTCTTAAGAAATGGGTTCAGCATCCTCATCTTGCCAATGACAAATTATTTCTGTAACTACATGATGTCTCAAGAATTTTTCTACAAATAGTTTAACTTTGAAGTTTCACTTTTGGAGTTTTTTCTCACTTTTGTTCCTAATCCTTTATTCCATAATAAAACATCAACATATTTCACTAGTGGTTTTCAGTTAAGAGACAATGGATGCTTTACCAATTCAAAGTTCCATGGTAATTTCTGAAGATTCCTTGTTATTACAACTATGCTTTCTAATTTTGCCTAATGATAGTGATAAAAGAAACCCCAGGGCAGAGTGAAGGCTGTCACTTTTATAATATCTAATGGCATTTAGAGATAGCACATAGCCCAAGAGTTGGAATAGAGAGCATGAAATGGAAGGAGGTTTTACCTGAGCTCAGAGTAGAGACCTACATAAACTAAATGGTAAATTCTTTAAGGGATTATAATTCCAATATTCTGACAAGATGGGGTGTGACATTAAGAAGTCTAGCTAGTCTGCAATAATGAAAGTAGTTTCTGTGTCTTAGAAGATACACAAGAGTTTTGTTTTATTTTTTTGACAATCTGATGAAAAAATGAAGTATAATTTTGATTCATTCAAACAGGACGGCTATTGTTATGTTGGCTGTTGTCACATTTTTATTTGACAATGTAAGGAACAGAGGCTAGGTGTTGCATGTTTTAAAAATTCTCGCGGCACACCAGTTGAAAATCATTGCCTTATAAGGCAGAAGAAAACCTGATATCCCTCTGACACCATTCACATGCTCATGTGCCTACCTGTGAGCCACAGGCACTAGCACCCTCATATCAGTCCCATGTTTGACTGAGATGAAGGCTACGGCTACCAAGTTGAATTTTGTATCTATGAAAAAGGAAATTTTAAGTCCCAAAACAATTGTATAATGCAATTTACAAATAAGTCTGGAATTACCTTTATTTGACACAGGTTATAAATAGGAATTTTATACAAATAATTGTGTATATAAAATACTAATAGTATGGATAAAATATTTTTCTGGGTTATAATTGCCAAATGTTTAAATATAGTTGATCTTTATTTTCATAAGAGAAAAAAGAAAGAAAAACTTATTGGGTGACAGTGTATTATTAATTGTTTCTCTTGTCTTTTTAAGTACTTAATAATAATAAAATAGCTATACATTGAACATACACTATAGTCATAGTGGTATTATAGATTTATATAGGTGTTACAATGAGCATACATATAGGTATCACAGTAAGCAGTTTATAAAGAGTACATTATATAATTCTTACATCAAGTAGGTAGCTTTGATTTTATCCTGCATCTTATAGATAAAGAAATAGAGCACTAGAAAGTAATAGTTTATCAAGGACTCAGTGGCAACAAATGGCAACAGTGGAATTCAATCCTGGGCAGTTTGATGTTTCAGCATAGCATCATAAATAAATATATGTATATCCTGTCTAATAAAAGAGTAATATGCAAATTGACCATCACTCCAAAACACAATATGGCTGCCCCCATGTGGTCAAAGATGGCTGCCCCCATGTGGACACAAGATGGCCACCACAAGATGACCAGCAGGGGAGGGCAGTAGGGAGGGACCAGGCCTGCAAGGAAGGGCAGTTGTGGGAGATCAGGCCAGCAGGGGAGGGCAGTTGGGAGGGACGAGGTCTGTAAGGGAGGGCAGTTGGGGGCGATCAAGCCTGCAGGGGAGGGCAGTTAGGGGTGACCAGGTCACCAGAGGAGGGAAGTTGGGGGCGACCGGGCCTGCAGGGAAGGGCAGTTGGGGGGGACCCAGGCCTATAGGGGAGAGCAGTTAGGGGGGACCAGGCCTGCAAGGGGAGGGCAGTTAGGGGTGACCGGGCCTTCAGGGAAGGGCAGTTAGGAGTGACCAGGCCGGCAGGGGAAGGGCAGTTAGGGACAATCAGGCTGGCAGGGGAGCAGTTAGGTATCAATCAGACTGGCAGGGGAGTGGTTAAGGGGTGATCAGGCTGGCAGGCAGAAGCGGTTAGGGGCAATCAGGAAGGCAGGCAGGCGAACAGTTAGGAGCCAGCCGACCTGGATTGTGAAAGGGATCCCAGATTGGAGAGGGTGCAGACTGGGCTGAGGGACACCCCCCGCCCACCCCCATGCACGAATTTCGTGCACTGGGCCTCTAGTATATGTATAATCTTAATATATAATAATTGATATAAAGTTCAAATATTACAGAAATACTAACATAGTATTGCATTGTTTTTAAGAGATGAAATGGGAAAAATAATGTAAAATTATAAGCAGCTAGCACATAGAATTTTCTTTATACTGTTGTAAGGAAGTACTTATTTATAATTTCTACTTATTGAGCATTTTTTTTCCAAAATAACTCATTTAGATTAAAAATGGAACTATTAAATTTAGAGTAAATCAAGTATGCTGTTTATAGCTATCCAACCTGTGAAATATAGTGATAAGTTTGAATAAGAGCTAGTTAACTTAATGACCACCTTGAAGTATTATCCTCAAAGATGTTCAAAAGGTCCCTGATGCAATACATTAAGATATTACTTTAAGATATTACTGATATAGTATGTTCACATTATTCTGTGTTCCTAAACTTTTAATAAAGTGACTTAAATCACTTTATTGCTTCAAAGATCATTTCTTTTAAGGCTACAAAAAGCTGTAGTTATCTGCATAGATTGGGGATGCATGGAGATAATTTGAGAAAGGTGTGTGCTGGTCTAAATTACTTGCTTGCTTAATCTAACCTCAACAATGGATACTTCCTAGCTGTCCATTTAACTTGATACCTGACACAAGGAAGCTCTGATTTATCCAAAACATGGATTATTATTAATAACTGAAAAATTGGAATTGTGGCCAAGAAATGACAATGAAACCTATCCAATTATTATTCTAATGGCACGTATACTCTAGCTTTAGCTTAATTTACACAATTCATAAATCTAACCACTAAACATATAGCTTTTTAGCAGGTTGGTATTTTCGCCCCTAATTTTTAAAATCTTTCTGAACATGAAGACTTCACCTTATGGCTAGATTACAGGAAAAAAATATATATAGCTTGACCTAGAAAGGTAATGCCACCTTCATCTTTTAAAAATTATATTAGTCCTTCAGACATATGCTAAATGGAATGTTTTATTGTTTGATAGATCATTTCATTTAGCTATTGAAAATTGGGGTGACTAAGTCTTTAGATATTTAGAAAATACTCTTAAATATGCAACAGTATAATAACGATAACAGTTTATTGCAACCATTTAATTAAGAGTAACAGCTTTTTCAAACTCTGGAATCCAATCCAAACATAAATGCATGGGATTTGATAACTAGAGAATTGTCTTTGAAAGGAACGATGACATGATAGCTAATGCATGCACATGGAAACTAATTAGATTTTTTAGCTAATGAATCCCCATTTAAATAAATGTGATTCAATAAATAATGGATCCCCATGGAAATGAATAGAATTGGATGACTAACACCCCACTGAAATGAATGTGATTCGATAGTTATCGCATCCTCATAAATGTGTTAGATTGAATCCCATTCATTTTAATTGCAATAAATTAAAATAGCTTTTGTTCATGGTCTTTTGGCTAAGATCAAGTATTCTGTCCTTATTTTGGGACTGTATGCTAACCAAGCAGGCAACCTAGACTTTCTGGTCTAATAGATCTCTTCCTTCTGTAACTATATAATCTATAAGTTACATGCCATTCTTTCCAGTAGACATAAACCACCACTAAAATCCATTTATTTCAATGGAGCATTTGTTACCAATCAGAGTCCATTAATTTCAAAGGTGAAATTATAGCTATTACAAATGGAACCATCCAAATACTGTATTGAAACACTGCTTTTCAAGAAAAAAAAAGTCAAAAGCATGTTTGCATATTCAAAATCCAATGTGTAATGCATTTTGTTTGCTATCTGTCACTTAATAACAGAAAACTTATTAAAATACAAATTAAAGAGTTAAATATACTTTTTAATGAATATGTAAATTGCAAAATACAAATTTTGTGAAAAATAGAATGTTGAAAACAAAGCACATGATTATCAAAATAATATTAATCTCTCTGAACAAACCTCTTCTAGTGCATTTGTCACACTTATATTTATTTATCTTTCACAGCTCTCTACTTGTTTGTGAATATTATGGGCCCAAGACTATCTTATTTTTCTTAATATTCCAAAAGTATGCAGCATGAGAACATAGTAAATCCCTGATGAAGTGGTTGAATAGGTAAATGTACAGATACATAAATAAATTAATTAATAAGCAAATGATTACAAAATATTAGGAAAATAAAAACATTACTGAACCTTAATAGTAAGTCAATCTTCTGGGATAAATATGATATTACATACATTTTCATGAGTGTGTGTAATCTTTATTTAATTTTTATAACTGCTATCTGATATGTTAAGACATTTTAAAATGAGGAAAATGAGTCCAAAAGGAGTGAATAAAAGACTGGACGGCCAACAAAGTGAGGCCAAAGTGCAGGTATCCTGGATAAGAAAGACACTTGTTTTTTCCTTACACTGTACCTTCACCACCTTAACATACAAAGATCTGCTGTAGGATTGCATCACATAAACTTGGAGCTACAAAAGATTACAGCTTGGGATAATTATGCAGTATTAAAAATAATTGCCTAAATAAGTAGCACAAGAGCAGTTAAGTATTAAATTTGCTTTGTGCCTAAAATGTTTACATTAATAAAAACATTGAAAAGGCATTGCCTAAATAAAATGAGGGAAAGAGGTTAAAATAATAAAACCTATCTTAACTATTTTCAAGTATTTATGAGAAGTTGAACAATGACAGTAAACAGTGTGGCTAACTTGAGTAAAATATATTATTTAAATGATTAAATAATAGGATTAAAAATGTAGTGATATTCAGCTTACAGACTTACTGACTAATCTTCTATTCAACATATGGAAATTATGAAAAGGTCCAAAGAAATTATGTTGTCAGAATCTTGAATGAAGACATAGAATTTGGGGAAGAAAAATAAAGATTCTTTAGAATTGAGGGGTAAAGAACCTTTTTTTTTGCCAAGGGCCATTTGGATATTTATAATATCATTCACAGGCCATACAAAATTATCAACTTAAAAATTAGTCTGCTATATTTGGTCAAACATTTAATTAACTCACCTCTATTACCTTGGCAGGGCCAGACCAAATGATTTCATGGGCCTTAGATGGCCCGAGGGATGGATATTCACCACCCTGGCTTTAGATAAATAGTTTTCTGAAACCTCAAGAAGTTTAATCCTCTTTATATCCAATTTCTTCCTATTTATCAATGATTTTCTAATTGAATTTTAAATTATATCAAATAAATGGGACTTCGATAATATTTCTGGTGTTATCAATGCAAACACTGATCAATAAAAATGATGTCATGTACAGAAAATATTTCATACAGAATACAGTTTATTAGTAGTATATGCATATTTTTTTGAAACAATCAGGAAATCAAACAAGAAACAGTAGCTTTTATCAGAAACAAAATTTCAAATGCGCTAAAGTAAATCAGGTTACAAATATTTTTAGTATATTCACTACTCTTGCCTTTTCACTCATTTTAAAATAAATCCTAAAACAATAGTTTTACGTTTGATTTTTATAGTGGATTATTTTAAATTATATTTTCTTATATTTAAGATTTACAAAATTATGTGTGTGTGTGTGTGTGTGTGTGTGTGTGTGTGTGTGTGTACAGATTATTTTACATTGTTCTGATTTTTAAAATCTTTCATGGATCCCAATTTCCTCTGAATACCATCTGAACTCTCTTTTATAAAAATTTGTATTTCCTGATTTTAGAGAGAGAGAGAGAGAGAGAGAGAGAGAGAGAGAGAGAGAGAGAAACATCAATTTGTTGTACCACTTATTTATTCATTGGTTACTTCTTCTATGTACCCTGACCAGGATCAAACCCATAGTCTTGGGGTATTGGGGATGATGCTCTAACCAACTGAGCTACCCTGCTAGGGCATCATCTGAACTCTCAAATGTGACCCTTGGGATCTTCAATCTTACATTAGGAAAAATACTTTTCATACTTAGAAACAAAAAAAAGCTAAAAAGAAGAGAGATGAAAATTTCTTTATAGGTATAGGAAAGAAATGTATCAGAAAGTATCCTAAATGACACAATTCTCAGTCTACAGTGGGAAAGGAAATTATCAGCCAAACTAAAACAATATTTCAAAAAATAAAACAGTTAGGATTGGTATGATGTATATCACCTTTAGTTAATCCATATCATGCTTAGCTGGAACCTCTCAGATTATGCAACTAATTTTGTACGTAACAGATTGTATAGCACTACCCACTTCTTTAATGATAATGACAATAAAACATGTCATTGAAAAAAATCATATGAAAAGGTTAGAGCTCTTTCCCCCCCAAAAAAATAGACATGTAATCTAAATTTAAAGTCATAACTCCAACTTTGCCCTTTACCTTTATTGTGACTCCTGGAGGGGAACTATCCTCTCTGGCCACAGTTAATTCATATGTGTTCCTTTAAGAAATAATAATACCTATCTTATAGTATTGCTAGACAGATTAAATGAATTACTGTTGGAGAACTAGTTAGAATAGTGCCAAACACATAGTAAGCATTATGCAAGTTACTTTAAAAATATGTTTAAAACAATGTTATATTTAATTTAGGGATACAGAGGAATTCCTTAAAAGTGAATTTATCTTTAAAAATAAATTACATTTAAATGGATATTAAAAACCACACTGATAAGAACAGTACTACTTTGTTTATTCAAGTAAGATACTGAGAAGTCTATTCTGTATTTTGCCCTGGCATTTGACTAAAGAGTGTTTTTGAACCCTATGTTACCCATGATTTATATTGATTAAATTCATTGACTGATTAATATCCTAGGTAGATAAGGATATAATAATCAGGCAAGTAATCATTTTTAATAGAAAACCAGAAGACACCTTCTCTTAGAAGGATCATTCCATTTTAGAACAGAAACTTCTTTATCAATTTCAGCTATTTATGCATCTTGATCATTCCTTACCTGTCAAAAATTTTAAGCAATTATACAGCTGTTATATTGAGAGATCCTTTTTTTTTCCATTTCTATCCAATGGCAGACATAGAACCATGCCATCTACACTGTGTGATTTATATCTGCTGAATTATATGGAGAACATTTAGAGCAAAGGTATACACATTTTGCAGATATTTTCAGATAAATGCTGGAAAGGTGGCCAGTAAATGGAAATATACCAGTTGTTATTTTGGGTTTAATAGCATCATTTTGCTTAAGATGGAAAATTGTTATTTCACACTAGAGGGACTTTCTGATTTTAATTTGGCCTTCCCAAAAAGGTGAGAAGTTTCATTAAAGATATCCCTTAGTTCATTAATTAATTGATAAGCAAGTGTAATAAAGTGCTTAGAGGAGTGGTTGTCATTAGGAATTTCTTTAGAGGCAATATTTCAGGAAGAACAAACTATCAACGAAGGAATATTCTTACCCAGTGTTTAATATGCACTGAGTGTAAGGCCAGAGGAAGTTTATATTTCTCTGAAGTTATGAGAAACACATTTTAAATCTCAAGATAATTTGCTACTTAAAGCGTGATTCCTCTGAATTTTATAAAGGGTTTAATAGTGCACAAGAGATTTGGGTAATTGTTTTAATGGGCATATTTATATTAAATATTCATACATAGTTTTATTTATAATTTTAATATTGTGAATGAAGTAGATCTTTTAAAATAGTAATTGGAAATATTAATTTCCTCACTTCCCTTTTTTAAAGATTTTATCTCTTTCAACAGTAGATTTTGGTAATATTGCTCTGTTTTGCCCAACATATTCCTGACCCACTTTTCAACTCCACTCTCACCCCTGCCATACACACAAATTTTCAGTTGTTATGGAACTAGAGTGATGCCCATCTTACTATGTTTGTCTCCCTCTCCCTCTCCCTCTCCCTCTCCCTCTCCTTCTCCCTCTCCCTCTCCCTCTCCCTCTCCCTCTCCCTCTCCCTCTCCCTCTCCCTCTCTCTCTTCCTCTCCCTCTCTCTCTCTCTCTCCCCCTTCCCCTCCCCCTCCCCTCCCTTTCCCCCTCCCCCTTCCCCCTTCCCCCTCCTCCTCCTCCTCCTTCTTCTTCTTCTTCTTCTTCTTCTTCTTCTTCTTCTTCTTCTTCTTCTTCTTCCTCTTCTTCTTCTTCTAAGCTTTTGAACTTTAATCTGAAAAAGTGTTGATTGAAAGTATACAGCAGAAAGCGGGTGCAATTGGTTGGGGCCATGGAGTCACCAATAAAAAAGAATGCTCTGAAATAAACTTCGCAGAGTAAAACATCAGAACCTCCAGTCCTTCCCTTCAACACACCTTCAACACACCAGAACACGGGCACAGAATCAGTGATGAGCCCAAATGTGTAAAGAGGAGGCTTGGGAGAACAGCAGATGCTCCTGAGCTGCTGTGGGGAGGGAGAGTCCTCTTTGGAATGGGATGAGTAAAACCAGCCAGTTCCCCCTGGGTACCACACAACCATTGGTAAGGCTAAAGGAAAAAGACAAAACTCAATCTTAGGTCCTGTGGGCTCAGAAAATAGGCTAGGGCACAGGGGTTTGGACAACCAAATCTGTTAGTCCTGCTTGGCATTCTTGTCACTGTTGCCATTTTCTTCAGCCCCCTCAGTAGAAAGCACCTCCTCCAGTTTCCACTTTCCACTCTCTGGCTGAAACTCTGCTGTGTTTTGGGGCATGAAGCAAATGATAATGTAGCATCCCCAGAAGTGTCTGGTGCCGGGCCCTGATCCAGCAGCTCTTCCACGATGGATGACAATAACTAAAGTTCCCCATTTTCATCACACAGGCTAATCTTTGATTGAATAAATTACAGTAGGTCCTCGGGTTACATCGGAGATCCGTTCCTACGGCGTGACAGAAGGCGAGCCGTAAGTTGGAACCCACCTACATAAGCACCTACGTCACTCACATGGAGCATGCACACAGCAGTAATGAAGTGAAATAGTAAAAAAAAATTAAAAGAAAGATAACAATTCCTGACCTTCACTTGTGGTAAATAAATAATAAAAAACATAAAGCACATATGTACATACATCAAAATGACAGAACTTTTTTTTATATATATAAATAAATGGGAGATGGTGACGTAACCACGAAATGATGTACGTCGAGTCTGACGTAACCCAAGGACTTCCTGTGTATCACTTCCTGGCTGCTTATCACATTCCAGATGCCTTCACAGGCAGTGACCATGAACTCGTGGTTATTAGCAAGAGTCAGTACCTTGATGTCTGGAAAGGCTGAAATCATCTGTTCCTCAGGTGGCAAGCTCTTGCTTCTCTTGTAGAAGAGATCTCAACCCAATAAACAACCTTTATCTGAAAAAGCATAGTAAAACATCTCCAAGCATTTAAAGTCTCTAAAAATTGCCTAGAGCAGTGGTCGGCAAACGTGTGAGCCGCGGTTTGCAGCTTTGTTGAATAATGAGTTTGCCGACCACTGTGTAAGGCATTACCCTTACCCAGAAGTTTTGACTTCAGGTTAAAGACATTAGTACATTATTAAAATGTTTTTTAAGTGTTTTTCCCTAAGGCAGTGGTTGGCAAACTCATTAGTCAACAGAGCAGCAAACCGCAGCTCGCGAGCCGCATGTGGCTTGCGAGCCGCAGTTTGCCAACCACTGGCCTAGAGGTATACAGCAAATGGGGAAATCTTCATTCAAAAAAAAATCTACTAAATCTAAGCAAGAAGCAAGAGTTTGTGTTGTTGAAGCCATGACTGGTTCCCCATATAAATTTCTCCATTTCAGAAAACTATTTCTAATCCTCTACTCCAGACAGGTGAAATAAAGAATGCAGGGCATTCTCTCTCTCCAGGTCCCAGTCTTAGGCTACATTTTCACCCCAGGTGACTGGGGAGGCTAAGCCACTGGGCTCTATATGACACCTACTATACAAGGCCATGCTACAAATTCTAGGAGACATTGTAGCTCTACCTAATACGTAGAAACAAACACAGGGAAGCAGCCAAAATGTGGAGACAAAGAAACATGTCACAAATGAAAGAAAAGAATAAATCTCCATAAAGGAAAAAAAAACTAAATGAAATGGAAGCAAGCAAATTACTAGACACAAAGTTCAAAACAATGGTTATAAGGTTATTCAAAGATCTCAATGAGAGCTTCAAGGACTTAGTGAGACTTTCAAGGATCTTAGTGAGAATTTCGTGTACATTAGTGAGAACATCAATGACATGAAAAAGAACCAGTCAGAAATTAAGCATACACTAACTGACATAAAGACTAATTTACATGGAGTTAATTATGGAGTAGAATATTCTGAGAATCAAATCAATGATTTGGAATATGAGAAAGCAAAAAACACCCAATCAAAAGAGCAAAAAGAAAGAAAAAATCAGAAAATAAAAAGATAGTGTTAGGAGTCTCTGGGACAACCTCAAACTTACCAACATTCACATTATGGGGTATCGGAAGGGGAAGAGAGAGAGATCAAGATATTGAAAACTTATTTGAAGAAATAATGAAAGAAAACTTCCCCTACCTAGTGAAAGCAATAGATTTACAAGTGCAAGAAACACAGGGAGTCCCAAATGAGAGGAACCCAAAAAAGCCCACACCAAGACACCTCATAATTAAAATGCCAAGGGTTAAATACAAAGAGAGGATCTTAAAAACAGCAAGAGAAAAGCAGTTACTTACTTACAAGAGAACACCCATATAACTGTCAGCTGATCTCTCAACAGAAACTTTGCAGGCCAGAATGGAGTGGCAATAAATATTTAAAGTTATGAATAGCAAGGACCTACAACCAAGATTACTTTACTCAGCAAAGCTATCATTTACAATTGAACATCAGATAAAGAGCTTCACAGATAAGAAAAAGTGAAAATGGTTTATCACCACCAAGCCAGCATTACATGGAATGTTGAAGGATATTCTTTAAGAAGAGGAAGAGGGAGGAGGAGGAGAAAAAGAAGAAGAAGAAAGAAGAAGAAGAAGAAGAAGAAGAAGAAGAAGAAGAAGAAGAAGAAGAAGAAGGAGGAGGAGGAGGAGGAGGAGGAGGAGGAGGAGGAGGAGGAGGAGGAGGAGGAGGAGAAGGAGAAGAAGGAGAAGAAGATGAATCAAAATATGAACAATAAATGGCAATAAATACATATCTATCAATAATTGTATCAAAAAATCAAAATAAAGGAATAAGGAGTTTTATGAACAAAGTAATGATGAATAAAATAGAACCAGAGGCATGGAAACATGCAACAGACTGATGAATATAAGAGGGAAGGTAGGTGTGGAGGTGTGGAGAGATTATCCAAAGATCTTATATGCACATGCATTACCAATGGACATAGACAATAGGATGGTAAAGGAAGTCCTGGGGTGGGGTGGAAATCTGGTAGAAGGGAGCAATGAGGGGGAAATGGGGACATGTGTAATACTCTCAACAATAAAGATTTTTTTAAATGAAGCACAAATTGGTAGTTATTACCTTGTTTTTCTCCTACTCATCTGGCCCTTCAAATGATGACAAGCTATACTATTTGCCCCAGTACATTTTGACTCTTAAAATAAATAAAATAAGCAAACAACAACCAACAATCCAACAATCCTTTGTCTCCAACAGGACCCCTGTTCTATGCTCTTCTCCTCCATCTTCTGTATTTCCACGACCTTACAGTTGGCTCAGAAAATTTAAATTTCAGAGATTTTTCTTCAATAAATATGTTATTTTAGAAAAGTTTCCCAATTCTATGATGCACTTGATTAATCAACCATTTTACTTAGAATTGTTTTAAAGTCATAAATCATAATAGAAGATGCATTTTATTTTCATAATTGACAATTCAATAATTATTCAACATTTTATATTTCTCTACCCACTTATATTTTTACACATTTAACCAAGTGTTATTTTCTTCAAATTATTCTACCATCTTAGATACATAGCAGAAGACACATTTCCTTTCAAATGTATTTTTAGTACTCTTTTGCTTCATAGACAAAAATCAATTAATATATACTTAGATACTCTAATTTAGAACCAAAACTTTAATCAGTAGGACTCACATTTTATTGGTTATATATCTAAATGAAAGTGAAAGGATATATATATTGGCACATTTAACTGGATAAAGCCTCCCCTGAAGGCTTGATCACCCCCAACTGCCCTCCCTTGAAGGCCTGGTCCCTCCCAACTGTCCTCCCCTGCTGGCCTGATCGCCCACAACTGCCCTCCCTTGTAGACCTGGTCACCCCTAACTGCCCTCCCCTGCAGGCCTGGTCACCCCCAACTGCCCTTCCCTGCAGGCCCGGTTGCCCCCAACTTCCCTTCTCTGCTGGCCTGGTCACCCCTAACTGCCCTCCCCTGAAGGCTTGATCACCCCCAACTGCTCTCCCTTGAAGGCCTGGTCCCTCCCAACTATCCTCCCCTGCTGGCCTGATCGCCCACAACTGCCCTCCCTTGAAGGCCCTGTCCCTCCCAACTGCCCTCCCCTGCTGGCCTGATCACCCACAACTGTCCTCCCCTGCTGGCTGTCTTGTGGTAGCCATCTTGTGTCCACATGGGGGCAGCCATCTTGTGTGTTGGAGTGATTGTCAATTTGCATATTATTCTTTTATTAGATAGGATAGAGGCCTGGTGCACCTGTGGGGGCCGGCTGGTTTGCTCTGAAGGGTGTCCTTGATCAGGGTGGGGGATCCCTTGGGGATTGGGGAGGCCTGGGTGAGGGGCCTGTGGTGGTTTGCAGGCCCGTCATACCCCACAGCGACCCAAGTGGAGGCCCTGGTATCTGGGATTTATTTATCTTCTATAATTGAAGCTTTGTAGCCTTGAGCAGAGGCCAGGGCCGGCCAGGGCGGTCGGGAAGCTTGGCTTCCTCTATCGCTGGGGCAACCCATGTCTCTGGCTGGCTCCAGCTCTGTGGCCACCACCATCATTGTTGGGTTAATTTGCATACTCGCTCCTGATTGGCTGGTGGGCATGGCTTGTGGGCATAGCGGAGGTACGGTCAATTTGCATGTCTCTGTTTTATTAGGTACAATTAGTAGCCCTGTGTATGGTCAGTAGCTCTCTGCAGGGTCTGGCCGCTCCACCTTCTCTGCCCAGAGGTTCTCCGCTGCCCAGAGGCCCATCTGTGCCCCGGCCTGGTCAGAGGCCCATATACGGCTAGGTGTGTAACACTTGCCTCGTTGCCCCGGCAACGACAGAAGCACTCTTGCCCCCCACCGGGCGCTCCGTGACCACTGCCCAGAGTCCTTCCAGGGCTGGGGTGGACCACTTCCCTCGTCGCCTCAGCAATGAAGTAAGCATTCCACCAGGTCGCTCACGCTGCCTGCTCTTAGCAGCCACCCTGCCAGGACTGGAGGACTCTAGTTGGACTGAGAGGACTGGGCGCTGCCATCTTGTGGCTATGGATGCCACCATCTTTGAGACGGAGTGACGGTTAATTTGAATATTACCCTTTTATTCAATAGGATTTTTATTATTATTTTTTTTTTTGCCTAATTCCTATATCATGTTTCCTTCCCCACCCCTCTGACAGATGACAGTCTGTTCTGTGTACCCATGCCTCTGTTTCTAGTTTGTTCATCAGTTTATTTTTTTCATTAGATTCCACATATAATTGAGATCATATGGCAATTGTCTTTCTCTGACTGGCTTATTTCACTTAGCATAATAATCTCCAGGTCCTTCTATGCTGTGACAAAAGGTAAGAGATCCTTTTTTTTATAGCCACACTAGTGGTCCAGTGCACAAAATTTGTGCACTGGGGGGGGTGTCCCTCAGCCCGGCCTGCACCCTCTCCAATCTGGGACCCCTTGGGGGTTTCCAACTGCTGGTTTAGGCCCGATCACTGTGGGATCGGACCTAAACCAACAGTCAAACATCCCTCTCGCAATCTGGGACCTCTGGCTCCTAACCGCTCATCTGCCTTCCTGCCTGATTGTCCATAACCACTCTGACTGCCAGCCTGCTCATCTCCAACTGCCCCCCCACCAGCCTGCTCACCCCCAACTGTCCCCCTGCTGACCTGATCGCCCCTAACTGCCCCCCCTGCCAGCCTGCTCACCCCCAACTGCCCCCCTGCTGGCCTGCTCACCCCCAACTTCCCCCACCGCCAGCCTGATCACCCCCGACTGCCTTCCCCTCCTGGCCTGATCACCCCTAACTGCCTCTGCCTCGGCCCTGCCACTATGGCTTTGTCTGGGTGGCAGCCACAGAGCTGGCTGGGGAGACCAAGGAAGCCAAGCCTCCCATCTACTCTGGCCGGCGCCTCCATCTTTGTCACATCAATTTGCATATTCCCTCCTTATTGGCTGTGGGTTCCGCCATCTTTATTGCGAAGTGACCGTTAATTTGCATATTAATCTTTTATTGGATAGGATAATATTCTATTGTGTAAATGTACCATAGCTTTTTTAATCCACTCATCTACTGATGGGCACTTGGGCTATTCTCAGATCTTAGCTATTTTAAAGAATGCTGAAATAGGGGCGCATATATACTTTTGAATTGGTGTTTTGGATTTCTTAGAATATATTTCCAGAAATGGGATCTCTGGGTCAAAAGGCAATTCCATTTTTAATATTTTGAGGAAACTCCATACTGTTTGCCACAAGTGGCTGCACCAGTCTGCATTCCACCAGCAGTGCATGAGGGTTCCTTTTTCTCCACATCCTTGCCAGCACTTGTCATTTGTTGATTTATTGGTGGTAGTCATTCTGAAATGTGTGAGGTGATATCTCATTGTGATTTTAATTTGTATATCTCTGATGATTAGTGATGTTGAGTATATTACATATGTCTTTTTGTTCATCTGTATGTCCTCTATAGAGAAATGTCTATTCAGGTCCTTTGCCCATTTATTAAATGGGTTATTTGTCTTTTTGATGTTGACTTGTATAAGTTCTTTATATTTTTTGAAAATTAACCCCTTATCAGATGTATCATTGGCAAATATGTTCTCCTATTCAGTGGGTTATCTTTTCATACTGTTGATGATTTCTTTTGCTGTGCAGAAGTTTTTTGGTTTGATGTAATCCCATTTGTTTATTTTTCCTTTGTTTCCCTTGACAGAGGAGATATGTCAGAAAACAACATTGCTGCAAAAAATTTCCAAGCTTTTACTGCCTGTATTTTCTTCTAGAATTTTTATGGTTTCATGACATATTTAAGACCTTAATCCATTTTGAGTTTATTCTTGTGTATGGTTAAGGTTGGTAGTCTAGTTTCATTTTTTTTCATGTTGCAGTCCACTTTTCTCAATACCATTTATTGAAGAAACTGTCTTTATCCTATCGTATGTTCTTGCCTCCTTTGTCAAATATTAATAATAAAGCCTGGGTTTATTTCTGTATTCTCTATTTTGTTCCATTGTTCTATATGCCTGTTCTTGTGTTAATATCATGTTATTTTGATTACTAGGTCCTTGCAGTATAATTTGATATCAGGTAGTGTGATACCAGCAACTTTGTTCTTCCTCATGATTGCTGAGACTTTCCGGAGTCTTTTGTGGTTCCATATAAATTTTTGAAATACTTGTTCTAGATTTGTGAGCTATGCCATTGGTATATAAATAGGAATTGCATTAAATATGTTAGATTGTTTTGCGCAGTATGGACATGTCAGTGATGTTTATTAATTTTTCTTATCCATGAACATGGTATATGTTTCCTCTTATTTGTATCTTCCTCAATTTCCATCTTTAATACCTTCTAATTCCCAAGTACAGGTTTTTATATCGTTTGTTAAATTTATTACTAGGTACCTTATTTTTTGTTGTTGTTGCAATAATAAATGGGATTCTTTTCTTAATTTCTCTTTATGATAGTTTATTATTGCTATACTAGAGGCCCAGTGCATGAAGATTCATGCACTTGGGGGCGTCCCTCAGCCTAACCACTCTCTCACAATCTGGGACCCCTCGGGTATGGTCCCTAGGCCTGGCCTGAGATCAGGGCCTATCGGGTCTTTCCTTCCCTGGTCTGCAGGAAGCTGGCCCCACCCCCGCCGCTGCCACTGCTTGCCATCTGTGCAGCACTGCCTCCCCCCCGCTGTCACCAGTGGCCTCCCTCTGCAGGCGACCGGCTGGGGTGCAATGGTTTGGCTGGCCTGGGCCTCCCTCTTTCTTTGCTGGGGGGTGGGGCCAGCCATGCAAGGGGCTGTCTGCCTACCTGATTGCCCCTAACCACTTGCCTGCCTACCTGATCACCCCTAACCACTGGTCTGACTACCTGATCACTCCTAACCCCTCTGCCTGCCTGCCTGATTGCCCCTAACCGCTTTCTTGGGGGCGGGGCCAGCACTGACTTCCAGTTTGTCAGCCTCTGGTTGTCACAGGAGCCGACTGCCAGTTGCCTGCCATCTGTTGCAGGGTTCCCAAAGCCGGAAAAGCCTCCTGCAAAGGCTTTCCCAGCCTTGGGCTCGGCCGCACCCCAGCGTCCCAGCGATGGATCTCCTGGTGCCCAAGGCCAGAAAAGCCTCCAGCAGGATTGTTTTCTGGTGGGTGTGGCTGGTGGGCATGGCTTGTGGGTGTAGTGAAGGCACGGTCAATTTGCATATTACTCTATTATTAGGTAGGATAAAAATGCCACCAATTTCTGAATATTAATTTTGTATCCTGCTACTTTGCCAAATTCATTTATTAGATCTAGTATTTTTTTTGGTGTGGAGTCTTTAGGGTTTTCTAGACATAATTTCATGTCATTTACCAATAATGACAACTAACTTTTATTTTTTATAATTTCATATTCTCTGATGACAAAATACAGTCACTACATTTACTCAGCCTTAAAAATGGTTGTAATATGAAATTTAGATCCTGATGAAAGGAAATAGTTATATAAATGCTTGTTCTAAATCCATTAACTTGTAGCACAATTTGTATTGTGAACTGCCAAAAAGACACAGCGTATACCATAGTGTACCACACCATAAGGGCAACTGCAAAACCTACTCTAAGGGATTATGTGACTATTCATCATGCAAAATGTGTCCACCTAAAGATCATCTGTGCACAGGCTTATATGTATGTACATGGATATTATTCAAACTTATATATCTCGTGCTTTTCCGTTTTTCCCCCTGGAGCTCTGGCCATCTTTTCTTTTGGCTGTTCATATTAAAATACTATCAAATCCAGGCATGATTCTCTATCATTTTTTTTTATTATGGTAACATTTACCTTCACTTGAACAGTTGCTGGCCACAAATCTTCAGATATTGTGTGAGAATGCCAACTTTCTGATAAATAACAATATATAGAATTCTTAATAAAATGAATCTAATTCAGAATTATGTAACTGAATTACCATTAGGTCTGGAAAAGATTTACTTAAAAGAAATCAAAGGAAAATAAAATCAGTATATACCATTTCTAAATTGCCCATATTAAACCTTAGACTGCTCATGAACAAACTTAATTCTGCTTTGCTGACAAATAAAGCAATGCAAAATGCAATGATTTTCATCTGTTTAGTAGTACTGTAGCACACAAATGTCATTTTCTGAAACCCTTATGTATCAGACTGAATGACTAAATTTACATCAGCTATTTGATGGAATAAAATAAAGTCATTTAAATAGGACATACCCAGTGGATCAATGTTTTCTGCTTTGAAAATGAATACCTTAGTTTTCCCTAGGCATTTATGTGGAAACAAGAGATCATTATTCCATGACAGTGTTTCATTCCGTTGACATTTCTAAACAGAAAGTCTTCTTGCTATGTGGGTTTATGAGTTTGTTCACAAATAATACGTATATCGTGGTGGTAGGAGAAAATACATTATTTTACAAAATGTGCATTTTAACTAATATTATGTCTGTTGAGTGTTTTAACTATTCCCTTTTCATAAGTAAAACCCCATTGAAAAAGTTATATTAACTCTTTTAGGAGACAAGGATACTCTTATTGACTAAATGACTAAACTGATTCATTAAATAATGCCTTAACAGACTAAAAGAATAAATCCAACTTCAAAAGGTGCCAAACCTGCAACAGTGGAACATCTCTGGCACTAAAGTAATCAATACAACTATTCCACTTTGTGAAGAATTTTATAGCCATTTACTAGAGTTTCTAGGCCTTGTTTTTAGATGTGTTTTTTTTTTTCTTTCAAAGATAATCCATAGACCTGAATGACATACAGCCTGCCAACGAAAACTGAAACAAAAAAAACTGCTATGTTAAGAGTTCAGTTTAGAATGAAACAGTGTGGTCGATTATAAACAATGTTATAAGAATCTCAGAAAGACACTGTTATGTAGAAATTATAGTAACCTACGCAGTCAGAAATCTGATTGTTCTTCTAAAGCAATGACAGTGCTGAATCTAAACTAAAATAGAGGAGATATATATATATATTTTCATTTTCTGAGTTTCAGGGATCATGGGCTGAAATTATGTTAGTGTATAACAAAGTTATATTTAATAGTGCATTATCTTTGGAAATAAATATTGATATGACAAAATATTACTATTCCACATTTTCAATAGTGTATACTATTCATTCACTCAACAAATGTTTTATCAATATGATCTGCATGAAATGCTAGGAAGACAGAATTGAAATAAGCTCTTACAGTTTGATAGGAAAAAAATAAACAGTCACGGTATGATATAAGAACACCTAACCATACCCTGGCTGGCGTGGTTTATTTGGTTGGGCATCATCCCATACACCGAAAGTGTACAGGTGTGATTTCCAGTCAGGGCACATGCCTGGGTTGTGGGCTTAAAGCAACGTGTAGGAGGCAGCCCATCGCTGATCTTTCTTTCTCTCTGTCCCTCTCCCTTCCTCTCTCTATAAACAACAATAAAAAATCTTTAAAAAAAGAACACCTAACAACTACCATTTTATTCACATAACTTGAGTTCTGCAAACTGTGACAATCTTCAGGATATACCTATATATCAGAATGCTAGACTGTGTCCACTATTTCTTTATATATATATATATTTTAGTGATTTTTTTTTAGTGAGAGAGGGAGAGGGAGAGAGAAATAGAAATATCATAGGAAAGAATCAACATCCATCAGCTGTCTCCTGCACACTCCCACCCCCCCCCCCAAGGATTGAGCCTGCAACCCTAGCATGTCGCCCTGATCGGAATCGAACAGGCAACATCTGGGTGCATTGGTCAAAGCTCAACCACTGAGCCACACTGGCCAGACTGTGTCCCACTACTTCTTTATTGGCCTCTGCAGTTTATCCACTTTCTATGTTGACATGAAGTCTCCACTCTTAAACCTATACTTCCACATATATGTACAACCAAGTCCCTGCTCTGCTAATACTCCTGTCTCAAACTTATTTTCCAAAAATAAAAATAAAAAACTTGGGAATTGTCTGCCTTATGGTCCCACCACCAGAATGACCAGTCCATTTGCTTCTTTACCTACATGTTCTTTCTTTTCTCCTGGTTTTATGGTTCAAGTCTTTATATCTTAAAAACATCAATCTTTGCACTTGTTTGAAGGATCTCATCTCTTCTTATCTACACAGTTTGGTCCTACATTTATCTCCTTTCCTATTTTACTGAAATATTAGAGAAATGTAGTTATGCCTTGTTTAACTCACTCCTATTTGAATACTCTGTTAAAAGCAGCTCAATTTAATATTTGCTTCCTGATTCTCCAGGTCTGAAGTTGATCTATTTACTCTTGCACTTTGTATACAAGGCTAAAAGAAGCACTTTAGTGAGGACTAATCTTTGTGAGGTGCATTCAGGAGTGTGAAAACATCCTGTCTAAAGCCACTAGAGATTGGTGTTCAGATAGACAGGCCACAAAGTTTATCTGCATACTATTTATAAGTAACCTCTAAGCCCCCTCCTTTCTCCAGTCATAGATCTGAATACAAGTAATCAGTCTTTCTTCTTTCATCTACTTATGTCTGACATAGTAAACTTCCTATCTATGAAATTAGCAAGCACAATTATCAGAGGAAATATCTCACACATAGAAAGTTTATGGTTTTAGAATTTTTTATCCTTCTCTCCTTTACTTCACCATAATGTTATCCTGATTTTGTCCTTCAATTGTAGTGTAACTTCGGCCAAGGTACTGACATGTCCCTGATCTCAGTTAATTTAAATAAAGAGTAGTCTTGAAGAGATGATCTGCTCATAACATTTTATTTCAACTCCCAAATCCTTACGATTAATGAGTCTGTTTATTAACCAGTGAAATGCAGGGAATATGACTGAAATGACAAATTGAGCCCCTGGGCCAGTTGAGCACAGCAGTAATAAGTAGAATAGGTGTTAAGCACCATAATTCCCAATAATATCATGTCCAATTAAAGCCTTAAAGTCTAGGCCAGTCTCTTGCAATACATGTGGTAATTTCTGAAGTACATGGTAAAAATATGAAATTTTTAAAATTTTGTGTCCCCATTAATTAAAAATAGATAAATGTTTGAACTTTTTTATTTTATTTTATTTATTTATTTATTTATTTATTTATTTATTTAACCTTTTATTTTTAAACTAGTGGCCCGGTGCATGAAATTCGTGCATGGGTGGGGGGTGGGAAGGGGTGTCCCTCAGGTCGGCCTGCACCCTCTTCAATCTGGGACCTCTCAGGGGATGTCTGACTGCCGGTTTAGGCCAGATCCCAGGGATCTAGCCTAAACCGGCAGTCGGACATTCCTCTCGCAATCTGGGACCATTGGCTCCTAACCACTCACCTGCCTGCCTGATCGCCCCTAACCAATCTGCCTGCCAGCCTGCTCACCCACAACTGCCCCCACTGGCCTTCTCACCTCCAACTGCCCCCCCACCTGCCTGCTCACCCCTAACTGCCCCCCCCTGCTGACATGCTTGCCCCAAACTGCCCCCCCCCCCCCGCTGGCCTGATCATACCCAACTGCCCCCCACTGCTGGCCTGCTCACTCCTTACTGCCACCCCCTCCGGCCTGCTTGACCCCAACTGACACCCCCCTGCTGGCCTGATAACCCCCATCTGCCTCCCTGCCAGCCTGCTTGCTGCCTACTGCCTCACCTTGCTAGCCTGCTCACCTCTTACTGCCCTCCCCCGCACCAGCCTGCTCAGCCCCAACTGCCCCCCCCTACTGTCCTGCTCACCCCCAACTTCCCCCACGACTGGCCTGATCACCCCCAACTGCCCTCTCCTCCTGGCCTGATTGCCCCTAACTGCCTCTGCCTCAGCCCTGCCACTATGGCTTTGTCTGGGCAGTGGCCATGGAGCCAGCTGGGGCGACCAAGGAAGCCAAGCCTACACCTCCTGCCCTTTCTCCTCCCGCCTGCTCCGGCCAGCTCCATGGCTCCAGCCAGCACTGCCATCTTTGTTGCATCAATTTGCATATTCCCTCCTAATTGGCTGTGGGTGCTGCCATCTTTATTGCGAAGTGACAGTTAATTTGCATATTACTCTTTTATTAGATAGGATCCTACTCTTTTCAATTCCAAAACACACATGGCAGATTCCATTATTTTATTTTCTTTAGATATTTTCCTATTTTAGTGTCTAGTTTATTTTAAAATGTTTACCTTAAAATTATTATGAAATATGTATTTCTAACTTCTCAAATTTAAAACAAAATTCTTATCTTAATCTCCCCTCTCTACCTAACACTAATGTTCAAAACACCTAACAACTGATAAGGTACCAGCATCAATACTCAGAACACATGTCTGCATCCACCTGGTTTGGGCTGCTCTGGAAACTGCAGCTGCTTACTAGTCCACATCTGCTCAGAAAAATAAAAATCATGGCTGAAAATGAAATAGACAAGGAAAACCATGAGTTTCCTTTCAGTTTTAACTATTTCTACAAATCTTGGGGAAAGGCATCGGTGTGTGAGTGACTACGCTCCTCGGAATCTGATGGTAATAAACCTGATAGTAAAATATTTTCTCATCAATTAGACGTAAGAGTAGTCTTCCCATTTGTTCATATATTCAACTTTTTGCTGTATTTGATCAGATATAACTCTCTACGAAGAAGCGCTTCCCCATTTTCAGAGCTTCCAGGCTCCTTTTAGTGTATTATATTTCTGGTTCAGTTCCCTTTTTTTGCAATTTAATGTAGGTGCTTATGGGTAATATCTGGAAATTTTAAAGTGATATATATATATATATATATATATATATATATATATATATATATATATGTTCTGCTTTAATCCTCACAAAATTCTTCTTAGATAGATGCAATCACTGTTCCCGTCTTATAGATGAGGAAACCAGAGCTTAGACTGCTTATGGTATCTATCCAACGGCACCGATTCAGTAAGTGGAAAAATCTAAGAAAATATCTATTTAACTGAAGCCCATGCTTTAACCACTAGAAAATACAATCACAAAGTGTCCATTTTAAGTGCTTTTTAAAAGTGTGTAAGAAAGCAGGAAATAGGTCTTCAGATATAATGGTTGGAATTCATGAAACTGCCTCCACAAAAGGAGGATACGGTACATCTATGTGTAGGTTGTTGTCAATTTTACCTTTAAATTCCATGGTCCTAACAACCTCATCTATGCAAATTAACATTCTCAATCAGTACAAGATGGAGGAGAGTAGAAATTCAAACTTTAATCCTCATTTTGCAAAGATTAAAATAATTAGTTCTCTCCATTTGCTGGCAATGACTGGCAGGACAAAACCTTGATTTCAGAGTTCTGAGTGTAAGTGCTAAAACAGTTCTTGAGGAATGTCTGGGTCTTTGTCAGGTTCCACTTTTGTTTTCTGAGAGTTGGCTGGAACCTCAGAGTGGGAATAAGAAAAAAAAAAGCAAATTATAGTAGTATCTTATAATATGTAAGAGAACTTATAAAATTGTAAGTACTAAATGGGTAAATAACTATCCCGGGTTTATACAGCACAGTAAACTATTTAATGGTCAGTTATTATTCTTTAGATTACTCTCAGTGTTTTCAATTTCATTATTACACTTCAGAAAAAAAATTTTAAAAATAGGTAGTATTTTTTGGTCAGGAACCTGCTTGTGTACGCTAATTTAAAAATGAAAACTTGCACTCAAACTCATAAACTCCCCATGTTGTTTTATTAGTGTACTATAATTTCAACAGTTGTTTTGTATATAATATTTGTGAAAAAAGGCAATCTTCATATTTTATATATGATACAGCTTTACAAATTTAAACAAAATAGCTTAGATTTATTTAATTAATTTTAATGTAATACATTATTTTCTTAATCAAATTTGAGTAATTTATTTTGAAATTTAGTCAAAAGTACATTAACTGAGAGTCTATAATTTTAAGAGAATGTCCCATGTGAAGCTAGAAACACAAAGGTGAAAAAAACACAGTTCTCATTTTTGACAAAATAAGATAAAGTATGATATATATTAATTACTGGTATACATTTTATATGTGTTTTTTTTTTAGATGTTAGTGAAATAAAATCACACTAACACAAAAAAATACAACCGTGTTTGAGAGAAAGAAAGAAGGTAGCTTAATTTGAGTAGGCTATAAATAAATTTGTAAAGGCAAGCTGGAATGACAGTAGTATCAAATCAAAGCTAAAAGATTTTACTTTGTTATTGATGATAGTTTAAAAAAATCACCAAAACTTTTTCATTCATCTTGCAAACCTTCTTACCTGTCTGCTTTATATAACTATTACCATGTGTTTAAAACACAGGCTAAATCTGCTTCTATCTCTGATCTTTAGGACTCAATTCAGCATCTGTGTAAGCCTTAGCTAGAGTAAACACAGAACAGAGCTCTACTATATAAATAGACACTCATGAAAAATAAAAGTATTTGAAATCATATTTGAGGTGTTATGAATCATTTATGATTTCTGAGTTTAGAGAACAGACACTCTTCAGGACAGGTAACAGGATGTCTGTGACATGTATTCCCTTTCCCCATTCTTTTCTAAAAATGGTTTGTTTTTTACAGCATAGAAACACTAGTCTTATTTCCATGATCTCAGACACATTTTAAAATAAAATTATATGTGTTCTTTTCAATATCAAAACACATGTTTGCTTTTGCTCAGTACATTTGCACTAATAAATACTTTTCATGGTTATTTACTGTTACATACTCCAGAAGATTCAATTTTAATCTCTAATCCTATCTAATAAAGAGGGAATATGTAAATTGACCATCACACCATCACAAAGATGGCGGTGCCCAGTCCCTTCAGCCCTGCCACAGTCCTTTCAGCCCAGCTGGCAGGGGCGGGGGGAGGCTCAAAG
Source organism: Cnephaeus nilssonii (assembly GCF_951640355.1). Lineage (NCBI taxonomy): Eukaryota > Metazoa > Chordata > Mammalia > Chiroptera > Vespertilionidae > Cnephaeus > Cnephaeus nilssonii. The sequence goes on along the minus strand of NC_137079.1, from coordinate 64,650,936 downwards.
TGAAGCTGGACCTGCCCTCAGACCCCCAGCCGCACAGGGCCACCTGAGGCTCAGGTAACCAGGGCCAGCAGAGGCTTGCTCTGCTGGCAGTGGCTGCAGCAGAGGTGTGATGGGGCGTCGCCTTCCCCTGATCACCAGGTCACCTCCCGCCCCTGAGGGCTCCCAGACTGTGAAAGGTAGCAGGGCAGGCTGAGTGACCCCCCCTCCAGTGCATGAATTTTCATGCACCGGGCCTCTAGTATCATATAAACACACACACACACACACACACACACACACACACACACACACGCACACACACCACACACACACACACACACACACACACACACACACAAACACACACTAGAGGCCCAGTGCATGGATTTGTGCACTGGTGGGGTCCCTCATGCACTGGTGGAGTCCCGTGGCCTGGCCTGCGGGGATTGGGCTGAAACTGGCTCTCCAATATCCCCCGAGGGGTCCTGGATTGCGTGAGGGAGTTCTCACGTGACACACCCCAGAATCGGGCTCCCTCCTCTCTGGTGTGTCACCTGAGAAAGCAGCCGCCAAGTCACTGCAGCTCGGCAGCTCCTGTGTTGAGTGTCTGCCTCCTGGTGGTCATTCCATGTCATAGCTACCGGTTGGAGGGTCACTTAGGCTTTTATTTATGTAGATACATTTTTTATTGATTTCAGAGAGGAAGGGAGAGGGAGAGAGAGATAGAAACATTCATGATGAGAGAGAGTCATTTATCAGATGCTTCCAGCATGACCCTACTGGGGATCGAGCCTGTAACCCAGGCATATGCCCTTGACCAGAATTGAACCCAGGACTTTTCAGTCCACAGGCTGATACTCCATCCACTGAGTCAAACTAGCTAGGGCTATAAATACATATTCACTCAAAATTCCTTCTTTTTATATGAAATTATGTGATGAAATAAGTGAATTCGAAGTGCACATTAGATTGTCAATTTGGGGGAGCCTTTTCACTGGGCCTATTACAGGTCATGTGTAAGAACTACAATAGCAAGGTACTGCCCCCATCCTAGCCCTAGGTTGTGATCTTGTCACCTTTCCTTTGCCTTGCTTAGACAATTAATGCACATTTTCCATCTCCTTTTGGTCAACAACTTCATTCTCACAGTTGTCCACAACTAGCAGGCAATATAAAGCAAGTCAGAAGACTAAAAGTCTCTCTGCCTTAGCAGCTGGAATAACCAAATTCCATTGCGAATGCTTACTTCCAGGATTCTGAGCCACTTTAAAATCTCTGATAGCCCTTATAGCCTTTTATGTTTCCCTCTGCTGCAACTGATGTCCTTGGACTTAACCTGCGTCTTAGAAAAATTTTTATATCTATACAATGGCATGTGTATTGTGATATGCCTTGCCTTACTCCAGTCACTACTGACATTATTTACCCTTAGCTACTGGTACTTAAACTAATGCTCCCTAATGACTTGATACAAAAAGTAAGAAAAGTAAAATTATAGGAAAATGTTAAGATTATCAATCATACAGGGCAATAAGCATTCAAAAGTCCATGTGGAATCGGGAAGCTTTATCTTATGATGGTACATAAGTTTGTAAACTATGTATATTCATGTGTGTGAGAACAAGGGGGTTGTTAACTTTACTTTAGCATTGCTTGTCAGAAGTAGCTCTCTTAGCAAGACTGATTGGCTCACCAAGTCACTAGTCAATATTTAACCTTCAAGGCAGCAATAGTATCATTGAATTCTTGGGCCTGAACCATGGGCCATATCTGAAGGTGGCTTCAGGTATCACAGATAGAACTCAATATGTCACATAATACCAAAGTAATGACATAAATTTTAGGTAAGACATAGTTGAATAAATCATATATCACTAACTGGCTCTATTCTTGAAGACACACACACAAGCATAGCACATTCCTAGGTTTGATTTGTAACAAAAATTGGATGAGAACTCCAGAAAAGTTCAATATAGTTACCATTAATTATCACTCTTTTAATTAGACTAGAAATTTTTCATTTTAAAGTTGTCATTAAGCAATCACTTTTATTGTATACCTTTCCAAATACTAAAGTACTTAGTGTCATGGTTAGTATTGCCTTGAAAGATATATGATTGCCTGTACAAATTCTTTTAAGAATCATAGACTCTCTATTTTCTGAATTTCTGGGTAAAAATCTGGGTCCACCAAATAAAGCATAGGTCTCTAAATATATTTTAAAAAACTCTTATGTTATTAAAATATTGTGTTTTGTGCTTACATACTATCAATTATATCTATATAAGGTTTTGCAGGTAAAACTTACCTGAAAATTTTGAAAATATTAGATATTTTAATCAATCTGTAGGTCTTCTATTTTTGATAAAATATATTTTCATCTTTATTCTGATTTCCTTTATTTGTATTTAGCTTTGGCATGCCAGTGCCACCCACAGACACTGTGTACCTTTTATATATGCTAGAATGATATGTCATGATTACCCACATTTTGTGACGTGAAAAGTGCTATTTGTGTTTTACAAAAGGTGTCATTCAATCAAGATATTCAATTCTGAGATCTCTGCCATCTGCTGGCAGCCACAAAGCGGCAACCATGTGTGAGTGCATCCTCATCCACGTTGGCCAGGTTGGTGTCCAGAACGGCAATGCCTGTTAAGAACTCTGCTGCCTAGAACATGGCATCCAGCCTGATGGCCAGATGCCAAGTGACAAAACCATTGGTGCTGGTGGTGAGGTTAGCAGAGATGAGTCCTTAAACACCCTCTTCAGTGAGACAGGCACTGGCAAGCATGTACCCGGGGGAGTGTTTGTAGATCTAAAGTCAACAGTCATTGATGAGGTTTGCACTGGTAACTACCACCATCTTTTTTCATCCTGAGCAGCTCATCACAGGCCAGGAAGCTGCTGCCAATAACTATGCCTATAGACAGTACATCATTGGCAAGAAGATCATTGATCTTTTCTTGGACCAATTGTACCTTCAGGGTTGACAATGAGGCAATCTATGACACCTGTCACAGAAACCTCCATACTGAGCACATAACCTATAACAACCTGAGTAGGCTGGTAGGTCAAATTGTGTCCTCCATCACTGCTTCCCTCAGATTTGATGGAGTCCTCAATGCTGATATGTACGAATTCCTGACCAAATCGGTGTCCTATCCCTGCATCCCCTTCCCTCTGGCCACAGATACCCCATCATCTCTGCTGACAAAACCTACCATGAACAGCTTTCTGCAGCAGGGATCACAAATACGTGCTTGGAGCCAGCCAACCAGATGGTGAAATGTGACCCTCACCAGGGTTCAATACATGGCTTACTGCCTGTTTTACCATGGCAATGTGGTTTCCAAAGATGTCATTGCTGCCATTGCCACCATCAAGACCAAGTGTATAATGCAGTTTGTAAACTGATGCCCTGCTGGCTTCGAAGTTGGCATTTATTACCAGACTGTCACTGTGGTACCTAGTGGAGACCTGGCCAAAGTACAGGGTGATGTGTGCATGCTGATCAACACTACAGCTATTGCTGAGGCCTGTGCTCGCTTGGACCACAAGTTTGACCTGCTGTATGCCAAGCGTGCCTTTGTTCACTGGTACATGGGTGAGGGCATGAAGGAAGAAAAGTTTTCTGAGGCCCAGGAGGACATGGTTGCCCTTACAAAGGATTATGAGGAGGTTGGTATGGATTCTGTTGCAGCAAAGGCATACTAAAGTTAAAATATCAGAACAGCCTCACCGGTGTGGCTCAGTGGCTCAGCATCAACCAGACCCAGGTTGCGGTTTGATTCCCAGTCAGGGCACATGCCCGGGGTGTGTGCTTACTTCCCAGTAGGGGCATGCGGGAGGCAGCTAATTGCTGATTCCCTCTCATTGTTGATGTTTCTACTCCTCTCTCTGAAATAAATAAAAAATATATTTAAAAATATCAAAATGGTGCTCCTTTTACAGGGAAGCTTATTCTGTTTTAAAAATAGAAAAATTGTGGTCTGATTAGTTAATTTGTATGTAGCAGTGTATACTTTCATATACAATTACTGACCTATGTTTTAATACATAATGCTCTTTATAGAGCCAACCTACCTGTTTCACTGATGGTTTTGAATCAAGTATTTCCTGTCTTTCAAAAAAAATATTTTCAAATCTGAGAAACCTAAAGCAAGTTGTTAACTCTTATGATCTTTTTTTTTCTCATCTGAAAAATTACCAAAGAAATCAGTCTACTTTACATGTAAACACTCACCAGAGGTTATGTTTATTGATTTGAGAGAGGAAGGGAGATCAGAGAGAAAGGGAGAGAAAGAGAAGCATCAGTGTGAGAGAGAAGCATTGATTGCCTCCCATACTCTCCCTGACTGGGGATTAAACCCACAACTTAGGTATGTGCCCTGACAGGGAATTGAAACCACAACTTTTTGAGTGAACAGGATGACACTCTACAAACTGAGCCACTTGGCCGAGGTTACTTTATTTACATTTTTAATAAATCTAAAATGAAATATTATTTGTGAATGAATTAATCACTGTGCCTGGGAAATTGTTGAGACCTAACATATTATCATTATTTCCTCTTTGAACTTTATTTAATAATTCTTCATTATCATCCCTATACATATTTCTAGTGTTTCTAGGTATATCTCAATGGTTATAATTTTGATCAAAAACTTTATTTTGGAAAATTAATCAAATAATGATTTTATGTTACTTCAGATATTTTTTTCTAGAATTTTAATGTATACTACTTGGAAGTAGACTCCAAATAAGTATAAAAAGATGGCAAACTGACAACATTCAAACAGAAGTCTGCCCAATACTATAATAAAACACTTTAGCAAAACAATAATATACTCTATAACAAAACTCAATCGAGCATTACCAACTTTTCTTGCTTTGCTTTGTGTATAGCCAAGGCAGCCATGGAGAGGATAATTTGAGTGAGGGATAAAGTTGATGGCCCACATTCTTAAAAAGTGAAGCATATTTATTTTTATTTAAATATTCTTACATGATTCCATGTGTGACTAATTTATGAATGAATGAAATATTTTCCCACAGAACATGGGCTAGTTATAGAACCAGCATCATTTTATATTTTAGTTTATGTATGAAAATATAAAGGTGTTTACAAAATAATTTTAGAATACTAGTTTTAAAGATCCACATAAGAATAAAACAACCTACTAAAAAAGAAGATTGAAATAAGAGTTTTCCTGGAGACCTGCCAGGAATTTGGTGAAAGTGTCTTGAAATACTCTTACTGATATGAAAGTTTTTCATGAATATGATAGAACAACGTGTTTGCTTAGATTACTCTTTAGCAAACACAAGGTATCTTTCCAAAATATATTGAGTGAGTACACTGTCAGCTAGCAACATTTCTAGAGGTCATGCTCACACAGACGGTTCTGTTCAGGTAAATGATCCCTTACATCCAGGGTCCACACCCTGTGTGGTCACACACAGTTAACCTTGGTCTCAGGTGAACTCACTTAAACAAAGGCATGACAATTTTGTGGTCTTTCCTGCATATATATTCTTCTACTCTGAATATTGACACTGGATAAAAATAATTTGTATACTTCATTTCTTTACAACAATATATATATTTTTTTCCTGTATAAGATGCCAGAAACTAATTCCTCAAGATGGGAAATAAAAAAGAAGATGGAGGTAGATTTAAGACTAATACTTAATGTAGGTAGATATGTGGATAATTACAACAATAAACAAATTTTTTACACCTCTTATTATTTATTAGAATGAAGAGTAGAGTGAAAGTACAAATCTAGATTTATTTTGTAAATGTTTTCTCTTTGTTTTTTTAAATATAATAATTAATATGAACACTTAAAAATGTAAGAGAAGAAAACTAAACATCTAACTAGCCTATTTAATTTTTCCCTGCATTACCTTTTAAGCTAGGTGTTATATTACTGTACTTTTAAACCTTTCCATATGCATTTAATGCTATGCCAGGAGTCTTTGTTCACGTAACTGCATTCATCAAGATGTGCATAATATCCCATCAAGGGAATAATTGAAAGAACTGTTTATTGTTACAGACTTAGTATTTTCTCTTCGTCTTAATATTTATTAATCATTAATCTTAGGCCACACATCACAATAAGAGTCTCTATGTTGTAACTTATGTAAGGATTATTTTCAGTTATTCCTCATATTAAATAATGCTATGGTGACAACATTATGCTTGTATTATTTTACATTTTCTCTATTACATTTTGAGATTGAGGTACCAGAAGCAGAATTACCATGCCAAAAGTTATAAATGTTTCTTGGCTCTGATTTTATATTGTACATATATTTTATAAAACACTTGTATGAAGTTCCACATACTAAACAAGTTGTACAAAGTTATAATGCTACCAACTTTATGGGAGAGTAGTCCTTTCAGCATTTCTACTTCTTAATCCAAACACTTAGCAAGTTCATATGAAAAGTTCTATAATTATATGAATAATTCAGGTCATATTCTCAATCAGGATACCTAGAACGCTGAAGGAAAGACATACATTTTACTAAAATTGATATAAAGTTAACTCTTCTTCTCTCTTTACTCATTTTTTCCAGGGACCATGAGCAAGCACTCTACAGTATGCAGGAAAATTAAAATGAGCAATGAAGGCATCTTTTATGCTAGATCTCCTAAATACATTTAATATTTCACTGTCACTCTAGCCATTTATTATGTCTATTTTTGATAAAGAAATTTATCAAAAATAAATTTAAATTGGAATAAAAAATAGTAATATCCCAAATGTCACATATCTAGTAAATACAGGATCTAGAATCCAAGCCCTGGAGTATATACTTCCAAACCCTTGTTATAGTAATACTAGAGGCCTGGTGCACAAAATTTGTGCACTGGGTTGGGGGGTCCCTAAGCCCGGCCTGCACCCTCTCACAATCTGGGACCCCTCGGGGGAGATCCAACTTCTGGTTTAGGCCCGATCTCACAGGGATCGCTGCGGGATTGGGCCTAAACTGGTGGTCAGACATCCCTCTCGCAATCTGGGACTGCTGGCTTCTAACCACTGGCCTGCCTGCCTGCCTGATTGCCCCTAACCCCTCTGCCTGCCTGCCTGCCTGATAGCCCCTAACCACTTGCCTGCCTGCCTGATTGCCCCTAACTGCCTCTGCCTCGCCCCCGCCACTGTGGCTTTGTCCTGAAGGACGTCCAGAAGGTCATTTGGCTGTCCAGTCTAATTAACATATTATGCGTCTATTATTATAGTTGTAATTCAAACTATATAAGAGCAGGTGGTAAACATATTACTTTTTTATTTTATTTTTTTAGAGACACTCTAGTTGTCTTTCTTTTTTTATGTTTTTATTGATTTTTTTAGAGAGAGAGGAAGGGTGAGGGATAGAGAGATAGAAACATTGATGAGAGAGAAACATCAATTGGCTGCCTCCTGCATGCCTCCCACAGGGAATTGAGCACACAACCAGGGCATGTGCCCTGACCAGGAATCAAACCAGTGACCTCTTGGTTCCTGGATCGATGCTCAACCACTGAGCTACACCAGCCGGGTTAACTTTTTATTTTTATTTTAATACATTTACTTAGTTTACATGATTTGGCACAAAATTATATCAAATAATTTAACTTTATAAGGAATCCCACTTTTGTTCTTACAATTTGGTATAAATATCCAATTATAAACATTTACAGACTTCCCATTTAACATCATTTTTTATTTTATCTAAATGAAGAGCAAATAAATGTCCTGGCAATAATATTTTGGAGGTCATAGCCTTCTATGATTTTCATCATAGAAGAGTAATATTTCTAGGTAGCTAAGAGTTCAAGGTCCCAAAGAGAAAATGCTAAAAGAAATAAATGTATCTATTTCTGGTTGAAGATTCTGCTTCCTTGAAATTTCTTTTGTAATATGTTGAAAATATAGACCACGAGCCCTCTCAAAACTCTGTATAGCAAACAACTTTTTCTTTCACCTTTGAAATGTTGCAACTAACATTTAAGAAAAAAACACACAGATATTTAAACAGAATTATATTTTTGTGAGTGCTTGATAAGAATGTGGTTTTCAACTACCTTGTGTAATTTTAATACGGTTAGGAAGAGTTTGGGTGTTGTTTTTTTTTAATAAGCCACATATCATATATTTTATTCTTTCATTACTGCATAATACAAAGACCAAAATGCTGTTCTCTCTGCTATCAGTTAATAAAACATTTCCTGAATTATTTAACTTCCTTACAAATTCAAACCATTTTTGTTTTTATCATTTTTTCTGTCAACAGTAAAATTCCACAGGGAAACACTATTTATGTTCATGTTTGCTTTTATTTAAAATTGTTTGATTTTAAAAGGTGTAGCATGAGCAGCACTGTGTTTGTTCAACTCTGGCTGATATATGTTATTATGGGTTGACTTTGAGTAAATTGCCATCTTGTTTGCTTAGAAAAAGAAAGATAGAGCTAATTGAATGAAAACAGCATACAAAGGATTACAACAGTCCATTTTCTTTATTTGAAATATGTCAACACTGAAATATGAATTTTAAAGTACTGCATGTAAAATATAGCAAAGATTAAAATGGTTGTTGAGGATATCTTTTGTTTAAAATATGGTAATTTACATGCAACAAACCACATTAATTTTCTGTGCAAAGCACACTTTATATTTCCAAAGAAAGTTATTGACATAGAGGCATTTTTGTTGTTTTAAATCGTTGCATTATCAGTGCTGCTTTAGAGTGTTAATGTTTTCTTCCTCTTAATAAAAAGCCTGGAGAGCATGTATGTTTACTGTCAAATGTCCTTATAGTTAATAAAGTCTTATATTTTCCTTCACTTTATTAGAGAATATTTTTAATGCTATTAACTTCTCTTAAGTTTTGACAATATTTTTAATTTTGTTTATAGAATTTAAAGACAAATAATAAAGTGATCAAAAAGATGACTGAGGATTTGAAAAGGTGTGCAATACTGGTAAAGATAAGCAATTCCTGTAATAGTGTCTATTCTAGTTATCTATTTTCAGAGTACATCACAAAATGCATCAATTTAAATAATATCCCACACTAATTATAAATAACCAAATTTTGTAAATCATTATCTTGTTCTGCAACTATTTTTTAAATGAAATCTTTGAAGAACCAAGGAATAATTTGCACTGCAAAGTACTTGAAACTTGTGTGATTAAGCTTCTCCCTTCATTGGGTTCTCTAAATTAACCAAATGATCCAATCAACAAGGCAACCATTGTTTGTTAATCTGAATTATATAGGCTTCAAACTCAACCCAAATGTTGCCTGCTTAGTTTGTAGATGTGGACTAAGAATAATCTTTTGCCCTAGACAAAAGTTATTCCCTGAATAATCCTTTCTCTTCATCTTTCTTTGTAGTGTCATCACGCTACACTTTATGTCAGGTCTCCTCTACTGCTAGCCTTCAATAGAAGGGTTTTTTAAAAATATTTTTATTAGTTTTTTTAAAATATATTTTTATTAGTTTTATTAGGGAGAGGGAGAGAGAGAGATAGAAACATCAATGATGAGAGAAAATCATCAATCAGCTGCCTCCTGCACGCTTCTCCCACACCCCTGGGACGGAGCCCATAATCCAGGCATGTGACCTTGACTTGAATTGAACCTGGGACTCTTCAGTCTGCCAGGCTGACGCTCTATCCACTGAGACAAACCAGCTATGGCTTCAATAGGAGGGTTTTATTTTTTTTCTCTGGATGATTTGTCCTAAACTTAAATTGATGAAGAGTTCTCTCAGAATTTATTTTATTAATATGATAGACTTGCCAATGTGTTTCTAACTGTAAATGTTTATAATAGATTACTATATCATTTAAAATATAACTTATTTGCATTCTACCCATCCTTATATAGAATCAAGGATCAAGGTAAACTGTGAAGATAAGTATTTGTAAGCTAGAGACCCCTTCCTTGCCAGACCCCATGCTCAGGTACTTAGAGGTGTTGTTACTGCTGTTGGGAAGCTTCAGTTTCCAAGAGAGTTTCAAGACAGAAATCAGAACACACTGTGGGAGGTCAAGACAGAAACTTCACCATGATGAAGACTTTCTCATATCATGTCTTATTAACTGCTCTTTCCTCTCACATGTACTTTTACTTTAAATAACACATCTTAAACATGTCTTATGCCCTGTGAAAGTTTCATTTATGATAATGGGTAAGCCCATTGTTTCTTTAAAATAAATAATTTCGTTAAATAGAGGCATATTCTTGGACACTCTTGGTCAAACCACCTATACTAGTAGATGTAGTGATCGCTAACACTGACCATATCATTGGAAACAAATGAGATGAACTCAAGTATATAATGTGATGCTCTGTGTATGCAAATCTTCCAGATGTCAAATTTCATAGATTGCACTAAACTAATACATTTTTGCAAGGTTCTTGTGAAATATCTCTTTGACCAGAATTTGCATTTACTGAAGGAGGAAACAGGACCTGTTGCTCTACACTCTCCGTGCCTCAAGACACTTACTTGTACGAAGTCATATAGCTCTTGAGACAGAATTTGAATTCAAATTTGACCCAGGCTTTAAGAGTTTTAATTAATAATACTGGATGGATGGGTAAATGGATGGGCATGGGCAGATGGATAAATAGATGACTATATGTATGTGTATGTCTGCACACATCTACATATACACACTTTTTGAATACATGGATATATAATTAGGATTTTGGATATACAGCATGTTTATATATTTATATATTTTTGGAATAAAGTGAAGCATGAATAAAAATTTGTGCAGAATAATAAATTCTTTTTAAAAAGTATCTGAAGCCTGCTGTTTTAATTTAAATTCATCTTACATCAGTCTACGCCTTATCATGTATGAGATGGTCAAGATACTATAAACAAAATAATTGGAACAGTTAAGCTGTTCTTTTAGTATGTGCTTGTGACCTTCCTAAAGGCAGGAAGAAGTCTTGGAATTCTTTCTGCCTCTAATGCCCAGCACAGTAAATGGCATGTAATTCAAAATTGTTTTTAATATGTATTGTTTAATTCAAATATTTATTGGTATAAGTGAGAAAACTAAGTTTTAGATTACAAAATTACGTTTACTCACACTATTTTACAATCTTAGTGTCAAGTAGTAAATATCAAAACCTATATTATATTACATAAAATAATTTTTGTTTTCTTTTCTAGGAATTTTTCTCAGATAACTGATGTGGTCAATGACTTTAATAACTACCCAGTAGTTTTAAAAGACTACTCAGCTATAGGATTGTCTTCATATATATGGTCACAAGTACTTATTTTATCATTTGATGATCAAGAATTAATGCATTTTATAGTCATCAATTCCAAAGGTTATTACTGAATAGAGAATTCCTTTTGAAGACAAAGTTGCTCAGTAGATTTAAGAAGGTACTCCAGCAACTGATGAAGGCCATGGTTGCATTTAAAAACAAAACTAACTGCCTGGCTGGCATGGCTTAGTGGTTGAGCATCGACCTGTAAACCAGAAGGTCATGGGTTTGATTCCTAGTCAGGGTGCATGCCCGGGTTGTAGGTTTTGATCCCTAGTAGGGGGTGTGCAGGATGCAGTCAATCAATGATTCTCTCTCATTGATGTTTTTCTCTCTCTATCTCTATCTCTATCTCTATCTCTCCCTTCCTCTCTGAAATCGATAAACAAATAAACAAATAAACAAAATTAACCCAAACAAAGAACTAGAATATTTTTTTAAAAAAGAGAGCAACCTGCAATCATATAGAAGACAGATACATAAGGCTACATTGTCATATTTCAGCTCCAAATCAATTAGGCTACAGGAATCATCATAAATATCTAACATGTTTAGGTTAAAGCAAATGTTTGAGAATGACAATGGTTAAGTAATAACAACTAACTGATTGTGTGCACATACATCACAGTTGTAATGCTCAGTGCTGCCATGATCATATTTGAATTTTTTTGATACTGTTAAAGAAGGAAATATTTCATCTAAAATTGTAATTAGAAATTTTGTTTTATATGCTACATATTCAAGGACTAAAATCACTCAAGAAGAAAAATTGCTTCTAATAAGGGAGATTACTTTTATTAGCTTAATTTTATAAAATAAGGACATTTATTTAGTTAAGCATTTTCATAATAATGTAAGTTTTGTGTTTGGATTTGTTATAAAACAGTGTTTAGCTCCTTGAGTATTATGTGCACAGATAAATGTATCAAATAGAAAGAGTAGTAGCATGGGTAAATTCTAAAATATCAGCACGTCAAAAAGGTACTGCTATCCAGCTTGCATGAGAGATCCACAAATCTGTGATTCTTTGGGTATTGAAGTTCTTTGAGAGAAGCAGCAGAAACCTTCCAGTGTTTGTTAGGAGATTTGGGTTCTTTTTTTAAAGATCTCTTTTAAAAAAAGAGAGAGAGATTGTTTAAGACTATAAATGTCTTTATTGGAATTATGCTCTCACCCTCATTTATTTTAACAAGATTTGTAATGCATTCCGGCCTTTGATCTCTTAGTTTGAAACACTGCCTGTTGTTCCATTATTCCGCCATCCATTTGCAGATAACAATACATCAGAACCTTTTTCTTGCTACAGAAACAATGCCCTTTATTTGAGAAAGGACATTGTTTTGACAGATAAAGTAGGCATTTGATAAATTGAAACAGGTTCTGAATTATTTTGAGGGGAATGTGTGCTACATCTGTCTGCTGATTTTCCACTGAAGTAGTGCTTAACTTTCTTGTCTGCTTGTGATTTATTGAGCTACAGAAAAGGTTAGGAAAATTTCATGGCTCTTCTCATATAATTTGTAAGTGAATCAAATAGCATTTGTTAATGTTTATGAGACTTAAAAGGCAAAATCACTCCTAAATATTGATTCACAATAGATATGGTAGTGACAGCTAAAACAAAAGGAAATAGCAAACAGACTTATTATCTCCCATTAGTAAATTCCATCCTGGAAAGAAAGGAGCACTAAACTAAAACTAACATTCCAACTAGCAATTTTAAGTAGCATGGAATTTCAAATGAGTTCGCATGTTAATAATTTACTCTTGGAATAATGCAGGTGTAGCAAACTATGAGCAAAACATCAAATGCTATTAGGAGTGACCTCTCATATAAATTTTAAAAGCTTTGAAGAAAAATTATACTGATCGCCTATATTGCTTCCTTGTTAAATGAGGGTCCAACTTTCAGAATTCTACATTTAATTATAGTAGAGATTTTCCTTGAAAGGGGAATTGTAGCCAAAGACAAAAAAAAAAAAACACCTTCCCAATTAAAAAGTCCTTCAAAGTGCTTGGCATTCCACAAATCACAACATTTTACAGAACAGTTTCAAATTAATAAACTGTCTACCAAATATGAGGACAAACTCAAACATAGAAAATTGGTTTATTTTAATATACAGTATAACCCTGTTCTCATAAACTTTACCACAGAACATTCAAAATTTAAAAATCTATTTTAAAAAATTATTTTTCAATCTAGTTATCCACTCAGTCATTAGTTTAATAGAGACAGAATTATTATTCCCATTAAACAGATAAACACATTAAGGGGAAAATTAATGAAGGTCAGAGAGTTGTGACTCCAGAACCATGCCTGAGGACTGTAATTCTACCGTCTTTCGATGGGTCACACCGCCTAGAGCTTTACAAATCTTAAGAATTAGATACTCTAGCTGATTCCCCACTCCACCCTATGCCCATACCCGCCGCCACTGTCTTCATCCACAGGTGTAAGATTTTTGTCCAATCTCTTCCGGCACCCCTCACACCTCCTTCCCCCTGAGAATTGTCAGTCCACTCCCTTTCTATGTCCCTGATTCTATTATATTCATCAGTCCATTCTGTTCATCAGATTTTTTTATTCACTTGATTTTTAGATTCACTTGTTGGTAGGTATGTATTTGTTGTCATTTTGTTGTTCATAATTTTTATCTTTACCTTTTTCTTCTTCTTCCTCTTCTTAAAGAATACCCTTCAGCATTTCATATAATCCTGGTTTGGTGGTGATGAACTCCTTTAGCTTTTTCTTTTCTGTGAAGCTCTTTATCTGACCTTCAATTCTGAATGATAGCTTTGCTGGGTAAAAAGAGGAACACCTGTAATAATCGGAACAATAAAGATTTATTTAAAAAATTAGATTCTCTAAATGGACACTCTACAATAAATGTTAAATACCTGACATGCAAAGTACCTTGTTCTTTATATCTTAGTGCCAGAAACAAACAAATAAAACAGAGTACTCTAATTGGTCTGTCTCCCTGAACAATACTATTGGTTTTAGATCTACTTTCTCTTATGAATAGCTGTTTTTGGTAACAAGTCTGAAATAACATACAAAAATATCAAACATTTAACTTATGTAAAATCTCAAAATATGCTGTATTTTTTAAAGAAAAAAAAGTATAATATGTTTACAAATCCTATCTAATAATAGACAAATATGCAAATTGACCATACCTCTGACACACCCACAAGCCACGCCCACCATCCAATCAGATCAAGTATGCAAATTAACCCAAACCAAGATGGCTACAGCCACAGAGAGCAAGGTTTCCTAGGTAACAGAGGAAGCCAAGCTTTCCATAGCTGTTGCAGGCCTAAACCTCCACTCAAGCTACAAAGTTTCAATTATAGAAGGTAAACAAATTCAAACAAATGGCGGCAGAATGGAGCTTGAGAGAGCAGGCCAGGGTTGCCGCTGGCAACAGGGGAAGCAAAGCTTTCCACACACCCTGGCCGGGCCCACCTGCTTAAGGCAACAAAGTTTCAATTATAACCCCAACACAAATTGCTGCTGGCCTCGGAGGGAGTCCCAGGCTTGGCTCTGCTCCAGGCTACAAAGTTTCAATTGTAGAAGGAAAATAAATTTCAGATACCAGGGCCTCCGCTTGCATTGCCAGGGGGCGTGGCCCGCCTGAAAACCACCACAGGCCCCTCGCTCAGGCTGCCCCACGCCCCAAGGGAACCCCACCCTGATCAGTGACACCCTTCAGGGCAAACCAGCTGGCCCCCACCCCTGTACCAGGCCTCTATCCTATCTAATAAAAGAGTACTATGCAGATTGATGATCTCTGCAACACACAATATAGCTGCCCCCATGTGGTCAAAGATCCTGCCCCCATGTGGACACAAGATGGCCACTATAAGATGGCCAGCAGGAGAGGGCAGTCGGGAGGCACCCAGCCTGCAAGGGAGGGCAGTTGAGAAGGACCAGGCCTGCAAGGGAGGGCAGTTGGAGGTGATCAACCCTGCAGGAGAGGGCAGTTAGGGGTAACCAGGCCTGCAGAGGAGGGAAGTTGGGGGCAAACAGGCTGGCAGCAGAGTGGTTAGGGGGTGAATAGGCTGGCAGGCAGAAGCGGTTAGGGGCAATCAGGAAGGCAGGCAGGTGAGCAGTTGGGAGCCAGCAGTCCTGGATTGTGAGAGGGATGTCCGACTGCCCGTTTAAGTCCGATCCAGGGATCGGGCCTAAACGGGCAGTTAGACATCCCTTGCGGGGTCCCAGATTGGAGAGGGTACAGGGACAAGCCCCCTCTGTGCACGAATTTCATGCACCGGGCCTCTAGTAGGACTATAAGAGAAAACAATTTCCTAGGAATTTGTACTTTAGGATAAGGCTGAGGAATGAATTAGGGAACAAGTAAGAGAATAAAACCATTGCTTCAGTAAAATCTTTCCAGTATGTATATTTTTAAAATTCCTAATACAATATAAAATAACATAGCTATGAAATGTATTTAATAACAAAAAGAAGTTATTTCCTACTAGAGGCCTAGTGCACAACATTCTTGCACTAGGGGGGGGTCCCTCAGCCTGGCCTGCACCCTCTCATAGTCCGGGACCCCCAGGGGATGTCCAGAGGGGTCCTTACCACTGCCACAGAGGTGGGAGAGGCTCCTGCCACCGCTGCTGTGCTCGCCAGCCATGAGCCTGGCTTCTCACTGAGTGGCGCTCCCCCTGTGGGAGTGCACTGACCACCAGGGGCAGCTCCTGCGTTGAGCGTCTGCCACCTGGTAGTCAGTGCGCATCATAGCAACTGGTCATTCCTCCATTCGGTCTAGTTGCATATTAGCCTTTTATTTTATAGGATTGCTTTTTTTTAAAAATATATATATTTTATTGATTTTTTACAGAGAGGAAGGGAGAGGGATAGAGAGTTAGAAACATCGATGAGAGAGAAACATCAACCAGTTGCCTCCTGCACACCCCCTACTGGGGATGTGCCCGCAACCAAGGTACATGCCCTTGACCAGAATCAAACCTGGGACCTTTCAGTCCGCAGACCGACGCTCTATCCACTGAGCCAAACCGGTTTCGGCTGCTTTTTTGTTGTTGTTAATCTTTACCCAAAGATATGTTTTTCATTGATTTTACAGAGAGTGGAAGGAACAGAAAGAAGGAATAAGAGAGAGAGAGAGAGAGAGAGAGAGAGAGAGACATCGATTGGATGCCTCCTAAACATGTCCCAACCAGGGCTAGGGACCGAATCTGCAACCCAGGTACATGCTCTTAACCAGGAATTAAACCCATGACCCTTTGGTGTGTTGGGCCTATGCTCTAATCACTTTGCAACACAGACCAGGGCCCTATTCCTTCTTAAATGTTCTTTTCTTTTCTCTGGCTTAACAGAGCAATC
This sequence comes from Cnephaeus nilssonii, assembly GCF_951640355.1. Taxonomy (NCBI): domain Eukaryota; kingdom Metazoa; phylum Chordata; class Mammalia; order Chiroptera; family Vespertilionidae; genus Cnephaeus; species Cnephaeus nilssonii. The sequence goes on along the minus strand of NC_137079.1, from coordinate 64,634,301 downwards.
TTATGTCCTCTTCCTTTCTCTCTCTCTCTCCCCTCTTCTCTACAACCCCACCTCATCACACACACACAATTCCTGACAATTACATGCTATGATGTAAGGCTAAGAGCTCATAGAGAGCTCAACTACAGCTACCATTTTAACCAGCCAGTGTGCTGGGCAGGGGAGACAGGAGAAGCTGATGAGCCAGGGAGCTTAGGTACCCCTACCATGTGAGGCGGTGAGTCTAGGGGGCAGCGTGTGGCTGCTCAGGTACAGAGACTGCTACTACTGCGTAAGAAAGATGTGTATTTACCAGCCGGCATTTGGCTGCCTGTATGGGATTGCTATGAAGGACTGTATTGTTTGATGACTTGTGGCCACTGGCTTCTGCAACAAAGACTCATTCTTATACACCCACAACTTCTCATGGCTTTTCCATCTAAGACCCGGCATCCAAGGAGGTCCAGCCCTAGGCAGAGTGGTCCGGACCCAACTCCTGTTACTAGTAAGCAGAGGATAAAGGCAGAACTTGGACTAAGTTCCCAACAGTTAGGACAATGGGCAGGATTTGAGAAGGACCTTCCCCGGCATAGTCGGTATGAATTTAAAAGAATTACAGGGGGAAAGTTAGGGAGAGGGGGGGGAGATAAGAAATCAAACGAAGGACTTGTATGCATGCATATAAGCATAAACAATGGACGCAAAACTCTGGGGGGTGAGGGCAAGTGTGGGTGTGGGGTGGGGGGGGTAATGGTAAGATATGTACACATATAATACCTCAATAAAAAATTTAAAAAAAAAAAAGAATACATGGCCTCAGAGCAACTCGGAGAAGCAGAGCTGAGAAGCGCTCCTGCTGTATCTGACAATAATCTATTTTGTTTTTATTTTATAAACTAAAATGTGATCTATATTCTACAACAACCACCTCTCTGTCTGGGGCCTGATAATAATTCCTCTAATGAGCCTCTTTTAAGATTGCATATTGTGAAGCAGAAGAAGATGTTTTTACATGATGTGGGAGCCCACACTATATTTCTAATAAAAATTTGAGTAAGCATATTTATGCACACACATATACTCTTATTTATTTTTAACCAAAAATAATAAAACTATATAATATTACTTCTTATTTAGTTTCTTTACATTTTAGCATCATGGGGCCATTTTAGTGAACTGCCTATGTATCTGTTAATTTTTGTTTCTTTAAAACAGAGGAATTATATCAAACTAAAAAGCTTCTGCACAACAAAGGAAACTGACAACAAAACAAAGAGACAGCCCTAGCCAGTTTGGCTCAGTGGATAGAGTATCAGCCTGTGGACTGAAGGGTCCCAGGTTCGATTCCGGCCAAGGGTACATGCCTGGGTTGCGGGCTTGATCCCCAATAGGAGATGTGCATGAGGCAGCCGATCAATGATTCTCTCTCATCATTGATGTTTTATCTCTCTCTCCTTCTCCCTTCCTCTCTGAAATCAATAAAGAAATCTATATATATTTTTTTTTAAAAAAGAGGCAGCCAATCAGATGGGAGATGATATTTACAAATAGTAGCTCTGACAAAAATTTATGTTCCAAAATATATAAAGGACTTACAAAACTCAACACCAAACAAACAAACAACCCAATCAAAAAGTGGCAGAGGACCTGAAAATACAACTCTCCCAAGAAGATATATGAACAGCCAATACATATAAAAGATGTTCAACCTCACTGGTAATTAGGGAAATGCAAATCAAAACTACAACGAGATACCACCTTACACCTGTTAGAGTGGCCATTATCAATAAGACAAACAATAACAAGTGTTGGAGAGGTTGTGGAAAAAAGGGAACCCTCATTCACTACTGGTGGGAGTGTAGACTGGTACAACCACTATGGAAGGCAGTCTGGAGATTCCTCAAAAAATTAATAATAGAGCTACCATATGACCCAGCAACACCACTTCTGGGTATGTACCTAAAACCTCAAAATCATGTATTCACAAAGATACATGCACCCCTATGTTCATTGCAGCCATATTCACGATGGCCAAGACATGGAAACAACCAAAGTGTCCTGCAGTAGGGGACTGGATAAAGGAGATGTGGTACAAATACACAATGGGACACTACTCAGCCATAAGGAAGAATGAAATAGCACCATGTGCAACAACATGGATGGACCTTGAGAACATTATGCTAAGTGAAATAAGTCAGTTAGAGAAAGCTAAGAACCATATGATTTCACTCATATGTGGGATATCAAACTGAAACTCATGAACACAAACAGCAGTGTAGTAATCGCCAGAGGGAAGGATATTGAGGAAGAAGGGGGTCCTAATATAAGGGAGAAGATCTGACTTTCGATGGTGGGCACACAGTACAATATATAGATCTTGTAACATAGAAACCCACACATAAAACCCATATGTTCATGTTGATCAATGTCAACCCAATCAATTTAAAATAAATAAAATAAAATAGGGAAATTAAAGACTCATTTTCTACAACTGTACAGAAACTGCTGTACTTTACCAAAACATAGGTGTGTGTCTTCATTAACACTCATGCTGCCAGAGAATGCAGACTTTCTTTTCTTCTGTAATGCAGTGGCCACTCTTGCTCCTTCTGTCCCCTATCCCTTCATGCACATGGAGCAATATATATTTTCATAAGTCAGTAGAATGTTTTTCTCTATGTATTTTTTTTCCTTTTACCTATAATGCCTCCAATCCAATTTTTTTCAACTGTGGCCATATTGACAATTTAGGACCCATAATAATTTTGGGTGGGTGGGTGGGTGCGAAGAGGGTGGAGCTGTCCTTAGGATTGTAGGACATGTAGCAGCAACCCTGGCCTTACCCACTAGATGTGAGTAGCACCACCAACCTTATCCACTTGTGACAAACAAAAATATCCCCAAACAATGCCAAGTATTTTTTGAAATGCCAAATTTTCAGTTGGTTGAGAATCATTGCTCTAATTCAATGCCATTTGCTAGTCGATAGCTACTCATTCTTTAAGATACTCCTTAAGTGTAAATAGTGTAAATTCTCTGAAGCTCTTGTTGGCCTTCATTTTTTCTTTTTTTTGCAAATGAAGACTCCAGGCTCTGTGCTTCCAATGTAAATTGTTTGCTTCCTCTTGTTTCAATCATTCATGGAATTGTACTCTATACTAGAATACAAATTTTTCAAGGGGAAAATATATTTTCTTATATACCTTTGCAGCCCTAAAGCCTGTAGACCGTAAATGTTTACTGCAAAAATTCATAAATGAGGGGTTGGGGGAGAATGAATTGTTTTTTTCAAATGCAGATTGGTTAGGAATAAATTACCCTATAAACAAATTGTTATCCAAGTCCATGGATGTGCTATTTTTAGGTAGTAAAGAAGATAGGACTTTGAAAACTTGTAAGCTACTCTGCAAAAGAAAACAGCTACAATCTACCTAACAATACCCCTTCTAATTGTTTGTTATGGAATCAACAGAATTCAAGCAATTTCAATTCCTGTTACATCAGAGGGGAAGGTTTCAGATTCCCAGGCTATATAAAGTATTAGCATCATCTGTAGAAACATTCATAGTGTCTTAAAACCTATGTTTACGTGTGTATATGTGAAACAGAAACTACCATTGAATTATGAGGGCTTGTTGCTATTGTAATAAGAAATTTGAATTAGGTTATAAGAATGCATATGAGCAGTATTTTCTAACTTAACTAATATTTACATTGCCTATCAATAAAATTTATTTTTGTGCCATTCCTGTTACAAGAAATAATATTTCTTTTGTACATATTCCCATCAGGCATAAAAGACAAATATGTACCATCAACTGATGAAAAGTAATTTCAAATGACTTCTGCTCAGACTAATGTGAAAACTAGAGTTGTAATTATAAATTGCTTATACTTTTTAGAAATGAGCTCCAATTTTATGTTTCCTGTAAACCAGATAATTATTTAAAGAAGATTTTTATATACTTTGCACATATATCTATATAATACTCTTTCAATTATTTTTCCAATGTTTTTCATTTTCAAAAAGCAACAACATTTTAGCAATAACATACAAAGCTTTTTTTTCTCTTAAACAGAAAGTCAAATGAGTAAAGTCTATTTCTAAACAGTATTATTTTATGAGAAAATTACTATGATTTCCTCAAACTTTTAAAATTATAATCATTTTTTGTGCTTCAACTTTTTAAAGAAAGCTTCTATAATTGGCTTATGTTCAAAGAACATGAAAAAACTGTGCATTCATTAAGATGTCAATTACATTTCAGAAATAATTTTAAAAGTAGAAAACAGAAGAAAAAATGTTGAAAAATGTAATTAGAAACAAGGGCCCGATTGCTACTGAATGAAATGTCAAGCTAAATTCCCCCAAATGGCAAGTCGTTTAAATATTAAGTTATTATTTTTAAGGATACTCTAGGCAAAGATACATTTTTATGCATTAGGGCAAAATGCTGTAAGAGTGCTAACAGCACAGTATCATTATGGTTTCTATTGCTTCAGTTTACCTATTCACACATTTAATTAATAAGAATTAGAATATTGTACCCCCAAGTGTAGAAGATTAAAACAGACCAGTTATTAAAATGAGATAACATTGATGATTGTAAATTACTCCATTTTGCTTCATATTAGACCTGGGTCCACTATATTCCCACAATAGTGACCCATATGAACTCTGACTTGCATCACACTTAAGTGATGTGGAATTAATATAGTAGAAATTCTACAATGTGACCACTAAGTGTTCAAATGGCTGGGGAATATCTTCCTCTGCTTTTCCTAAGGAAAGACTTGCAGTTGACGCATGGCTTCACAACTTTGCAAGGTGTTTTGGGGTGAGCATCCTCTTGTGTTTGCCTTATCCTTACTAGCTTTGTGAAATTTGTTACATTATCAAATTTCACCAAGTTTGAGTTTCCTTATCAGTGCAAAGAAGAACAGAGTCATCAGTTGTAAAGAAAATAAACTAAAACTTGAGTGAAGGCAGAGATTAATATGGCCCCTGTATGAGGTAACATTCAAATGTTTAGAAAATTAGACAAGCACCATGTGGAATTTAATGAACGAACTGACCTAAAGAGAAAAATAGAGACAATCTCATAAATAGAGATCAGGCTGACAGCTCGCGTGTGTGTGGTGGGGGGGGGGGGGGGGGGGAAGAGAATGAGGGAAAAAAAGAAACAAAAAAAAATAACTCATGGAAAAAAATGATTAAAATGGTGAATTTAACAATATACAATAGCTAACTAAGATTTGGAAAAAGTCTAAGTGCCTATCCACAGATGAGTGGATTAAAAACCATGGTACATCCACACAATGGAATACTACACTGCTGTAAAAAAAGAAAGAACTCTTACCATTTTAATAGCATGGATGGACCTGGAGAGCACTATGCTTAGCGAAATAAGCCAGTCGGAGAGAGATAAATATCACATGATCTCACTCATTTGTGGAATATGATGAACCACATAAACTGATGAACAAAAATAGATCCAGAAACACAGAAGCATCAAACAGACAATCAAACCACAGAGGGAAGGCAGGACTGTATGCATGTATTATAAGCATAACCAATGGACACGGACGATACAGGGGTGAGGACATGCGCTGGGAGACTGGGGGGGGGGTGGTGGGGAGAGGTCAATGAGGGGGGGAAGGAGACATATGTAATACTTTAAACAATAAAGAATTTAAATTAAAAATAAATAAATAAAAAATAAAAGTAAGCCAATAAATAAACAAATCTTCAACATAAACATTGAACAAGATGTGAGAGCGTGATCCACACTCCTCAACATGCTGTTCCACAAGAGACTAGGAGAAAACGTCCCTAGTCAGTTTCTGAAAGCCCTCTAAAATTACATGATAAGTTTTGAACTTCCTGTGGTCAATGAACCTCTACATTATTCACCCAAGTCTTGACCAGTGACCATGACCTTCCCATGTTTCCTCCCTGCTGCCCTTCTCTTCCTCCTTTCCCTTTCCTAAGATACAATCAGATGCTGAGAAAAAGTCATTGTGAGATGAGGACTAAAGTCAACCCAGAATAGGCCCAGTTCCTATATGTCGGAAGCATGCCCTAACTACACCTTCAGGTCTGAGGATCCTTAGCAAAATCTTCTCTAAACATCATCAAACATCAAAGCAGATTTAGACGTATTATTTTAGCCTTCTGCTAAATGCCCAAATGCCATTGTTGCTTCAAAGGGCACTATGCTTACTCCTCTAGTGTTAGCATACATGATTCTAAAAAATATAAAATCCTTTAGAAACATTCTTTTTTAGTGATATATAGAATGAAATTGTCAAGGGTATGTGCTAATTTTGTGTCCACTTTATGGGATATGACAGTGGGAGGTAGCTTATACTTCTCTGTGAGAATATCTGACTAAAATCATCATGACCTCCAGGAGGCTTTGATGTCTCTCTTCAGGAGTGATGGTATTTTTTTCTTAATTAGATTTTATAAAGGAAGCTGACTCTTCCACTCAACTTCCATGGGAAAGTAAATTTAAAAAAAATCCAACTCCAGTTAAATAGCATCAACTAAAGTGAATTTATTGATTTATTAATGTAACTGGGATGTTCTGCTACAAAAGCACTCAAAGTATGTCTTCAAGGATCTGTGTTCCCCTCTCTCTCTCTTCCTGTTTTCTCTGCTCTCCTCTGTGATGCCTTCAATCTTGGGCAAGTTCTCCCTGCAGTGGCTAAAAATGACCATCTGCAAATCTAGACTTATTTTTTTTCTTGTAACTATTAATCCCAGATAAAAGAAAGCATCTCTTTTTCAATAGTTTGAGAAAAAGTCCTGGGAATGACATTGTTCAGCCAACCTTGGATTATGTGCCCATAACCCAACTGTTCTCGGACGATAGAGACCATGTTAATCTATGGAGAAGGCTACTACTACTACTAATGTTTGCCATTTATCTATATGTACCTTTCTGTTTTCAGAGATTCTCAATACATAGTTAAACATAAAGACAACACTACCAACACAGAGGCTAAATTTTATAACTTCATTCAGGTTAAGGAAGCTATTAACGAGAGAAGTTATGTAATATATCCCTGGTCATACAATCAGTTAGTGGGACAGACTGGATTGAAATGTTGGTCTCTTAATAGGAATCTCAGCTGGGAGATCACTGCTTCGTGTGGAGCCCAGGATTTGTTAACATTGCAATTAACAGTGTTATCTGTGAGCTATTTATGCCATTTATGTTGTTAAATAAGAATTTTTGAAAAATTAGGGACTGGATTGATGATAATGTATTGGCCTTTTTTGGTCCCCATCATACCATTCAAATTAATCACTGATGCCAGTTTGAAAGTCTGGCGAGAAGGCAATATGATATCAGGAGAACATATAGTATATGCTTGACTTTCTTCTTTCCCCTCCAAGTGAAATTAAACAGGGTGTCATTTGCCTTTAATTTTCATTGGTGATCACCTTGTACTGTTGTAGGCAGTTAGACAGACTTGAGCAGAGCAAAGATGATGGACCAGATATAGAAGGTCTCCAGGTGGGACCTTGCCCCCAGGGTGACTTTTCCTCACCCAGCATAGCCCTGATCTTGAGGTTTGGACCCCTGACCTTTCCTTCCTGGAGATAACATCTAGGCCTCAGTTGTATTTCAGCTCCAGGCCCAGATGAGCAACAAAAACAGCCATTGCTGATGTCAGGACCAGCTGCATTGAATCAAACGATCCCCTGCCCTGGTGCAGACCAATCAACCAGTGGAGACCACCACCCTGAATGAACACACCTGGAAAGCTACTGTATATTCTATTAAAATCTTTCCCCGGGACCTCCCCTAAGATCTCCTCCCTTAAAAACCTTAGGAGGGAGGACCCAGCGCTTTCCCCTCCCTCTGCCCCACACTCTCCCCCAGGCATGTTACCATTAGCTTCCTCACTCCCAAGCTCCAAGGTTCCTTCCTTTACTCCATAACTCATTTCCTACATCCATTTCTTCCAGGAATTACTTTTTCTACCTTGTAATTTACCAAATAAATGCTCTCTTACTGTTTGGGTCTTGCTCTGAATTCCTTCCTAGTGAGAACACAAGTACCGAGGTTGCTGAACCCAGGTTTTGTCTGACTCCACCTGTCAGACTCCCGGTGCCGTTCCCACTGCCTGCAATAGCACCCTGAAGGAAACTAGACTGAGGTCAGATGAAGGGTTAACAAGGCAGAGCAGAGGGCAGAGAGATTGTGAGTTTTTATAATATGAGAAAGCCCCAGACAGAACTGCACTAAACGCCTGCCTTATCTTTAAAATTCCAATTATTGTGAGATATTAAATTTCTTTAATATTTAAACCAATTTGACTTAGTGTTTCTGTTACTTGCAGAAGAACACAATAACTGATACACTATCTCATATATTGAACTGTAAAAATAAATGAAAAAAAAATGTGTAATGCACCTAGCAAAGTGCTCAGCACAGGGCTATTTTTAGCTAGGACAGGTTGCCTCCTTTGTCAACATTTCTTCTGCATTTTACCCGAGTAGCCTGTGTTAATTAGCCTATTTTTTCATATGCTCCTTGCTTCCTTTCTCAGCTTTTACATTCCCATTCATACTCTGTTTTATAAACAATGTTTTTTTTATTGAGATTCAATGAGTTTATATCGTACAACTCCATGACTAAAATAATACCTGACACAAAGAAAGCATTCTCCATATATATTTTTTTTAATGAATAAACTGACAGGCCAACCCTATGACACAAAAGAATGACTGTTAGGCTATTTACATATCTGGTTTACTAAACTCCCATAGGAAAAAGTTTCATTTAGACACAGTACCCTATATAGGAAATAAAATAAATGGATAATTAATTATGTATTTATACATACAAAAGCTTATACATGCTAATATTTCATCATACAAATTTGGAAACTTCATGAAAGTTGGTTGTTAGGCTCCAATATAGGTACACATTAAAACTTACCCTCAAGAGCCATGGCTTAATGAGAGATTATTCTCCTGCTGTTAACTTTTCTTCCATAACACAAAAATTAGAAGATCAAAATAAACAGAACAATCAGAGATTCAGAAATGTCTAAGGAAGAAGGGTGTCCTGAAATACAAAACAAACAACTTTAAATACACTCAAGGTAAAATTTGGGACACAGTAATAAAAACAGTCACATTGCCAGCTCTTTTAATTCTAACTCCTAGAAAGAGTTACAAGCCAGCACGAATGAAAAAAAAAAAAAATACGGTCTCTGCCTTTAAAATAAAATATTGAAAATACTACTTTAATGATAGCAAGCACAAAAACACTTAGCATGTTCACTCAAACACGAATGTTTAATCCCCCTGAATTCTTTAAATCTCTGATCTCCTTTGGGAATGAAATAACTTCAGGGCTCAATTTGTACTGGTAGCTTAATGATTAAAGATGAAAAAGTCTTGCCTATGCATCTGATTTTTATGTGCCTTGTTTTACTGCAAGTCTTATTAAAATAAACTCGGCTTTTAGTTGCTATGAGTAATTGGATCCAGTACTTCACAGTTGAAAAATGTTGGCTTCCAATTTTAATCTTTGTTACTAAAAGGACGACACTGGAAACAAGGGGGCTGTAAGAACTCTGTGAGATGCAATTGTTGAAACAAAATGTGAGAATCGTCTACTATTTTAGTTTGTAAATTGTGAATGTCTGTGTATTAGGGACAACTGAAAACCATCTACAGTAGTACTGTTCTGTTTGCTGCAAATAAAATGAATGCTGCACCTTTTCTTTTCTTTTTTTCCTGCAAATAAAGTAACATGCTATTTTTGGTAAAAACCAACTAACCACCCAAACACACAAAGAATCTAATGCTGACATTTCTATGATTTACACCCAAACACATATCCTGATTTAAAAATAGTTCTGTAAGGTTTCTGTGTATGAGTACATGTGTGGAGATAGGAGAGAGGAAGGAAACGGGGATGCATACTGTGAGAAGGGAAGTCTAACTTGGCTTTGCTTGCTGTGGGCACCAAGATTTGACAGGATTATTATTATTTTTTTGCCATAACCTATAATGACAACAACATTTGCTTAAAATGGCTGAGCTCATACTCTGTAATGAGAATGACGTCAACTTACTGTGTACCATGGGATAAGTGGTATACAGGTGGTTCTGAGAGTGCCCAGTTCTTTCTCAGTAAGAAAGCAATCCTGGTATGCAATCCCTTAAGTTCTCTCTGGATTAGTATCTCTTCTGCACATTAGCATTGCCCTTGTTCCATTTAGTCTTGTCTTTTCCAGAGTAATCATTTCCCACTGCATAGATAAATAAAATTAATCAGCAGTTCGCCGGGCAGACGTTGCGCAGTGATTGAGCGTGGACCTAAGAATGAGGAGGTGGGGCATGCATATGCCCAGGGTTGTAGCTTGATCCCCATTGCGGGGCTTGTAGGAGGCAGTCAATTGCTGGTTCTCTCTTAACATTGATGTTTCTAACTATCATTCCCTCTCCCTTCCTCTCTGAAATCAGTAAAAATATATTTAAAAAAAATTAATCAGCAGTTCTGAAAATCTGGTCTGCAATGCCCTGCATATCCTCATTTTAAAGAATATACATGGCCAAAACAAGTTTCATTATAACAGGGAGGCAATATTTGCTTTTTTTTTCTGTATTGTCATGTCATTTGCACTGAAAATGCTAAAGCAAGGATTAGTAAAAATGCTGACTCCGTAGCACAAATTAAGGCAGTGTATTTTTCACCACTGTGCACAAGCAGTTAATAAAAAAAGCCACCTTCACTAAAGAATATTCTTGTAATAGCAGCATATTGAAAATTCTGGTTATCTTGAAGAAAAGCTTTCTTGTGCTTAAGTTGTGTGCTAAACTGGCTCTATTTTATACAGAACAATATTTTTTTATAGAAAAGAATGAATGATGGACAAAATATGCTTATTCAGGCTTAGGTGTTTGGGAGACATTTTCTTTAAAATGGTGAATGAGAGTTTGTTACCCAAGAAAACAAGAAAACAGACAATATTAATTGCCATGGATAAAATTACAGGTTTGGAGTAAAAATTAGAATTGTGGAAACCTTGCACTCATTCCTGTGAAACTGATAGCATCTTAGTCCTCATAGTTATATCTGATAAGAATAAAGGCAAATTAATGGGATTTATTTGTATATTGCACAGTAAACGGTAAATATTTTGTAAGACCTATATAACTATGAAACCAATATTTTCTAAATGATCAATGCATGGTGTTACAAAATCCTGCATGGCTAATGTGCAAGACATCCCAGTGAATTTCAGGGTAACATAATGTGAGGAGTTCACTGATGTCATTTTACATTGCACCCAGCCTTTGAGCACCTTCCTCTTGTCGAATTCAGTGTAGTATCAGATATAAATATTTCCCTCTTTTTAAAAACTACATGTCTGCACAAGGCTGCATATTCTTCATCTACTTTTTAAAATGTTTGTTTCTCTCTAGGTTGAATATATTTTATTGTAAAAAATATTTCAAGAAGACTAAAATAATATTTAATCACTGTGACTAAGTATACATGTAACTGCTGTGCTCCCAACTCACCTGTCTAGGAATTTTGGTGCACTTTCACTCTATTAATTCAGCTAACTTATATTGCAGCTAATTTTTTTTTTTAATTAGAAAGTTGAATGTGTTTTGCTTTTGGTTAGTTCTTCCAACTTTATGTTGTTATCTTTTTTTATCCCTCATATCTATATTGTGGCTTTATTTCCTTAATTGCTCAAAAGTATTCAGGTGTATTCAACTGTAATTATCTCAATTCTTTTATGTTAGTCATTTAAATATTAGTTTTTCTAGCTTTTTCCAATGTATGTTTTATTTTTTTAATGCTGATCTTGGTTTTCTTTTGCTTATTTTGCTTCATGGTCTTCTCTTTTATTCCATTTGCTTTGTTTTATTTTGTTTATAATGTGGTTTGTGAGCTCTTGTTATATTGAATTATCTTACTATTTCCATTCATAATCTAAGACACTCATCAAACAGTGTTTTTTTTGTGTGTTTTTTTTAGGTTGGGTCATATTTTCTTCAAAAAGTTGTTATTTCCTGCATTGTTTATGCTATATGTTTTCTTCATCCTTTTCTTCTATTTTCTCCTCTTCCTCCTCTTCTTCTTTTTATCTCCATCTTCATCTTGGTCTTATTAATTTTGCTTTTTCTTTTCTTTTGCTTTTTCTTTTTTTTAATGTCATATCTCTCATCATTCTTGTGCTTAAATTGTTAAAATACATTTATCAGAATCAATTTGGTTCCCCTAACACATTTCTGAGACCTATTTCTCTCCCTATGCCCTTTTTCTACAGCTTGAATAGAGCCTTTCTTAAAGGGCAGAGGTAATACAGATATTATGTTAAATGAGCAGGATTGTTCATTCTTCGCTATAGCTTATATCTCATTGCCATAAAGGGATAGTTAGAATTATGAATTGTTATTTGTTCTCCCAATTCATGGTAATATTCTGTATCCTACGTTTTTATCAATGAAATTAAAATTGGTCACATCCCTGTTTTATCAGTCTCATCTCCTACCTGGTCCTTCTCTCTTGTCCCAAGGTTGCAGAAAGAAAAAGAGAGAGAGAGAGAGAGAGAGAGAGAGAGAGAGAGAGAGAGAGAGAAAGAGAAAGAGAGAGAGAGAGATAAGGGATCTTAATGATTCACTGTTTTTCAAATTATGGTCATTAATGAAAGCTTTCAGGTTTTTTGTGTGTTTTTTCTTCACTTTCTAATCTCTGTTCTGGAGAATGGGGTTTGGGTTGGGGGCTGAGCCTTGAACAAAGAATTTTCTCTTTTCTTTTGCTACCATCTTTGAAGTGCCAAGGCATGAAGTTGCATCATTCTTCATATGGATGATGTTGGTGCATTATTTTACTTTTACTGCAATTTTTAATTTATGTTGTTAGATATGGGAGCAAGATGTACTTATGATCCAATTTATTCTTTCAGCTTTCCCAAACGTTTCCTCACAAACTGCAAATTAAAAATTAATTTTTGACCTGGCCAGAATGGTCCAGTGGTTGAGCATTGACCTATGAACCAGGAGGTCACAGTTCAATTCCCATTCAGGGCACATGCCCAGGTTTTGAGCTTGATCCCCAGTGTCGACGTGCAGGAGGCAGCAGATCAATGATTCTCTCTCATCATCGATGTTTCTATCTCTCTCTCCCTCTCCCTTTCTCTCTGAAATCAATAACAATATATTTTAAAAAATAATTAATTTTTGATAGCTTGATTTCGATTTGATTTAAAGTTTCAATTCTGACCTTTTTGTTTTGTTTTGTTGTTGTTTCTTTCTAACTCTGGAAATGACTTTGTTATTGGCTCTCCAGTTAGACTGAGCCATGTCTCCTAGATATTATGCCATGGTTAAGTGGTTGTTCTAGTGGCATCAGTTTCACCTATAGGTTAATATTCTAGGAGACTGGAGGGGGGCTAATTGCCAAACTTTGAAAAGAAACTACTCTCTTCTGGTTTAAAATATAAACCAAAAGCAGATTTTTTCATTATCCCAGCACCATGAAACATAATGTATAATATTAAGCTTTTCCTACCCAATAATAACACAGGATGTAACCAATTTATACAGAAATGACTCGGTGACTTTCACATGTGCACACATGATGACAGGGACAATTAGGTAATTCTCTATATAATGCTTGCCTTTGGGCCTGCAATGTTCAGGTTTAGTTACCAATAATCAACCTCATGACATATTGAATACATTTACAATTCATTTTCTTGGGTGCTGACACATTTTCAAGATCTAAGAAAATGTTTGGATGGAAAATCATATGGGTACTCTTCTAAGGTTGAAAGTTAAAATCATGTTCTATATTTTTACTATAAACTGGCTTTTGACGTAATGAAATTACTCTGAACAGATTTAATATACTTGTTCTTTTTAATGTGATAAGGGCATTATATATTGTTTAAAATAAGTGTAGAATAATTTAAAAAAATAAATATACCTGGTCCATTTACAGTACTATAGTGAAATACATGAGTGTTTCACTACATGTTTCACTGACAAAAAATAATCACATAAATCTTCCACACACAGCTGCCATTTAGTGAAATATGCAGTTTTCTGTTTTCTATTACTGTATACAGTATAAATTCTTCTGCTGGAAGACAGATTGTGACACATTTGCAAACAGCATCTGTATTCATACATTTGAAACATTAATTTATCCAGCAATAAAAACTTTGATTTCCCAAAAGGAGAGTCATGTCTGAAAACTAATGCCTATTTTTGAGAGTTAACTGAGTTTTCAATGTTAGTCATTTTCTCATGAGTTACGTGCTCCTGTGGAAAAATATACAACTTAACAGCAAGTACACTGAGTTAAAAGGGTCACAAAAAACATAAATCTGTATGCCTAGTTTATGTATGTGTATAATTCATATAAATAAATTTTTGGCTACCTATACTTTCCATTGTAGAAAATGCATTTGTTAGCAACAATATCAAAGGAATAACAGGGAAAGCTCTATAATATATACACTAAATTAAATGCTTACATATTACATTTTTTTGAAATGATAAATATTGCTCTGAGCATAATAGTGAAACTTCTTGAAACTGAAAATAATAAAGCCTCTGTTTAGCAGGCAGTTGTCTGGTTTATTTCTAGATAAAGTATCTTCAAAAGAACTACATGAAAGTCACACCAAGTAGAACCTTGTAAGTGAGATTATAACTATCTAAGATGCTTTTTAAAAATTCCTTGGAAATGTACCATTCAGCAAAAGTCACTTTCTAACTCCCGGTTTTATAAAGAATGTAAGTGTCCAATAAGGAAAGCAATTCAATTTGTTTATTTTGTTTTGTTTCTCTTTCTCAATATCAGTTATTTATATAGTGTATTCCTAAAATATCCTTAAGACTATTTAATTTCTTATCAATTTCTTTTTATTCGATAAGTGATTTACAAAGAAACAAGACATTTGATTAGGTTACTTTATAGCAATTTCAGAATACTTAGTTATTATAATTTTCTCAGAAAACGTCCAATGTCATCAGGACCTAAGGGAGCCAGTCTCTAATGGCTCCCCATGGAGTATCACACAAATATTAAACTTATCCTGGATTATTTTTTTTGTTGTACTGTTATCTTACAAGCATTGAGCACAAATCATATTTAAATACATGCAAAAATATTTTTAAAATGACATACTCTGAGATTTAAAATTCAAACAGCTCTCCTAGTTATTTGAATAGTGACGATCTAAAATCTGCATCCATGCTGCTTTTTTAATTAAAATTGTACCCAAAGGAAAACAGTATTTAACAGTTTGTGAACTTACTCTCTCTAGAAATTGTGTAGTGAATTGTTTTCTCATACCATAAGGTGCTCCAGTGTCTTGGGCTTTTGCTTTACTGTCTGGTTCCCCCTCACTCTTCCCCCGCCCACTGCTGTTATGCTTTTGACCTAATTTAATTGACATAGGCAACCGCATTCACATTGTTCTCTGATTGATTACCTGAACAGGTAGTGAAAAAAAGGTAAGCCACAGAGCTGACTGGGACATTCATTTCAGTCACAAAGTTTGCAGAGAGGGAGTATCACTCAGAGAGAGAAGCTCTAGAAACTTTACTTTGCAGAAAGGCAGTGATCCCAGAGAATTCTTCAACCTCCACATTTATAAATTTCTCATTTTTAATTATTTCTTCTTTCAAGTCAATACACTTTCATGTATCATTGTCTCAGGACTGCTGCAGGGATAGAAAAGTCTGAACTGCTTCCCTGTTGACTTATGTGTTAAGTGTGCCTGGCTCTCACATTTTATACTCCAAGAAAATATAAAATTAGCATCTTTTTCAAGAACTTATACCTCATTTGTCTTCATTGATTTCGAGTTACTCTAAAAATCAAGGAATCGTGAGGGTTATGTTTGCATTGATTGATTTAATTTTGGTTTTCTTTTCTTCCTGTCCCCCCACCCCACCCCAGACATAAAGAGAATTAGAAAATAAACCAGGTTTCACTGGTTCTCCATAAAATTCCAACTGATCACTATTAGACACCTAAAACTCAATGCATTCTTTAGTTTCCTAAAGCTTCCTTAGGTATGATAACAACCTTTCCATAATTTGTATTTCATCAGTCTTTCAAAAAATATGACATTTATTGCAACACAAGTGTATTTTGTAATTTTAATGAGGGAGGACATTCTTATGAGGTCATTACTTGACTGAATTAAGACAGGACAATGCATGACTTGCATTAAAGGACTTTAGGGCCTTTAGAAAAATGGGATTCTTTAAAAAAACACCTGTCCCATAATTGGGTTATTGCCTGTACTGCCCCATTAGCAGAAGAAAAGGGGGCCCTGTCTGAGTGAGACCCATGCTGTAAAGGACCTTCCTGTGGCTTCACTCCACCCCCTAGAAAGAGCAGTTTACAGGAGACAAAGGGTTGTACCTCCTCAGCAACAATCCAACCCCATCTGTACCGCTCCAAGCACCCAGTTAAGGCACAGGTTATTATATCTACTGGTGTCTTTTCCTCTAAAACTAATTAATCCAGGTGCTGCCTGTTCTAAGTATGCTGTAAGATCAATTTATTGAAATATAGTTATTGTAGAAGCTTATCTACATTATGCTATTTAAAAATCCCTTCTCTTTTAGAATATCCAAACTTTCCCACATGCTCCTAATAATGCAATTTTCAACATTAGAACTTTATTTTTTTAATGTAAAAGTCTATAAAAATACAAATGTCCTTTCAATGGTATCAATAAGGTCAGATTCACATTCCCTAATACCTATGTTGTTTTGTTGATTTCTCTATTTCCAGTTTTCTGTTCTTCAACTCATCCAGCATTCCACTGATGTAGTAATCGAATCGTGAAAGCATGAGGGAAACTATTGCCTACTTGAATCAAATCCAAACTCCTCTCTCAGATATTATAACTGCGAACTGCTATTTCAGTTGTATACACTGGTATATTAAGCATCTCTCCCATTAATTGCCAAGATAAACTATCTCATCCAGTTCTAAACCATAATATATTCATACCTTCAGACTCATGTTCTCTTATTTAACTATGTCTGTATTATCCTACATAATAAAAGGGTAATATGCAAATTAACCGAACAGCAGAATGACCAGTCGCTATGACGTGCACTGACTACCAGGGGGCAGACGCTCAACACAGGAGCTGTCCCCTGATGGTCAGTGCACTCCCACAGGGGGAGCGCCGCTCAGCCAGAAGCCAGGCTCAGAAACCAGGCTCATAGCTGGTGAGCACAATGATAGTGGCGGCAGCGCCTCCACAGCAGCGCTAAGGATATCTGACTGCGACATCCCCCCAGGGCTCCCAGACTACCAAAGAACGCACACTGGGCCGAGAAGACACCCCCCTTCCAGTGCAAGAATGTTGTGCACCAGGCCTCTAGTCATTAATAAAAGAAAAACCAACCTTAGAAAGTATGGTGAATTCTTAATGTTGCCCAATTCCCCCTTTGGGAATGATGTTATTAATCCCCAGCAGCTGCAAGTATGACACAAAATGACTCAGATGTTAGCTACTTTGAGGATTGTCTTACCTAAAGGTATGTAAAGGTATGTTCCTTGTCTAAAGCCACACCCCTTTTCATGGGCAAATGGCATTTAGTGACTGATCAACATAAGTGAATTAAAATCATGCCCCACTGTTCCAAGGTAGGACAACTCTGAAGCTCTGTACTAGCTTCAAACTACCTATAAGTTTGGTTATGTCCATCATTGGAAATTAATCAAGCTCAACTTCTTTCTCTTCCAAATCCTGCTTCCTTTCTTGCCAATCCACAGTTGTTGTTTCCACAGACATTCACCTAACAAATGCCCCATGCTCTAATCTCTATCTTAGAGTCTGCTTGTAGGGTAAACTAACCTATAACAGATATTAGGCTATATATTCAAAGTTTTGACTCCATCACTTTGAGTATGCTTTTCTCTCTACAGATATTCTTTCATCTTTATTCCTCACATATTTAACTTTACCTATCTTCTTCATAAACCCACTTCAAGTTATATTTTTTTTCTTAATTCCTTCAACCACTCGAGTCTGTACTGATTTTTGTACGTTTAAATTGCTATTATGTTTATAATCAGGACCTCTGATTTGATGAACAAAGACATGATAAGTTTAAAAGTGCTTCAGAAAATAGCAAATGTACCAACTGCAGGTGTCATAAATAGTGGTCTCTTTTACTGAAGTGGCAAGAACCATGCATTTTATTTTCTTTTTCCTCTCACTCCTGATACCCAATCCACCCACAAAGTCTGATACAATTTGAAATACAAACTATATTTTGGATAGATTTTCTTAAAACTACAGAGCCCATGACTTACTGAATATAGGTAATTTTAAACTGTAGCATAAATGGTAACCAAAGTAAAATAAAGTTTCAGAAATCATTAATTTTCTAGTATGGGTTGGTTAATGATGTTATTACATTATATATAGATGTAGCATGAGGTTACTGAGCACCTGAGTGATCATTGAACCATGTATTAAAAACATGTTGGATTCTATAGGATCATTTCTTGTGTAATTATCATGACATGTCTTATAATTCTGGAGAGTTAATACAGCTAGAACTAATTTATTTTTCTAGTGATAGGCAATAAATGCACTACTTCTGTTATTTCTTTGTGCTGCATGTTATTACTATGAAATAAAAGGAAAGAAGGGAAAAAGAAACGAGGGAGGGAGGGAAGGAAAGAAGGGAAAAAGAAGGAAAGATGGAAGAAAAGGAGTAATATAAAAAAATTATGTTCTTTAACAGACCAGGCAATGATGCCTAGTCTGATGACATCATAATGCTAGCTCCAAAGTGAACCAATCATCTTTGAGGAATGATAATGCCCTCCCTCAGGTCCAAACTCAGTCTAGAAGGATTGATACTCAGATTTTTTTTTCCACCTGATACTCTAGTAGTGGTTACCTATTTCTCCACAGACCTTAAACCTAGATGACTAACTCTGGGATAATTGTCAGTACTGGACAGAATTTATTTGTGTCCATGGATCCTTAGGTCCTTAATTGAATCTAAGTGGACAAGTTTACTTTAAGAAACGTTAATATCATGGTCTTAGTTTGTCCTTGCAACACATCATTGGTAAGAAACACTCCATCCCATAGTCATAGGATAACAGGTTGAGGGCACTGACCTCTCTGATATACATGACCTCCTGCTTTGCAAATTAGGGATGTAAAAAAATTAGCCGTCTTTTTTTTTTTTTTAATCCTCATCTGAGGATATTTTTTATTGATTTTTATAAAGAGTGGAAGAGAGAGGGAAAGACAGAGAGAAATATCGATGTGAGAGAAACATATGGATTGGTTGCCTCCTGCATGAACTCCAACCAGGGCCCAGGTGGGAGAGGAGCCTGCAACCGAGGTACATGCCCTTGACCGGAATTAAACCTGGGACTCCAGTCCACAGGCTGATGCTCTATCCACTGAGCAAACCGGCAAGGGCCAACAGTCTTAATTAATTACAAAACATTTGATGATCCCCTAATTCCAAAACAATAGCTGTTTATTCATCCTATATTTATCTAAGAAGTTTATATAAATTGCTATTCCAGGCATTTAAATTCTGTTTTTTTTTAGATGAAAAAAATCAAACATTTGCCTTGTTAATCTAATTTAATTATTTCCACATGCTGATAGGCATGCTTATCCCCACTTAACAGGGAGAAAACTGAGAATTTAGATGGTTAAGTAATTTATTCAACATCACAGAGCTAGATTTGAACATAGGAATACCTCACAGCAAAATATTAATTCTTTATACTATTACATAAATAAACAAAAGTTAAGAGACACTAATATGTATTCCAGATACTTTAATATATGGAGTTGGCTGTCAATATTACTGTAATTGAATTTTGAATGCTCATTTCATGATTCTCTAATAAGAAGAGTTTACTTTTTTTAAAATGAGTTTAAGATTTCCACTGAATAAGGTCATAATTCATCTTTATTGGAAAAAAGACGGAACTGTTTTAACTTCCTTGCCTACAAATTGCTTTCTGAAAGATAGCTCTCTTCACTTACAAGACAAACTAGATGTGAGGAAAGAAGATTTGGATACTGTGTAGCTAACATTTCATTTCCTCTTGGCAGCTCTTGGAATTCTGTCATTAGACTGTCATCATATTACATTATTTTATCCTGATATTAAGATACATGTTTGTATAAAGGAAACAGGAAATATTTAGCTAAATAAGAATGCCTTCAAAGTTAAAAGTAAGGTTTATTTTTTAACTATAAAATACATAGTAATTACACAACAAAATGTCATTGAATGAATAGATGAACAAAGGAAATGAAGTATTGTTTAATCATTTTACTAGTAAGTGGAAAGGAAAAAATGTTATCTGCTATCCATAAGAAACACCATTCCCCCTTAATTATTTTTTAGAAAAATATTATTAAGGCGCAAAAAAATAAATGAAAGAAGAAAAATGGGGGTGGGGAGGGTGGTGGAGAAAAGGAACATAAAACAAGATAAAGGGAGGGAGGGAGGGAGGTGAAGGGAAGAGCATAAGGGGTATCTCTTCCAGCTGTTATCTACTTGCATACCCATTCTTAGTGTCATCACTGATGGTAAAGGAGGGAGTACAGGATGCTCTAAAGGACAGTGTGACAGAAAACTGGCACCTTAATGGCCACGGTGGTGTGCTCCTCAAATCCCCCATCAAGACCAAGGCATTTCCCAGGCCAGCATGGCTCAGTGTTTGAGCGTTGACCTATGAACCAGGAGGTCAGGGCATATGTCTGGATTGCAGGCTAGATAACCAGTGTGGGGCATGCAGTAGGTAGCCAATCAATGATTCTCTCTCATCATTAATGTTTCTATCTCTCTCTCTCACTCTGCCTTCCTCTCTGAAATCAATAAAATATATATTTAAAAAAATAAAAAAATACCAAGGCACTTGATCTTCAGCTGCCAGAGGTGTAGGCTTCTGTGACCTGACAGCTGACTCTCTTCCAGAAATTTTCCTCATGAAAGAGAACTTCCCTCAAAATTATGCTCTATCCCTGGGAAACCCATCATTTAGTCTTACTAGTGCAATATGCTACTATTATTTCTTCTCCCTCTCTCTCTCTCCCTCTCTCTATATATCTTGTATAATAAAGAGGTAATATGCAAATTGACCATCACTCCAACACACAAGATGGCCGCCCCCATGTGGTTAAAGATGGCTGCCCCCATGTGGACACAAGATGGCTGCCACAAGATGGCCGGCAGGGGAGGGCAGTAAGGGGTGACCAGGCCAGCAGGAAAGGAAAGTTAGGGGCAATCTGGCTGGCAGGGGAGCAGTTAGGCATCGATCAGGCTGGCAGGGGAGTGGTTAGGGACGATCATGTTGGCAGGCAAAAGTAGTTAGGGGCAATCAGGCAAGCAAGCAGGCAAACGGTTGGGAGCCAGCAGTCCTGGATTGTGAAAAGGATGTCCGACTGCCCGTTTATGGGATCGGGCCTAAACAGGCAGTTGGACATCCCTCGAGGGGTCCCAGATTGGAGTGGGTGCAGGCTGGGCTGAGAGACACAACCCCCCCATGCACAAATTTCATGCACCAGGCCTCTAGAATATATATATATATATATATATATATATATATATATATATATACACACACACATATATATACATATATATATATACACACTATATATATATATATATATATACAAATATATGTATATATGTATATTAAAAACTATATATATACATATACATGTATATATATGTATATATATAGTTTTTCTATGCAATTCTCAATTTTTAAAGAGATGACACAAATTGTTTTTCTACTCTTATGTGAGAGCATTAGGCCCCAGTAACCCATCATTGTGTGAAGGAAAAAAATGTTCCACTACAGTAAACTGAAAAGATATGCATGTGTGTGTGTGTGTGTGTGTGTGTGTGTGTGTATGTGAGTGGATGTCTGTGTACATTCATAATAAATTATTGACAAACCCAAGTTTAATTGAAGAGATATTTGTATATTTTCTAGCTTATGAATATATTTTAATTCAACATTTTGTTTCTATTTAGGAGCTATACCTGCTGAAACTACTTTTTCTGTTTACCTTTCCTTTTTCTCAACTCTAGACATTGAATTATTCATAGTGTATAGTCATTACAGACAACATTACACCAATTAGCATACATTCAGACAAAGAAAAACCATTCTAGATATTTCATACAAAGGATTTAATTCAGAGATTGGTTTGCAAAGCTGTTGGGAGGAATTCAGAAGCTTAAAGAAGAAGGGGGCTTATAGAAACAAGCTAAATGAAATAAGCCAGATAGGTCCAAGTTAAATTCTGTCTTTGACCCTTACTATCTGGGTACATTTCTGAGATCTTATAATCTTGAGTTGTTTTCCCTGTGAAAATTATATAAACACTAGAGGCCTGGTGCACGACATTCGTGCACTGGGGGAGGGGGTCCTCAGCCCGGCCTGCACCCTCTTGCAATCTGGGACCCCTTGGGGGATGTCCGCCTGCTGGCTTAGGCCCAATCCCTGGACATCCCCTGAGGGGTCCTTAGAACTGCTGCCAAGGTGGAAGAGACTCCCTCCACCACCGCTGCACTCGCCAGCCATGAGCCAGGCTTCTGACTGAGCGGTGCTCCCCCTGTGGAAGAGCACTGACCCCCAGGGGGCAGCTCCTACATTGAGCGTCTGCCCCCTGTGGTCAGTGCGTGTCATATTGACTGGTCTTTCCACTGTTCGGTCTATTTGCATATTTGGGTTTTATTATATAGGATAGTTCAATTTGGTTATGAGAGCTAGCATAACAATTATTGGAAATGGCAATAGATTATGCTAAGATTAATTTGTCAAAATAAGAAACAGTGATTTAGTGGTAGCTCAGCTGTGGGAAGAGTGGTCTGTTTTATCTTTTCTCTCTTAGTTATTCTCCACTTAAGGGCTCCACTGTGAAACATTCTGCAGTAGTAGAGCAGTCTGTAAATGACAAAGGTAAATGTCTCAATAGCAGCTTTCCCATTTTAAGAACAGAGAGCACTATCTCCTGCCAAGCTTTGGGGAAAAAGATATTATTTGACTGACTTCCTTACTGTTTTTGGCTGTATTACAGAAGTATATTAACATGTGGAAAACATTGCTTAAGCTTTTTTCTCTGAGGTACTTGATAAACATGGTGTTTGGCATCCCAAATTTGTAAAAGTATGTTTATAAATATTCCTATTACAATTTTATTTTTGTTTTATGAAAACTCGTTTGGTCCTGAAGAAAGAAGAATGAAATATTAATTAGCATTTGTTTGTATTTCTAGAATTCTGTATTTTGTAATTCAATAGATGATGAATAAATGTTTATTTACCAAATGTCTATGCACTCTAAGTTGTAGTGACCAGAAAAATCCTCCAAATACAATTCTAAATATCTTTATCTTCAATATTGTTACAATAGTAAGCATATCCTAATCTTTTTGTTTCATATACAATTTCATTGTATTTCTTCTGTGGATATCTAGGGATCTATTTAATGCTAACCCTGAACAGATGTTTGGAGTCTAGGTTGACGGCTTAACAGCTCCTGACATAAGCATGACCTTCATAAAATTAAAGCCTGGGTTGTCTAATATGGTATAAGTGGCCTTTTATTTAAATCTGAGTTGCAAGTACAGAGTCAATAATCACTGAGTATGAACAAAGTGTAATAACCCAAAGATGATGAGGCAGTATTTGCCCTTTATCAGAGTAAGGTGAAAACGGCTGTCAAGGTGACAGACGCTAATCAGTGAAACCTGAACAATTATGGCCAATAATCATTAAATGAAGGCAGCGAACTAGACTCCTGGGAAAGCACCAGTGCTTGGCAAAACAAGATGTGCTCTTACTAAGAGAATCACAGAATTTAGAATGGAAGGTAGTATCGAACTCAAAATAAAGTCAAATTTCTAGGTGCTTCCTCTTAGCATATAAGAGGGCATGGTAGAATGTGATTCTTCTATACAACTTGCTACAGAAAAAAATATGTGCAGTAAGAAAGCCAATAATTTAATAGTACGTTGGTGAGGGATGAATGCACATGATCGTTTAAAAATACTTTATAAAAGTCATAGTACAAACTCTGCATCTTATAGTATTTTCTTTTTCATAAGTTGATCTTTACAACATAGGGCCTAACTAGAGAAAATTCATAATTGTTATTTATCTATTTGATATCCTATCTAATAATAGAGTAATATGCAAATTAACCATCACTCCGTGACAAATTGGCGGCGCCCATGGCCACAAGATGGCGGCGCCCAGTCCTCTCAGGCCCACCGAAGTCCCCCAGTCCCAGAGAGGGCTACCGCTGAGAGCAGGCAGCATGCGACCGGGGCTGTTGGCCTGGGAGGGTCCCGAATACCCCTGGCTGATCTGCTCCCAGCCGCGGCCCTGGCTGTTGGCCTGGAGGGCTGCCGCCGCTCCCCCTCGCCCCCCCGACCCCACATCGCTCCCAGCAGCGACCTGACTGTAGCCTGGGAGACTGCGAACAACCCCCGCGTGATCTGCTCCCAGCCGTGACCCGGGCAGTGGCCTGGGAGAAGGCGCACACCCCCCCCGCATGATCTTCTCCCAGCCGCGACCTGGGTAGTGGCCTGGGAGGCCGAGAGCACCTCCCCCCACCTCCTCCACACAATCTGCACCCAGCTGCGACCAGGGCATTGGCTTGGGAGGCTGCGCACACCTCCCCCCACCTCCCCCCCCCCAATCTGCTCCCAGCCGCCACCCGGGCAGTGGCCTGGGATATGGCGCGCACCCCCGGCGTGATCTGCTTCCAGACTGAGACCCGGGCAGTGGCCTGGGAGAAGGCACACACCCCCCGGAATGATCTTCTCCCAGCCGTGACCTGGGTAGTGGCCTGGGAGGCCGCACGCACCTCCCCCTACCTCCCCCTCCCCCCCAATCTGCTCGCAGCCATGACCTGGGCAGTGGCCTGGGAGACGGCGCACACCCCCTGTGTGATCTGCTCCCAGCTGAGACCCGGGTAGTGGCCTGGGAGAAGGCACACATTCCCCGGAGTGATCTTCTCCCAGCTGCAACCTGGGCAGTGGCTTGGGAGACAGTGCACACCCCTGGCGTGATCTGCTCCCAGCTGAGACCTGGGTAGTGGCCTGGGAGAAGGCACACATCCCCCAGCCTGATCTTCTCCCAGCCGCGACCTGGGTAGTGGCCTGGGAGGCCGCGCACACCTCCCCCCACCTCCCCCCCCCCCCAATCTGCTCCCAGCTGAGACCCGGGTAGTGGCCTGGGAGAAGGCACACATTCCCTGGCGCGATCTGCTCCCAGCTGAGACCCAGGTAGTGGCCTGGGAGAAGGCACACATTCCCCAGAGTGATCTTCTCCCAGCTGCAACCTGGGCAGTGGCTTGGGAGACAGTGCACACCCCCGGCGTGATCTGCTCCCAGCTGAGACCTGGGTAGTGGCTTGGGAGAAGGCACACATCCCCCGGCGTGATCTTCTCCCAGCCTCGACCTGGGCAGTGGCCTGGGATATGGCACACACCCCGGGCGGATCTGCTTCCAGCTGAGACCCAGATCCCAGCTGGGAGCAGATAGTGGGGGTAGGGGGAGGTGCACACAGTCTCCCAGGCCACTGCCCAGGTCGTGGCTTGGAGCAGGGGAGTGCATTTGGGGGTGACTGGGCTTTCAGGGGAGGGCAATTGGGGATAATCAGGCTGGCAGGGGAACAGTTAGGCATAGATCAGGCTGGCAGGGGAGTGGTTAGGGGGTGATCAGGCTGGCAGGCAGAAGCGGTTAGGGGTAATCAGGCAGGCAGGCGAGCAGTTGGGAGCCAACAGTCCCGGATTGTGAAAAGGATGTCCGACTGCCTGTTTTTAAACAGGCAGTCAGATATCCCCTGAGGGGTCCCAGATTGGAGAGGGTGCAGGTTGAGCTGAGGGACACCCCCCACCAGTGCATGAATTTCATGCACCGGGCCTCTAGTAGAGTATAAGATGATAAGCCAAGTACCATATCAGAGTAAAATACGCTCCTCTTAATTTCCTGTAAGTGACTCTTGTTAGTGTACAATAGAGTAGGAAAACAGTTCTGCTACTATATGGTCTCATCATCAAAGATGTGATCTGGATATCATTTGATCTGACTGTAATATTTTGTATAACAGAATAATACAGGATACCCTATGCTATGCACTATTATTCTTGGTACTAAGCTAGAAAGTTTTCCTTCAAGTGATTAGACTGGAACCTATTGTATTAAAGGAGGTGGTTTTCTCTCCAGTGTCCATTGAAAGATTTTACTTCTCAATATGTCTGGCACTATATCATTTTACATCACTGATTGCTTGAACTCTGATTCTTCTGGGAGAAAATGGTGGTAAGGGAAAGATACATTTATCTGCTCTTATATACCATGTACTTATCTGTTCCTCACGTGGTTGTGAAAAGTAGATTTTTCAATTGTGTCAGCCTCTGTAGCCATAATAAAAAATGAAACAGTTGAAAAGAACATAGAAATATAAAAATCATAAGTTTCCCCATATGTGAAGAATATTTTTATATATTATAAGTAATCATTAAGTACTTCTAATTGATTAAACAAAATAACATTTATGTATAGTAAATATTTTGTATCTCTGAAAAATTTAGATATTTTGTAATTTCCTGTTTTAGTGCCACACCTGATTACATCCTATAGAGTACATTTTATCCCCAAAATAGCCACCTGAGATGAAACCACCATTATTTCTCAGCTCCCTAACTGGCCTCCCAGCATCCATGCTTTCTCCATGAGGTAACTAAAGTGATCTCTGTAAAATTCCAAATGTGATTATCTAGTGTCCTTTATTAAGCCTCAGCTTATTATTATTGCTCTTAGGAAACAATCCCAAGTACTTAATGTTCTATGAAACTCAACATGGCAAAGTCTTTGTCACACTAGGTTCTAGCCCCAGGGCCTTTACACATGCTCCCCCAAGTCTGTAAGGAGAGTTTTCTGCTCCTTATCCCAACCACTGTTTTCACTCTCCTACACATTTTATATGTTCTCTTGAGGGAAGTCATCATTTACTTCCCAGCCTAGAGGGAAAACCCTTATTTTAAAAACTCCCTGTACATTGCACATTGTTCATTGATCTTACCACAACTTCATTAATTATCTGCATAATTATTGGATATTTTGTTAACAGATCATCATGTGGGCAAACATAGTTCTTTGTCTGTTTTGTTCACTTTTATGAACCTAGTGCCTAGCATATAAGATTTTCCTCAAGACTATAACTTGTTAGCAAAACCTTGCTCTCAGCATTGCTTATACTTTGTTTTAGTTATTTACTGCTGCTTACAAAACATGATGTCTGAAGACAACAAACATTAATTACCTGATAGCTTCTATGGATCAGGAATCCAGCCACAACTCTGCCCTCTGGCTCAGGGCCTCACACAAGGTTGTGGTCAGGGTGTCCATCAGAATTGCAGGCATCCTCAGACTTCACTGTGATGGGATCTATTTTCCTAAGTCCGTACACATGTTTGTTGACATGAAGGTCCCCATAGGCTGAAGGCCTCAGTTTCTGGCCAGCTGTTGGCCAGAAGTTGACCTCAGTTCCTTGCCACATGGGCTTCTCCACAGGGTATCTCATAACATTGCAGTTCTTTAGGGGGACAAGTAAGAGGAACAAGAGACTAAGAGAACCTGTGAGCATTATGAAGCTGGGAGCCTTTTGTAACTCTATCTCAGAGAGGTGACATTCCATCATTTTTGCTCTGGGATTTGGTTTGAAGCTTGTTCAAACCACTAGAACCAACCCACTCTTAAAAGGAGTCAATTTTACATAGGTGATAATTCCAAAATGGAATCATTCTAGAAACTACCTACCATTCGTTAGTTCATCTTATGAGATTTATCTCATGACCTCACTTCATTCTCTAGTCAGAATGATAACAATAGTGAACAAGGCACCTGAAAATTATTTTTTTAATTTCTTTATTGATTAAGGTGTTACATATGTGTGCTTATTCTCCCATTACCCTCCAACCCCCACTCATGCCTTCACCCCCCTGTTGAAAATTATTATATGTGAAACAATAATATTGCTTTCACAATATCTATTTTACAAATTATAGTATTGCTCCCATATTAGTAATAGCCTAATACACCTAAAGCATTATTAGTCAACTAGAGGCCCGATGCATGAAATTTGTGCAAGGGGCTCCTAGGGCTGAGGCAGCAGCCCCAGCTTCATCTGGAAGGTCATCTGGAAGGACATCCAGAAGGATGTCTGGTCTAATTAGCATATTACACTTTTATTATTATCCTTCCTATCTAATAAAAGAGTAATATTCAAATTGACCATCACTGCAACACAAGATGGCCACCCTCATATGGTCAAAGATGGCTGCCCCCATGTGGACGCAAGATGGCATCCACAAGATAGCCAGCAAGGGAGGGCAGTTGTGGGCAATCAGGCCAGCAGCGAAGGGCAGTTAGAGGTGACTAGGCCTGCAGGAGAGGGAAGTTGGGGGCGGGGGGGACCAGGCCTGCAGAGGAGGGCAGTTGTGGGCTATCAGGCCAATAGGGGAGGGCAGCTAGGGGTGACCAGGCCAGCAGAGGAGGGCAGTTAGGGGTGACCAGGCCTTCATGGAAGGGCAGTTGGGGAGAACCAGGCCTGCAGGAGAAGGCAGTTGGGGGGACCAGGCCT
Organism: Cnephaeus nilssonii; assembly: GCF_951640355.1. Taxonomy (NCBI): domain Eukaryota; kingdom Metazoa; phylum Chordata; class Mammalia; order Chiroptera; family Vespertilionidae; genus Cnephaeus; species Cnephaeus nilssonii. Next base: position 64,605,629 of record NC_137079.1, on the reverse strand, counting down.
GCAGGGGAGGGCAGTTGTGGGGGACCAGGCCTGCAGGGGAGGGTAGTTAGGGGCAATTGGGCTGGCAGGGGAGCAGTTAGGCTTCGATCAGGCTGGCAGGCAGAAGCAGTTAGGGGCAATCAGGCAGGCAGGCAGGCGAGCAGTTGGGAGCCAGCAGTCCTGGATTGTGAGAGGGATGTCTGACTGCCCGTTTAGGCCCGATCCCACCATGAATGGGCCTAAATGGGCAGTCGGACATCCCTCAAGGGGTCCCAGATTGGAGAGGGTGCAGGCTGGGCTGAGGGACCCACACCCCATGCACAAATTTCATGCACCATGCCTCTACTATATGATAAAGTTATTATTACCCAATTAGTATTAGAACAATTGCAAGCATGTAATCTGTCCCACTAAATTTTAACCCTACCAGACCTGAGGCCCTGTACCTAACTGTCCCCTTAAACCACACAAAGTCAATTCAAACACATGGGGGCAGACATTTGCAATGGCTAACCATGAGGTTTGACCATGATTGGTTGGTTATTTTTAGATTGTGACCCATTTTTTTTTCACATACTAGGCCAAGTACCGAAAATTAGGTACAGCGGTATAGCGGCTGATTCAGAAATTACCGAAAAATCAGTACAGCAGTCTGGTAGGGTTAAATTTCCTAAAAGAAGAACTTGATCCTCATAGCAACTAGCATAGTCACTTGAACATAGTAGGAACTCGACAATTATTTACCAAGTGAGTGAAGGAATAAATAAATAAAAAGAAAAGAATATTGTTTCTCCTATTTTTTTAAAGGAGTGCAGAAAATCACATTTCTACTCTTTTTTTTTAAGTTTGAAAAACTTTTACTTCTTAACAGGAAGATTATTAATTTCTGATTGCCTCTTATATCAAACTGCATGTAGAATACACCATATATATGCCAGGCACTCTTTTACATATTCTAAAGATTTAGGGACTAGGGGTGAAGAATGTATTTTATCCTAGGATAAGATTCAGACTTCCTTGCTTTTATTAAAAAACAACAACAACACACATGTATTTTATTTTCAAACTACTTATCCAAGTTCCTCATGGAATGAGGATTTGTTTACAGTGCTGAGACAATGCCAGTAAACCATACTTTCAGATTGAAAAACCCAGAGTAATATCTGTGAGGCCAAGAGACTTACTCTATAACTACATTTTAAAATTTAATCAGTCCTGAAAATTCTCAGATCTATTCCTCAAAGGGGGAAAAGATGCTCAAATTTTGCAAAACAGTTGCCAATTCTTCAAAGACTAAATTAGCGCTAATGAAGAAAACAGTGGGAAAGGAAGCACAACTGCCACCTGGAGGAGACAGATGTGGAGGCATCTTCCATCGTTTCTGCTCCTGTCTTCTGAGAGAGTAAATACCACATTAGCTGGTGATAAAGATGTGCCTTAGCCTACAGAACTCAAATACTGGCAGATCATTTTTTTAAAGCACTCGATAATGCTCTAAGGAAAGAATCAAAGCAATTGACACATCATTAGCTGACTTAAAGTAAAATGCATGCATATCAAATTGTACTGTATTTCAATAATAGTCTTTGCATGAGAATAAGAAACAACAGAATTTTAGAAAGATCCCATGCTTTGCATACCTGCTATTCACTTGTTGGTCAGAAGAGAATGATAAGAATAACAAACAGGGTACCTGACAATTATATGTGAAACAATAGTATGGCTTTTAAATTAACTGTTTCATTAATTACTAGTATAGTACTGCTCAAATATTAAACAAAGCCTAATACTCCTAATACATTATTTTCCAGAACCATTCACTCAAATATCTTTATTTAAAATTGTTATTGAATTTATTGGGCTGATATATGTTTCAGATGTGCAATTCTATAAAACATCATATGCATATTGCATTACGTGTTCACCACCCAAAGCCTATTTCCCTTCCATCACCATTTTTCCCCTTTTACCCTCTTCTTCCTCCCTTACCCACCCTTCCCTCTGGTAATCACCAAACTATTGTCTATGAGTTGTTGTTTTTTCTTAATCCCTTTACCTTTCACCCAGCCCCCTAATCTCTTCCCTTCTAACAGCTGTATTTATGAGTCTGTTTTTATTTTGTTTGTTAGCTTATTTTGCTCATTAGATTACACATATGAGTGAAATCATATGGCATTCGTCTTTCTCTGACTGACCTATTTCACTTAGTAAAATACTCTCCGGGTTCATCTTTACTGTAATAAAAGGTAAGATTTTCTTCTTTTTTTTACAGCTGAGTAGTATTCCATTGTATAAATGTACTACTGCTTTTTTATCCACTCATCTACTGATGGGTACTTGGGCTGCTTATAAATCTTGGCTATTGTAAATAGCACTACAAATACCTTTTGATGAGCAGCTACTATGTCATAAGTCAAGGTCATGGTATACATGATCTGTGCACCAGGTAACTAGTCTTTTTTTTCCAAGACAAATTGCATTTTTCCCAGTTTTCCTTTAGTTTTAAATATATTTTTATTGATTTCAGAGAGGAAGAGAGGGAGAGAGATAGAAACATGAATGATGAAAGAGAATCATTGATTGGCTGCCTTCTGCACACCCTCTACTAGGGATTGAGCCTGCAGCTCAAGTATGTGCCCTGATCAGGAATCAAACCCAGACCTCCTGGTTCATAGGTCAATGTTCAGCCACTGAGCTACACCAACCAGGCTATGTTATTAATTCTTCATGGCAACCTCTTCTGCATTTAACAACTTTAATAAATATTCCATTGTAATCATTTCTTCTACTTATTAAAAAAATAACGCCTAGTATTACAAGCCCTGTTTCAGGTATTGTGGAAACATCAATAAATGCATTAAACAGACCTCACCTTGCCTTTCTAATAGTTTTTGCTTCATGTACATGTTATATTTTCCATGTAGAATTAGGGCTCTAATTTTATAATTCATGCCTTGTATTATTATATTATGTGATTCTTTAATTAGTTAAGTTCTCTAAATATTGAATGTCAGGCATTTTAATAAATAAGTCCTATTTTTATTTAGTCTGCATTTTCTTCATATCTTTTGCTTCTATTTCAAAACTTTATCACATTGTTTCATATACGTTTCTTTTAATCAGAACATATTTATATTTTGCCTGGTTTTCATATATTTTCAATGAAGGGTGTTATACATAAAAGAATATGTTTAATATATACATATAGTTTTAACATTATATGGGGCCCTCAACCTGGAATATGTTGTCTTATTTAGTAACATCTCCTACCCTCATGGTCTTTATCTCCCTTTCTCCAAAAAATTTTATTTTTTGTTATCATTATTTAATTTTCATGAATTTTTAAAAGTAAAACATGTTTGTATGACCAAATAATAACTTTTTAATTTTTACTTGTTTTCTTTATACAAATTATCTTATAATCTTCATATTATTTAGTGACTTTTATATTATTATTAGAGGCCCGGTGCATGAAATTCGTGGATGGGGGGTGTGTCTCTCAGCCCCACCTGCACCCTCTCCAATCTGGGACCCCGCAAGGGATGTCCAACTGCCCGTTTAAGCCCAATCCAGGTAGGATTGGGCTTAAACGGGCAGTCGGACATCCCTTTCACAATCCAGGACTGCTGGCTCCCAACTGCTTGCCTGCCTGCCTTCCTGATTGCCCTTAACCACTTCTGCCTGCCAGCCTGATCACCCCCTAACCACTCCCCTGCCAGCCTGTTTGCCCCTAAGTGTCCTCCCCTGCAGGCCTGGTCACCCTTAACTGCTCTCCCCTGCAGGCCTGGTTACCCCCAACTTCCCTCCTCTGCCAGCCTGGTCACCCCCAGCTGCCCTCCCCTGTAGGCTTGATCACCCCCAACTGCCCTCCCTTGCAGGCCTGGTCCCTCCTAACTGCCCTCCCCTGCTGGCCATCTTGTGGCGGCTATCTTGTATCCACATGGGGGCAGTCATCTCTGACCACATGGGGGCAGCCATCTTGTGTGTTGGAGTGGCAGTCAATTTGCATATTATCCTTTTATTAGATAGGATTAGATAGGGTAGAGGCCTGGTGCATGGGTGGGGTCCAGCTGGTTTGCCCTGAAGGGTGTCCTGGATCAAGGTGAGGGTTCCCTTGGGGCATGTGGTGACCTGGGCGAGGGGCCTGTGGTGGTTTGCAGGCCGGCCACTCCCCCCAGCGACCCAAGAGGAGGCCCTGGTATCTGGGATTTATTTATCTTCTATAATTGAAACTTTGTACCTTTGAGCGGAGCCAATCCTCCTGCTCGTTCTGTGGCCACAGCCATTTTTGTTGGGATTTATTTATCTTCTATAATTGAAACTTTGTAGCCTTGAGTGGAGGCCTGGGCCTGCCAGGGTAGGCGAATAGCTTGGCTTCCTCCATTGCCAGGGGCAACCCAAGCCTCCTGCTCTCTCCAGCTCCATGGCTGCCCCTATTTTTGTTGGGATTTATTTATCTTCTATAATTGAAACTTTGTAGCCTTGAGCGGAGGCCTGGGCCTGCCAGGGCAGGCGGAAAACTTGGATTCCTCCATTGCTGTGGGCAATCCAAGCCTCCTGCTCTCTCCGTGGTTGCAGCCATATTGGTTGGGTTAATTTGCATACTCGCTCCTGATTGGCTGGTGGCCATGGCTTGTGGGTATAGCGGAGATACGGTCAATTTGCATATTACTCTTTTATTAGATAGTATTATGCATCACTTTTTCAAGGTCTATCCTTGTTGATGTGACTGTCATGTAAAACAATTTATTCATATTTTCTACTACTGTTGACATCCTTTTTTCAGTATTACACTATCACAAATATTTTAGCACATGTCTCCTGGTGAATGCATTCAAGACATCCTACTCAGAATGGAATTGTTGAGTTAGAAGTAATATATATTCAATGTTACTAGATAATAACAATATGGTTTTCAGAATTGTTAAACAAATTTACACTTCCACAAGGAGTGTAAAAGCTTTCATTGATAACATCTTTGCCAAATATTATAAGCATTTTAATTTTTGTGAGTGAGAAACATTTTTTTTTCTCAATCCTTTGGACTTTATTGTGACTTGATTTGTGAAATAATAGTTGAACAATTATTGTTCATATTCTGCATATACTTAGAAGGAATGTGATTCTCTCTTTTTCTCCTTAATGAGAAAAACTACATTTTTACTTGAGAATATTGCTAGCTGGAACAAAAAAGGTGCATTTTTTTGGTATTCTTTACACTGATAACTATAGCATGAAGAAAAATAATTTTTGAATGCTACAACTGAGTCAGCTGAAAAGGGTTTAATTTTCTTTTCTGCCTTTTTAATTTCTCCTGTGAGTCTACTTAGAGGTAAAAACTGAACACCTTGTGGAGCATGAGTTGACCCGGAAGAAGGAAACCATATCGCCAAGAGTGCAAGAGGAATTTGAAAGCTGGGCTGCTGGGGGCGCTGTGGAGCTGCTGTGGTAGCTTTGGACTACATACCTCCTGATGTTTTCCACATGAGACAGAATAAACTTTCATTTTGTTTAAGCCACAATTATTATTTCTTCTCATTATATGTGGCTGAACTAGTAGAATTATAGGAATTAAATATTAAATTGTCAATGTTATATTTCTGTAATGTGTTGGGTTATGATGTTATGACAGGTATGGCAACACTAAGAAATAGTAATTTTTCAGCTCTATTATAATTTTATGGGACTACTACCATATATGTGGTCCATTGTTGCAACACATTAAAAAATAAAGATGATGATGACAACGTAAAAAAAATACTGATTTTAAATCAAATTCATTAGGCTTTTATTTTGAATGAAAGGCTGAAAGTTGAATGTTCATAGTTGATCTGAGCAAACTTAAATTTTTCCGTTAGAGATAGAAAGCCAAAAGCAAACTGCATAATTACAGAAAAGTGCTGTATCTGTTAGCAATTTAGGGGTTATAGACCACAGTTCAGTAGCGTGTGCTTTTTATCAATGTCTCCTCAGGTTGCATTAATAGAAGTATCATGTCAAGAATGTTGGTGGTTGAAGTAGTAATTTGCTTTTACTCTGATAATCAGCTACCTCCGAGTGCTAATGTACAGTTTTAAAGTTCTACATTTTAATAGAAACATGCACACATTATGGAATGCTTAAAAGAAATCAGCCTGAAATGTACAAGGATTTAGATGATACTAACATCTCTTAGTTCTTTCAGTGGAAAAGAACATTATTGAGGATGATTTAGGCTCAATGTTTCAGTCACTAATGGGTAGAATTAAAAGCAATTGTTAGGAGCTTCAGGTGGATCGCTTGAGTTTAATATAAATAGGGACTATGCAATAACTAGGGCTGAACAAGGGTATGACTAATTTCCTCAGGACAGAAGTACTGTGTTTCCTGATGCTGGTGGTGACTTAAGCAAAATAACCACATGGTGGAGATGTTGCAGAGGGAATTCCAGCATTTGATGGCTCCTTGAAATAGAGGACACTTAAGGTTACTTCCAAATTCTGAAATCTATGAATTAATAGATCAAATATATAGGGGGGAAAGTGTCACATTTGTCACTGATGTAGCATTGAAATTCTCATTTCTCAAAATTATTTGTCCCTCAGCTTAATTAAACAAAAATGTTCTATACAGAATATAGCTGATATAGAAATTTTATTATGTTGAACACTGACTTAATTTTTAAAATTATGTGTACTTGCACATTATATGTACCTGTCATACAAAAGCTCTAGAATAAGTATAAGGAGAATACTTTCATTTTACAAATGTATAAAAATACATAGGGCTAAAATGGTATTGAAGATAAATAGTACAGAGAGAACACAATAACCTCAAAATGGGTCAGCACAAACTACACAATTGATTAGATGCTTGCAGAAAACCACAGCAAATGGCAAAATCAATTCACCAATCAGCTTTGCAGTGTTTTATTCTAAACTCAGCCAGCTGGGCAATTAGGCATATACTCTGTGTTTTTATGTCTTTCATTGAGGAAAGCATCATTTTCCTTTGGAAGCAGATGGTTAGGAACTAAAGATGGGTCAAAGTTCACTGAGGTTACTCTCCTATGGACAGAGTAAATTGATGTGGTAGAATATGCTATTCTGAATCTTTGGAATGATTCAATACTGAGACAAAAGCCTTCATGAGTTGATATTTGGTTATAGGTTTTTGTGGCTAAGAATTTATTCAATAATATTTTAATGCTGTGACTCTCTATTATTTATACAATGTTCCACTCAATTTACTTTTTTTGTATGTTAATAATGTATGCCTCAACCCAAAGAGTAGAATTTCAAATGATTACTATTTTAGAATTTGTTAAAAATAAATAAAGAAATGAGTCTTCATTGCATTTTTTTTTTTTTGAAAGCCAGTCTTTGAATCAAATTTATGCCAAGGTCAAATTCTGTTGTTTGAACTAAACTATCCAGTAATCAGTGTCTCCAGATGAATCTTGGCATGCATCATAGCATGTTAGGACTGAGAGTGAAATTGGAGATCACTTATTTGAGTTTCTTTATACTAATTATGGATCTTATGCTTGAAATATTAAAACTCACTCAAGATAGCATCAGATCTACAAACACAAAATCTCACCAGTTCTCCAGAGATACTTTAACCTTGTAAAATTGTCATCTCTATATAAGGTAGAAATATTATTAAAGTATTAAATTCACGCTGATGAAGAGGGTCAAAACAGTTCATTAGAAACAAGTTCATTGTAAAGAAACTATACCAAGTAATAGAACTCCATGATTCCATCAAAAGGCTTTCCCTTGATCTTGTCATCAATTAGGTTGGATACTAGTCTGGGGAAATACTGCTTTAGTGCGTAATAACTTTCTAGTTAAATAATATTCAAAGATTTTAAGACTTCTCATTAAAAAATAGATGATAACTTTGGTGACTTTATCTAGCATACTGTTATCAAAATGTAATTTTTAGTAGGAGTATGAGATAGGATTCATAGAAATATAGAAACTAAGGGGCAGAAACTACTGGTTCATAGCCTTTGACATGCTTAAAGTCTGAGACTTAAATGTATTTGTATGGCCATAACCCATACCTATTAAAATTATTCAACTCATGTGTATGAATGAATAAAAGACTGGATGGATGAAAATAAAGAATACAACAGCCTACCTGACCCTAGCCAAAAATAACACATGTAAAATATAAGACATATAATAACTTCCAAATAGGCTAAATAATAAATTCCAAATGGGTTAAATGTTTTAGACTAAAATCCTATGTAATAAAGAGATAATATGCAAATGGTCGTTATGCCGTGACGCATAATGACCGATCACCAGGAGGGTGGGGCAGCCAGCTACGTTCAGGGGAGAGCTACAGCTGCGGTGGGCAGGGCGGCCAGCCCAGGCAAGTGGCAGAGAGCTACTTGCGCATGGATTCATGCTCAGGGCCACTAGTGAAATAATAAAAGTACTAGATGAAGACATGGGGACACATGGAGACATTATTTCATAAAATCAAATGAAAAATGTCCTAAAAAAACATAACACAATGTTCAGAACCATAAACTTAAATATTACTATACTTGAATATAAGAAAACAGACAAAGAAAAAAATAAAAGTTAAGTGATAGGAAAAATGAAAAGGTAAAAGAAAACTCTGGGAGAAAAGCTTGCATGTATATCACAAAGGGCTAATTTTCTTAATGTATAAATAGCTGTTAAGAAAAATAAAATGCCAAATGTAATAGAAATTCAATTCCCTCCCCCCAAAGTGACACTATAACTAGTAAATATGGAGGGGAGATATCTATATATTGATCATCTATCTATCATCTATATATCTATCTATATCTTAACACTCATATACTTATATGAAGCTAGACTTTATGAGTTTATATGCTGGTTCCACCACTTAACTATTTGAGTGATCTTGAGCAAGATGCAAAAACTTCCTCTGTCTTAGTTGCCTCATAGTTAAAGAGGAGATAGCATCAACATAATGAGGATTAAATTCTTAACACTGTTCTTGTTACCCAATGAAAGCTATATAAGTGTTAAAGTATAATAATGATTACTTCTTATAATTATATAATTATATATATATAACTACTTCTTATAATTAATTATATGTTAAATATTGTGTAGTATATTGTATAATAAAATAATATATTGTATAATTATATTGTATAATAAAATACAATATTTTATTATGCAATAACTATTGCAACACAACATGACCAGGCTTTGGGAAAAAGAGTGAAACTCTTACTAGAGCAAGGAGAATACATGCCAGGAAAAATCACCAGAAGTCCAGTATACAAGGTTTGTAAACATCTGTTTGACGGAATTTACCTCGGGGCTACTTTACTCTGACCAGCAGGTGAGGGAGAATGCTCATGCAGTATCTTACAACTATCATCCCACACAGGCAACAGCTATGTACTTTTCCAACTACCTCATTCAAAGAAATTTAATTTTAGCAACAATACATTTCAGTTATTTTCTAATATATATATATATATATATATATATATATATATATATATATATATCCTACCTAATAATAGACAAATATGCAAATTGACCGCACCTTTGCTATGCCCAAGCCACGCCCACCAGCTAAGCCATGCCCACCAACCAATCAGGACGAGTATGCAAATTACCCCAACAAAGATGGTGGCTAATTTGCATATCAAGACAGCTTAGAAAGAAGCCAAGAGATGCTGAAGGGAGCAAAGCTGCGGAGAAGCGAGGAGCGGAGGCGGGGCCGGGGGAGAAGGAAGGACAGTGGGGCGGGCTGGCATTGAAGGCGGGCCGGGGGACAAGGGAGGAGCGGAGGCGGGGCCGGGGTAGAGTGCAGCAGGAAACCCTATTGCAGGATTTTTCCTGCAACGGGAACGCTAGTATGTAGATAGTTTCCCTATAGATAGTTCCTTATACTCCTTAACAAATGCATCTCCTGCCCTCTTTTTCTGGAGGATGTTGCTCTCTTTTCCTGGGGCCTCTAAAAACATGATTCTCTAACCTTAAATTCATTGAGCCTTTAACTATGGTTCAGGATGAGCCATTCCAGTTCAATGGGAGCAGAAACTGTTATTTAGCCCCCAATTCTCATTTTCTGTTCAAACTAAACCCATGGATAGCCTCATCTGATTCCTGAAACTGTAGTTGAATCTTTCACCTTCAGATTTTCTCTCTACTCTTTATTTCGTTTTTAAAGTTAGTTAAAGTAAAACTTTCTCCAGGGTTTTCAGTTGTCCTCAGAATTTGTTTCTGATTTTCGCAATTATTTTCTGACTTATAGGAAGGTTCCTGGGCCCAGTTTTAACTCATTGCTCAGGCTAGGGCAAAGTATTCTATGGAAACATAGTATTTCAGTGTAGATTATATAAAGTATTGATTTACCTTCTCAGACTCACATAGTAATCACACACATCCCATGTTGAGATAGAATTGTAGACTTGGATTAGGTACTGCAGCTTGTACTGATTAGGAGATGCGTGACTATTTCCTCATTTGTTTTACTTTTCTTTATGTTTGAACTATTTCACAATCAGTTTTATTCAATCAGAGGTGGGAGAGGAACCTGAAATTCAGAGTTTGTAGTTCCAGAAGTCCTTAAATATAGGTTGGTTTAAATGGTTCATGAAGAAATTTAGTGAAAGCGTGGCCCATATTGCAATTTTGAAAGAACAAGCAGCTAAGTTCACAGTCAACTGAACAAAAATGGGGATTTCAAAGCACCTGAGGACTTTCCAGATGGGAGTGCTATCCTGGGATAAGTGAATCAATATTGGAAATGAATCTCATTTTAGCTGCTGCAAACCTGCTGGGCCATTTCCTGAGATATTGTATCAAGCAATTGAAGATGGCACGGTGTAATGTTGAACAGTTATACTCAAGCACTCTCTATTACAAAGAATTCTCCAAAGAATAACAAATGAAAATTTTGTCCTGAGTATATATGGCATGGTTCTCCTGATTTGTTCTTCCAACATCGCTACGGGTACTTACTACTTTAAAAATAATTCTGGAATTAAGAAGTAGAATGCTTCTTGTAGCAAAGGAATAAAAATAAAAGGGAAAAATTTAACTTTTTAAAAATTAATACAGACATAGTATATACATTGAGCAATATGGGTTAGAATTAAGGGCTATGGGCATGTTACAACATATATTTATATATTTTAAAATATCAACATATTTTAAAATACCTTACTTTTTAAGAAATTCTAATTTAATTTTGTTTTTTAAATAATATTTCATGCCACCTGGAATAACAGTTTTAGTAATCTATAAATGCATTCCTAAAATGTTATCCTTTTCTGATTGATTTCAAATAGAATGGGCCACTTTGAAAATGTACTTTTTAATTTATTCTGATAATTTACAGGGCTGTATTTTGGTACAGTGGGTCAAATAGCCCTTTCTATTGCTCAATTTGCCTTGGACAAGTGCCATTTTAAACTTGTGGAATGGATTTTTTTTGGGGGGTCACCAATTTAACTAAAAGTGTTATTAATTCTGGCATTTAAATTTAAATCCTTTACATGTGAATTTCAAGAGTGGAGTGGCTGGTGAGGAAAGAAGGGCACTCAATCGTTTTGTAATAGTGAACATTTAAGTGATCATCTCAGAAAACAGGTGTCAATGAACTTTTTTCTTAAAAAAAAAAAAAAGGAAAAGAAAACATGGAAAGAAAGAAGGGTAGATTGTTTACATAACTGAGGTCAAAATATGCTAGAGCTGTTGTTCAATGGTTCAAAGCCAAGGGAACCCTAGTCAGGGGCCACTGACCACAGTTCAACAGTGATCCTCGCTGAGTTGATGGGGACCTACATCTTTTGTTTTGCCCTTGTTATAGCTTTGGGTATGACTGAGAGCTTAATGATGTTGGCACAAGGCCTGAAATGCAATTTGCTATTTTTATTACTCTGTCAATATGGTGCATTAAGATCCCCAATACTCTTCAACAAATGCAAAAGAAAAAAAAAACACACCTTTTATTATATCAAGCACTGTAGAAATTAAAACAGCAAACATCTAATGCACATTCCTCAATACCATAGTCTTGATTAACGCTTTTGAATTAGCCTAACTTATCATTTTGATACTATGATGAAAACCTGAACTGCATAGAGATATACCGTTTATAGGACTGATAGTAGGTTGAGTCTTTCAAGCAGAAGGCCCCTCTTCTTGGTGTCTGTGCTATAAAGGTGGGAAGCTGAAGCAGGAGGTGAGACCTTGCTCTTGCCTCATAAAGCATTTTCTGCTTTGTTTCTGGCTGGAGACAAACAACGTTTAGTTAACTAATAACCAGAGGTCAGATGAAAAGAAAAAAGTAGATAAGGATGAAAAGTGATAAAAAATAATTTACAATTTTGATACCATCATCATCGCTGACTTCTTATTTTTCAATATAGCACATTAGAAATACTAACATGCCTTAAAGATTAAGATTTACCCCAGCCATTACCCAGCAAATGCTCTCAAGTTTAAAGCATGACATTTTTTTCCCAGAGATGTCCTTTTTCTCTTTTAATCTCAGAAATTTCCTAATTACACCATAAAAAGTGATTTAGGAAATCGCTGGTTATTGAGGCAAATGTGCCTTTTGCCCAAATTTTTCACATAATTACTTTAATTCTTCACTTGGATTTTCTAAATAATAATAATAAAAAAAAAAAATCCCAGCATAACAGTATTTTAGGTTATGTTTCTTTTGGGGAAAAAAAGCCTTGAAGTTTTGGAATATAATTTAACTAATATCCCAGGTTTTGTTAAAGTAGTAGAGTTTACCAAGATTTAAATGCACAGTAGTTATGAATTAGACTTACCAAAGAAAGAAGATTGTAATTAGTTTACACTATTGTTGCAAAGAACCTGATTTCTCCTTGTCAAAACTCAAGTAGAGGTAATCACTTCTCATATACTAATCATATCAATTTACTCTTGTTCCTAAAAATTTCATATGAATGCATTGTGTTTTTTTGTTGTGTGTATTCCTTTGTTAATTTCCATAATGTAAGTCTCTGTGTCTTTAGAGCAGGAGTCAAGGTGTCCTATCTAATAAAAGAGTAATATGCAAATTGACCACACCTCCGCTACACCCACAAGCCATGCCCACCAGCAATCAGGAGCGAGTATTCAAATTAACCCAACAAAGATGACTTCAGCCATGGAGTGAGCAGGAGGCTTGGGTTGCTCCCGGCAATGGAGGAAGCCAAGCTTTCCGCCTGCCCTCGCGGGCCCCGGCCTCCACTTAAGGGTACAAAGTTTCAATTATAGAAGATAAATAAATCCCAGATACCAGGGCCTCCACTTGGGTTGCTGGGGGTCGTGGCCGGCCTGCAAACCACCACAGGCCCCTCACCCAGGCCGCTCCAAGCCCCAAGGGAATCCCCACCCTGATCTGGGACACCCTTCAGGGCAAACCAGCCTGCCCCCACCCATGCACCAGGCCTCTATCCTATCTAATCCTATCTAATAAAAGGATAATATGCAAATTGACTGCCACTCCAACACACAAGATGGCATCCCCCATGTGGTCAAAGATGACTGCCCCCATGTGGACACAAGATGGCCACCACAAGATGGCCAGAAGGGGAGGGCAGTTGGGAGGGACCAGGTCTGCAAGGGAGAGCAGTTGTGGGCAATCAGGACAGCAGGGGGGGGCGGCATTTAGGAGGGACCAGGCCTGCAAGGAAGGGCAGTTGGGGGCGGTCAAGCCTGCAGAGGAGGGCAGTTAGGGGTGACCAGGCCGGCAGAGGAAGGAAGTTGGGGGAGACTGGGCCTGCAGGGAAGTGCAGTTGGGGGGAACCAGGCCTGAAGGGGAGTGCAGTTAGGGGTGACCAGGCCTGCAGGGGAGTGCAGTTAGGGGCAAACAGGCTGGCAGAGGAGCAGTTAGGCATCAATCAGGCTGACAGGGAAGTTGTTAGGCGGTGATCAGGCTGGCAGGCAGAAGCCGTTAGGGGCAATCAGTAAGGCAGGCAGTCGAACTGTTGGGAGCCAGCAGTCCTGGATTGTGAGAAGGATGTCCGACTGCCCGTTTAGGCCCGATCTTACCTGGATCGGGCCTAAACGGGCAGTCGGACATCCCTCGAGGGGTCCCAGATTGGAGAAGGTGCAGGCTGGGCTGAGGGACAGCCCCCCCCCCCCCGTGCACGAATTTCATGCAACGGGCCTCTAGTCTTATATAATAAAGAGCTAATATACTAATTAGACCAAATAGCAGAACAACTGTCCTAAGGATCTTCCAGATGAAGCCGGGGCTTTGAGGGCCGAGGCAGCTGGGGCATAGAGGGCCAAGCCCCTTGCAGGAATATCATGCATCAGGCCTTTTAGTTAATATAAAAGACATAACAGTAAGATTTCATGCATTCTAGGTCACAGAGTCTCTTTTGCAATTATTCATCTTTATTGTTGTACCACAAAAGCAGTCACAGACCATCCATAAAAGAATTGAGTGTGAATATGGTCTAATAAAACTTTATTTACAAAAACAGACAGCAGGCTGGATTTGACCCACAGGTTATAGTTGGCTTAAAACTGCTTTATCTTTTGTTAACTTCAAGGGCAGGAACAAGGATTTACACAATTTTGATTTTTTAAATCTCTATTGCTTATAGAGTGTGTGGACCCTAGCACTTTATAGGCAGAATAAAATTATTAATGTGTGTATTTATATAAATGATCTTATTCCATCTGAAGTAACTTGACTGCCAAACATTATGTATGTTATATTGAACATGAATATAATTTGAAATAACACTATTTTATTTTATACTCAAGTAAAATTTGTCCAAATTTAAATTATTATGTTTTATTTATTTATTTCTACTAATGTTTGGGTAGTGCAGTAAAGGGGAAGAGCCATTTTTCAATGAAAACTCAATTTTGAAAGAGCTAAGCTGTGAAAATCCTCATCTAAGACACATTAATGATTATATCTTTATTTGGAAAGCTGGATGTTGTAGAGTTTGATATATATTACAAATATACACTAATATTTGATTCTTCTCTATTTCTGGCATCAGAAAGCTGACAATCTCCTACCCACTTGAAGTTAGGAATAATCACATGCCAAGCTCTGGCCAATGAAATATATACTGCCAGAGGAAATAATAATAATTTCTAACATATATATTTTAAAAGGTTTTAATAGATATTGTATTGACTTTTAGAGCCAGAAGAAGGGAGAGGGAGAGAGAAAGAGACACATCGATGTGAGATTATAATATCTAACAGCTGCCTCCAGCATGCCTCTTACCGGAAATCAAACCAACAATGTTTTGGTACACAGGAAAACAGCCAACCAACTAAGCCACACCAACCAGGGCTGAATATATATATCCTATATAATAAAGAGGTAATATGCAAATTAATCCTCATGCTGTAACACTGTCACAAGATGGTAGCACACAGGGGGGGCAGAGATGGCTGCTCCATGCACTTGCTGCCTCAGTACATGTGGCCCTGTGGGGGGGAGGGAGGTCCAGCGGCCGCTCTGTGCACCTGCCACTGCGGTTCCCATGGCCCCATGGGGGGTTGGGAGGCCTGGCAGCTGCTTCGCACACCTGCCGTCGGACTTCCCTCAGCCTTGCTTGGGGGTGGGACCCCGCTGCTGCTCCCTGTGGCTTCCCTGGAGTTCCCTCAGCCCTGCCGGGGGGCGGGTCCTGGCTGCTGCTCTGTGCAGCTTCCAGTGGGGTGACCAGGGCGGCAGGGGAGGGCAGTTGGGCACAAGATCAGGCTGGCAGGGGAGGGGAGTTGGGAGTGACCAGGCCAGCAGGAGAGGGCAGTTGGGGGATATCAGGCTGGCAGGGGAGCAGTAAGGTATAAATCAGGCTGGCAGGGGAGCGGTTAGGGGGTGATCAGGCTGGCAGGCAGAAGCAGTTAGGGGCAATCAGGCAGGCAGGCAGGCGAACAGTTAGGAGCCAGCGGTCCCAGATTGTGAGAGGGATGTCCGACTGCCGGTTTAGGCCTGATCCCATCAGGCCTAAACCGGCAGTCGGACATCCCTCTCACAATCCGGGACCGCTGGCTCTTAACTGTTCGCCTTTCAGCCTGCCTGATTGCCCCTAACTGCCCCCCCTGCTGGCCTGGTCAAACCCAACTGCCCCTCCCTGCGGCTTGGTCACCCCATGCAGCCTGCTGTTCAGTCATTTTGTTGCCCCTCACTAGCCCCCCTGCCAGCCTGGTCACCTCACGCAGCCTGCTGCTCAGTTATTTGGTCACCACTCACTAATCCCCCTGCCAGCCTGGTCTCCCCACACAGCCTGCTGCTCAGTTGTTTGTTCGCCCCTCGCTAACCCCCCTGCCGGCCTGGTTGCCACACGCAGACTGTTTGGTCATCCGTTCGGTTGTGATGGTCACTTAGGCTTTTATATAGATAGATACACACACACACACACACACACACACACACACACACACACACACACACACTAGAGGCCCGGTGCACAAAATTTGTGCAAGTGTAGGCCTTCCTTAACCTGGCTGCCAGCACCAACTTCCCTCTGGCACCTGGGACCTGGGCTTCCCTCGCAGCCCGGGCTTCATCTGGAAGGATGTACGGTCTAATTAACATATTACGCTTTTATTATTATAGATATTTACATGTCAAACACTATTAAAGCAAATTATAAATATTATCTCTTTACTCATCTAAGCACACACAAAAAAATAAAAATCCTGGCTAACACCTAACATACCACCTGAAAATTCCATTTAACAATGCTTTAGACTATGTATAAATAATAATAATTATAATAATAAACAGCTGTGTAGTGCTTACAGTGAGTACTCCCTCTTTTCTGAGCCCTTTATATATAGTAACTAGAGACCTGGTGCATGAAATTTGTGCACGGGGGAGGGGGGTCCCCTCAGCCCAGCCTGCATCCTCTCCAATCCGGGACCCCTTGGGGATGTCTGACTGCCGGTTTCCCTGGATCAGGCCGAAACTGGCAGTTGGCCATCCCTCTCACAATCCGGGACCACTGGCTCCTAACTGCTCACCTGCCTGCCTGCCTGATCGCCCCTAACTGCCCCCCTGCTGGCCTGGTTGCCCCCAACTGCCCCAGCCTGCCAGGCTGGTCACCCTCAACTGCTCCCCCTGCTGGCCTGGTTGCCCCTCACTGCCCTCCTCTGCTGGCCTGGTCACCCCTCACTGCCCCCCCTGACAACCTGGTCACCCTCAACTGTACCCCCCTGCCGGCCTGTTCACCCCCATCTTCCCCCTGCTGCTGGCCTGGTTGTCCCTCACTGCCCCCTTCTGCCAGCCTGGTCACCCCTCACTGCCCCCCCTGCCAACCTGGTAACCCCACACAGCCTGCTGGTCAGTCGTTTGGTCATTCCTCGCTAACACTCCTGCTGGCCTTGTCACCCCACGCAGCCTGCTGTTCGGTTGTTACTATGAGGGCGTTGTGACCAATTTGCATATTACCCTTTTATTAGTATAGATTAGTTATGTTATCACAAAAAACCTGTGAGATAAATACTATTATTGAATCAATTTTACTGAAGAAATAGCTGAACCAGAAATTCTCCAGTCACATTATTAATAAGTAGTAGGATCAGGCTTGAACAGAAGAGCTTCATAGCAGATCCCACACTTCTGACCAGTAAAATATGTTTCCTATGTTGATTATGTTGTTACAAATTTTGTCTTAACTATAGAAATTTATGACAAAAAACCTTTATTGTACTTTTTTACTATTTGACATTAAAATGTTAAAAATTAACCTACATTAACAAAAATATTTTGAAAAAGGGAATGTAATATTTGTTATGCTGGCGATATTTTGGTTAACATAATATTGAAAATAAGTTGTGTTCAGCAATGAGGATTAGGTATATATAGAATGCTTTAGCTCTAAGATGGAATAGTATGAAACCATTAAAAATGCTGTAGTGCAAGACTATTGACATGAGACAACCATGGGACTTCAGGCTAAGTCACCAATTCTCTCTAGGACTCACAATTATATCCTTCACATGATGATCACAATAGTACTTACTTCACAGGGTCGATGTAAGCATCAAATACTTATAATTACTTGCAACTTCAAAGGCAAATGAAATGAATATGTTAATAATAGTTTTTTTTAAAAAGAATCAGTAAATGCAAATTAGTGAAGTACAATAAGCCAATGAACCATGCAACCTTAGCCAAGGCATGCTTCCCCTCTGGACTTTAATTTCCTCACCTGTGTAATGGTGTGTTTATATCAGACAGTTCCCAAGGTTACTCCTAGGTCTATGGTTTTATGGCTTCTGAGATTTTAATTTGATATCATTAAACTCTGAGAAAAAAAGATTAAGCTTGACATTTTGTTTCAGGAAAAACATATCTATAAAACATTTCATATAAAATTCCAAAAGATCAAAATTAACCAACCATGTATTTGGTTATTATATTTCTAGAAACTACAAAAAGAAAAATTCAAATTAGTGGAAAATATTTTATGGTATGTAAGATCATTTTTTTTGTTGTTATTCAAATTTTCTTTAATAAGAATGTGTTATATGCATAGTAAGGGGGAAACTTTTTAAAAAGTATTTGAGTTGAGAGTCAATAGACCTGGTTTCCAGTCCAAGTTTTGCCATTGAAAATATTATTGAGCTTTGGATAATGCATATCATCACTTTGAGCCTAATTTTTTGAATCTGAAGTTGTGGTGGTTTTGTAATGTGGCAAGTTGATGAGACTTAACTAGTTCCTAAAATCCATTTCCTTGTAAGTTCTCAGCTTTGGCAGGTTCCAGAGTTGGGGAGAGTCACAGTAAAGCAGCAACCATATTGCTCTCATGCTTAGTGGGTTGGTGCAAGCTACCAGGCAGCTCTTGTACACTTAGGTGCTGGCTCATCTTGTTGGCATGAGACAGTTGTCAGTCCTGAAGTTTCCCTGTCTTCTCTCGGATCTTCATTTAGCTTCTCTACATCCTGGGCTGGATGTGTGTTTACCTCTGTGTGATAAAGGACACCAACTTCTCCAACATGACACCGTTCTTCTTGTTGTGACATGAGATGATAAAATGCCAACTTAATGAGATGAAGTGAGATGAATGAGACATCATTAAGTAAAAATGAGTGGTACCTGTACACAAGCACTGTGACCCCTTGAGTAGATCTGGTAACCAAGATGGCTCCTACATGACTAACCAGCTGGGAGCATATGCAGCTTAGAAATGCTGGACAAAGGAATGAGTCACGTTCTGGCCATTTTATTTTTTAAGTAAAATACATTATATGTTCAAGATTTACCACATAAGGCAAGTATTTCAGGAATTTTGTTTAACAACTTTATAGTGAAAGTTGTTAGAAAGTGTTGGAAATGGTAACTAACACCATTTATATTTAGATAGGGAATATTTAGATAGGATCATTCTTTTAAAAGCTTTGTGAAATTTTTCCTTTGTTATACTTTCAGATTCAAGGCCAAAAGCAGTGGTTAGCATATCAATACTGACAAGAGTCAATGTGATAAAAAATATTGTGACTTGATCTTTAAAATCCTGGCATTCACATTAATATACTAATACTTTAAATAAATTATTTCTTGCTTTGCCAGGTGAAATCAGTTGGATAATGTTGTAGGTAGGACTAAAGTTTTGGATTAATAGTTTGACAATAATAAATAAATGACAATATTGATGAAATATAAGTAGAGAAGTTTAATAGCCTTTAAATATGGGCCAGACACACACATTCTATCATTGAAATCTCACAGGGAACCTCTAAGCCCTACTGTTGTCTCCATATTCCAGTGGAGAACATCAAGGAATCGCAGGAACCATGTTAAGTGCTATCATTTATTATTTCTCTATGTCCTGTTAATAAGCAATGTTTGGTACAATGAGTAGCAGGTGCTTTCATCCACATCTCTTTGCCTTGGGACCTTCTTTGGAGTCAGGGCACACTCAGAAGGAATTAAATTGACTGATAATTAGCATCCTTCACTTCTCCACACACAACAGCTTTCCTCAAGCAGCACCTTAGATCCTCACTGTTCATGTGGAATAACTCAGAAGGCCCTGTTCAGTACAACAGTGCTAAGCTCCAGCTACCCTGAGTCATATTTTCTAGATAATGCAAACTTTATTGGCTACTTTCCTCTCACTGTTTAACTTCACTTGTCCCCTACCAGAGTTTTCTACAATTACATCAGATACATTTTTTGTGTTAGAACTCTTGTCTCAGATTGTGTGTCTGGTGAAACATCAAACCAAGACATCATGTTATATTTAATCCTTATGATAATTCGGAGAAGTAGATATTATATCAATTTATTAAAAGTAAAAATGAGGCTTAAAGAAGTTAAATAATTGTATTCAAGTTGGCACAGATATTAGAAGCCAGAGTCTGGTTACACCTCTGCTGTTTTTTTACAAAGATTAAGCTCATAAATATGATCTGGCCCACCCCTCCCCCTTCCAGTCAATGGATTGAGGCTCTATATATGTAATAGGGTAACTAAATCACCATTACTAGATAAAAATGATTTTATAAAACAGCCTAGATACATTGTGCTAACTTCAAAAACAAAGAGAAGCAGAGAGAAGCAGACAATAGTTCATAAAGTCAATATATATTTGCTGAATTTGTGACTATTAATAACAGCTAATGAGCATTCTTCATAGAATAAATTATCTTTTACTTTCATTTTCTGACACAAATCTCAGTCAACAAGATATTTTTCCTTAAATATTATGGAACACTGGTATATCTTCTCTTATCAAAACATATGCTCCTGATGAAATTGAAGAATATAATTCATTTTCTGTAGAATGGAATCTATTTAAGCCAAAGCAGTATGGGTGAAATAGGAAATGTTTAACCTGAAAGATAATATAGAATGCTTAATATCACTTTATAGTATTTCCACTAATATGAAGTTCAGAATTCCAGAGATCAGTTTCTCCTTTCTCTCCTTGTAATTCAATTAAATATCTTAAAAATAATAAATAAAACATAGTTACTCTTAAATAGCAACTACATGTTTACTTTCTACCAAAGTTAACTTCAAAAAATTTTTATAAAAGTATAAATTATCAAATGGACCCAAAATTTAGAACTTCAATCTCTAAATTGAAAAGCTATTCCCTCAATTTGCACTGTTATTTAAAATAGACACATTGATTTCTTATGTGTTCATTTCTAAGTACATAGGATGACTTATGCTCTTTGCACATTTTTTTGTCAATTTTACCAAATTAATTATATTGACAACTCAAACAGTATAGCTAAAAAAAATTAAAGAATTGTAAATAAGCTGATTTTAAATGTTGAGATTGATTTCAATGACTGCTGATGGTGTGAGGATTCTTTGAAAGTTCCATTGAAAGGTACTTCCGATTTGTTTCTTTTGGT
The DNA here is from genome assembly GCF_951640355.1 of Cnephaeus nilssonii. Classification (NCBI taxonomy): domain Eukaryota; kingdom Metazoa; phylum Chordata; class Mammalia; order Chiroptera; family Vespertilionidae; genus Cnephaeus; species Cnephaeus nilssonii. The sequence goes on along the minus strand of NC_137079.1, from coordinate 64,584,321 downwards.
CTGAACATTCCTTTGTTCAATATATTTTCAGTTCCTTTCTTAATTTTCTTTTATAAATATACTTCAAAAAAGCGATAGCAAATACATATCATACTTATTATAAAAATATATTTTATCTTCTTTAATAGCTTTTTCACTATAACTATTGTTTTAGTTCTTATTTTGAGTGCTATGGCATGCATCCTTAATGTAGCACAAGTAATTTTATATCATTTCACATCCTATACGAGTATAATAAAAGGCTAATATGCAAATAGACTGAACGGTGAACAACCAAACAACTGGTCTCTATGATTGGTGCTGACCACCAGGGGGCGTGTGTGAAACATGCCAGACATTGGCCATGACAGGATGGTGGAGTAGGTGAGCAGGGGTGCCAGACCAAGGCGCGGCACTGGTCACTGTCATCTGGGCGAACCTCTGATGGTTATTGAAAATTCTTTGCTCCTACATGCCATGGTCCTGCCCAGCGCTTGCACCCACTGCCAGCTCTGCTTCTGCTTGCACTCATAGCTGGCACCGGAGCCACTGCTTGCACCTGCTGTCGGTGCCCGGTGCCAGTCCTAATCACTTGGCACCATCAGCAGGTATGAGCGGCTGCTGGCCTGATCTCCCCTGAGGGCTTCTCCACCTACCCCTGCTCCTGAGGGGCAATCGGGGCAGCAGCTGCCGCTTGCACCCACTGCTGGTGCCAGCCCCAATTGCTCCGTGCCATCAGTGGGTGCAAATGGGGCCAACACATGGGAGCAACAGGAGCAGGGCTGCTGATACACAGGGGACCTGGGGGGGCCGCGGCGGGAGGGGCCAGGCGGGGGCACAGAGGATGGGCCGAGACCTGCCCCTGTGCTACCCACAGCCTCGTGGCCGACAGTTCCTTTCAAGGGACACAGATTCGTGCACTGGGCCCCTAGTATAGTATAACAAAATTGCACTAACTTGTATTTCCTCCTTCCAGGCATTTATACCATAATTTTTCACTTCAAATACATTATAAGTCCCAACCAATATTGTTATTATTTTTGCTTTAGTTAACTAAAATATAAGCAAAGACCCTCTTATATTTCTTTTGATAGTCATTCTTTTGTGTAGATTTAAATTTACATGTGATATGATTCCTAACTGCAATAAATAATTTAATACTACAATTCAGATAAGCTAAAGATCAAGTCTTTGAGCTTTTTATGTCTGAAAAAGATCTTCAGTTTACCTTTTTTGGGGAAAATATATTTCCCCTGCATATAGATGTTTAAATTGCATGGGGTTATTGTGTTTTTTTATTTTTGTTTGTTGTTGTTTTTTTGTGTATGTGTGTGTGTATTGGGCCTTTAAAAATGTTGCTCCACTACCTTCTAGCTTTGTGTAGAAGTATACTGTCATTGTTATTTTCATTCATTTCTAAAAAATTTCTCTAATACTTTAAAATTTTTTAATGTATCTTTGATATTAATCATTGGTGTACTTTTCTTCATGGTTATTATGCTTAAAGTTTATTGAACTTCTTTGACCTATAGTTTTATTGTTTTCAAAAAACATGAAAAAATTTAAGCCATTATTTTTCAAATATTTTTTCTACTTCATCAAGCATGCTGAACTCCAATTACATGTACTTAACAATCCTTGAAGATAGCTCACAATTTACTGATATTCTCTTTCACTTTTCTCCCCCAGTATTTCCCCATCTGTGTTTAATTTTGGAATGTTTCTATTGATATTTCTTCAAGTTCATAAATCTTTTCTTTTGCAGTATATAATCTTCTATTAAAGTCTCACAATGATTTTTTACCTTAGTCACTGTATAAGTTAAATTTAGATTTATATCTTCTATGTCATCTTCTGCATATTCTCAATCTTTGTTCTGCCTGATTTTATGAAAAATATTTTAATAACTTTTTTATATCTTAGTCTATTATGTTTATAATATGTTTTATTTTTGTGTCTGTTTCAATTGATTTATTTTGCTCCCATTATGAGTTATATTTTTCTACATCATTGCATGCCTGAGAATTTATACATGGATCACATATTGAATTTTGCCTTGTTGGGTGCTGGATATTTTTGTATTGCTATAAATATCCCTGAGTTTGTTTTTGGATGCAGTTAAGTTTCTTAGAGTTTGATGTTTAGAGCAGTGTTTCTTAACTAGAGGTGATTCCTCCAACCCCTGGGACATTTGTCCATTTCTAGAGACATTTTTGTTTGAGAGGTGGCTTACTACTGGATTCTAAGATGATAGATGCCAGAGATGCTGCTAAACACCTTACAAAGAAAGCACTGTGCATCCCAGCAAGAACTATATGGCTTCAAATATCAAAGGAGGCACGGATGAGAAACCATGGTTCAGAGGCTTGCTCTTAAGTATCCTTACAAGGGACCAGAACAACCATAATTCTAGGCCTAATTTTGTTCTACAAATGAGAAAATGTCCCTAGGAGTATTATATCTAATATCCCCAAATTATGAAGGGTTTCCAAGCAAGGCTGACAGAAACAGATAAGTCTTGCCTGGTGTGAGCTTCAGGGATGTTCTTCAGTTTTATTAATATTTTTTTAAATATATTTTTATTGATTTCAGAGAGGAAGGAAGAGGGAGAGAGAGATAGAAACATCCATGATGAGAGAGAATCATGGATTGGCTGGCTCCTGCAAGTCCCCGACTGGGGATCGAGCCCACAACCTGGGCATGTGCTCTTGACCGGAATCGAACCTGGGACCCTTCAGTTCGCAGGACTGTGCTCTATCCACTGAGCCAACCCAGCTAGGGCTTCAGTTCTATTATTGTGGTTTTCCCCCACAGCCGTGGTCAGCAAACTGCAGCTCACAAGCCACATGCGGCTCTTTGGCCCCTTGAGTGTGGCTCTTCCACAAAATACCACAGCCTGGGCTAGTCTATTTTGAAGAAGTGGCATTAGAAGAAGTTTAAGTTTAAAAAATTTGGCTCTCAAAAGAAATTTCAATCGTTGTACTGTTTATATTTGGCTCTGTTGACTAATGAGTTTGCCGACCACTGCCCCACAGCCTTACAGTGTTTTTTTTCACGCCAATGCTCTGAAAGTATTTAGCTGGAGATTCAAGAGGGCCCCTCTTCTGGTTTCCAGAGCTCTCCCTTATGTAGCTGTCTCCTCTCTGCTATTCTTTCTTGTGAACTGTTACCCTCCTTGGCCTCAGGGTCTCCCAGTTCCCGTTTCTCTACTCTGGGAGGTCATTGTGCTCCACTCAGCCCTCCTTCAGCTGAGGTTTGGAAATTCTTCCAGGCAGTAAGCTGGGGCCTTGCAGGCTCACATTGTTTGCCCTCTTTCAGAGGCCACAGCTTTGTAGTGATAGCTTTCTGATTTCTGAAAAGCATAGTCTTGTATATTTTGTCAGACATTTTTAGTTGCATAAGCAGAAGGGTAACTTTGGTTCCTGATATTCAATCTTGATCACAAGTCTCTGTATTTGATTTTGGAGGAAGTGATATTCAAAATTAAACTAATATTATTTTCTTTGGGAAATTGGATTAAGACCATAATTGTAATGATTTTTTTCTGAAGATGAGCACATGATATGTTTTAGAAGAAATCTTTCCAATACATAAATGTTGTGCTATTCAGACTGATAAATGTTTTCCATGTAATTAATTTCATTGTTGTCCCTGGCACACAGATTTTTAACAGATACTTTTATTCTCCAAAAGTATTTAAGTTTTATGTACACAGTAAGTGTCAACCTATGAATTTACACACAGGAAAGGCAAATGTGGCTGTTTTACTAAACATACATTTGTTTCTTCCAGGTCAAAACTCATATATTTTCCAATTATTAAGAAAGCATGTAAGCAAAGCATGCATTATTGGTTATGAGGTGACAGGAACAGGCAAATAAGTAGGCAGCAGCTGTGAGTTAGAATTCCCATTCTGCCTGCAGGAGTTTTATGTCTTGGACACCTAGAGAATATGGAGGACAGTGGGGAGAGTGATATCACCCTCCAGGAGTGCTGTAATGATAAAATGAGATGATGACTATGACAAAGTTGTATAAAAACTTCACAGTAAATGAATGGATATAAAACAGCAGTTGATGACTGTATGTGTCAGTTTTATCTCTAAATCAGTGAATGATACTGTTAATAGATAATATTTAGTAAGCACTTACTTTGTGAAAGGCCCATTGTATTCATTATTTGGTATTTCCAAGATTTCTGCTTAGTTTCTGCTTTGATTATCTGTATTTCACAGGTGTGGAAACAGAGGAACAAAGAAGTAATTTTAATTCCAGGAGGAACAAGTAGCTGACAATCTTTAGCAGCAGAGCCAAGACTATGTCTTCTTATTCCTATCTACCTAATATCTTTGAATAGAAGTTGTAAGAGTGATCTCAATAAGCTTAAGCAAGAATATATATATTTCACCAAGCAAACAAATTCTATCATCTTATATAGCAACAAACGAGTTTAATGGATATAGAGTGGAGAGGAAATGACCTGTTTCAAATAGAAATGTCTATATATGAATTATGCTGCTAATTCATTCACCAAATATTCGTTGAGAGCTCCATTCTGTCAGACCCTATCACAGATAAACAAAAAATACAGAACTGTGAATGTTGGGAATAGATGAGATTGTAGATATAGATAGATAGATAGATAGATAGATAGATAGATAGATAGATAGATAGATAGATCCCAGTATATGTCAGTTACTTTGATTCCAGGTTAGGTCAAAGTGCTTATTAATCTCTTTCCTTAACTCAATTTAACTGAGCAAAAATACTGACCCTTGTGAATTAGCATATTCTTTTGTCTTCTTTAGATAACTAATGGATAGTCAATCAATTTAACTTAATGAAAAGGACAGATTTTATTTCATAACATCAATCTTATGAAACTTAGCCAAAAACATTCTCTTCATATTTTCTATAAAAGATAGCTCCAGAAATTGTCCTAAGTCCTTTCATTGAAAGCTATTCTGAAAAAGTTAAGTAGAATGAGTCTACCATATCCTATAAAAATTAGGACTTTAGAAATTTAGCTTTCTATTAGTTATAAAACAACAAATGCATCAAAAATAACTCTAAAAGTATGTCTGAATTTACTTTATATTGTATATCTGAAGTGATGTTATTTCAGTAATTTTTCTCAGAGGCTTAATTTTATATACCTTAACACTTCCCAATATTTTCTAAAGACACTTTGATGTGAAATGTATGAATACTGTCACATACCAGGTCACTACAAACTGAATACATTTTCTTAATCTGTTAGCTATCATGTTAGAAATTCTTAGAAAGCAGATATAAAACATCAGATGGATGAGGTTTAGAATTCCTGTACCTAAACTAGCGGTAAAGATGCCATTACTAATCCACAGACACAACTAAATCTTTGAGTTCCTCAATAGAATGTTTCTATGTACTGCTTAATTATTTTCTAGGCTTGCAGGGTCAAAGTAATCTGCCTCTTTACTGCTACATATTAATCTGTCATGACATATAGCGAGGGGATTGCTTTCATGGATTGACTTACAAAGAAACTTTTATTGACACAGAGTTAAATCTTTTTTATGTCCCTGATTCTTGGGGAAAAAGGAAAACACATACTCTTGCACTCAAATCAGTAACAAATTAAAATTTTAGACATTTATCTATGTAACAATTATATTCAGTTGATAGAATCAGATCTGACCTACAACTGAGAATTGAAAGGTCACATTATAAATCTATATTTACCATTACCCACCCTTATCCTTTATGATTTTAGTTGTATTTAATATTGTTTTAAATAGAGTTATCAATAAATTCTAAAATTAGATTCTGGAGAAAAAAAAACTTCAATTGTACTTGTAATGTGCATTTATAAATATATATATACTGTGGTAGATTTGATTTTGGATGTTGAAAGAAAAAAACTACATTCATGAATCTTTTCATTAGAATTATATCATTAAAGACTGACTAATTTACATTATATAAACATTGTTTAGTCCTAGAAATATGTTAAAGAAACAACAGTGAGATTGCTTATCTTTTATTTTGCAATAAACAAAAGTTTAAGAGTTGTGAGGACATTTAAAAAGTGTTATATATTTCTAAATATATGCAAGGTTGAATAATTCTTGAAAATGAGATCATATGAATAGTATCATCTGGTCATTACTCTCAACAAATATTTATGAATGACCCTTAAAGGAAAGGACTAAGCTGTTATGGGATTTGAAAATATACTTTAGATTGGTTAATAAATAAGTATACATACATACACACAAATTTGTTCTCTAATTATACCAGAGGTTCTTAGTAATTATTGGTGCACTATTTATCAAAAGGATCAAAATAGAGTGACTGGGACTTCCAGAAAGTTTCACAGAATTGAGTATTACAGTCTATCAAAATTATGGAAGTGTCACAATTTCTGTGGTACTTAAAAAAATTGATGTAGGAAACAATAAACAGTTTCCTTGGACTCTCTGAAGTATAAATAAATAAATAAATAAAAATAGGATTTTCCTTTGAAAATTTCCCATGTAAGAAATGGTTAACACCTGTATAAAAAGTGATTGAGTCCACTATACATATAACATGAACAAAATCACCAAGCAATGTTGCTTTGAGTCAGATATTACTTGAGTTCAAAATGAAGAAACAGAGGTGCAGTGAATTAATTAACATTCCTGTCAACATGGTTAGTACATGACAGAATCATGGCCTAAATCTTGTTTTACTGATTTTCAAAATTCAGACTCTTCCCACTATTAACTGCCCTTGCCAGAAATCAACATCGATTGCCAGGGTATAGTTGAAATAATTCTATTGAAAAATATTTTATTGAAAGTAACAGCATGTTGGAGAAGAAAGTCAAGAAATAAGAAAAACAACATCATCTGGAAAGAATTAAACTATTAGGTAAAGAAGTAGAATTATTCAAAAACTAGAGACGCGGTGCATGAAATTCATGCACGGGGAGGGGGGTTTTCTCAGGCCAGCCTGCACCCTCTCCAATCTGGGACATCCCTCTCACAATCCAGAACTGCTGGCTTCCAACTGTTCACCTGCCTGCCTGCCTGATCAACCCCTAACCACTCCCCTGCCAGCCTGATCAACGCCTAACTGCTCCCCTGCTGGCCCAATTGCCCCTAACTTGCCTCCCCTGCAGGCCTGGTCCCTCCTAACTGCCCTTCCTTGCTGGCCTAATCACTCACAACTGCCCTCCCCTGCAGGCCTGGTCACCCACAACTGCCCTCCCTTGCAGGCCTGATCTCTCCCAACTTCCCTCCCCTGCTGGTCTGCAAAATTCAGGGTGTTTCTTTACTTAGAATAAAAAATTTTAGGCTCTTACTTATAACTCAGATATCAAATAATATTATTATTAAAGTTCTACAATATATGGATGAGGCTTCTTCACAATACGCAATTATCAAACTCCAGCTGGGTGCTCCACAATTCGCTCAATTCTGGCACCATCTACTAGGAGATAGCTTTAGACTCCACAGGTTAAGAGCCCAGTCTAACAAGATTGCCCCTCCCCTTCCTACTTCAGATGCCAGTCACAAGTCCAGTTGTCACATATGCTACTGACTGACCTACTGGGCTTCAGACTGAGGCTCTGTCCATTATAACCTGAGTAACCTTAAACAGATGATTTTCTCTCTCAGAGATTCAGTCATCTGATCTAAAAACCAGGAAGGATATCAAAAACCATCTCTTAAGGTTGTTGTGAAGATTAATTGCAACACTCCAAGGCACATCAGGAAGGGTAAGCACTCAATAAATGTCAACGGGTATTATTTAAATTTTGTCAAACAAATTAAATTTGGCTCGACATAAAACTGAACTACAGAGAACTGGCTGGTCATGTCCACAGACGCTGACTGTCTCTCTGGTGAGGAAATGCCTTTGAATGAGGGCAGCTGCCACAAATAATTGGGATACAAAGTATTTCAAAGACGAAAAGGACCTGAAAATGATCTTTCTTTTTGTATTATTGAGGCACTATCCTCAAAAACCTAACATGACTTTTGTAAGGTCATTGAGTAGGATGGTGCAAAGAATATTAGAATGTGGGTCCCCCTTTTCTGGGTATTGCCTTGTCAGATACACTGAATCAGTCTTTCAGGTATTGATAATTACAGTATTGATTAATATTTATACACAGTTTCTTAAAAAAAAGTATAAGTGTACAATAAATTCTTATGCACATAGGCACATAAACTCTTACACAATGTTTAATAGGAAGAAAACCTTAGAATAACATTGCATGTTCCATTTTATCTTTCCTTCTCCACTTTCTGACCCTGTATCAATTCCATTCAATTGAATGTCAGGATAACCAGGCACTTTAAGGTTCATTTCCTCTTTTTAATACCGTGTGTAAAAATATGTCAGTAATAAATAAATAAAGAAATATGATCTAAATTTTATTTAGTAATTTTTTAAAAATTGACTATTTGAGGGTACAATCATAATCATTTTATTAAAATACAACAGTATTAATGACTAAGGACTAGGTAACATGGTTTATATGAATCAAGATTTTTATTAGGTTGGGTGAAAGACACTGATTCCTCTCTTGGCATGTATATAATAGAACATTGATTCCCTTAATATTTTAGCTCTCCTTGCACCAAGTTTAATAATGTGGTTAAAATCTAAATACCAGGAACCGTTAGCAGTGTTTTATGGGTTTATTTTTTTCTAATTACTAACATTGTTCAATCTTCTCTTTGAAATGGAAACAAAGATAAGGGTAATATGGATTTATTAAAATAATATGGCATTTTGAAGGCTTGATATGAACTTAGGAAAATTACTAATGCTTTCTAAAGCAGCAATACTTGACTCTAAATTGTTTTTCAAAAATGTGTTCTCAAAAAAATGCAAATTCATGGACTAAAAGATGTGGCACATCAGTTAGGCTCTCCAAGTTTGCATTCTTATTTTAAAAATATATTTTATTGATTTTTTACAGAGAGGAAGGGAGAGTGATAGAGAGTTAGAAACGTCAATCAGCTGCCTCCTGCACATCTCCTACTGGGGATGTGCCCGCAACCAAGGTACATGCCCTTGGCCGGAATTGAACCTGGGACCTTTCAACCCATAGGCTGATGCTCTATCCACTGAGCCAAACCAGTTAGGGCCAAGTTTGCATTCTTAACTAGTTCCTGGAACATTTCTTAAAAATTTTTTAAGTTGAAGAACCTCTGATATTCTGACCCTTTAAGAAGTTAAGTCTTCAAAAACTAATATTCTGTTTAGCAACGTCTTAATATTGAATACAAAAGATGATATTCCTATTTAAGAATTTTTACATTAGCTGAAAACACATTATCAAAAATTCTGGCTGATGGAATTAAAATATATTTTCTGTTACTGCATGAAAATTATTTTAAGTATAACATTTCAGAGGTATACATATTCAAATTTATCTTTGACTATGCCTGTAAATGTCAGCTGTTTGAGTATTTTTGATTGAAATTCTGCTTTCTAATTTACACATTGTATTCTACCACCAAAGGCCAATACGTGATAAAACTTATTGATTTTATTATATCTCTGACATACATTAATTTATATTCTCATTTTTTAATTTTATAAACTGTACATAGTATTTATTGTATGCCAGAAACTGTGTAATGAACTATCTAAATATTATATCATGTAATCTTTATTACAATCCTAAGAGAGGATATTATTATCTCCTTTATACAGATAAGAAAACTGAGGCATGATAGAACTATATATTTATCCAAGACCTTGCAGGTAGCATAGGCAATGAAAACCGAATTCAAACCCAGGCAGTCTGGCCAGGAGTCTACGCTCTTGCTCACATTTTGCTGCCTCTGACATGAGAGTGATAAATATCTTTGAGGTCAAAAGTTGGAAGCTTTGATTTTATTGGGCTTTTTGCCTAATTCTTTCCATAGTAAGTGAGCGAGAGAGAGGCCAATTTTTAAAAAATCTGTTTGAACAAGTCTTATTAGAAATAAACCTTTTTGGCAAGCTTCTCTAAAATAATTTTATTTTACAGGATTTTCAGTTAAAAACTATTTCATCAAAAATTAATATTCCAACTTAGCACAATGAAGCCTGACTTTTATTTTCCTCTTATTAAAATCAATCACTAAACCAAAAGGAATTGCATGAGGTTTTGTTGTGTGTTTGACTTCAGTATTTCTATTACAGAAGCTCTTCATCACCATGGACTTGAATGTGAAGAAAAAAATTAATATGGTTTATAGCAGTAATCCTCTTAAATACTTGAGACTTTGCCAGCTTTCAACTAACAAGCCAGGTTATTAACGGCTGCGGTCCTACAACACTCAGGGATTATTGTCTAGGGCTGCTGACGAGGCACTGCTAGTGACCAGTTTGTAAAATGCAATCTGTTATTTTATTTCACAACCTGATCAATGATTAAAACTGCTTGAAGTACAAAAACCTGCCTACCCAACCAGCTGATGTTTTTTGCAATACATAGAATTGAATGGCTCTTTTTATGTGTGATTAAAGATTCTGATTATTACCTGTGTAAGTTATCTGGCAGCTTTTTTTTTTTTTTTTTGGCTTTTGATTTGATCAAGTAAACTTCAAAAGAACATCAAGATTTTTTTAAAAATTAACATTACCTTTATAAAAAAATGACAGCTCTGTCAGAAGACTGTCTCTCCTCACCTGATTCTTAATATGAAGTTTCTGACAAGTATACAGATTTGCCTTAATTATTTATTCATTTCATTGAAACCATCTTCATCTGCTTTAAATTTCTAATAAGTCTATTTAAATAAAAAGAATCTTATTTGAATGTTGATTTCATACTTCAAAAATCATGAAGGTGTTCGTATTTATACAGAAGTGATATGAAGCAATGGTAATGGCTGTATAAGTAAATGGCCGAAATAAAAATGATAATTACATTAGATGATGACATGATAACATTTCAAACCAATTTAGTATAAAATACACAACAATAAGAGAACATTTCTTTTATGAAAATATGAAAGATATAATCTGAAAAGATTAAAATAAAATTTCATATTTTGTCAACTTCTTAAATTGAGCAAATTGGGCCAAATAGAACACTTTACTTTGGCTCAATAAGTAGGGCAGTTCTATGTTCCCTGTTTATGGAGTCCAACTTCAGGTTTTTATATTATTTTATTTGTCTTGTTTAGTTTGGTTTGCTTGGAATGATTTGAATGTCTCATTACAAGCTTAATAGCTAAAAACCTGCCTTTTTTTTTTTTTTTTTTTTTTGCCTATGGGCACCTGGATGATATCTTTGTGAATTGTTTTTCGTAAGTTTCCAAATGCAGCATGAATTTTTCTATTGGCCCCCAACCCTTTCAAAAGCCACTCTCCCACTAAAACACAGTCATGTGCTGTGCAATGACAGTGCAGACCTCATATGCCACGGTGGTCCCATAGATTTTAATGGAACTGAAAATTTCTATAGCCTCGTGATGTCCTAGCCATCACAACATTGTAGCACAGTGCATTACTCACTTGTTTGCATTGGTGCTGGTGTAAGCAAACCTACTGGGCTGCCAGTGGCATAAAAGTCTAGCACATATAACTATGTACAGTACATAATACTTGGTAATGACAATAAATGACTATGTTACTGGTTTATGTACTTACTATACTTTTTATCATTATTTTAGAGTGTACTCTTTCTACTTATAAAATATTTGCTGTAAAACAGTATGCTGTGTTATGCCAGCCAGCAGCAGTCTCATACATCTTGTGTTTATTGCATCTCTTGATTGCATCATTCTCTCCTGTGCTTGATTTAATTTCGTGTTGTTTTATAAAATCAGTGTGGCCTAAGTGTACAGTATTTATAAAGTCCACCGTAGTGTTCGGTAATGTCCTAAGTCTTCACAGTCATTCAGTACTCGCTCACTCAGAGCAATTTACAGTCCTATAGGCTCCATTCATGGTACGACCCTTATACAGGTGTACCATTTTCTTTATTTATACGGTATTTTTGCTATATCTTTTCTATGTTTAGATATGTTTATATATACAAATACTATTTTGTTACAATTGCCTACAGTATTCAGCACATATCATGCTATGCATGTTTGTAGATAAGAAGTAATAGGCTATACCATATATCCTTGGAAGGATATGTAGTGGGCTACCTCATCCAGGTTTATGTAAGTGCAGTCTATGATGTTCACACAATGAAATCGCCTAAGGACACATTTCTCAGAATGCATCCCTGTTGATAAGCTGTGTGTGACTGTGTGTATATTAATTGAAAGTATGAAGTCTTTGGATTTAAACACAGAGTAATCCACCTGAAAGGCAGGCGAGGGAGATTCTGGCTATGAACATTTTATTTTCAGTTCAGTTCTAAGGAATTTTCCGTGTCTTTAAAACAATGGGGCAGAAGCAGATAGGAAGCCCCCACCGCCCATACACAGACAAGTGTAAACACTAGAGACTAGTTTACACGTGAGAATAAAAGTCCAGAAAAATGTTTGTAGAAAGGGAAGTTAGGTAGCTGCTTGTACCTTGATCTTTTACTCATAAATCTTGGTAAGAATATCATATCCTACAAGAGTCCTCTTTGTGATGGATCTCAAAATTCTATTTTTGTGTGACAAAGGCTATAGAGAAAAAAATTATATAGAGAGAAATTTAAGACAATTAAAAAACAAAAGTTGGTAATGGGAATGATAGAGGTGGGAATAAGGTAGAGCAAATTCAGTATAGCTTCTGATATTCAGAAGGATTTCTATAAAATGCATGGATTTTTATACACCACACTGAAGAATTGGGCATTTGTTGTTTTGCAATGGAAAAGAAAAGAAAACTGAAGGCTTTCCAAGCTCTTTTGGTGAGATGCTTTTGACAAGTGATCAAATCATTGAACACTTCTTCCTGAAAACTAATGTTCAGATGTAGCCTAAGTATGAGCCTTGTGACAGCATGAACATCCTTTCCTCTGTGTTGGCATTCATTCTATAATAGAAAGTGTAGACAGCATATCTGACACCCGCAAAAAAAAAAAAAAAAAAAAAAGGCTGTGACTTCATGTATCTGATATAACATTCTTACTAATGAAAATATCCTCATTGTTAAAAAGTGGTTTTAAAATTGCCTTTTTCCTTTTGCAAAATATAAGTTATGTGGTATATAGGAATGCGATGTAACTTAAGAAATACGGGTATTATTCAATAAATTGTAAATGCTGCCGAGTAAGATATTGGCCTCCTCTATTATAGCATAACATTAATATATCTTCTTGAAATACATACATAAATAGAAAGAAGACACACAAATGAAAGAAACCTAACATTATATAATTCATCAATAAATATTTCATGTCTGTCTAAATGATACAGAATCAGTTCTTTAAATATAAACTCAATATTATCATTTTTTCAAATATTAGCAATAATTTAATATAATTCTTCAGTTAGTTTTCCAGATTTTCCTAATTGTCTATTTTTCATTGTTTATTTTTAGTAAGTTTATACAATACAATCAGTTGATAACTTTACATTTATTTAATATGTATATTTACCCTTAATTTTTCTTTATCTTCCTTAAAAGTTAGTCTGTTCCTTGTCATTCATTGATTTTGCTTATTATAAATTATGTACCCTGTCTGTGACTCTGTTTCCACAAATATCCTTTCAGTGTCTTCTTCTATTTCAATGCTTAAGTTCAATTTGTCATTATTAAAACATGACTTTTCCTTTGTAATTTTTCTAGCAGAGTGGGAGGAAAAATTCGGTTTTAAAACTATTGGCAGGCGAGCTTTCATACAATCTTTGCCTATATGGTAATTGACTTATGTGCAGACATAGTGGGTATTGTCAAAACATGATTTTTTTCTGACTAGTTAAAATTACACTCAGAGGTAAGTTACATCGTTCATTGTTCATTTTCTTTTGATATTATAGAGCAAAGATACATGTTGGCATAGGTGAAAGACTGGTAAAAGAAAATTTACTAAAGACTTGGCCAAGTCAAAAGGCAATTGGGTAAGTTAAAGGCTGTCAATCTAGCAGCAGATGCAAATATGGTTTCCACATAGAGTCTGGTGCTGAAGATGTTACAACTTTAGAAACCAAGTTCTTTGGGGCAAAACAAGAAAATCAAAGACTAATCCATTTGGAATGAACAGTGATTAACTGGAGAAAGAACTGATTCATTTTCTTTTAATATTTGCATATTTGCTATTATTTTATACTAGAGGCCCGGTGCACGAAATTCATGCACTGGGGGGAGGAGTGGGGAGTCCCCTCAGCCCAGCCTGTTCCCTCTCGCAGTCTGGGAGCCCTCGGGGGATGTCCGATTGACGTGGAGGCAGGCTTCAGGCCAAGCAGCTCTGCCCCTCTGGGAGCACAGTGACCACCAAGGGGCAGCTCCTGTGTTGAGCGTCTGACCCCTGGTGGTCAGTGCATGTCACAGTGACCAGTTGTTCCGTCATCTGGTTGATTTGCATATTCACATCTGATTTAGAGAATGTTAGTTAAGACCTGCTGAAGTTTTTAAGAAAGAGTTTATGATTTTAAGCAGACTATGCACCTATTCTAATGTATATAATAAAGCCTAAGCGACTGTTAGGGTAGAACGACCAGGAATGACCGGTCGCTATGATGCACACTGACCATCAGGGGGCAGACACTCAACGCAGGAGCTGCTCCCTGGTGGTAGGTGCGCTCCCACGGAGGGAGTGCCACTCAGCCAGAAGGCAGGCTCACGGCTGGCAAGTGCAGCGGTGGTGGAGGGAGTATCTCTTCCCTCTGCAACAGCACTATGGAGAAGCGAGCTGAGCAGTAAGGAGCAGCGAGCAGGCGGGCAGTAAGGAGTGAGGGGTCCCGGACTGGGAGAGGGCTGTCCACCTGGCAGACATCCCCCTAGGGTTTCGGACTGCAAGAGGGCGCAGGCTGTGCTGAGGGCTGCACAAATTTCATGCACCGGGCCTCTAGTATAATAATATTTTAAAAGTGAAAGAGGTTTCTGATCTTTTCTTTAAATACATCTCTCTTATGTCCTGGCAATGTAACTTATCATGCTATACTTTAGAGATCAATAAATGGTTCTAAAATACTTTAAAATTGAGTCATAGTTAACCCTATTTCAGTAGAACTGCCACAAAATAAATATGCCATATAATAAAGCTTTACTGAGTAGTGAAAAAGTCAAGTAGAAGAACAAAAGTCCTGAAAATCTTATCATTTCAAACTGCTGAGGAACTGCTGGAGGAACTGGGGATATTAAACTGAAGGCTAAGGCTTGGCCTGGGCCAAATTCTTGGTTCACAAAATAAGCTGTCCTCTGAGATTTGAAGAGAGGGAGTATGAGTGATGAAGTACATTAAATAAATAAAGGTGAGAAAATTGGGCAAATAAGAAAGCTAAAAAATATATGATTTATTTTACTTACTATCTGAAAGAATTTTTACAATCATTTGAGTTGGCCCAAAACAAAAGGATTGTTTTCAAGTGTCACTTAACTGCCTGTAGACAGTTTTCACACAGAGGGCAATATTGTTGAGCTGGCTGTGAATCCAACATTGAGGTTGTTTATCTGTCAATTCTGTTATGACTCTGAGGTTCTAAATACTGCTGAATATCACTGATAATAGCATGCTTGAAAAAGTATGCCTAAAAAAGACTTCAGACAAAAAATAATAGCCTAAGTGACAAAAGTACATTTATTTGGATATCTTATATGTATAGAGTCAGACTGGACAATTCAATAAAAAATATATGTAAGGTGGAATAATTTTATTTGTACTTTCTATGTTGATTTTAAAAGAATCACTAACCTTTCTTATTATATTCTGTTAGAAAATCTACTGGTATATTGTTAAAGTTGTCAGAGAGAGAAAGATATTGGCAAACTATCAATTGGCATATGTGAACAGGAACCCTGGCTCTTAGCTCAATTTGGAGAAATTATTATGTACACCATTGGGTATATTTTATTTGTTTGTTTGTTTATGCAATGGTTATAAGTCAAATGCTTAATTAGTACTTGTTAAGGTAACTATAACTATTCATTTTTGTGAGAGTGTAGATCAGAATGGCCTGGAGTTTTCCATAATACATGCCTAACAATTCAATATGTATGGTAAAAAAAAATCAATTATACCTTCTTTTCTTTTTTTTCTTTATTAAGGTATTACATATGTGTCCTTATCCCCCCATATGTGTCCCCAACCTCCCACTCATGCACTCACCCCCCGGGTGTCTTTGTCCATTGGTTAGGCTTATATGCATGCATTCAAGTCCTATGGTTGATTTCTCCCCCTTACCCCCACCCTCCCGTACCTTCCCTCTGAGGTTTGACAGTCTGATGGATGCTTCTCTGTCTCTGGATCTGTTTTTGTTCATCAGTTTATGTTGTTCGTTATATTCCACAAATGAGTAAGATCATGTGATATTTATCTTTCTCTGACTGGCTTATTTCACTTAGCATAATGCTCTCCAGTTCCATCCATGCTGTTACAAATGGTAAGAATTTCTTTTTTTTTTTACCACAGCATAGTATTCCATTGTGTAGATGTACCACAGTTTTTAATCCACTCATCTGCTGATGGGCACTTAGGCTGTTTCCAAATCTTAGCTATGCTAAATTGTGCTGCTATGAATATAGGGGTGCATATATCCTTTATGATTGGTGTTTCTATTTTCGTGGGATATATTCCTACAAGTGGGATCACTGGGTCAAATGGGAGTTCCATTTTTAGTTTTTTGAGGAAACTCCAAACTGTTCTTTACAGTGGCTGCACCAGTCTGCATTCCCACCAGCAGTGCACAAGGGTTCCTTTTTCTCTACATCCTCGCCAGCACTTGTCGTTTGTTTGTTTGTTGATGATAGCCATTCTGACA
This sequence comes from Cnephaeus nilssonii, assembly GCF_951640355.1. Lineage (NCBI taxonomy): Eukaryota > Metazoa > Chordata > Mammalia > Chiroptera > Vespertilionidae > Cnephaeus > Cnephaeus nilssonii. The sequence goes on along the minus strand of NC_137079.1, from coordinate 64,567,496 downwards.
GGGGTGAGATGGTACCTCATTGTTGTTTTGATTTGCATCTCTCAGATGATTAGTGACTTTGAGCATGTTTTCATATGTCTCTTGGCCTTTTGTATGTCCTCTTTCAAAAAGTATCTATTTAGGTCCATTGGCCATTTTTTGATGGGTTGTCCATCTTCCTTTTGTTAAATTGTATGAGTTCCCTGTAAATGTTGGAGATTAAACCCTTATCAGTAATAACATTAGCAAATATGTTCTCCCATGCAGTGGGCTTTCTTGTTGTAGATTTAAAATAATACTGAAAAGGACAACAAAAGCTAATGAAGCACATAATAAAACATTCCTTCATGTTCATCTAAGTATGTCCTTTAAGTATTCCCTGACTCCCTGTGAAGAGTTAAGCAGAGATGGGATTCCTTCACTACTATTTCAGTGCCTTCTCTCATAGCACCTGATTTTGACAATGCAACCATCTTATTGACTAAGCACAAGAACTTTAACTCTATTGCTTAAAAATAACTTTGAGGCTCAGAAAAGAAAAATATGTATGAAGCAATAGAAGCAATACTTAACTCCAGGTTGTCTAACTTCTACTCTACTATTTTTTACTATAACATTCTATGTGAATTTCATTTTAAACAGAAAAAAAAGTTATTATTAAAGAAAATTTAGGCATAAGTATTGGCTTCTAAATTTAGGTAGTGATAGAAAACTAAATAACATCATAGTAGTAAATTAACTACTTAAAAAGGGAAAAAAGGAAATATGAACTGATATAATCTTTTAGAAGGTGAGTTAGCAATATTTATAGAATGCATTAAAATTGTTGTATTACTCTGACAGAGAATTTCATTTTTCAATAATTTGCCATAAAAATAAAATGACATATGTTTAGAAGTGTTTATGTACAGAGTAGTTTATAACTTAGATTAGAAAAACTCTAAAAACTACTAAACTATATAATAAAAATAGCTACCTATATAAATATAACATAATTTGTATATTTATATATAATAAGTAGAGGTCCAGTGCACGAAATTTGTGCACTGGGGGGCGTGTCCCTCAACCCAGCCTGCACCCTCTCCAATCTGGGACCCCTTGGGGGATGTCCAACTGCTGGTTTAGGCCCAATCCCTGTGGTCATTCCTATCACAATCAGGGACTGCTGGCTCCCAACTGCTCTGCCAGCCTGATCACCCCCAACCACTCCCCTGCCAGCCTGATCGCCCCTAACTGCCCTCTCCTGCCAGCCTGGTAGCCCCTAGCTGTCTTCCCCTCCAGCCCGGTTGCCCCTAACTGCCCTCCCCTGCAGGCCTGGTCACCCCTAACTATCTTCCCCTGCAGACCCGGTCACTCCCAACTGCCCTCCCCTGCAGGCCTGGTCACCCCCAACTGCCCTTCCCTGCTGGTCTGATTGCCCATAACTACCCTCCCCTGCTGGCCATCTTGTGGTGGCTATCTTTGACCACATGGGGATGGCCATCTTTGACCACATGGGGGTGGCCATCTTGTGCGAGGGTGTAAGGGTCAATTTGCATATTACCTCTTTATTATATATAGGATGTGTTCATAAAATAAGACATATGGACACTAAAAAAGCATACTGTAAGCTGTATTCGATTGTATGTGAAAGTTGAACACTCCAAGTGCACTTTTCAGTTGGAAAATACATATAGCATGGATGACCCAAATGCATATGTGTTGATGTATTTTATTTATTTTTTTAATTTAGTGATTATCTGTTAAATTGATAATAAAATATTCCAGTTTATATTAAATCAATGAAGCAATGAATGTTCTCCCCGAAGGTAATGAGAATCACTTGAAAGAATATCAGCAGTAAAACTTTTTACTGTTATGATTTCCCTGGATTATTTTTCAAGGCCAAAATCATCCATTCATATCACATCTGTGACATTTGGACCATATTTTACATGATAGTTGAGATTGCTATGTCAGGTAGACAACTATTCTTAAGTGACTTCTTAATTTTATCACACTGGTATTCTACTGGAAAAAATAATACTAAAGACACCTATATCAATAGCTATACAAATAAAAATGTAAATGTTCGTTTGTTCAAAATCTTAAATCTCCTAAAGTTCTTCACCAATTGCTTTGAAATTTTGACACAACGTTGCACTAGAATACATGCATGTTTTTATATACCTTATACCTACTATTATATAGATGTCACACCTGTGACAGGTAAAGACATGCTTTTTTTGAAAAACAGTGCCATCTGTTGGACGTAAAAGCAACACACGCTATACTAAATATTTTACGATTCCATTTCAATGTTTCTGATTTATGATCCACTTACGATTTCCAATTTTACGATTCCATTTCAATGTTGATAATGATTGAAGATCTGTGCTTATAAATCGCGAACAAAGTTCTCAATCAATTGGGAATGCCATCACCAAATCAATCTGCTACTGCTTTGCTCGATGTAGAATTGCATCGTGAACAAAATTACAACATGGGTGATCTTTTGTCGTGTGTGCAATCAAATATTCCTAAGCTAACGCTTGAGCAAAAAGGTATTTACAATCAAATAATGCAAACTGTCAATAACGGGGTTGGAGGAATCTTCTTAGATGCGCCAGGAGGAACTGGTAAAACGTTCCTAATTAGATTGATTCTGGCAGCAATTCGATCCCAAAATGACATAGCCTTAGCTCTTGCGTCATCCGGAATAGCTGCGACATTGCTACCAGGTGGAAGAACTGCTCATTCCGCTTTGAAATTGCCATTGAACATGCAATTCATTGAAACTCCCACGTGCAACATTTCCAAAGCATCCGGCATGGCAAAAGTATTGCAGAAATGCAAACTTATTGTTTGGGATGAATGCACAATGGAGCACAAAATCGCTCGAGGCTCTTGATCGATCATTGCAAGATTTGTGTGGAAACATCAGACCATTTGGGAACGCATTAATATTGCTTGCAGGAGATTTCAGGCAAACATTACCTTTAATTCCTCGACTGACACCAGCGGACGAAATAAACGCTTGCCTGAAATATTCTACTTTGTGGTGACACATAAAGATGTTAAAATTAACTACAAATATGCGTGTCCAGCTGAAAAACGATCGATCAGCTGAGATATTCTCACATCAATTGCTGGAAATTGGGAACGGAAAGGTGCCGGTTGATCTGACCTCAGGACGAATTTCATTGCCTCATAACTTCTCAATTTAGTGACGTCAAAAGAAGAATTGATTGAAAAAGTATTTCCCAATATTCAAACCAATTATAAGAATCACGATTGGCTGAGTGAATGAGCTATTCTTGGGGCCAAGAACAAAGGCGTCTATGAACTTAACAATATTCTTCAGTCTAACATTCAAAGCGAGGCAGTCACATACAAGTCCGTCGACACTGTTGTGGAAGCAGATGAAGCGGTTAATTATCCAACAGAATTTTTTAATTCACTCGATCTCCCAGGGATGCCACCGCACGTACTGCAATTGAAAATCGGCGTGCCAATTATCATGTTGCGAAATATCAACCAGCCAAAGCTTTGCAACGGCACATGGCTTTCAGTAAAAAAAATTAATGAGCAATGTCGTAGAAGCAACAATCTTGACAGGACCTTTCAAAGGTGAAGATGTCCTCATTCCTCGCATTCCTAAGATTCCAATGGATATGCCATGTCAATTTAAGAGATTGCAATTCCCCATTCGATTGGCGTTTGCAATCACCATCAACAAAGCTCAGGGCCAATCTTTAGAATTGTGTGGTTTAGATCTAGACAGGGATTGCTTCTCACATGGACAATTATATGTTGCGTGTTCTAGAGTTGGCAAACCACACAATCTCTATATCTGCACAGACAATGGAAAAACAAAAAATATTGTATACCCACAGCATTGTGAAATTAAACATATTAGAAAAGTGTGCTTTCTCTTTTCTTTCTTTTCCATTTAACCAGACTGAGCCACAGCAACGCGTGGCCGGGTATAGCTAGTATTATATAGAATATATTAATATGAAACAATGGCATGAAGCAAAACAACAGTGGTCTGAATTTAAGATCAGCCCTTTACTAGTTGCCTGATGTTAATCTTATCAGTTCAAATAACTTTCACTTCCTTTTCCACAACGAAAGAGCTCAAATTTTTTCATTTCTAAAATATTTTTATATCCCCAAATTCTATGCTTACTGTGTGGGAAAAGAATTGCATTAGACAGCAGATGATCACACTCAGGCAGAGCTCTGAGTTGCAGCTCATAGGCATAGCTGTGAAATTCATCATGCACTAGACAAATTTAAAAGGAGTGAAGATGTGAAAAGAGATGGGTGTGGACCCAAAAGAGAAATGGTGAACTTTGAGATTATAAAGTAAAACTTGATTTTATAGAGTTTAAAAAACACATCATAATTTTATGCTAGATAATAGAAAGAAAAGGAAGAAGATGCTAATATTATTTGATACTGGACACACATCAAACTAACCATGTATTAGAATTCATTTACTCCTCATAAAATTGGGTGGAAAATGTGTAATCAGCTGCCTTTTAACATTGGGGAAATAGGGATGGAACTAATAAGTAACATACTGACAAACTACATATAGACAAGTATTAGGCAAATGCAGAAGCTAGTATCTAACTTCATAGCCCATTTTCCTTCCAATATATTCTAACATGCCACACTGGTGTTTTTACTGGATCTGAAGGTAGATCAGTTAGAAAAGATATTGCATTTCTGTATTACACTCTATGCTAAAAAGACCTAACCAGAGTTGGCCATTTGTGAAAATCAAACCTAGAAAAAACACCTATGTAAATTGTCATTCTCCTCACCATCATCAACCTTAAACCTCTATCAGAGTGAAAACTATATCTAATGCAATTTTTGTCTGCATGTGTAGTATGTTGTTATCAGGAAAATAAGCCTTTAATGACATTGAAAGCTGGCTATCAAAAGAATATATCTTCATTCCTTAGCTTAGTTCTTCATAGAAAGGATATATATATATATATATATATATATATATATATATATATAGTGATTTCAGAGAGGAAGGGAGAGGTAGAGAGAGATAGAAACATCAATGATGAGAGAGAAACATTGATTGGCTGCCTCCTGCATACCCTACACTGGGTATTGATCCTGCAACCCCAACATGTGCCCTTGACCGGAATTGAATCTGGGACCCTTCAGTCCACAGGCCAACGCTCTATCCACTGAGCCAAACCAGCCAGGGCAAATGACCTTTGTTTTTAAATGGTCAATTAAACACTTAAGATTACCAATCCAGATGGAAAAACATCCCTTAGTGTGGATGCTTATGCTTCAGGCTACAATGTAAACTAAAAAACAAATTTTAGAATGAGAAAATGAGTAGACATATGTAATAAGCCTACTCAAATATCATGAAAGCAATTAAAAATATTTATAGACCATGTCTCATGAAGCCAAAATACAACTCTTTTACTTTTTTTCTGGGAGATGATCTTATTGTAAATAATATAGTTAATGCCACACAATCATCATATTCTGTACTAATTGGATTTTCTGTGAAATAGTTTTAAATCACAAAGTCAACAGGTAACATGATTAAAAATGCATGCTTAGTAAGAATTTTATTCTATCTTGTATTAATGTTTATTTTAAAATGTTCTTGTATTATGGAGCCATCTGTTTCTTATCTATTATGGTACCTAAGTTCTGTAATCATAGCACTCAAGGGAGATCATAGTTTTTCTTCATGATAGGGAAGGCATTCTATATTTCATTCAAAAGAAATAGTTTCATTCAAACTCTAAAGGAACTAGGAAGAAACAGTTAATAAAATTAAAAACTGAGCCTGACTTCTTCATGAATTTATTTTTTTCCTTATTATCTACACTCACAGTGAGTTCAAAATGAGTGACTGGGTCATAAATTTCCTTGTCTTGACAAGAGAAAAAAGAGATCTCAAGTCAGCCAATGGGTCACATTTTTGAACCTCTAAATTCTCACTAAAACAGTAGCAATATTCTTTTGAATATATGACTTTCAAATCACCTTTTGAACATATTGAGATCAATTAAACAATAAGTATATTCTCATTTACAAAAGAAATCAATCAGCTGTCACTTTTGATTGATTATTCTTAGTTGGAGTGGTATTTAATCTATGAATTTATTACACATTTTTAACTACTAAAAAATGGCATATGAATTACAAATGGTGTCTCAAGTAAACGGACAAAAAAATCCAGTTCTCTTCCAAAACATTTTGTGAAATCTTCCTTGGACCGTGCGACCAGCTGTTATTGAAGAAGGCAAGTAATTTTTGTTAGCCATAATACTGTAACGCCTGCTATGCTATCAAGGACAAAACATTAGCAAAAAATTGAACCCAAAATATGTGCCCAGGGCAAATTAAGCAAATTCTACAGTATTAGTATGATTCACAGGAGTCTTTTGAAGACCTTATGTGCTATTTTTCACTGTAAAATATGCTGCATGAGGCATGAGAATGGTAAAAAAGGAGCTTTTATGGAATCTATGTGTTCTCTTCTTAACAAGAAAGCACAAATTTATCAAATACGTTTATAGGAAGCATGGGTTGTTGAAAGTGGCACATGGAAACTGTATCCATTTCTATGTTCATAGAAAGAGCAGGAAAGTGAGTTGTATTAACCTACAATTAAAGTTATGATTCAATCAGCAAAAAGATGTTTGAAATGAGAGGAGAAAGCATTAATTCAGACTCTTATGTGCCATAGTTTGCAGTCAGCAGGTAACATACATATTTCACATATTCTCAATTACTCTCCAAAGTATTCACCACAATCTCCATTTTATAGGTAGGTAAACTGGAGATCAGAAAAATTTAATAACTTGCCAAACTTTCCATAGTTAGTACCATGCAGGATTTGTATCAAGATCAGTCTGACTAAAAGTTTATTTTTCCATTGCACCAAAAATGCAGATTAAATGGAATATACATATGAGAGTTGAGAACTAGCTCCTAAAAAAACATATTTATGGAAAAACCAAGCAACACTAAAAAAGGTAATTCTTACTATATATTAATTATTTCTTAGTTTGTAATGGAAGAATTACTATCTCTGATTAAGTAATGAAGGGTAAATTGTTAAGTCAGGAATTATTTCACAGATTCAGGTCAACTACCTGTTATCCTGATATAACCAAAGAACCAAACTATTCATCCAATTGAAGTATATTCAGTGTGTGTGTGTGTGTGTGTGTGTGTGTGTGTGTGTGTGTGTGTGATTTACATTGAACATTTGGATGGAAATATTTTCAAAACTCTTTATCAAATGCTAATATAACATCAGAATTGATACCACATTTTTTTTTGTTATAAAGCTACTAAATCAGTGCTCGGCAAACCACAGCTCGCTCATGAGCCACATGCGGCTCTTTGGCCCCTTGAGTGTTCTAACGCCACTCCTTCAAAATAGACTCACCCAGGCCGAAAACCTACTTCTGCGCATGGGCCACGAGGTTTCAATCGCACTGTATGTGCGTGCCCACACGTGGTATTTTGTGGAAGAACCACACTCAAGGGGCCAAAGAGCCGCATGTGGCTCGCGAGCCGCGGTTTGCTGACCACTGGACTAAACCATAGGAATCTGCATATTTTAACTTTCACACTTTTGTGATTATACACTTTACATACCTGTTCTTACTAATCCTTATGCTTTTTGAGGAGAATAGCCAAGATCAAATGGGAGACAGTGTCTGACCTGCACGGAGTATGTTTAGAAAATGTTTGCAAAGTAAATAAATAGTATCAACTGTTACCAACATAAAGCAAAGCTTAGAATCATGACCCAGAGATATCATTCTTTAATAATATTCCCATCAGAAAATGTCAATATTAAAAATATGCTTGGCAATAGAAATAAATTGACATTTGCTCATTCAATGTTATTCTTTGTTGTCTCACAATAAAAAATATAGCTTTCTGAAAATATTATAACAGTATGAAGGAAACCATCAGATGGTGTTATATCAAAATACTTTGTTACATTAATACAATTGTATCCTTACATAAACGGTATACTAATTAAGTGCCTAATAGCCTCTCATAAGATCAATAAGGGAGAGAACAATATGTTTACATTCTCTCCTATGATATAAGGTATTTTATAATTCCTTCCAAGAAATGCATCCCCCAAGGTATATCCATAAGTTTGAAAAAGATTAAAAAAAATAAACAATATTCATAGGACACATGGTAAATTTAAGAACACGTTGCTCTATACTCATTCTCCAAATATTTGTTATTTAGTGTAAATCTAGTCCTCTTTTTTTTTTTTTACTCAAACCTTCAAAAGGTCATTGGAAGATTATTGACCAATTCAATCTCTAAGGTATTCTGCAAACTCTAACTGATTTATAATATGAAAAATGAATTCACTTAAAGTTTAAAATATCAAAGAACACAAATAGCCCTCTGCTTACATATGTTATAATGATAACTTAGAAAAGTTGTACAGAAATAGTTAAATATATTTTGATCCAATTGTATCTGCTTGCATGGAAAAACGGTTGATAACAATGAACTAGACAACTAAGTTTTTTATAAAGTTTTCAAACTGTAATAAAATGCTGTACTGTAAATCTAAAATGACCTGCAAAACTCAGGGGGAAAGTGAATATGATCTCTTTCCAGTTATTCTAGCAGAGACAATATAATTTTTGAACTTCTTGACAGCTCTATTGCTTTCTCTACCATGAGCTGGGAGTGCGTTACCGGCGCCTTCATCAAGAAATGTTCTTTCACCTAACACCGCAAAGTCAAGATTTCACCTATTATGTGTTTATGACACTGTAGTTTGGAAGAGACACAGAGCAAAGTGAATTAAGCTAAAAACAGACAGGATTAAAGGTTAATAATAGCAAATTAGCATTCTCTTCATGTTTTTTCATGTCTGAAACAGTGCTATTTAAAACAATCCTCTGTGATGAAAACATTTTCTTTTCTAAATGGAAACATATTTTGCACTGCATATGTAAAGACATGCAGAAAATGTAAATTTAGACTTCATGGAAGTAGACTGAATCTCTCAACCGTATTTAAGACTTCAAAAATTAATGAATAGTGATTGTTGGATAAGAGGCAGTCGTTGGGTAGAACACTACGGCTGGTTCATTTTTTGTCTTTTGACAATTTAAAACATATGGCTGCAAATAACAGGAAATTAATTTCTTCCCTTCACAAGTTAAGAAAATAATGACATTTTTAGTGCTTTAAGGGGACACCCAAATAAGTCTAGCAAAGAGTTTTTATTAAAAATGCAAGTATTATGCTCTATATTCAATGTTACACTGGTTTTCTTCACAAGATTGCATGCAATATTATACTTCAGGACAAAGTATATGAAAATAAATGGGGAAAAAAAACACTTTGATTCAAATGTATATCAAGTGTTTTGTTTGGGGAGTGCAGTATACAGAACAATTAACTTAAAAGGATCAAGTCCGTGAGGAAAGGAAGACTATCAGAGGAGAATGCAAGGAAGGAAATGTTTTGCAGATGTACTGCATTTAAATTAATAAAATCTCATTAGGTTTTATGTTTGCCAATAACGGCTGGAAAAGTTACCATACATTGTAGGAACAATTACCCAAATCTTCACTGTCTCATTAGGTTTGTCATACTGTTTTCATTATAATACATTAGAACTTGCAAGTGAGCCTTCCGTAATGACATATTGTTCCAATTCTCCTTTCAGCAGGCTCTAAGATATTTTAGTATTTGTGCTATAAGCCAGCAGGTGTCTTCACTTTGCTTTTCTGAATCAGTTTTATACACAGACCTCCAGACACCGAATGGAATGTAAAAGGGCTTTCAACAACCACATAAAACTGAGTCTGATGAGAGTAAAGCAATACACACTATTTTTATGATTTTATAGTAATTCAAGACACTAAAAATGTGCACCTTTACAGTACCTGTCTGCTCTGGTAAGACCTGTTAGTGAAAGCTGTATCAATGTAGATAAACCATGCAGTATGTAAAGTTTAAAGATTTGCATAACAAATGGAAGACATAGAGCTGATTTGAATATCTGAAGCACTATAAACTTCAATAAGAACAACCAACACTGTTTGAGCTTTCAAGGCACTTGCATTCAAATGAGAAAGATTTAAAAAGGATACGATTTTTAAAATGCTTTGAAGCTTCTTATTAAAGGTCTTAGGCAGCACAAGGTTAAAATAAATATTGGATTTAAGGTGGGTGAAAAAAGATTTAGAAGCAATTTAAAGTAGAAATCACTTAGCAGTGAAATAGAATGGATGTTTATAGTTAGTGTAATTGTCACCTGACCTTCAATAAACAAATAACCACTCTATACCAGGCACAAGAATGAAAAAAAAAAAACTTTCGCAAATGCATTCAAGTTTCTACTCTACCCATTTCTGATGAGTAAATTATAACTCAGAAAAGTATTTTTCCTAAAATAATAAAGCCCCCCCTCCAAAGTATAGCTAAATGTGAACATCTGAAACAATAGTGATCAAGATACTTGCTGATGCATTAAACAATGACTAGAGTGAAATAGCATTTTGTGAAGTGTCCTTTTTAAAGCAGGTGACAGCTCACGAATATCTTATTCAATTTGTGTATGAAATAGGGGAACAAAAGCTATTGCTAAATGTGTTCAAGTGGTTTCAAAAGTTCTCATGCACTGATGGTGGGTGTTAGGCATTTTTTAAATTTATGACTGGGGAAAAAAGACCAAAATAATAACCTCTTGCATCACAAGTCATTTTAAAAATATTCAAAAACTTTTAGCCATTAATAAGATAAGAATATTATTTTGTGAGATACATGCATACTTGTCTATAACCAATGATATATAACTCCAGGCATAGTTAAAGTACAATTAGCATAAAAAAGATAAATAAAAAGACATACTATAAAAGAAATAAAATACAGAACTCTCAAACAAAAGAGTAATGATTTAAACAATATATATTTTTTTTACAAGGTACATTATTCCCAGTTCTATAGAATGGATGGAACAAGTCATCCCTGTGAGGCTTACTCCCACACAAAGTCACTGGTAACTTTCTCATTCATCATATGAGCAGTGTTGTGAGGAGTTATGTGGCTCAATTTGCTTGACTTAGAATTCTGCAGTACCAGGGCATCATTGCAGTAGTGACCTAACAAATTCTTACAGCAAAGTGTGTGCAATAAACTATTGTTAGGCTGGATATATGAATGAAACACTTTCATTACTACCATGTAATAGGTAGAAAAAAACAGTTTTCTTCCAACTATTTGTACTTAATCTATAAAAACAACAGTATGTGCATCCATATGAACATTGGTTATCACACATAATATTTGAAAATTAATTTATTTGGCAATAAGCATGTTTGTTTTCAAAAGGGCCCATCCAAAAGGTGAAAATTTTCAGATTAATTCAAAATCAAATAATAGTGAAACACACCTTGGAAATGTCAAACAAATATGAGTGAAAATAACAGAACAAATTGGAGGATATTTGTTCAGCACTTTGACATAGAGAACTTAATTTTAATAAGTTACAAAGATTGAGAAAATTTAGGCCTTAGAACAGAGGTGGTTGTCTTTTAATCTGTCACTTCTCATACATATTCCATTCCTAACTCGTAATCATCTTCCAGAAATGGAACTGAATGGCCTATTATTGATTGCTTCATCTGTACGCATGGATGCTAAACATGAATGACTAAGTGTCCGTACTTCCTTAGGCTCTTTATCTGTATTAACCTTTTTATTATAGCTAATTTAGGAAGAAGAAACTATCATTATTTTTATCATCATTCCTATTTATGAATGAAAAACCAAAGAGGCTAAGAAACTAGACCAAAGCCAGATGGTGAGAGTTTGAAATCAGATTTAAAACCAGATGGCTTGGCATTGAAGACCACATTCTTGAACATTATACGTACAATCTTCTCAAGAATGCATTCATGATCAATATAGATGATTTCATAGAATTTTTAATACTATTTCCAAACTCTCTCTCTCTCTCTCTCCTCTCTCTCTCTCTCTCTCTCTCTCTCTCTCTCTCTCTCTCTCTCTCTCTCCTCTCTCTCTCTCTCTTTTTCTCTCTCTCTCTCTCCCCATGCACAGGCATGCAAATTATTGATACACATTTATCAATAGCTTTTTTTTCCTACTTGTCACACAAATAGGACAATATGTTTATGGGTTGTTAACTGCTTTTGAAAACATCTACCAACACCATAGCCAAAGTGGGATTTATTTTAGGTATACAATCATGGTTCAACATTTTAAAAAATCAATTAATATAATCAATCTCACCAACAGGCTAAAGAAAAAAATAAAATTATCATATTAATAGGTTAAGGAAAATCATTTGATAAAAATCCATTATCCATTTAAGGTTAGAAATGTTCAATAATTTAGGTATGTGGGGATGTCCTCACCTTGGTAAACATATCTATAAGAAACCTATAGTTAACGTCATACTTGATGAGAAACTTGAACTTTCCCACTAAGTTCAGAAACAAAGACAGGATATCTCCTCTTATCACAATTTTTCAATATTATACTTGTAATCTAACTAATAAAATAAGACAAGAAAAGGGGGAAAAGTATATAGATTGGGACGAAATATCTAAAGCTGTCTTTGCTCAAATCTGACATGATTGCCAAAGTATAAAAGCTAATAGAACCAACAACACAAATACTACTGGAGCCCTGGCCAACGTGGTTCAGTTGGTTGGAGTGTCCTCCCAGATACTGAAAAGTTGTGGATTTGATTCCTGCTCAGGGCACATACCTAGATTGTGGGTTCAATCCCTAGTCAGCACATGTTCAGAAGGCAACCAATTAATGTTCTCTCTCACATCGATATTTCTCTCCCTCTCTCTTCCTTTTCCTCTCTCTCTCTCTCTAAATTCAATAAGCATCTATCTACCTAAAATGAAGAGACCATGAAGATATTTAAATTCTTTAGATGCTATGGGCTGAATGCTTGTATCTCCTCTCACCACCCACTACTATCTCAAAAGTCATGTGTTGAAACCAAATGGTCAATGTCATGGTAGTAGAATGTGGAAACTCTGGGAGGCACTAAAGTCATAAGGCTCTGCCCACATAAATGGGATTAGTGATCTTATAAAAGAGACTCCAGAGAGCTAGTTGTCTTTTTCCAGCAGGTAAGGATAGAAGAAGTCTTCAATCTGCAAGAGTACCCTCACCCACCCATGTTGGCACCCTGATCTCAAACTTCCAGCATCCAGAATTGAGAGAAATACATTTCTGTTGTTTATAAGCCCTCCAGTTTATGATATGGGACAAAGGCTAATAGCTTATCCTAGGAATTTTATAAAAGGCCCAGTGTTCTTCTAGACCCCTGTAGTCAGTTACACTCTGTGCAAGTCTATTTTATTTTTACTTATTTTTAAACTATTTTTTATTGATATCAGAGAGGAAGGGAGATGGAAAGATAGAAACATCAATGATGAGAGAATCATTGATCAACTGCCTCTTGCATGTCCCCTACTGGGGATCGAACCTGCAAGCCAGGCATGTGCTCTGACAGGGAATTGAACCATGACCTTCTGATTCATAGGTCGACACTCAGCCACTGAGTTACATGGCCAGGCAAATCTGAGTTATTTTAAACTAGAGGCCCGGTACACGAAATTCATTCATGGAGGGGGGGCGTGTCCCTCAGCCCAGCCTGCACCCTCTCCAATCTGGGACCCCTCAAGGGATGTACGACTGCCCGTTTAGGCCCGATCCCAGATCGGGCCTAAACGGGCAGTCGGACATCCCTTTCACAATCCAGGACTGCTGGCTCCCAACTGATCACCTGCCTGCCTTCCTGATTGCCCCTAACCGCTTCTGCCTGCCAGCCTGATCACCCCCTAACCACTCCGCTGCCAGCCTGATTGATGCCTAACTGCTCCCCAGCCAGCCTGTTTGCCCCCAACTTCCCTCCTCTGCCAGCCTGGTCACCCCTAACTGCCCTCCCCTGCAGGGTTGATCACCTCCAACTGCCCTCCCTTGCAGGCCTGGTGCCTCCCAACTGCCCTCCCCTGCTGGCCATCTTGTGGTGGCCATCTTGTGTCCACATGGGGGGCAGGATCTTTGACCACATGGGGGCAGCTATATTGTGTGTTGCAGTGATGGTCAATCTGCATATTACTCTTTTGTTAGATAGGATAGAGGCCTGGTGCATGGGTGGGGGCTGACTGGTTTGCCCTGAAGGGTGGGGGTTCCCTTGGGGCGTGGGGCAGCTTGAGCGAGGGGCCTGTGGTGGTTTGCAGGTCGGCCATGCCCCCTGGCTTCCCAAGAGGAGGCCCTGGTATCTGGAATTTATTTACCTTCTACAATTGAAACTTTGTAGCCTGGAGCAAAGCCAAGCCTGTTGCTCGCTCCGTGGCCAGCAGCAATTTCTGTTGGAGTTAATTCACCTTCTATAATTGAAACTTTGTAGCCTTGAGTGGAGGCTTAGGCCGACAACAGGAGGTGAGGAAAGCTTGGCTTCTTTTGTTACCGTGGAAACCCAAGCCTCCCTCCTGCTCTCAGTGGCTGTAGCCATCTTGGTTGGTTTTATTTGCATATTTGCTCCTGATTGGCTGGTGGGTGTGGCTTGGCTGGTGGGTGTGGCTTAGGCATAGCGAAGGTGCAGTCAATTTGCATATTACTCTATCATTAGGTAGGATAGCTCGGACAGCTTCTTGATGAAACAGGGTGGCAGAGGAAGCAGATCACTGCTTCTTCAATTCAGTCATGGAGATATGGCAACAAAGATATGAATACAGAAATAGATGTATTTGCCCAAGTACTATTTTTCCTATTATCAGTATCAAAATTTATAATAAGGTTACTATATAAACAAAGCATATCGTCTCTAATAAAATGGTAATATGCAAATTAACCATCACTCCGCTACATAAGCCACGCCCACCAGCCAAGCCACGCCCACCAGCCAATCAGGGCTAGTATGCAAATTAACCCCAATCCAAGATGGCTACAGCCACAGTGAGCAAGGTTTCCCAGGTAACAGAGCAAGCCAAGCTTTCCAAAGCCGTTGCAGGCCTAAGCCTCCACTCAAGCTACAAAGTTTCAATTATAGAAGGTAAACAAATTCAAACAAATGGCGGCAGGATGGAGCTTGAGAGAGCAGGCCAGGGTTGCTGGCGGCAACAGGGGAAGCAAAGCTTTCCGAACACCCTGGCCAGGCTCACCCGCTTAAGGCTACAAAGTTTCAATTGTAGAAGGTGAATTAACTGCCACAGAAATGGCTGCCGCCCCGGAGGGAGCAGCAGGCTTGGCTCTGCTCCAGGCTACAAAGTTTCACTTGTAGAAGGAAAATAAATTCCAGATACTAGAGCCTCCCCTTGGGTTGCCAGGGGGCGTGGCCGGCCTGCAAACCACCACAGGCCCCTCACTCAGGCCGCTCCATGCCCCAAGGGAACCCCACCCTGATCCGGGACACCCTTCAGGGCAAACCAGCTGGCCCCCACCCATGTACCAGGCCTCTATCCTATCTAATAAAAGAGTAATATGCAGATTGGTCATCACTGCAACACACAATATAGCTGCCCCCATGTGGTCAAAGATCCTGCCCCCATGTGGACACAAGATGGCCACTACAAGATGGCCAGCAGGAGAGGGCAGTTGGGAGGCACCCGGCCTGCAAGGGAGGGCAGTTGAGAGGGACCAGGCTTGCAAGGGAGGGCAGTTGGAGGTGATCAACCCTGCAGGAGAGAGCAGTTAGGGGTGACCAGGCTGGCAGAGGAGGGAAGTTGGGGGCAAACAGGCTGGCAGGGGAGCAGTTAAGCATCAACCAGGCTGGCAGCGGAGTGGTTAGGGGGTGATCAGGCTGGCAGGCAGAAGCGGTTAGGGGCAATCAGGAAGGCAGGCAGGCAAGCAGTTGGGAGCCAGCAGTCCTGGATTGTGAGAGGGATGTCCGACTGCCCGTTTAGGCCCGATCCCACTGGGATCGGGCCTAAACGGGCAGTCGGACATCCCTCCAGGAGTCCCAGATTGGAGAGGGTACAGGCTGGGCTGAGGGACAACCCCCCCCCCCCCCCGCCGTGCACGAATTTCGTGCACCGGGCTTCTAGTGTAAATATAATGTAATTGAAAAGAATGGCATGACATGTTTAACAAGAATAAAGTAGTCTGTACCCCTGCTAAAGTCCTATAGTAGCTTTAAAAAATTCTCTCAGAAAAAAACCTTACTTAGCTTTGGGTACCTATAAGAATAATAACACATAATAAGCTTTACATTGGTACAATGATCGGACTTACTTTAAGATTAAGAAATAAGGCAAATACAGATGTACTATTTACCAATGGAATTATTGGTTTGTACAAATTTTTATGTACAAACATATACACACATACCTGCTGCACATATGTGACTTAGCTATTAATTTTTCAGTTAGTATCCTGTAAGCTATAAATCTATAATAATAAAAGTGTAATATGCCTATTAAACCCGACGTCCTTCCGGACGACCTTCTGGATGAAGCCAGGGCTGCGAGGGCCGAGGGCAGCTGCCAAGGGCAGCCACCATGGCTGCAAAGGCCAAGTCCCTTGCACGAATTTTATGCATCGGGCCTCTAGTATAAAATATTAACTATTTTGGTTGAATAATAGTATGAAAACAGGATACTTTTTACACTGTAGCATAAGACAAAAAATTATAGGAATATAACAGTTCTAATCTTCTTGTTGCTATAAACACATTCTATAACCTTAAGCCCAGTTACATTAACCTCTTTGGGCCTCTTTTCCAGTTTTTATACAGGATGGAGCAAAATTGGCTTTACAGTTGTGAATGTGCAAAACAGAATTTATTCTTGTATTATTATTTATTAATTATTTTTATTTAATACGTTTTTATTGAGTAACTGATATGTATTAATTATTGTATTATTTTCCATACGTACAACTGTAAACCTACTTTTGCTCCACCCTGTATTATAGGTTTAACCATTTTTTAATTCTAAAATTATTAGGACTTTTGTTTGATAATCTTTTTAAAAATATATTTTTATAAATTGTTCCTAATTATAGATTGCACTATGCACTGTTTGTAATTTCTATTAGCCAATATTGCAAATTAGAGTAAGATATTCTGAAATCAAGACTTAATTATCCACATATAAAATTAGAAGGTATTTTAATATTGCTATTATTAGCTATTCTGTTTTGCTCCCAAAAGATTAAATGTGCCTAGTACTCTAAGTTTACCCATGTATAAATTGTCTCTCCCTAGACCCCCAACTTACATGGATTTTGAAAACGATTTAAGTAACCAAATTTGTACTCAGATATACTTCCAGGCAAAGGCATACTTCACATTAACTTCATGTCTTTAAAAAACCACAGTACTTTGTATTGATTTTGTTTTTCTTTTAAAATCAAGAAGTAAGATAAAATGTTGCTTCAAGCCAATATTACGCAGGCCTCCATAGGTTTGTTTTTAAAGTTATAACCGAACAATAGAAGAAAATGCAATTAAATGTTTTCTTGTAAAAACAACTAATTTCCCTTGTAATTCAGTTCTTAGAGTTTACTAAAGAACGTCCTTGTTCATTTGCCTTTATAATGTTTCCCTATATCTCTTATTTGTGCTTGTCAGCAACTAATTATTTAATTTTATATTGCATTTGTAATATAATGAATTACTCCTTCATATAAATTGACCAAAATTTAGAAACAAACATAAAATTGAAAGTAACAAATTTGTGATGAGAGAAAGCACCTATAATAAGGAACATACTATATTAAATTTTTTTCAGCTTATTTACAAATATATAACCAATTATAAAATTTCTTTAATTTTTAAAGAAAGAAATTTTAGGTCTGTCAATTTCTGTAAAATGGACGTTTATTTGATTGCAGCTGAGCCCTTGGGGTGCGGATTTCAACTATTTTAATTAGGTCTTTTTTAACAGACTTTTACTGTTGGAATTAGCAAGTGTAAGTACTTAAAAAATGTAAGATATAAATTCCATCATCTCTCAATTACTCATAGAAATAGAGAGAAATTATATAGACATTTCAGCAAAGGACAGGACCCAACAATAATTACTTGTGACTTTGAAATAACCTATGTTATATTATTCCCAGTCAGAATGACCTTTCAAATTATGCTTTTTTCAGTTTCATGTAAAATTGGTTTGAATACACACTGTGGTGACAAGGACCAATTCTATGTATGGTGAAAGTAGAAGTAATACACACACACACACACACACACACACACACACACACACACATATAATAACTAGAATCTCATGTGTAAGCTTTTCCAGAAAAGTAACCATCAATGATTAATAATAATAATAACAATAGGTACATGTAATCAAGGGGTCATTGTTTTTAGGTATTAAAATTGCATTTTCATTATAGGTCTCTAAGTAATAAAATGTTGAATTTTTTCAATAACACTTGCATCCTTAAGATAAATAATTTTAATTTCTCATAAAAATAATTCTATACTTCTATTTCAAGAGCAATGCATTTTAACACTTAATGAATTCTCCATTATTTTTTGACTTGCATTCTATGGCAAGGCTTACTAAAAGCCATACCACTGTAGAGAGGCAAATTCAACCAAAATCAATCATGTTTTATTATGTTCAGAAAAAACAGTTTTAATACAACTTTCTTCTTGGAACCAGTTAGAACAAATGCAATTTTCTACAGGGCTATTGTTCAGAATGATGAACCACATATATACACATCTGGCCACCTGAAAAGAGAATCCAAGAAAATTTGAAGATACTCCTACAGAAACAACACTTGATGAATGGAACCTTTTATCATCTTCTCTCTACTCCTACCAAAATAAAAGGGCAAAACATCTCTGAAAATTTGTAGAGCAGTCACATATTCATTGCAAACCACCACCAGAGATGCTTAACAGAACACTATATCCTACCAACTTGTGATTGCAAACAAGTCAAAGGCTCATATTATGAACAATATCACCAGAAAACAGTAAACTTCATGATATAAATGTCAGCTTGACATGATGTATTAGTGTGCCACCCCCAAATATTATTCTTTAGATGTTGGAGCACAGAATGCTCACTTCAGCAAAATATATAGGGACTTGTGACTTTTTGAATTTAACATACCACAGGGGATACTACCCAGTAACTATGAAAAAAAAATTAACAAATTTTGGATTAGAGCTCCAATACTAAAAAGGCATTAAATAAATGAAATTGCCCAAGGTTTTGGTGAGTTACAAGTTTTGGAGGCTCTGTATGAGAACTGCAACATAACTCATTATAGCTTCGGGCACTAATAAGTTATGAGGCACTCACACGTATGAGATAAACCCCATAACTTACTGAAGTCTATATCATACCTTCATTATATCCAGGGACATGTGAAATAGCTGAAATTCAGCTCAAAACCCCAAAGTTCAGTAATAAAAGTGAATAAATCAGCACATCTATTGATTTTGCTGTCTTTTTTGTGCTTTTTGTTATCCTACTTCCCTTTAACATCTGAAAGACTCCAGCATTTTTCTTCTGAGCTCCTTCCATGTTGGCATTTTAGGTATGCTGGAAAACATCAAAATAAACTAGGTTTCTGCTTTGCTCTGCTCTCAAGAGTAATTATATTAGTCAGTCAAAAATCTTAGGCACTTTCTTCTTCTAACAAATGAAATGCATTACTTTACTCCAAAGGCAGAACTGTGGAGACAAATTCAAAATCCATACTCATATCATAATGTATGGTGACAAAGAGAAGTATGAGAAAATAATGCAGTGTATTTTAATAAAGGTATAAAGGCAGTGTGATTTTTTGATAAATAAGGAACTTAAATGGAATAATAGAAATCAATCATTTAAGAAAGCATCCTATATCTGAAATACACACACACACACACACACATTCACACACTTTAAAAAATAAGAATGACTATAAGTACTTTTAAATTTTGTATTTATATAGTTTAATGTACATTTTCATAAAAAGGCAACGTAGGTGATATTTCTACTAATATAAAAATGATCACAGTGTAAGAATAAGTAAGAGAGCATAGAGGCCATTCAAATTTTTAAATAAAAGATCACAAGTGTGTGATTTAAGGAAATAATGAAAATTATGCAATTTTATAAATTTTATCATGCAGATGTATCCTTAAATAAAAGCTAAATGGAGATATTTGCCTTTCTCAACAAATCTTTGCACAGTATTCAACAATATGGAAACATAGGCAGCAGAAGGCTACAGACCCAGTGGAGAACCAAGATCAGGATAAGTGTGGGCACAGATGTCACTGGCTAACTGATGTGTGTGTGAGAGGGTGGGTGACAATCAGTGACTGTTTGGAATTAGAAGATCATTAGTGCTTTAAGACTGTGAGCCCAACTCATGGAACAGATATTGTGGTTAAAAATAAGCCAAGGATTTGGGGAACAAAATGCTGAAGTAGATTCCATTTGATATTAGTATGAAATGATTAGCCATAAAAGCACAGTCTTGAGGAAAGACTAAAGTTGTAAATTATATATATATATATATATATATATATATATATATATATATATATATAACCTATATTTTTTCATTATTTTATAGACAGAGACTACATACTAGGTGTACCAGTTAATAATGAGGATTTTTTTCAATAGATGGAGTGACACATATGTTAATATATATCTGCGATTTGATATGTATGCTATTTTGTTGTATTGCTCCTTCAGATTACCACTTGTTCCTATGGGTGGCACACGTACTTTCTGAGCAGCACTTCAAAACGTACGAAGAAGTGGGAAATTGGGTCTCTGAATGATCTGCCTCAAAACAAGAAAAGTTCTATTGGGACGGTATCCACAAACTACCTGAAAGATGGGGAAATGTGTAGCTAGCGATGGACATTACTTGGAATAAAGCACTTTTGATGTTTCTCTTGAAATTATCCTGTTTTCTTTGATTACAAAATCCACATTATTACAGTTAATAATGTGGATTATCTATTAACCGGTTAATAATATAGATTAATTATTAGCCAGTTAATAATGCAGATTAACCATTAACTGGTTAAAATGTAGATTATTAACTGGTTAATAATGTGGATTAACTATTAACCGGTTAATAATGTGGATTTTGTAATCCAAGAAAACAGGATAATTTAAAGAGAAACATCAAAAGTGCTTTATTCAAAGTAATGTCCATCGCTAGCTACACATTTCCCCATCTTTCAGGTAGTTTGTGGATACCGTCCCAATAGAACTTTTCTTGTTTTGAGGCAGATCATTCAGAGACCCAATTTTCCACTTCTTCGTACGTTTTGAAGTGCTGCTCAGAAAGTGTGTGTGCCATCGATCAGAACAAGTGGTAATTGGAAGGAGCAAGGTCTGGTGAATACAGCGGGTGGGTTAATACTTCCCAGGCAAGATCTTTTAACGTGTCTTTAACTGGTTTTAAAGTGTGTGATGGTGCATCAGCATGAAGCAAAATTACTTTGCCGTGTCTTCTGGCCCAGTCTGGTCGTTTCACGATCAAAGCGTGGTTCAAATTGATTATTAGTTGTTGGTAGCAATCAGTATTAACGGTTTCACCTGGTTTTAGAAGCTCATAATACACCACACCTTCCTGATCCCACCAAACGCAAAGCATTTTCTTCTTTCCAAAGCGATTTGGCCTTGCAGTAGATGTTGATGGTTGATCTGGATCAATGCATGATTTTGTGCATTTGGGATTTTCAAAATAAATCTACTTTTCATCACCAGTCACAATTTGATGCAAAAAAAAGACTTTTTTTTCATGCCTTTGAAACATTTTACTGATGACTTTTCAGTTTTCCATTTGTCTTTCATTCAGTTGATGTGGCACCCATTTTCCTTCCTTTAAAATCTTTCCCATTTCTTGTAAACAATTGGAAATTGCTTGCTGAGCAACGGTTAATCTTTCTGCAAGTTGTTTTTGAGTTTGACATGCATCTGCATCCAATAATGCTTGTAATTATTGTTCTTCCAACTTTTTCAGTTGACCTGGACGTTCTTTATCTTTCACACCGAAATCATCATTTTTAAAGCATTTAAACCAGAGTTCACAAGTATCTTGAGATGGAGCATGTTCACCATAAGCTTCCTGAAGTATATGATAACGTTCAGCAGCACTTTTCTTTAAAATAAAGTAATGAATTAAAACTTCCCACAAATGCTCTTTTTCTGGCACAAAATTTGACATTTTTAAGTGTAAAAATATCTATGATGTTAACACCTTCAGAAAATTTGACACATGAAGCTTTGAAGCTTGTCAATACAATAAAATAACATACATATCAAATTGCATATACACTGAGTGGCCAGATTATTATGATCTATGAACGCATAATAATCTGGCCACTTAGTGTATATGTATGTGTGTGTGTGTATATATATATACATATATATATATTAGAGGCCCAGTACATGAATTCGTGCATGGGTGGGGTCCGGCCAGCCTGGCCAGGGGGAGGGGACATGGGCGGTTGGCCGGCCTGCCTGCTGGTCGAACTCCTGGTTGAGGGGACAATTTGCATATTAGCCTTTTATTATATAGGACATACACTGAGTGGCCAGATTATTATGTGTTCAGAGATCATAACAATCTGGCCACTCAGTGTATATCAACATATGTGTAACTCCATTTATTGAAAGAAATCTGCATTATTAACTGGTACACCTATACCCCAACTACTACTTCGATATACTTAAGGCTTAAAAGAACTCATATTCTCATTTGAAAACATGCATAATTTGTGTATATTTTAGATATTAACATTTGATATGATAAAGAAATATCCCAATGAATAGATTCCATAAGATACCAAAATAGCTTTAGAAAAATATAGCAATAAAATGAGGTGGTTTCATTGATGTTTGAAACTCAAAACAACTTTTTTTTCCTGGAAACTCCTTTAAAAATCATTACTTTCCTGATAAGTTCATAAAAGCCCATTTAACTCATTCTATAGTAGTTGTAATATACACTGTAGTAAATATATATATATGTAATGTGTGTATATATATATATACTATTAAAGGAGCTATAGAATCTAACCTTCTGTTGTGACTCTATTTGTGAAAAGAGGTTTTCCATGCTCTAATAGGAAATGATAGGAAAACTGAGGCTCAGTATCCTCACCAGTGACCTCAGGAAATAGTGTATATATCTGCATTATACCTTCTGTTAGAACAAAACTTAGCTATATAAACACTTATCCACCCTATATCTGTAGTGTAATACTATTAGATATAAGTAAGAGAGTTCCTGGGATAGACGTGGAATGGACCTTAAGATGCTGATGATGAGGCAGCTCTTAGCTGCTCCATTTGGAGATGAGTCCATTCAATGAAGACAGGCCTTGGGTTTCCTTCTTTGTTTGTGTGATTGGTACTAAGCGAGGACTCGGGTAGAACCAGTGTGGACTTGTGACTCCTGCTGAGAAATAACAAATTCCAAGTGGAGGAAAGTATCTATATTTGCTCTTTATAGATATACTAGAGGCCCGATGAATGAAGATTCGTACAAGAATGGGCCTTCCTTACCCTGGCTGCCGGCACCGCCTTTGCTCCAGCTGGAGCCACCTTTCCGCTCCACCCCAGAGCCGCCTTTTCGCCTTCCCACACTGCCCAGAGGTCCGGAGTGGCTGTGGTGGTGTGGAATGCCTGTGTGGTCTTCATGGCGACCACGCAAGCATCCTGCCCCGCCCCCGGCCACTCGGCGCCTGCATATGCAAATTAACTTGCCATCTTTGTTGGGTTAATTTGCATACTCACTCCTGATTAGCTGGTGGGCATTGTGAAGGTACGGTCAATTTGCATCTTCCTATTTTATTAGTGTAGCCTAGAGGCCCAGAGCACAAATTCATGCACCTGTGGGGTCCCTTGGCCTGGCCTGCAGGGATCAGTGGAACTCTGCACCACCGCAGCCTGGCCTTGCCCTCCAGCTCATAGTGTTCCAGCTCACTGTCAGCTTCAATCCCGCACAGCACAAAGTAGTGCGTGAAGCAACAGGCGGCCAGGGAGGAGCCCAAGCCCAGGCCAGGCTCCATGCTGCTCCCACTCATCCTGGCCCCGCTGTGCCTGCCACTGCTGCTTGGTAGGCTCACTGCCACTCTGCTGTGGTCTCCGCATGCTGGGTCCTAGGGCGATACTTGTGCGCCCACGACCGCACAGCTGCTCGTCATCACAGCCTCCCTCCTCACACGGCACCAGAGAAGCAGCCATGGGCTGGCACCCAGTCAGTCCCAATGCTGGTTCCTGTCCCAGTCCAGATGGGGGAGGAGTGTGCAGGGGGAGTGTCTGCAAGAGAGGCTCGCGCCGCTACAGCTGTACTCACCAGTCATAAACCTGGCATCTGGCACCTGTCAGTCAGCTGAGTGGTGCTCCCGCTGTGGGAACACACTGGCTACCAGGGGGCAGCTCCTGCATTGAGCATCTGCCCCCTGGTGGTCAGTGTGTGTCATAGCTACCGGCCGATAGTCTGGTCATCCAGTTGTCCGGTCTCTTAGGCTTTTATATATATAGAATAGAGGCCCAGTGCACGAATTTCATGCACTGCTGGGGTCCCTCAGCTCAGCCTTTGCACTCTCGCACTCTGGGAGCCCTCGTGGGATGCAGGGAGCGGGCCTAAGGTGGCAGTCGGACATCCTTAGCACTGCCGCGGAGGTGGGAGAGGCTCCCACCACCATGGCTACACTCGCCAGCCATGAGCCCAGCTTCTGGTTGAGCAGCGTTCCCCCTGTGGGAGCACACTGACCACCAGGGGGCAGCTCCTACTTTGAGCGTCTGCCCCCTGGTGGTCAGTGTGCATCATAGCGACCAGTTGTTCTGCCGTTTGGCTTTTATTAGGCTTTTATTATAAAGGGTTGTTGTAGGAGAGGCAGCACAAAGAGCTTCAGCTCAGAGAGCACTAGGAATCTCCACAGAACTAGATATTGAACAGAGGCCTTCTAAGGAAACAATAATTTCTACGATAGATGTCAACTTTTATCAATGTTGAAATGGACAAAATTGCAAAGATGGGAGTTTTTAACATTAAGCATTATAAGTGGTTATCTATGGTGATGAATGGATAGTTTTATATGTCTTAATGACTGTTTAAAAATCCACAGACATATTTATCTTCAGTAAAATCCTTTCTTGGTTATGTCAGTCTTTAGAGATTAAAGGGGGAAAATAATATGAAAACAAATGCTATTGGTAGGGTGATCATACACTCTAATTTGCCTGGGCAGTCTCAATTAAAACCTATTATGGAGGCATAATTATTAATTGCACCCCTTTTCACTTCACACGTGTCATGGTTTAGATAATACACTTTACAATCATACTGCTTGGTAGATCCAAGAAGACACTAGAATGACAGACATGGAAGATGACCATTACCCTCAATCCACTACTTTCAGCCTACTTAACATGTGCCTTGGCTATCAAATAATATTTCATCACTTTCAGTCAAATCATCCAGCACAAATTGTTACTTGTAACATATTTCATTAGTATTACCAGGATAAAGATAATGTCACAAACATTTTGAAACAGATATAAGAAAGGTCATTACAATTCTTAATCAAATAGCAAAATTCTGCATTGCTGTTTTCAGAGTGAGACACACCCTAATCTTATCATGTGTCCTCATCCAGCCACTGTTCTTAGAAATGTTTATGTGCTGCTACAGATAATGAAGAATTTGATTTAATTGAAATTCTGGTGTTTAATAATAACAGCAGCGAAATAAAGTAAGATCTCATAACATCTACTCTGTCTCTTTGTAAGTTATGGGACTCATCCTTTTGTGATTTTCTTCTCTGCAATGTGCTATAATGTGCTATACTAATATAGGATATTGACACACAATAAGTCACACCAAAAAGGAAGGAGAATTTTGATCACACAGGACATAATAAGCTAATATTCATGTATCCCAATATATTTGAAATAATGTCTCTTGTTTTTATGGATAGCAGCTCACTGAAGATGATAGTGGTTGAGGGACTCTGTTATTATGATAATACAAACAGAAGAATGCCATGTCTAGTTACTTGCTTCATGTTATATATTTTCTACTTTGACTAACTTTTACAAGGTTTTCATTATTACTAATAAGTGTATTCATTATGTGTTTTTTCCCTCATGTGAATAGTGCAAATATTGGCAACACAATAAAAAAATAATTGTTCCCCTACTTAAAACCTTACACTAGCTGCCTGCTATCGACTTAATGTTTGTGTACCTGCCTAATTCATATGTTGAAGTTTTAACTTCCAAGGTGATGCATTAGGAGGTGGATCCTTTGGGAAGTGATTAGGTCATGAGGGCAGACCCCACATCTGAGCATATTCTCTTAGTCACTGAACTGTATTCATTCTAAAGTTTTAAACTTATAAACTAGTAAGTGCTTAAATGTTTTCTATATATCATGCTGTTTATCCATCACAATAATATCCTGCAGTACAGTGTTGCCATAATTTTACATATGAAAATGATTTACCCAAGTTTATGCATTTCAAATAGTCAAGTTTGAATATCATACCCTCACATGGATTTATTGTTTTTATTTATAGAAAATCTTTTTATTTTCTTTATAATAATTACTTGATAAGCAGCATTTCTTTTTTTTCAATTTTGGAGAATTTAAATTGCTTTCATTTGGCAACTGGAATATTTCTCTCAATACATGAGTCATTCTTTCAAGAAATAATTTTAATAAATAATAAATAATTCATTAGGAATATAAAAGGAAATTAAACTCTTATACAACAAAAGTAGAGAAGTTTATATTTTGTTCCTTGTTGTGTTCTCTGTAATACTTTAAGAAACATAAAGTGTCAATATTAATCCTGAATCTTAAAAAGAAATTATACATTAAAATGGACTAGAGAGATGACATAAAAATAAAAACTTATTATAGCAACTTACAAATCTGTTCTGTAATTTCATAAGAAAATAAACTTTGTTAAAGTAGTATTAAAGGTCCTATTTTGTACTTTTCCGCTGGAGTCAACAAAACTTTCCAGAGTCCAAAACAATGTAGAAAAAGAAAAAAAAATCAAAAGAAAAATGGCACTTAGGAAAACGTGCAGTATGTCAGTTAAACTGTGTAATTCTAAAATTATTTTACATTTTTTTCTGCAGCAAATTCTTTATGCTCAGCCCTGCTTTCTCTTTGGCTTTTATTCAGATGTTGTAGCCACCCAGCTATTTCCTATTCACTTACATTAGGAGCATACAGCCAGGAGCTTCCATGACAGTTAAATGGATGAGTTACAATATCAGTGGGAAAAATATCTGGACATTATGATAAATGCTTTTATAATTCCCCAGTTAAAGAAAATAATTTACCTTCTGAACAATATCCTTATTACCCTGGGGTTGCTTGAATTTAGGTTGGAAGTATGGTCAATTACCTCACTTTCCTTAGCTCTCTAGCCGACTGATTGACAGATGTAAATGTCTTTATACATATGAAACAATGAGAGACTGCTAAATGGTGTGCAATTGTGAGAACTTCATTTATAATGCAATGAATTGGGCAGGTGAAAAGAAACTATACATCTATCGGAAATATTATTTGTGCTGTTATAGCAGTATAAAATATAAATTGAATTGGAATAGAAATAAACTGAACACTTTCACTTTGGCAATGGAAAGAAACATTGTTTCTATTTTTTTCAAGGAAAATGTTCAGTCATAATATTATACATTATTGTCTCATGTGGGGCATAAAATAAGTTGCAGTAGAGATTTTACACAGATATTACCCTTTGTTCCATACAAGGACCTAAGGAGTAAATGTAAAGAAAACATTAATCTAACCACCTCATTCTTTCTCTCCTAAAGTCATCTTTATGCATTAGGAAAACTTTGCAACTCTCTGCTATTTTATTTTTTTAAGTTTATCACCTTTGCAAGGATGATGATTACCACATCCTTAGGCAACGCATTATTCATAAAATATCTTGGGAAAGCATGCGTATAGAGGGGGAAACAAATCTGGAAGACATCCATCTATAGAGAACTTTCCTCTAATCATAGCTTGGAATAAAATTCTGTTTTGAACATCTTTATCTTTTTAACTTCCCATGTGTACTTTATGTCCAAGATTCACTCAAGGTTAGGTCCCTGATCAAGGCTCTTACTTCCCGGTCTAGGTGCATATGAGATACAACCAATGGATGTTTCTCTCTCACATCACATCGATGTTTCTCTCTCCCTCTCCCTTCCTTTCTCTCTATGATCAATAAAAGCATATCCTTGGGTGAGGAATAAATAAATAAATAAATAAATAAATAAATAAATAAATAAATTTATTAATTAATAAAATTCCCCAAATTAAAAATCAGTGTTTTTTTAAATATTAATATACTGGAATAAAAATCATCTTAATTTGTTAAAAAAGAGATGTGCATGTCAAGCCAGTGTAGCTCAGTGGATTGAGTGTTGACCCATGCACCAAGAGGTCATGGGTCCAATTCTTGGTCAGGGCATATGCCTGGGTTACAGGCTGGTTGCCAAGAAGGAGGTGTGCAGGAGGCAACTGATAGATGTTTCTCATTGTTGATGTTTCTATTTCTCCACCTTTCCTTGTCTATCTAAAAGTAAAAACAAACAAACATATTTTTTAAAAAAGAGATATGCACACCTATAATTCATTAAAATATTAGTCATAGTCTTGTTTTTGAATTTATAATAATTTCCGTAAAATTTATTTTTTTATGCAATAAGATGGATAATATATGATTGGTGGCACTGTTTTTTCAGAGTTGTCCAGAAACAAGGAAGTCATGATACTTTTGTTTTCATTAAAAGTATTAGTTGCCCTGACTGGTTTGGCTCAGTGGATAGAGCATCAGCCTGCAGACTGAAAGGTCCCAAGTTTGATTCCAGTCAAGGGCATGTACCTTGGTTGCTGGGCACATCCCCAGTAGGGGGTGTACAGGAGGCAGCTGATCGATGTTTCTCTCTCATCAATGTTTCTAACTATTCCTCTCTGTAAAAAAATCAATAAAATATATTTTTAAAATATTAATAAATATCCATAGTTTCTTCTAAATAAAACACTTCAAAATTTCCTGATGCAGGATATATTCATGTTCTTAAAATGAGTAATAATGCTGCTAATATAATGAAACCCTTGAATTTCTTGAGTGCCATTATCAATGTCCGTATCCACCTACCTCAATGTTCCATAAAATGTTATCTTTCTTTAAAAAAAAAGTTATCTTTCTTATAGGCCATCATATAAAAAGGTAGGGAAAAACTAAAAGCCACTACAATAATTAAACCATATAAAAATGAAAAAAGATTGTAAATTTGTGCAGTCCCTATGGAAAACAGTATGGAGGTTCCTTAAGAAATTAAGAATGGAACTACCATATGACCCAACAATTTCTTCTTCTGGTTATTTATACAAAGAATATAAAAACACTAATTTGAAAAGATATATTCAGCCATAAAAAGTTAAAACATTGCCATTTTTGAGAAAATGGTTGGATCTTTAGCATATTTTGCTAAGTGAAATAAGTCAGATGCAAAAATAAACAAAGTATGATTTCAATATATGGAATATAAAACAAAACAACACAGAAACACAGATACAAAGAATAGACTGATGGTTGCTAGCAGGCAGGGCAGTTGTGGGGTTGGGTGAAAAAGGTGAAGGAATTAAAAGATACAAACTGGTAGTTACAGAATAGTCACAAAGATGTAAATTATAACATAGGGAATATAGTCAATAATACTGTAATAACTATGTACGGGATCAGGTGGGTACTTAAAATATAGCAGGGAATACTTTGCAAAGTTTATGATTGTCTAACCACTATGATGAAACTAATACAGAATAATATTAATGTAAACTGTAATTGAAAAATAAAAATAATACATTTTCAATTTTTAAAAAGTAAAAATGAACTAACAAAACAAAACTCATAGATACAGACAATAAGTAGAATGTCTGTTACCAGCCGGCAAGGGGGATTAGGGGAGTGCAAAATACCTAAAGGTTAGAAAATACATGATAAAAGAAGGAAACTAGACTTTTGGTGGTGAGCACTCAATAGAGCATACATACTGTATTTTTCCATGTATAAGACACCCCCACCCTTTTTCCAACCTAAAATTAAGAAATTAATATTTTAAACATTTTGCTGGTTTTTCTCTTAAGGCCTTCTTCTTTTTTGGCATCTTAAGGAGTTGTTCTTCCTGTTGTCTCCACTGTCTGATCATACACTCAGTGGAAGGAAGTCCAAATTGTCTCCCTGTAGCTCTATTTCCATGATCTGTGCATAGCTGATTAAATGTAGTTTGAATTTTGCAGAGTAAGACAATCGCTTACCAGTATTTATCTTTTTATTTTTATTATTTTTAAAAATGTCTTTGCTGATTAAGGTGTTACATATGTGTCCTTATTCCGGTATTTATCTTTTTACTTTTTGACATCTTTATGGGCTCAGAACTGCTCTGGTCCCTGTTCCATCTGTGCACTCTCCACCTCCACCTCCAATTATGGCATCGGCTGACATCAGTAACAATAAGGCTTCTGATTGGAGGAAGCCTGTTTGACAAGGTGTGGGCAGCTAAGCACCTGCAGGGCTCCCTCCTTGGCTGACTTCCGGTGTATAAGACACCCCTCGATTTTAGAAAAAAAATAGTGTCTTATACATGGGAAAATATGGTATGTTGAATTATAAAGTTGTGCACCTGAAATTTATATAGTGTTATTAACCAAAATCCCCCCAAAAATTTTAAAAGAAATTTAGGCTAGAACAAAATTACCCTGAGCTGAGACTATGAAGAAGATCTCAACAGAAGAGATAATATTTGAGCCTGACTATGGAGAAATAGAATCCAATGTTTTGAAAAAGAAAGACAATGTTGTATAACAACTTATACTTACAAATGCTTTCCTAATTAATTAAGCTGAGGTAAAATATTTCTGAAAAGAGCAGTCTACATCCAATTTGAAATGTATTATAAGGTTTATTTGTGAAAGGTCCTTACAAATTAAGACACTTGCATGACAATGAGGGGCCATTGAAAGTTTTTCTGCTGTGGGTTTTGGTGATCAGGTATCTTTGTAGAGCATAAATCTTAGAACACTCACTTTTTCTCTCTTCCAGGCAGAGGAATTTGGGTGTAAATTGGCATTTCTCCTTTTTAAACTACTATTTCTCCTGGGGATCTTTTTAAAAATATATTTTTATTAATTTCAGAGAGGAAAGGAGAGGGAGAGAGAGAGAGAGAGAAACAACAATGATGAGAGAGAATCATCGATCAGTTGCTGCATGCTCCACAGTGGGGATGGAGCCTACAACCCATATGCCCTTGACTGGAATCAAACCATGACCCTTCAGTCTGCAGGCCTATCCACTGAGCCAAATCAGCTCTTGGTAATCTTTTTGATCCCTATTACTAGTAGTGGTTCTGAGAGTAAATCAAGACAAAGTGAAAAATGAGTCATCATCTCCTGTGGATAATTTGCATTTCAATACATTCCCACACCAAGTGATGCAAGTCCGTGGATCTCTGTTCCAAGGAGTTTCTCTCTGGTGCATCATCATTTCTTCAGATCAGAATAGGTTTGTCCAAATGAATGGAACATTGTGATTACAATAACTATCTAGTTAATTGCACGTGTGTGAGTTTACGTTTAGTGCTAAATTCTGGCTTCTTCATAAATAATATACATAGGTAGGCAAAAGTAGGTTTACACTTGTGAGTATGCAAAACAAAATTTATTCTTGCTTTATTTGTTTATTAATTATTGTGTTATTATTTATTATAATTATACTAGAGGCCTGGTGCATGGATTCATGCACCGGTGGGGGTCCCTCAGCCTGTCCTGTGCCCTCTCGTAATCCGGGACCCCTGGGGGAATGTCAGACTGCCAGTTTCAGCCCGCTGTGCCTGCTGCCGCTGCTCAGTAGCTCTGCCGTGGAGGCGGGAGAGGCTCGCTCCACAGCAGCTGCGCTTACCAGCCGTGAGCCCAGCATCTGGTGCCCATTGGTCAGCTGAGGTGCACTCCCGCCGTGGGAGTGCACTGACCACCACAGTCAGCTCCTGCAGTGAGCATCTGCCCCCTGGTGGTCAGTGCACATCATAGTGACCAGTCCACCGGCCGTTCGGTCGTTCGGTCATTCGGTCATTCGGTCATTTGGTCACTTAAGCTTTTATATATATAGATCAACGTAATTTTGAGAACCCCTGTATTTTACATTTGGATTTTTTTTAGCCTTCCTATATGTTAATCATTCACTAGAAAGAATGTGAGAGTTGGTTTCTTTCAGATACACTGCATATTTGGGCTGTTTTCTTAAAAGTTACAACATATCTGTCTTTATCTTATTTCCTGGGTGATTATTCTAGTATGTTCAAGGTGCTTATTGTTCATGTGATTTTTTTCTAGTTATGGACTAACATTTTTATTATTGTATTTTATTTTTTATGTCAAGAATTTATATATGTATAAAGTATAAATATTTTATATTAAATACATATCTTTATTCTATATAATAAAGAGCTAATATGGTAATTAGACCGAACAGCAGAACGACCGTCCAGATGACTTCTGGACAAAGCCAGGGCTGCGAGGGCCAGCTGAGGCTGTGAGGGCCTGTGAGGGCCAAGCCCCTTGCACAAATTTTGTGCATTGGGCCTCTAGTATTAAATATATAAAAGGACACGCCGAAACCGGTTTGGCTCAGTGGATAGAGCGTCGGCCTTCGGACTCAAGGGTCCCAGGTTCGATTCCGGTCAAGGGCATGTACCTTGGTTGTGGGCACATCCCGAGTAGAGGGTGTGCAAGAGGCAGCTGATGGATGTTTCTCTCTCATCGATGTTTCTAACTCTCTATCCCTCTCTCTTCCTCTCTGTAAAAAAAATCAATAAAATATATTTAAAAATATATATATATAAAAGGACAGTATATTAAAACATACTCCTTTTTCATGTGTTTTTTTTTTTTTGTTCAAGAGCGATCAAAGCTTGCTTGCTGTCTCTTTAACAATCTTCAAGTTTATTTAAATACAATTTTTAAGGGGTCACCATGCTAAGAGTTCCAAAGAGAAACTAAGTAAAATTATTGCATTTGTTTTTTCAAGAACTTGCACACCCAGAAACCAAACCCAAATTTTTAATATAAAAATGAACACATACCATTATAACCATATCTAGAAAAAAATATTACATGATAAATGAAAGGTAATGTTTTGAGATAGTTGTTATAAAATACAAATTATTTTGTGCTTTATTGGAATTGAATAGTCATAGTTTAAATATTTTTGTAGAGGAGGTAAGATAGCAGGAGATTTCTGAAACAAGAGTTATCTCTTCCTTTCCATCTGATATTTGTTTTAAAAGTCTGAGATTAAATTGAGCATTCAGATAAGTCCAGTAGATTTCTAATCAAAACAGAGTATATATTGATATGCCCAAGGCATTTTTTCATCCATGAGAACTTTCTACTAAGTCCAGCATTATTGGAAGAAAAATAAAGATGAAAGTATATAAAGTTACAGTGTACCCAATAATAACAATATATAAAACATCCACAAATTACATAATTAAGTGCATAAAGAGTCTATTCAATAGCTTGATTTTTGTTGTGTTTTTTTTTCTTTTTTGATCCCTAAAAATTGGAAGATGACTCTCATTGTGAAAATCTACTAATAAGCATAGCATCGTTGTGGAAAACACAAAGAAAAAATTCTTTGTAATGGAAATTTTTATTCTCTCCTTAAAGACTGTAGCAACATTGTATAAATTTGTACTGTAATGCATGCAGGTGTAAGCACTCAGGTTTGGTTTCCTGAAGAGCTTTTGTGTATGTGTATGATAAAAAAAAAATTTTGCTGGCACACAATCTCCAGGTCTCCACGTTTGTATGTGATGTCACGTGTAAAAGCAACAAATCAGAGGATGCCTCTACCGAAACTGATTTAAAAAACACCCAACCTGCTCCTAAACAATAACTCTGGCCAACTAAACCATGGCCTATCAGAAAATTACATGAACATCAAAACTGAAATTAGGAGGGTAATAAACCCTGTAGACAGACTTTTGGTACCTAAGTCAAATGGCGGCTCTAACAACAGCATTATTGTGGGCCAATTATCTAAAGCCATTTTGAAAGGCTGTTTTTCAGCATGTTTCTTCAATTCTTCAGTCTGTGGTGATGACCAACATCAGATACTATTAAGAAGTCTTCAAGCGTGTAAAATAATATGATTTCACAATGATTACATATTCCCTCTACAGCTGGCTGAGTTTTTACATCTCCATTTGTCATTGACGATTGTGTCCAATTAAATGATTAGCTTTTAAAAACTGCTGCACATTATGAGAGTGAACTTGTGTTCCATTGCACTGAGTGATGCAGAAACAAACTCATTACAGCATGTAATTCACCCATATTAAATAACAAACAGATGGCTGCTGTAAATGAGAGCTCCTTTTTCTCTTCAAAAGTGCCAGGAAAAAGGTGTTTTTATTTATCTTTGTTTCCAGCTTCTTTCTGTTTTCTTGACAAGTGGGCAGCTGGCTGCTGAGGTTTTCAATTGGTGCAGAAGAATGAAAAGCCTGTTTCCATTAATTTCCCCATAAAATAAGTCTTTGAATCATTTCTGTTATAAATGCAAGTGCAGTAGCAAGCTGCTGCTTGATTAATTCACTTATTATGAAGATTTCATCTTTTATAAGAGGGCCTGCAGGTAATTTATCTTGTTTAGTAAGATTAGAAAAATGTAATTATCTTGATACCTTTGGACCCCTCTCATTTTAATTGTGTTCCCATAAATTTCAAACATAAAGATGGGAATTTTTGTGCACAAATGTTCCAACATGTGGTCAAAAAATGTGCTGTAAGATCTGCATAAACATTTATCAAGTAACATACATTAAGACTGTACTATCACAGGAATGCAGAGAAATAAAGCGAGCAAATAATTGTGCTAGTATATACAAACAAATATCTGCATTTCTGGTTCCCTAGTCACCTAACAGCTGGGGTGAGGTGAATGTTTTAAGATTCGGTTAAAAAACTTTTTTTTTTAATCAAGCATAAATGTCACTAAGGAGATGAAGAAATCTGTCTTATTTATACTAATAAAATTAAAACAGTTTGTCTTAAAATGTTCCAAATTCAAATGAATTGACTTACGAGTGTGTATTTCACATACTGATTCCAACATTTCCATTACATTTCTATCCATGGGAATTTGGATACATCTCTGATTTTATAATGACAATGTAATTTGATTTGCTCCTTTAAAACGAATGTGAAGAGAGAAACGTTTTCCAATCCCTTTTCATGAGTTACTCTGCATATTCTGTCTTGCAGGAAGCATTCTCTCAGGCTCAGTAGGACCACTTCCCTTCTCTCTGGTCTTTCCTTCAGTCCTGTTGAACTTGGTGTTTGAATACCTTTAATCTCATTATATTAATATTAATGTGCTTATTCTAGATTTAAAATATATCATGATTACCTACTTCATTACTTAGCATTGTTCTAAATATATACTTCTGTCAGCCCAGACTCATTGTTCTGGAAGAAGGCTATCAGGAATATTATGTCACACAACTCTATTCTTTCAGAGTTGTCCAGGCTTTCAACAGGAGAGCATTCCATCCTTTGTGGTATGCTGCCTGGCATTAAACAGGTCAAGTGATTGTTTAGGTAAATTACATAAGGTCTGTGCTCATTCATGCATACAATGAGATATAATTGAGATACACCGAGGTTTGCTAAATAAGGAATAGCATGTATATTAAAATGATGTAGTTCAATTTTTAACTATCGTACCTTTCCACTTTTAAAGCATCCTTCCATATACTTCAATAAAATTGTGCAGCTTGCAAAGAGAGTTAAAATGACATGATAGAAACACAGAAAATATTGGTCTAAAAGGGTTGCCTGTTTGTATATTCATCTTTTACCTTTGTGATCTACTCTCTTTATTTTATGGATATAGTCGCTGCCTCTAAATGGATCTGTCTCTAGGGCTTTGTGTCAAAAATTGTAGATGGTCAATATTTGCATATTATTCTCTGATACATTTTATGAATATGTGCTAAGGCTGGATTATGTAATAAGACCCAGTGTCAGGGACAAGGAAGCTCCTCAATTTGCTAAACAAGTGGTCTCTTTCCCCTTATTGTTTGTGTCTCTGTGACCTCAGATGTACACGCAGTCCCTGCCCTTTCTACCCAGCTGATTTGCTATGAGCATCAAAGAAAGCACTTTGATGAATGAATTAATTTAATTATCTTGTTCATTCTAAGTACCTCAAGACACTCTACCAAATATTTAGTGTTAAATAATTTTATAATGTTTATCAGGGTTATATTATTCAATATTATGCATAAAAAGAGACAAAGGAATTAAGTAGATTTTTAAAGGGTACAAATGTCAGGTTAATGCATCTGATGTAATTCATTACCCTGTTATAATAATAATGGGAGGAATTGCAATATTACTAAGTAATCCTATGTTTTGATAATTGATAGAAATGAAGTGGCATCTTAGCATTTTCCTCTAATTTTTTCTTGTAGTATTAGATCTTCGCCATGTCTCCCTTCATCTGTCTGTCTTCTTACACTATTAACTAATGTTGATTAACACCCTCTTTATGGCTTCATTTAGACATTTCTATGAAAGCATCTGGAATATTTCTCAAGACTCTCAGGACTTCTCTTTCATTGAGATAGAAATATGTGAAAAAAGACTTCTGAGATTCACTCTTAACTTGGAGCATGCAACTCTGAGAAAAAAGAAAATGCCAGAATGATTTTTTACCTGAATGCAAATTTGGTCATGAGCTTCCTCTATTATTAGGGTACTACAAAAAATAAAATAAAATTTTAGGAACAATTGAGGAGATAGTTTTATCATTGAGAAAAGAATTTGAACAGAACTACTCTCTGGCTCAGGGAAATTTCTGATATCCCAAAGGGACAAAATCTCAAATTGTCAGTATTTACAAAATTTCAAATTGGTTCTGAATTTGCACTAATGAGTCTGGAATAAGTTGCTATCAGATTAAGAAAATAAAAAAATAAAAAGTGAGCACAGAAGAAAGAAGGTAAAAAAAAAAAAAAGCACACATACACACACACCAAATGTCTGCTAATATAAAAACTAAAATGCTTAGTGAACCTTAATTTTGAGAGCCCTGTTGGTTGTCAGGCCTTCATTTCCAATATGAACATGGTATCATAAAGGCAACATTTCATCATTCTCTTGAAAAGCATCTAAAAGCAACAACAAAAACATTATGTAAAAAACAACTTAATTTTCTTTAAAATATGTGGGCTCTAAAGTAGATATAAGTAAATCACCAGAAATACAATAGGGTTAGGAAAATGCCCGCAGGAGAGAAATAGAAAGAAAATACCACCAAAAGAGAAATAAGAAATGAAAGGAACTAGCAGTTGCATCTATGGAACACACAAAAAAAAAATTAGTTCTAATACCGAGGTTCAAACCCTTCTAATAGCAAAAATGGAAGTGAAATTAGCACTGCTCTTCAAATAATTGGTCATTTCAGTTTTGTATTATAATGTAAGATGCCACTCTATAGTAAACCACAATGGCTCAAGTAAAGAACACAGATAAATCTAATGATTATATGGGGTGAACTGGCTTATCTTATGTTTTAGATGTTGTCAACTGAGGTAATGAGATAGCCTCATTCACATGGCTGGCAACTGAAGCTGCCATGGACCTGTTTCCATTGACCTTCTTCACATGGCTGCTGGGGCTTCCTCAGAGAAAAATAACCTCATTTAGCAAGATCTCTGACATGGAGACTCTATTATAAGATTGGAAAGGTAGAAACTGCCAGGACTCTTAAGGCTTGAATGTGGGATTGTCACATTTTTACTTGCTTTTGGGGTTGTCTCTACCATTTGTAACAATTAATAGGACATCAGAGTATATAGCTATAGTTAGTGTATTTCAATATTTCCAAAATTTCTGTATTCTTGAAAAAAGTATATAAAATAAAATAATATTAAATAAATATTTTTAATATTAAATATTTAAAAATAATTAAATAAAATTAATATTAAAATGAATAAAATTAGATATTAAAATAATATTAAATAAAAATTTAAGCATCACTTTCTTATAAAAAATTGAAATGTAATAATATTTTTTCTTTTTGTAATAAAACAAAAATTTGATAGACACTGGAATGACCTTCCTTAAGTAATTACTGCATAAATGTGCACAAATTAATAATAACATTGCATTAGTCACTGGGGATTTTATCAGACCTTCTGACCCTGTTTTTAAAAGTTGTCTTCTGAAAATGAGTGGGATTAGAGTTATGTTACAATAACATGTCAATATGTAACTATTTTCCATAAACATAGTCAATACCTGTTTTATAATCAATTGTAGTATTGCCAGATTCTTTTATTCTACAGTAATATTTCAGAAAAGAATATCCATCAACATCTGGATATTTTTTACTATTTCACTTTGAAAAGACAAGTGTTTAGGCACCTATACAGCAAGTGCCATCATTGGTTAAACTGGATGACCTTTACATATGGCCACCAGAGGGACCTCAACTTTTCATCTTAGTGACTTTTTCCTCCATACAAATTACTATAGTATTTGGGCCATAACACAATCTTAACCACAGGCTTTGCCAGTTATACTGTTTCTGCTCTTTCTGATTTTTAAAACAAACAAAAAAAATTGTTTTAATACCTTGTGCTTAATACTCTTAATGCTGTTTATGCCTCATCTGGCCACCAGATGCACAACTAACCACTTCCTATCAAAGAGGTTGTTTAGGGATTGATATGTTGGCAATTAGGTTGTTCATATAACTACTCGGCATGGTGCACCCTTCATAATATTGTGCTTCATGGCATTTGAAATTCACAGGCATGCATTAGTTATCTCATTTGGTCATCTCCACAACCCTGTGAGGAGACAAAACTGGTATCAACTTCAACATGTTTTTTTTCAGATGCTGAACTTAAAATCCAGAGTGATGAAGTGACTTATGAAAGAGACAACACTTAGACACAGTCAAGCTGAGATTAAGAACTCATGTTTCAGGAGTCCTAGTCTAATGCTCCTTCCACTAAAATTATTCTAGAGAAAGCTTTGTAGCTACCTTCTCTCATCTTGTAGTCACATGGCTTCAAGGACCTCATAAACTATAAAAATCCATTGCTTAACTTACACTTGATCCCAACTATGGATACATTAATTCAATCCAGCTGTATAACTAAAGAACCTAACACTAGATGAATAAATGATTGACTAAGCAAATAGTCACATACATAAATACATATTGTGATCATACCACAATGTATATTATCCCTGTATCTAACGGTTATAGAGATTTATTATGCACCTAGCACTGAACTATACTATGCATTAAAAATGTCATATCATTGCCTGGCCAGTGTTGCTCAGTGGTTGAATATTGCTCTATGAATCAAGAAGTCACACTTTGAATCCCAGTCAGGCACATGTCCAGTTATGAGCTCAATCCCCAGTAGGGGAGGAAGCAGTCGATCCTTGATTCCCTCTCATCATTGATGCTTCTACCTTCCTCTCCCTTCTTCTCTAAAAACAATAAAAATATATTTTTAAAAATATCGTGTATTCTCTATAGAATTGGTTAGGATTGGTATTCTCAAGTTACAGATGATGAAATGAAGTTCAAGGAACTTTTCCAAGGGTACACAACTAATAAGTGGTGAAGTCACAATTTGAATCTACTTCTATTGACTTCTTCAAGTTACTGGTTTTACTGCACTTATTTTTTATCAACATAATTAAAACTTACACATGCAAGGCACTATACTAAATAACTTCTAAATATTAACTAATTTAATCACTGTGATATGCTTATTCCAGCTGCTGGCAATTTTTGTTCCATGTGCTTCATAACATGCATGAAATATGGAATCCATTCCAGTTCATTTAAATTACTCACAGATTTGATGCTTCTTTTCTTCTAAAACACATACAAAATGCATTTTTTAAAGAGCATAACAGCTTTTTACAATATGATTTCTTAAAATGGATTTCTCTTTAGAATATTTATTTTTTATTTTTTCTGTTTTATTTTTTTAATTCCTTTATTGATTAAGGTGTTACATATGTGTCCTTATTCCCCCATTACCCCACATCCCCCCCCACTCATGTCCTCACCCCCCTGTTGTCTGTGTCCATTGGTTAGGCTTATATGCATGCATACAAGTCCTTTGGTTGATCTCTCCCCCTGACCCCCACCCTCTCCTACCTTCCCTCTGAGGTTTGATGGTCTTTAGAATGTTTTTATTTAAAAAATTAACATTGTATAAATATGTAACATAATTGTCTCCACTAGTTCACTCACATTTCTTTGCAATTCTAGTAGTTTTTCACATGCTATCTAAATTCATAGCATAAAACTGGACTTATTGAGATAACTATAGCAGATAAAATTATCCCCATGTTATGCTATAAACAGTAAAATATGATAAGTATAACAGGTAAAATGTACCCATTTT
The DNA here is from genome assembly GCF_951640355.1 of Cnephaeus nilssonii. Classification (NCBI taxonomy): domain Eukaryota; kingdom Metazoa; phylum Chordata; class Mammalia; order Chiroptera; family Vespertilionidae; genus Cnephaeus; species Cnephaeus nilssonii. The sequence continues at coordinate 64,527,015 of NC_137079.1, read as the reverse complement.
ATACTATAAAGAGCAGAATTTGATAACAATAGCAGGCAAAATAGTGCCCATATTATAATAGCACATGGAACAAATTAGTATTTGTAGATCTCCTTTGACAACTTTATAACTTAATTAGTTCTTATCAGTTGCAATGATTTATATTATTGCTCTATTGTGAAATTTGAATTTTTCTATAAAATATTAGAATACACTTTGTCTATGTATACATAAGAGCTGGCTGGCATAAATCTATAGATCAATTTGGGGAAAATTGACATGTTTTCCATGTTGAGACTTCAAACCAAGGGACACAGTATATCTCTCCATTTATTTAGGTGTTCTTTGATTCCTATTATGAGCACTTTGTAATATTCAATATACAGATCTTGTACTTATTCTATTCAATGATATTTAAATATTTATTTTTTAAAAGTGAATCTAAATAGTATTATGTTTTTTTTCAGATTCTTAGTATATATAGTATAAAAATGTGATTTATATTTTGTGTGATAATCTTGGTCTCCTGTAACTTTGCTAAACTCATCAGTTGTAGAATATTTTTGTAGGTTCATTGAGATTTTCCACGTAGACAATTAAATAGGGATAGGATTATTTATTAACCTGTGATATGGGTATATTTTATTTCTTTTTCTTCTCTTATTGCAGAGACTGAAGCTTCCATGCTGAGTTGAATAAGCAGACATTCTGGTCTTGGCCCTAACCTGAGAGGGAAATGATTCAGCCCTTCACCATTAAGTATGAAGTATGATATTAGCTGTAGGTTTTTTTAAATGCATTTTTTTACAAATGGAGATAATTTCCCTTTATTCTCAACTTCTTGAGTAGGTATTCCCAAGGATTAAAAAAAGGGAGATTGGTGGAGGGCATAGTCAAGGTGGTTATAAGGGAAATATGAGGAATTCTTGTGGTGTTGGAAATGTTTAGTTTCTTGACTGTGGTGGTAAGTACAAGAACCTCCAAAGATTATAAAATTATATTAAATTTAATACACACACAAATATAAATGAGTACAAGTAAAACTGTGGAAATCTAAGAACGATGAGTGGATTGTACCAATGTCAATATCTTTGTTTGGTGTTATACCACAGTTTTGCAAAATGTAACCATTCGGGGGAAATGGGTGATAGATACAGGAATCTCTCGCTATTATATCTTACAATTGCATGTGAGTCTATAATTATATCAATACACTATCAATTAAAAAATTGAAGTTGTTAACTATTGTCTGATGGAAGTTTGATCTTTTGCAAAAGGATTACCAAGGGAATTAAATGCAGGTGTGGACATGTCTGATGAGTTTTATTTAGATTCAGTTACTTCATTTATTAAAAGGTAAAATTTTGTAAATATACAGTTTTAAATTATCTTAATGTAAAGTATGCTCAGCAATTAAAATGTTGTGTGTACTACTAATGTTTTTTTAAATATATTTTTATTGATTTCAGAGAGGAGGGGAGAGGGAGGGAGAGAGATAGAAACATCATCAATGAGAATCATAGAACTGGCCACCTCCCGCACGCCCCCTAGTGGGGTTCGAACCTGTGACCCAGGCATGTGCCCCGACTGGAATCGAACCCAGGACCCTTCGGTCCACAGGCCAACGCTTTAGCCACTGAGCCAAACTGGCCAGGCCTCTACTACTAATATTTAATATGATTAACCCTTAAACAGTCATAATTCAGCCATATCTGACAACTAAGTAAGGTGCATTTATGGATGGTGAAAATAGCTAAAGAATAAACTTATAAGCAGCTACAGTCCTGAATATATATAGTTATTTTGTGAGTTTCTGCCATTTCTATTTTTCCTTGAGAGTAGTTACTAAGATTACTAAAATATAGTATGAAAACTGAGATATTTTATTCTGATACATACACTTTTCATAGTTAAATTTCAAAACACACATCAACTAATTTATAAAACCAATTATAATTAAATAAAATGGACCTCAATCTAATCACCTCTGTTCCTTTCTGGAAAAGTTTAAACACAATTCCAATCTTCCCATGAGAGCACCTCTGAGCAAGATAGTACTATTCTTCGACACACCTCTCAAATCAGGTACTCACTGAACACTAATGCTGGAGGAAACACGAGACTTGTTTTTCTGGAAAAGAAGAACTGGACTACTGTTGATTTATGAGCTCTGCCTAGTTAATTTGAAGAAATTAAATTTCACAGCTCCCTCTCTCTAATGCCTCAAGTCACTGGTTAGTTTACTATAACTCTGACTTGGTTCACATGTTATAATTTACATTTTTGCAAAACTTGTTTTCTGATCTGGGATATGTTTATATGCACAAATCACATGGAATCTAATATTTATTGAATGATAGCTCCCAGCCACAACACCAATCATTGTGTATGTACGGTATATGGAAAGAAATTATTTCTATTGGGATGAATTAGAGAATAAAATAGTAATTTTTACTGATATATGGTTTCTCTTCCATAGTTACATAGTAAAACAAAGGGGTTTTAAAAACTCACTAGAATAGTAAGTAAAAACCAGACTTAGGTAGACAATACTACGCCAGGATGACAAAGCATTTGGGGATGTCAATTTGAAGCCTCCTATTGACATCACACATATGAAAATTAATTGAAAAGAAGGAAGAAAGGAGGGAAGGGAGGAAGGAAGGAAGGAAGGAAGGAAGGAAGGAAGGAAGGAAGGAAGGAAGGAAGGAAGGAAGGAAGGAAGGAAGGAAGGAAAGGAAGGAGGGAGGGAGGAAGGAAGGAAGGAAGGAAGGAAGGAAGGAAGGAAGGAAGGAAGGAAGGAAGGAAGGAAGGAAAAACTTGGCCTTAGAAAAAGTCACATATACAATCACATGCCTTTGCCAAAAACATTTTAAAAGTTCCAAATAATTGAGCATAATGACTGACAAAAAAGTATATGGCAAAAAAATATCTAATGACCTGTTGATAAGGTCACATCTATAATAATAAAAGCATAATATGCAAATCGACTGAACGACCAAACAGCAGAACAACCATCCAGATGACCTTCTGGACGACCACGCTATGACATGCACTGGCACCAGGCCAGCCAAGGCTGGTGCGATGCGATTGGTCGGGGGGCCCCACTATCACCCCATGATTGCCCCAAAGAAGGAGGCCCAGGCCACCCTCTGCCCGGCAATCAATCACGGAGCCCCAGCTGGGTGGGTGGGGCCTCCCGGGTGGGGCCTCCCTCTGCTGGGAGATCAATCACGGAGCCCCGTGATTTATTGTCCCAAGAGGGAGGCTCAGGCTATCCAGCTGGCAGTGCAATGGCAGGTGGGTGGGGCCTCCCTCTGCTGGGCTATCAATTACCCCAAAGAGCAAGGCCCAGGCTCCCAACCAGTGGCAATGCACCCGGTTGGCAGAGCCTCCCTCTGTGGGGTGATCGATCGCAGAACCCTGTGATCGATCTCCCCACAGAGGGAAGCCCAGGCCAGCCAATTGATCACACCCCACACCTGTCGCCCACAGAGGGAGGTGACCAGTGGAGGGGGAGGGTGGGCAGTGCCACACAGGTGGCAAGCAGTGGCAGCAGTGGAGGCAGGGCCAGCTGCCAGCAGCCAGGGGAAGGAAAGTCCCACTAGGCCCTGATCGCCGGCCAGGCCTAGGGACCCTACCCGAGGGGTGCCGGATTGTGAGAGGGTGCAGGCCAGGCAGAGGGACACCCCCCATGCACAAATTTTGTGCACTGGGCCTCTAGTTGAACAATATTTGTAGAGGGAATTCCTACTTCCCAATGGATGATTCAAGGTGTTAGTATCATTGGAATATTACTAATTTTATACTTTTATATGAAATAGAGAAGGAAATATAGGACATGAGAAATGTAAGATATATAACATATATAACATTTGACCTGACAACCATTCCCAGATATATAATATGTAAGGATATCAAGTAAACACTAAGACAATTGGATTTTATTTACATTTAAATAAGATTTGTGATGAGTATAAGTTGTCAGCAAAATAAGAGGTCTTAAAATAAATAGTAAATTGTGGTCTTTGATATAAATTAAAACTGACCCTGTGTTATTCACAGTTATATGGTTATAAAAAGTTTTTTTCAATTAATATGAGAAAATTTTACAAAACACCCATCAGATATAGAACTGCTATTTCACTTTTGAAAGGATTAATACTGTTGGAAGCTTTTCTTAGAAAATTGTTTTTTATTTAAATCAATGAAACAGTATGTAAAATATGTAAACAAAATGTATTAAAAATTAAAAAACAAGAATAAGGAAGCAAAATATTTGCATGACTTTAAAGGAGACATGTACTATACATAGAAATTATATACCAGTATTGTAGATCAAATGATCATCTACACTGATGAGAGCTTTGAACAAATTGAGCAATATATTATTTTCAGTTTGCTTTATAATAGCCCAGCCTTGAAAAATTAAAAATAAGTACATATAAGATTTTATTTCTGGATATAGATATTGTTTTAAATTAATGTAAAGGACATGATTTAAAATATCACAATTATAATGTTAAATATTTTATAATTTTATTCAGTAATAACTAATCTTAAGATTCCTCACTATAATATTTGAACATAATAAGTACAACTTATGGTTCATTTTTCAATGCAAATAGTGGTTTAAATAATGTTATTGACAAATTCACATTGCTACTGCTTCAGCAGAAGAAAATCTCTACAGATTGAGTAAATCAGATCAGTTTATCAAATCTGACTTTTCTGTCAATAGAGTACAAATTATGTGAAAATCTTGACTAAAATGACAATTAGTGATTTTGGCTGAAAAGAAAGCAAAGCAAAACATATGGGATCTATAATAATCTACAATAATCAAAACATAATATGCTAATTAGACCAGACAGTTGAACGATCTTCCAGGCGTCATTCTGGATGGCCTTCCCAATGAAGCCGAGGCAGCGGGGGCTGAGGCAGAGGTAGTTAGGGGTGATCAGGCAGGTAGGCAGGCAAGTGGTTAGGAACCAGCAGTCCTGGATTGCAAGAGGGATGTCCGACTTCCAGGTTAGGCCTGATTCTGCAGGGACATCCCCTGAGGGGTCTTGGATTGCAAGAAGGCGCAGGCCGGGCTGAGGGGCCCCCTTGTGCATGAATTTTATGCACCGGGCCTCTAGTAAAATATAATAATGTAAGAATTATGTATCTTTATTTGATTACTCATCTAAATTTTATGGACCACCCTAACCAGTTTGGCTCAGTGGATAGAGCATTGGCTGCGGACTGAAGGGTCCCAGGTTCGATTCCGGTCAAGGGCATGTACCTTGGTTGTAGGCACATCCCCAATAGGGGGTATGCAGGAAGCAGCTGATCTGATGTTTCTAACTCTCTGTCCCTCTCCTTCCTCTCTGTAAAAAATCAATAAAATATATTTTTAAAATAAAATAAAAATAAATATTATGGACCTGGCCCACATGTAAACATCCACACATGGACAATAATAATTAAATTCAATCACCTTTGATATTTTCTCAACTTTCAGTTACATAAAACAAACAACAACAAAAAACCCCACTCAGCTTTACACATATAAGCACACATAGACTCATAATGAATTTATACTTATCCAATAGGAGGTAAGAACATATTCTCAGACAGCTTGTGTGTTGTTTTTTTAATATATATATTTTTAATTTATTTCAGAGAGGAAGGAAGAGGGAGAGAGAAAGATAGAAACATCAATGATGAGAGAGAATCATTGATAGGATGCCTCCTGCATGGCCCCTACTGGGGATCGAGCCTGCCCACCCAGGCATATGCCCTTGACCGGAATTGAACCTGCAACCCTTCAGTCCGCAGGCCGATGCTCTATCCACTGAGACATGCCAACTAGGGCTCAGATAGCTTGTTTTATACCTAATCAATATTCAGTCTTATTGTACTTTGTCCTCCAATTTTACTCTTGCTGTGGACCCATACCAGTGAAAGGAACTGTCCTGAATCAAAAGGAAGTTGTAAAATCTGAGAGGTAATGAAGTGAGCACATCGAGTAGGCCACTAGTCAGGTGTTGGCTTTACTGAGAATTAGATGGAAAGCCCTCAGAGGGTTTGAGAAGAGTGACATGTTCTGACTTGTAATTTTAAAGGATTGTTCTTACCATTGTAGTGAATAGAGATTCTGTTAATTCAGATTTTGAATTTAGTGTTTGGTTTATTTCTTTACCATTCTGGCCTTTTAAAAAATATTTTGAAAGCTAAATTATATGACAAGTGAATTAGTTCATCTCCTCATCTCAGAGGAAAATGTAGATTAAGTTTTAATTAGAACTAGGTATTATTCACTAATATATATTGGAACTTGGTATTGAGTAAAAATATTTAAAAAAATATTTTCTAACCTGATATTTCCCCCATGTAACAGAAAGTCTGGAATTAGGCAGACTACAGCTGTATATCTGCTCAAATGTGAGATAAAGAAGTCAGGATTCTACCTTTCTGCTCCACTGTCTCCCTCTCCCCCAAGTTTTAATGTTATGACTTGTTTTCATGATTATAGTGTGGCAGCTCCATTAATGTGATGGGGATTTCAGAGGGCACACAATTGTGGCCAGCATTCAGCTATGTTCACTGCACCAGGAGATCTGCATTTTCGTACTTGCTACAGTAGTCGAGGTAGACATTAAATAAAGGGGACAACAACTATAACCAGCTAGTATTTTTTAAGACAAAAACAATTTATGTTTTGTAATGTGTATGCATGTGAGGGGGAGAGAGATCGACTTGTTATTTCACTTATTTGTGCATTCACTGGTTGATTCTTGAATGTGCCCTGACCAAGATGGAACCTGCAACCTTGGCATATCAGGATGTGCTCTAACGAACTGAGCAACCCAGGCAGGGCGAGTTTGTTTCTTGAGGAAGGAGAGAGGGTCATGTCTTCCACACGAAAGGGCTCAGGTGCCATAATTAAAACATAGGAAAGTAATTACATATGAGAAATGCCTCAAAGTTGAAGAGGGGAAACCAAGTCTGGCCTGGAGGTCATGGCCATGAGGTAAGTGATTTATTTATTGATACAGGGGGAATATCTCAATTAATTATAACTTCATCTTTGCCTCATATGGTATATGTGTGTGAAGGGGAGGGGGAGAGAGAGAAAGAATATATGAATACATGAAGAATAAAACCCTTCTGTTTTCTTGACTATTCAGAAACATCTCCGTATATAGTCACAGTTCTAGTTCAGCATGGTAGTCCTGTTTTGTCCTAGTTGGATTTTCAGAAGCAGGAGGGACTGGACTTCTACATCTCATTTTCATTTTTGACTCATGAAAAGAAAACACAAAGGGAATAAAGCTTATTATGATTATTATTCTCCTAGGATTATAAAATTAAAATAATTTACCAATTACTATCACTAACAACTAGATGGAAGAGGAGTCCATGCCTTGGAATTCACTGCATAAGACAGTAATATTAAGATTAAACTACTAATGCCACGTAGGTTACCGAAGGCTACAAATGTTTTATTTGTTTAAATCATTTATTTGACAAATGATTTAAACAAATAATACAATTTAAGTGAAAGAATAAATACAATATCAGAAAGAAAATACTATAAACATTAACTGGATATAAGTAACCAGATGTGTACCTGATGGATTATGAAGGCTTCCCTGAGCAAAAATTCCATGAAAGACAATTATTGTTTATGAGACAAACAAATCTCTAGAGTACAAAGAAGAAAGATGAGAGGCCCGATTTGTGAGACAGCATTAGATCCTTGACCTCATTTCTCCAACAAATTTATTTAGCTCTATCTGTACTGACTTACTTAATATTTGCCTTATAAGTGCTTTTACTTTTACTTTACTAAGGATTTATCCATTTAATTATCCAAAGGATTCATTACAGAGATGTTTGAAATCAACTGTGACAGAAAGATTGTCAATTAGTTCCACTGGTTACTACACATGAATAGTTGAGTTTATTTCACAAAACGTTAAAATAACTTCTCCAATTAGGAAATGTTATACGAAAGTGACTTAAAATAAACATGTTATATTTACTGTCCAAATGAATCATAGACAGAGCAGAATTATAGATTATGGTAAAATGTTTTAATGCAGTATATAAATTCAGAATACTTAAATAAATAGCAGGGACTGTTTAAAAATAAGCTTATTTTATTATGACCCTATTCTTTTAGTAACATTGCTGTCAATAACCCTCTTTTGTGCAAGTGATTTGTCCTTCTCTTTCTAAGTCATCCTAGGCCTTCATTGCTTGACCAATTTTTAAAAACATTATGGTATAGTTTGGAGCAATGCCCACTGAAATAGAAATATATTAATTTTTTTCACAGAGGTGATCCCTCTGGATTGAGCTAGAGATTCACAAATATACAAACAAAGACAGCAGAAGACTAAAAGTTTAAGGAGCTGCCATCCTTTTGCTTTTATTTGTCAGATCTCCCTTCATTCTGTGCTTCAGTAATAATTAATTCACATCCTTGTTACTATGCCACTCTCCACTCAAAACTGCTAATTTTATAAACGAATAGCAACTGATCAGTTGTTTCTGGCATCCTTACACACAGTGTTGAAGAGCAAGGGCTCTGGAGTCAGATGGCCTGGGGTGGAACCTGCCTTTGACACTTACTAGCTGCAAAGCTTGAAAAGTTTTTCATCTCTCCCTGTTTTATTTTTCTCAACTGCATGATAATGCTTGATTCCGATTATTGTTAAGATTGAATGAGTCAACACTTTAAAAGTGATTTAAAAAGTGCCCAACATGCCTAGGTGGTTTGGTTCAGTGAATAGAGCATCGGCCTATGGACTGAAGGGTTCCGGGTTTGATTCAGGTCCCGGATAACGGGCTCGATTCCCAGAAGGGGGTGGGGGGAGGGGGCGTGCAGGAGGCAGTCGATCAATGATTCTCTCTCATCATTGGTGTTTCTATTTCTCTCTCCGTCTTCCTTCCTCTCTGAAATCAATAAATATATATATATTTTTAAAAGTGTCCAACATATAATAAACATGACATAAAGAAATTATCTAAGAGTTTCACATGTTCTATTTGTATGGGAGATCCTTTTTGTTTCATTTTTCTGGATTTATCCCATCCTTTTGGAAATTATGCCTAATCACATAGATACTTGCCTATTCTGCAAAAGCAAAAGGACATTTTACTTATTTTTGTGTGGAGGGTTGCGTGTATGTGTCTATTACTGACATTATGGAACTTATTATCTGATATATACACCAAACTACTTGTAAATAACTGAACAACACTATAGATTGCATGCAACATTTTTCAGAAGTATAACGGTCCTTTCTAAATGTGTCAGATATCTGGAAAGAGCCATTCCCCCATGTGTAATTCATAATTAGCTAGCTCTTCCTGGCCATGAGAAATTATGACAAATTTGAATCAATCCCCCAAAATTTTCAGCTTATGAGAATCCAGATATTGTGACCTCATGGCAGCTTTTCTTCGTGACTGACTAGTTTCTTGTTTTGCATTCTCATTTCTCAGATCAGTTCTTTCCCACATTGACCTGGGTTCTCAGAGCTCATCCTTCAGTGGTTTCTAGAAAAATCCATGTAGCATTTCATTTTCTTGTTGCTCCAATCTCATTTTTTCTATCTCTCTCCCTGCTCTGTTGCAGCAAAATAACCCCTCCCCTGATTCATGCATGGTAGTCCCACCCCTTGAGATATGATATTCTACCCCACTTAGACTTTGCAAAGATTTTCAACTAAGAAAGGCCTCTACTTGTGAAGAAGTCTTATAATCACTGCTAAGAAAAACAAACAAAATTTTTGGACCTTTTCATAAATGAGCACTGCTTTGATTTCAGAAATTATGATATGTTTTCCACAGGTATGTCATAGGTGTTCTAATAGCTGGCCTCGCTGGGTGATTTTGTACCTTTGCTAAAAAAGCACAAGGGTTATATATACCAGATATCTTCCATCACCCCGCTCCTTTACTCACCTCTGCCCAGCCCCCTCCCTCCCGCATCCCGCCAGGTCTTCAAAATCCTATTGCCCGAGTCCATAGGCTACTAGTATGCATATAAGCACGTAAGTTATTTGGTTTATCTCTCCTCGCCCCTCCACCCTGACATTGAGGTATGTCAGTCTGTTCCATGCCTCCATGCTTCGGGTCTCATTCTGTTGGTCAATTCATTTTGTTCATTAGGTTGAGGGATCGTCGGGAATTTGCATAGGGCCTTGCCAACCAAAAGCTGCGAGAAAGCTCAGTCTTTGGCAGAAAACTGTATCCAAAAAGAAAAGAGACAGATAGGAGAGGACAAGTGCCAGATGGATGTGGCAATAGGGTGTCCTAATAAGTAGCTGATATAAGATGGGAAAAACGATTTACACGTTTCTGTCAGGAAACACTTTGAGTTTCAGACATTCGGCATATGGGACTCATGGAAAAGAGGACAACAGTGACTGGAAGAGGAGGAATTGTACAAAGCTGGGCAGAGGCCAGGCCTTGGGGAACTCTGATCAGGATTCCAGGTCCAGGACAAAGAGCAGGAGCTTAATCAAACAGGGAAGCTTTAGAACTGTGCCCTGGAAGAGGCCGTCAAAATGAGGTAACAATGTTAAACTCTGTCTTAAATTCAGAGTGTGTCACCCTAGCTGGTTTGGCTCAGTGGATAAAGGGTCGGCTTGTGGACTGAATGGTCCCGGCTTTGATACCTTGAGCCACATGCCCAGGTTGCAGGCTCGATCCCATTAGGGGGTGTGCAGGAGGCAGCAGATCAATGATTCTCTCTCATCATTGATGTTTCTATCTCTCTCTCCCTCTCCCCTCCTCTCTGAAATTAATAAAAATATTTTCTAAAAAAAGTGTGTCAAGCAGCGTACTCTGCACCAGTCTCAGGAAAGGACTCCAAACCCCTCTCTCTGCCCAATGCATCTTGTTATCAGAGTCACCAAGGAAAACAACAGCCAAGCACTGAATGGAACATCTTCCTCACTTACAGAGAAGACAGAGCAGCATCAGCTCCAACAGTGCGTTCCATCCCCCATGGCCGGTGGGTCTGTCCCCGTGGTCAGTGCAGGGCAACTGGTCTACTAGTGAGTACCTCCTCTTGTGCTGCCCTGGAGTGAACAGTCTCCTCCATGCAGTGGGGTTGGCAATTAACCACACGGCACACATGCTTTAAGCAAAGACAAAAGAGGACTCGTTGAGCCTAAAACAGGAAAGATGTTTCACACAAGTGATAAGCCTGACACTGACTATGTGGACTCTCTATCTCTTGGGAAGGAAATGTTCCAGGCTCAAGGCCCATTCTTAGGTGGCTGAGTGGGGGTAGAAAGACTGTGTGCAAGAGACTGCCTTTCCCAAAAGGTGTTTATAAAACGTAGCCACAGCAGTGTATAGTCAAAAGCACAGTTCTAGAAACAAATCGACAGAGATAAGAATCCTAGCTTCATCAGGTTTTAACTGCAGGATCTGAGTAACTTAATTACCTCACTAAAGCTCAGCTTTCTCGTCTGAAAAAGTATGAAACAATATAAATTCTGATTGGAGTTTTGTGAGTATTAAATAGTAGAGTGTATGTTCATCGCCCAGTAGAATGGCTAGAACATAGAAAGCAACACGAATGTGGTGTTTTTAAGTATCTCTGACACTGAGATGATAAAGCTAAGAGAAAGGGGGATAGGTAAAGTGTTGCTTCACCTTTAAGGACAACATAACTTCTGATATTAAAAATAAAGACTAAGTAATCGAAGTATAGAACTACATATAGAACTAAGTTGGATGTTTCATCCCTTGACTCTACACTAAATTTTATTTAGTTCAAAACAAAACTAAACTGGTTATATGTAAACGGACCTATACCTAAGTGTTTAGGTTCACTGAACTGACACTTTTGACCAATGAAACCAGAGGTTCTAGGGGAAATCATGCCTTTTCCGGCTTCCAGAGCTGCCCACATTCCTTGCCTCTGCTACCTTCCTTCTTCTTACTAATACATCACTCTGACCTCTAGTTCTTTTGCCACATCTTTATTTTTTTATCCTCCTGACTCTCTCATAAGGACTATTTTTTTTTACTTCTCTAAAATCTTTATTGTTGAAAGTATTATAAATGTCCCTCTGTCTCCCCCATTCTAACCTGCCTCTACCCCCTGTCCCAGGCCTTCTCCACCCTATTGTCTGTGTCCATGGGTTATGCATATGTGTACTAGTATACAAGTTTTTTGGTTGATCTCTCTCCACTCCCCCAGCCCCCACCCCTGCCTTTCCTCTGAGATTCCATAATCTATTCCACGCTTCTATTTTGATTGTATTGGGTCCAACTAGATAACCCAAGAGGATCTCCCCATCTCAAGATCCTTAACTTAATCACATCTACAAATGTCCTTTGCCATGAAAGGTTCTGGTGATTTGGATATAATCATCTTTGGGGATGCCATTATTCATCCCTATCACACCTTTCTTAACAAAATTAAGAATTTTCAGAGTATAATTAGATGATTTTGGCAAGATTTTAGCATAGTCATTTTATTTGACTTTGCAAACTTGTCTATAGGGAATGGGTGTGCTGATGCATGAACTTACTTATTTTTTTAATTAATTCAATCAACATTTATTAAGTACCTAATGTGGCCTAGGTAATAGAGAAACCAAGTGCCAGATGAAATGGTAACCCTGAAAGCTCCAAGAGAGACCAATAGATGTATGCATTGTGGTAACAGACTAGATAACTCTATGGTGATAATTAACTCTCTATTGTAAGAACATAGATAAAAGGTATATAAATTATCTGGGAAATTCAAAAAGTGTCTGGGAAAAGTGATGTTTTGACTTCAGTTTTTAATGGTGTGTGGAGATCCCCTATATGCAGGGAAGGAAGTGCATTAGGTCCCTGAGCACCATGTGCAAAACAGTGAAGAGTAAGAGAGGCTTTCAGTACATGCAAGCAGTGATGTCAGCAGATACCTAAATGAAGGGTGTCATTGGAGGGATTAGCACGGTTCAATGCTGAAGAAATAACCAAAATCTGGATTGTTGATTATCTTGTATCCTAAGCCAGTGAGTATAAAATGTATCTTGAACATCATTGGGATCCAGTGGGTATTTTGAAGCAAAGTCTGGAGGGTGGTTTGGCAGGAGGATGTAATGGATGGAAACAAATGGAAAGTGTCAGAGGGGAATAAATAAATGCCCCTCAAACAGTGAGTGAGGAAGAATACCCTGAGTTTCATGTAAGAGGCACATCCCTGGCTAAAACTTTGATTTTAATCTGGTGAGGACTTGAGCAGAGAAACCAGCCACACCATTTCAGATTTCTGACCTAAGAAAACTATAAGATAATAGTTGTGTTCTTTAAAGCACTACATTTCTGATAACTTCTTATGGCAGCAATAGAAAACTAACATAATAATTCTATGGGAGCTTATACTCTGGTTTCCAAAAAACAAAATTTCCAATTTGATTAAAAAGAGAAACTGCCATATGTTGTTTTTTTTATTAAATGTAACTAAAATATTTCAGGACAAGTGATTTCCTCATTAACAGAAACAGATATTTTTCACCCTGTATTCAGTTAGGATTATAGTTTTTCTCCTATTCTTTATATATTAGTTTAGTAAATAAAGCCAAAGGGAAGAGCACATGGTCTAGACCTGGCCAATCAAGCAACCCATTTTCTAAGACAGAGTAATTGGACCAATAAGATTTCCCTCTGATATTTGCCACTTATTAGTAAACTAGAGGCCCGATGCACAAAGTTCTTGCAAGGGGCTCGGCTCCCGCCACCACCGCAGCTGTCTCTGCCTCGGCCCCCGCCGCCATGGCTTCATCCGGAATATAGATGGTATTTTTTGTGAAATTGACAGTTATGTGATTATAACAATGCCTTCTTTAACCTAAATGAGACAGAGTGGGATTTCTATTATTTGCAACTGAAAGATTCCTGATTAATTCACCCTTCAATTAAAGCTAATAAAAGTCTATGCTTATGGCATAATAAAATTATAGACTTTATTAGTGTTCACTCATCTTTTTTAGTTTCAGTTTTCATCATAAGTTAAATAAGCATTATCATAGTCTATAATGTGGTTCAATGTCTTCAAAAGTATAAAATGTGGTTTTATTACTATTAACAGATTTAACTGCTGAATGTTATGCCATGTCTCTTAATTAAATGACTGGGCAAAGTTTCCATTGTAAGACCAAATGACAAATGAGGTTAAGTAAATGTTACTTTCAGGGGTATAAGACAGAAATGAATCTAAAGAGAGCCAATGGCATTCAAAGCACAGAACACACCAAGTTAACATAGCATTGAAAAACATATCATGAGCCTGGTCAGGTGGTTCAGTTAGTTGGAGCATCATCCCATTCCCCAAAAGGTTGCCAGTTCAATTCCAGGGAAGGGCACATACCTAGGCTGAGGCTTTGATCCCTGGTTGGGGTGCATATAGGAGATGGATGTTTCTCTCTCACATCAATGTTTCTCTCTGTCCCTCTTCCTCTTTCTCTAAAAATCAATAAGAACCTATCCTCAGGTGAGAATTGAAGAAAAAAAAAAAGCATGGTGATAAATGCTGAGAAGCATCAGGAATAGCAAGATAAGAGTTCCACTCTAAAGATTAAGTGGCCATTCAGGAAATATAGGGCAGTGCTTATTCAAAAGATTCAAATTCAGCTACTATTTGTGAAGGCCTGATACAATGATAAACAGTCCCGTCAGTAAAAAGGTATGGTGCTTGCTATCAACACAATTTTGCAAATAATAAATTGAAAACTTATGAAGATTTTAAAACCCCATCAAATTTATACAGCTTGTAGTAGAAAACCTGAAAATAAACCCTTGGGTTTATATTTTCTCCCAAGTCTGTATTATTTTTACCACAAAATGTAATTTCCATATTAGTTTGTGTTTATCTACTCAAGTAGGCTAACGAAAACTTCAAAGCTTAATAGTCATAACACAGATTCTTCCTATATAAACAAATAAAACCCTTAATTATTGTATGTATTAATGCCTAACATATTTTGATTTACTATCATGCTCAGAAATTCAGGAGTATTTTTGAAAGAGCTTTTTAGCTTTGATTCTAAATATTTTATATCTAAATATTTTGCTTATAGAATATATATATATATATGTGTACATAACTACATGATTACATGTAGACTTATATATAATTTTATATTGTTTTCTCTGTTTTTCATTAAAATATTTTTATTTCTTTAAGTCACTAAAACAATGGGCAAGGATTTTTAGCTCAAGACAGTGTTCAAACACTTTAGCTAAATTGATACAATAATGCTAAAAGATTATTGCTTACTAGAGGCCCAGTGCACAAAATTCTGGCGGGGGGGGTCCCCTCAGCCCAGCCTAGACCCTCTCCAATCTGGGACCCCCTCGGGGGATGTCCGACTGCCAGTTTAGGCCAAACCGGCAGTCGGATAGCCCTCTCACAATCCGGGACCGCTGGCTCCTAACTGCATGCCCCTGCCGGCCTGGTCAACCCCAACTGGCCCCCTCTGCCGACCTGGTCACCCACAAATGCCAACCCTGCCAGCCTGGTCATCCAACGCAGCCTGCTGGTCAGTCATTTGGTCATCCCTCGCTAACCCCCCTGCTGGCCTGGTCGCCCCACACAGCAGCCTGCTATTCGGTTGTTACTATGAGGGTGTCATGACCAATTTGCTTATTACCCTTTTATTAGTATAGATAAAGTCAATAATTCATGAACTAAGAAGAATTGATAGGATTTACAACTCTTTTCAACTACATATAGCACAAGCAATACTAATTATATTTTCATTAACCTTTGAGGCTAGATCAGTTCTAATAATTTAGTTCTTTTAGAGACCAATCCATGGTTTTATGGTAAAGTAAAATGTAAATAAAAATAAGGTCAAGGTACATACTTATTTCAGGAAAAAAACAACAATAAAAAAAACAACCCTCTGTTTCCATGATTTTAAAATCTCATTATAACATATCAAATTTGACATTTATTTTGAATTTGTCAAACTCCTTTTGATCCAAAATAAAAGTCTTTTAATAATTAGTAATTCCTTTCTTTGGAATGTGCAGGGTTTGAGTATCCCAAGTATACTGAATTAGCCCTTTACTGCACAACACTTACAGTAGAAACCCAGGTGGCTTTGCTGAATACTTTTCTCTAAAGAAAAGCAAGATGAACATATGAGGAAGCTGTTAAATAAGTAGCCCCTCTCCCTTCTTTTTTTCTGATCACACACTCCATAGTTCTTGTATCAGAGACTGCTAGATTTCCCCATCTCTAGCAACAGTTAGAACTAGGTATATGAACAATGAGAAGAAGATAACATATTCAAGGCTCCCTTGCAGCTAGATGTGGCCATATAAAAATGTTCTGTTCAGTGGAAAATAGACAAAATTTCTGAGCTCAAATTCTAACCTGAGCCTTTGTTGGAAGGTGATATGCTTTCCTTTGTTTTTATCCCCTTCCTTCTATCTAGAACAGTGGTTCTTAATCTTTCTAATGCCGCGACCCTTTAATACAGTTCCTCATGTTGTGGTGACCCCCAACCATAAAATCATTTTCATTGCTACTTCATAACAGTAATTTTGCTACTGTTATGAATCGTAATGTAAATATCTGTGTTTTCCGATGGTCTTAGGCGACGCTGCTAGCGACCCTCCTACCCACAGGTTGAGAACGGCTGCTGTAGAGCCTAAGACCATCGGAAAACACAGATATTTACATTACGATTCATAACAGTAGCAAAATTACAGTTATGAAGTAGCAATGAAAATGATTTTATGGTTGGGGGTCACCACAACATGAGGAACTATATTAAAGGGTCGCGGCATTAGGAAGGTTGAGAACCACTGATCTAGAAGGTAGATGTGATAGCAGGAACTGGTACATACCTCTTAGGACATGATATGGAAACTGATAATGAGGTTGGCATAGCAAAGAAATAGAAAATGTTGGTCCCTACTACTATGGAATTGTCATATCAACTCTGGTCTGATTGAGTTAGACTGTTTCATGAAAAAAATGTCAATTAAGCCACTGATATTTTGTCCATTATTTATAGCTAAAATGGCATCTTAAATTATATAGGTCTTTATTTTAATCATTCATTTCACATATAAGTTTAAATCCCTAGTTTTCTCTACTTATCACACATCTGCCTATAATATTATAATCTCAGATTAAGCAAAAAAAAAATTCTCCTTTTTGTCTGATGAAAAAAGTGAGAAAACAAGATACTTTGAAATTATTAAATGTTCATTATCACTATCCTCAGATAGGCTTTCATGAATGAATGTAATGAAATTCTACTGTAAACTTCTCTCACTCACTATATCAAATATTTTATCCTCTGCTTTCTAACTTCTCCTGAAGTAAATACTCATTCTATGACTCCCCAACTCAACTCTTAGCTACCTTAATATTCTGATGAAAGAAAACAATAAGACAATAGCTACAAGATTCAGAGTTCCCATCTTCTCTCAAAAGATTTGAACAAGTTTGGTGTCATTTTCCACCATATTCTTCACTCAATTTACAGGACTTGAAGAGTCAACTGCTTTAAAACGTCCATATCCCACATATGTTGGAAATCTCTTTTCTGCATTTCAAAAGCTGTCTTTCTCTACTAGATAATTTTATCCAGATCTCAGGTTGGGGTGCATACTAGAGCAACTGATTGATGTTTCTCTCTCACATCAATGTTTCTCTCTCTCTCTCTCTCTCTGTCTCTTTCTCTCTCTATCTCTCCTTCTTTCTCTCTCCATTCCTCTCTCTCTAAAAACCAACAAAAAACATATCTTCCAGTGAAGATTAAAATACATTAAAAAATTAAAAAGAACACATATTTACCCACCAACCTTATTCCATTTGCTTTTTTTCTCTCTATTCTTGTTTTTAGCATTGGTACTTGAGACAACTTATCCACATAAATAATCTCCATATATTACTCAATTCACCTATCAACTCAATATATATTGGCTTTAGCAATTGTTAGAATCATTAAATAAATATTATTAACTTAGTTTAAATCCAGGTAACTTGTCAGGTATCTACTTAATTTTTTGTAATTATGCTTTGTCAACATTTTATATATTTCTCTCATATGTCTGGTTATTTCTTCCTTGTTTTGTTTGACTGTGCCTTTATCACCTTTTAAATATTGGTGTTTCATCAGGTTCAGTCCTGAAGTCTCTTTATTTCCCATTCTCCATGGATTCAAAAGGAAATCTTGTCTATCCCCATGGGTGTAAATGTCACTTTATGACAGTGGTTCTGAATTATAGTGCCAGGTCAGATCTGGCTACATATATTCAATGCTTATTCAACATTTCTACATTTATATCTTATTCATATCTGTACCTTATCTTCTCCAAAATGAGAAACTTGATATATGCTTTCTCATCTGTTCTACCTTCTACAATCTTTGTATTTTTAAGTGATCATTCCAGTCTTCTACATACTCAAACTAATTACTATTAACTTTTAAATTTTCTTTATTTTTTATTTAGTTCTCATATCCAATCCATTACTAAATTCTGTGATTTCTATCTCCAAATACATCTACATTGTTTTCATTTATCTTCATCTCTACTAATATAACACTACTCCAATTTGCAAAGATTCCTTTCTGTTCTATTACTGACCCCTTAATTTGAATTTTTGCCCCTGTTCTTCATTCAACATTAAATTATTTTTTAAATATGCCAGATATATTATTCATTAGCTTAAAGCAGTTCAATAATTTTCTAATGCCTAAAAACTTACATTGCTTAAAACACCCTGTACAATCTCTATCTTTTTGTACTTATATTTCATTTCTGACCATTATCTCCCTTGCTTTTTATCCTTCAGGAATAGAGGCCCTCATCCTGTGACTTAAAAGTCAGGCTCCTTCTTACCATGGGATCATCACATGAGTAGTTGTCTGTCTTAAATGTCCTTCTTCTTACCTCCTCACTTAATTAACCATTTTCAGATCTTAGCTTGAACATCGTCATCTCAGGACATATTTCCTTTTGACTCCAAACTACATTATATCTCCATATTCTATGCTTTCTGGAGGAATATGGCATTTATTTAATCCACTAGAGGCCCAGTGCATGAAATTCGTGCATGGGGGTGTGTGTCCCTCAGCCCAGCCTGCACCCTCTCCAATCTGGGACCCCTCGAGAGATGTCCGACTACCCATTTAGGCCCAATCCTTGGATTGGGCCTAAATGGGAAGTCGGACATCCCTCTCAAAATCCAGGACTGCTGGCTCCCAACTGCTGCCTGGCTGCCTTACTGATTGCCCCTAACCACTTCTGCCTGCCAGCCTGATTCTCCCTAACCACTCCCCTGCCAGCCTGATTGATGCCTAACTGCTCCCCTGCCAGCCTGTTTGCCCCTAACTACCCTCCCCAGCAGGCCTGGACACCCCTAACTGCCCTCCCCTGCAGGCCTGGTCCCCCCCCTAACTGCCCTCCCCTGCAGACCTGGGTCCCCCCAACTGCCCTTCCCTGCAGGCTCAGTCGCCCCCAACTTCCCTACTCTGCCGGCCTGGTCACCCCTAACTGCCCTCCACTACAGGCTTGATCGCCCCCAATTGCCCTCCCTTGTAGGCCTGGTCCCTCCTAACTGCCTTACCCTGCTGGCCTGATCACCCACAACTGCCCTCCCTTGCAGACCTGGTTCCTCCCAACTGCCCTCTCCTGCTGGCCATCTTGTGGTGGCCATCTTGTGTCCACATGGGGGCAGTCATCTTTGCACACGTGGGGGCAGCCATCTTGTGTGTTAGAGTAATGGTCAATTTGCATGCTATTTTTTTATTAGCTAAGATTAGATAGGATAGAGGCCAGGTGCTTGGGTGGGGGCCAGCTGGTTTGCCCTGAAGGGTGTCCTGGATCAAGGGTCAGGGTTCCCTTGGGGCATGGAGTGTCCTGGGCGAGGGGCCTGTGGTGGTTTTCAGGCTGGCCACACCCCCTGGCAACCCAAGCTGAAGCCCTGGGATTTATTTATATTCTACTAGAGGCCCAGTGCACAAAATTCATGCACGGGGGGGGGGGGGGTGTCCCGCAGCCCAGCCTGCACCCTCTTCAATCTGGGACCCCTTGAGGGATGTCCCACTGCCCATTTAGGCCCAACCCCAGTGGGATCGGGCCTAAAGGGGCAGTCGGACATCTCTCTCACAATCCAGGACTGCTGGCTCCCAACTGCTCGCCTGCCTGCCTTCTTGATTGCCCCCTAATCCAGTGATGGTGAACCTATGACATGCGTGTCAGCACTGAAAGGTCCCAGGTTCAATTCTGAGGCAGCCGCATGCCGAGGATGAAACATTTGCTGCTCCTGAGGATGAAACATTTGCGAAATAATGTTTTTTCTTCAAAGTGACACACTACCCGAGTTATGCTCAGTTTTTTGGCGAAGTTTGACACACCAAGCTCAAAAGGTTGCCCATCACTGCCCTAATCACTCCCATGCCAGCCTGATTGATGTCTAACTGCTTCATTGCCAGCCTGTTTGCCCCCAACTTCCCTCCTCTGCTGGCCTGGTCACCCCTAACTGCCCTCCCCTGCAGGCTTGATCACCCCCAACTGCCCTCCCTTGCAGGCCTGGTCCCTCTCAACTGCCCTCCCTTGCAGGCCTGGTGCATCCCAACTGCCCTCCCCTGCTTGCCTGATCGCCCACAACTGCCCTCCCTTGCAGGCCTGGTGCCTCCCAACTGCCCTCCTCTGCTGGCCATCTTGTGGTGGCCATCTTATGTCCACATGGGGGCAGGATCTTTGACCACATGGGGGCAGCCATCTTGTGTGTTGGAGTGATGGTCAATCTGCATATTACTCTTTTATTAGATAGGATAATTGAAACTTTGTAGTCTTAAGCAGAGCCAAGCCTCCTGCTCACTCCATGGCCACAGCCATTTTTGTTGGGATTTATTTATCTTCTATAATTGAAACTTTGTAGCCTTGAGCAGAGGCCAAGGCAGACCAGGGCAGGCGAAAAGCTTGGCTTCCTCCATCACTGGGGGCAACTCAAGCCTCCTGCTCTCTCCAGCTCCATGGATGCTGCCATTTTTGTTGGGATTTATTTATCTTCTATAATTGAAACTTTGTAGCCTTGAGCAGAGGCCTAGGCCTACCAGGGCAGGCGGAAAGCTTGGCTTCCTCCATTGCCGGGCAACCCAAGCCTCCTGCTCTCTCTGTGGCTGCAGCCATCTTGGTTGGGTTAATTTGCATACCCTCTCCTGATTGGCTGGTGGGCGTGGCTTGATGGTGTAGTAGAGGTATGGTCAATTTGCATATTACCTTTTTATTAGATAGGATTTTTTGTTTGTAAAATATATTTCCTTCTGCCTAGCCTAGAAGCTTACTGATGGCAGAAGTCATACCTATTTTGCTCAATGCTATATCTGGAACAGTTGGGACAATATCTGCCACACAGTTGATATTCAATAAATAATACTTTTAATTCCTAAATGAATAGTTGCTTACTATATCACCTCTAGATAATGTCAATTTAAGTGTGTTCTAGCTACAGGGAAAATAACATGATGGCTAAGTTAATTCCAACATCTTACATTCCCATTTATTGTACCATTTATTGGATTTATGAACTTTCCACATTGAAGTAGTATATAAAGCATGGTCAAATTTGGGTGACAAAAATAGTTTTCTCAGCCACAAGATTCAAAGTACAGACAATGGTGAATTCCCCAAGTTAGATTGTCCTTTATGTCTATAACTAGAGGCCCAATGCATGAAATTCATGCAAGAGGCTCAGCCCTCAAGCCCCAGCTGCCTTGGCCCTTGTGGCCCGGCTGCCTCCTAGCCCTGGGTGCCTCACAGCCCTGCAGCCCCACCCCCCCGCCCATTGGTCGTTCCATAATGTCATTTCACAGTCCAGTCTAATTAGCATATTAGCTCTTTATTATATAGGATTATATAGGATAATAATGTGGACTATTCTCAGGGTCCAGCTGGCATTCTCAGGTGAAATGCTTTGTTTTCATTGAACATTTGTTCTAAACTCTATGGTATGTCAGAAATAAAACAGGACTTTCTTTTCTGGCTTGAACACATCTATATTAACTAATAAACCATTTTTACAGTAATATGTACTCACAATTCAACAAAGGAAATTTAAAAACTTGTTAGAATGCAACTATTTACAATGCCTGAAATCTAAGTATAAAGCAATTCTCCAACAGCCTCTTAGGCACAAAGAGAAACTTACTAACAAAGAAATTTGCATTAAGGTTTTATGTTTTTTATCCAATACTGAGAGCTAAATGAGAATAGAGTGTCATGTACCAACTAATGAGATCAAGAATCAGAAATATAAAACCCAATAGCTCTCAAGATTGCTACCTGTCATTGTGAAAGTAATCTATTGGAATCCATGCAAGAAATATATTCATTTGTGCATCTTCACTAAGACGAAATAATCAATTCTTCCTTAAACTACAAATGGATAAAAATAAAGTTGTAAATAATAAAACTTTATCTCACATATAGTGTGTGCATATATATATTCACACATATGTATATACAAATTTAAATTCTATTGTCTATGAACTGTATAAGAATTAAAGGAAGAGTTATAAAATAGAAGAGACATACTAGGAAAAAATTATACTGCTATTAAGGTGTTTTACACAAACTTTCTCACCTCTGCAAATGGACCTAAAACCACATTTACAAACCACAGCTCTAGATAGTTTTCTGTGCTCTAAACGATGATAATTGGTTGGCTTACCTTTTCCAGTTGCTTCACGGGTGCTGAGCTGTCTTAACTCCTCTTCATCTTTGTGCTGTGTCTGGTGGTGCTCGCCTCTCATTCTTCACCTACTTGTACAACTTCACTGTCCACTCACTGAACTTAAACTCAGCATGTCTCTGCTTGAGAGTCAAAAGTATTTTTGACATTGTACAGGTCTCTAATTCTCTAATCTTTGATTAAATAGATATCATGAAAGTTATTGCCTTCGATTTTAAGTATCCTATTTCAAGATTTAAGTCTTATGACTAAAGTGGCTTTTTACTGTATTCTAAATTACATATGCTAAGTGGAAAGAGTGTGGCAAGAATAATCCAACTATCTTGTCAAACTAGGAGGCACTTATACAACAGTTTTATCTCTACTCTCACACATTTCCACTTTAAGAAAATAGTTAAAAATTATCATTTCCTTCTCTGTGCCCATCTAGGCTTTAATAGATGTCCAGTTAAATTTGTATTTTATATATATACCACATATTTTTACTATAAATGTGTCCCAAATATTTCAGAGGATATAACTAAAATATTATCTGTTGCTTATCTGAAATACAAATTTAACTAGGTGTCCTATATATTTATTTGCTAAATCTGGTAACCTTATGTCAAGCTGTATTCCAAAGCAAAGCAACAAACAGAGAGAAAACAACTAAATCATGGTACATAAGGCCTGTTCTAAGTGATTGACTAAACATTTGAAAATTTAAAACTCAGACTAAAACTCTCTATATTAGGAAAAGCTTTTGTGAAACTACTCCTGAATTCACATAGATAAGACATCTAAAAGTTTCTTGTAATTTTTTAAATTTTATTTTCAATTCTCCAACTCATTCTCTTTTTCAAAGAAAGTGATGGAAATAAACCAGAGACCACTTCAGTCAATGGTGTTGATGTTCATTTCAGGGGCCCTTAGAAAGGTATCATACTTTCACTCTCCCTATTGTGTTATTTGCTTTTCAACATATGAATAGAGGATTTCTTTGTTAGAATGATACATGGCTTTCAAAGCATTAATATTTACAAAGGAAAGCCTTAAGGCTATCAGGGCTCAGACAATTAGGTTTAACTTTTTAAAAACATAGTCAAATGTCAATTCAGCAGAATTCCTTGTATACATCTAAAACAGCAGCCAGAGAATGGTACTGGCTTAAAAATACCTTTACTTGTCCCAGCATAAAAATGTAAGGAAAAGGAAGTTCAATTTTTTCCCCCTGACACTAAAACTCTAAAGCTTCAGGAAATTTCTTTATTACTTAGTACTGTATGTTCTAATCAAGCATAAAGAAGGAGAGTGACTACTATCAAAGGACCCATAAAAAGAGTTTATGATGTTTCAGAATCAGACAACATAAAAAAGGACATATTCAAATTAGAAACCCTATTATAAAGTGTGATTCTATAAGGAATCTCCATAACAGTCTTAATAATGTGATTAAAGAGACAAAGTAATAGCAATATACACAAGTACTAATTAGAACATTGAAACCATTATGCCTCATGTGGGAGACAAGTCATAAAATTCAAAGAATATTTGTAAGAAACACTATCAGACTAGCTTTTAAGTTTTTTAGTGCCTGAGGCTGATTTTGTGATCTTGTGCTATGAGTTGAAAATGTTTAAGAGAATTCAATTGACCTAATAATGCATGCTTGTTTCAGAATCTTCTTATAATATAAAAATGATTTTGAGAGAAATATTTTTTCACTAGGCTCAATGGTGTAGTTTATGCAAGTCTAAAAATTGAACCAAATTCACAGTATTAGGTGGTAATAAGTAGGAATAATTATATAATGAGAGCAATGTTTTCAGTTCAACATGTTTTATATAATAAATTATTTACTTTTATTTTAAAATGTGTTGAAAGTATCTAAGTACATAACATAAAATGAAAGTAATTTGCATTTGAAATATTATTTGAGAAACTCAGAGCAAAGAAACAATTAAAATAGAAGATCTGTCATAAATTCTGTTCCATAAGGATCTGTTAGTGTGCATTTACATGATTCACATGGGTTTGGATGGGTGTTCTTGAGGATTTCACACCTGCAGCCTAAAGTAGGGAAACTCATTTTAGATGAGTTACTGCTAACATAACTAACATGTGAATTTCTTACTCATGTTGGCCAAAGAATAACCTGGAGGGTGTGTAAGCACAAAAAGAATCCTATGTAATAAAAGGGTAATATGCAAATTGACGGTAACAGTTGAACGACCAGGAACTGGTTGCTATGACGCACACTAACCACCAGGGGGCAGATGCTCAATGCAGGAACTGCCCCCTTGGTGGTCAGTGCGCTTCCACAGTAGGAGCTCCACTCAGCCACAAGCTGGGCTGACAGCTGTGAGCGTAGCGGCAGTGGTGGGAGCCTCTCCCACCTCCGCAGTCAGACATCCCCCCCGAGGGATCCCGGGCTGCCAGAGGGATGTCTGACTGCCAGCTTATGTCTATTCCCCTGGGGAGCGGTCCTGAGCTGGCAGGTGGACATCCCCTGAGGGCTCCCAGGCTGCCAGAGGGATGTCTGACTGCCAGCTTATGCCTGTTCCCCTGGGGAGTGGGCCTAAGCTGGCAGGTGGACATCCCCTGAGGGCTCCCGGGTTGCGAGAGGGCACAGGCCGGGCTGAGGGACCCCCCGAGAGCACAAATTTTCATGCACCGGGCCTCTAGTGAGGTTATAACAAAACTCAGAGAGGAAATTAACTAATTTTAAATACTATTGATATGCATATGGTAATTCTTACTTGGTACAGATCTTCAGAAATTAATAGGTTACCAGCTTCCTGAAGATATTAATATATTACACATCATCTTGCTTTCAAAATGTTTCAAATGTTTTCATTTTCTATTAGCAAGCAAATATTTCAATAAAACAAGATGCAAACTCTCAATGTTACTTTGAGCCAAGTTAAATAATATTAACACAGTTAAGTTTTCTTCTAGTCACTTACTATTTTGGAGGGAAAAGGGATAGTTATATCTATTGCCTTCACTATGCTTCCCCTATGTCTTTTCTATAGTCTATTTCAGAATTTAGTTCACTGTTTCTAGGCATATTATGAGAATTGCAAGTGCCTGTAACTATAAGTAATCAAATTTCATTCTTTATGTATAAAGATCATCAAAAGCACTCCTCTCCCCTTGAGTAATATACAACACATTTTTTTTCTTCCACCTTGGAAAACATGGAACAAATCTAAGTGTTAGAATCAATAATGAATTTGATAAGAGATGATAATGATGGTGCATTTGTTTTTGCTATCTATTAAAGACATGCCTGGGTTCATTTCCTACTTTCCCAGTCAATTTATAGTGTTTTATTTTTAGATATTAAAATATTAAAAGCCAAAAAAGTTATGCATAGCAGAACATACTTATTATTTAGATTGTTTAATTATATTAAAATAAAATTATAAGCAAGAATATCATAAATTATTCTATCATTTTTAAGATTTATAAATAAAACTTTTCTCATTCAATTTTAGGGTGTTCTATTTAAGCCAGTTAATAAATATTTACTTACTATGAAAATACAGGCTCTGTTCTATATATTGGGAATTGGAAGTTGAACAAGGAGAGCTTACAACTTCATTGTTAAGGTGGAGAGAAAAAACACACCACATTTATGGACTGTGTATCTATTGCCTTATAGAATCACAACTCTATTTTGGGTGTTTCTTCTACCTTCTGTGTAGACTGGGAAAAGTAAACCTAGGTGCCCTTCTGTAAGAATTGAAAGCAATCTATGTGCACCCTGCCCTATCAATTCCAGTAAAGTCATGACCTGAGCTTGACCACTAAGTAGGCCCTTACCACTTGAACCTTGAGTGAATGACAAAGGGAAGGACAAGGTTGCTGTGATTCATTCACACAGTACCTGCACCTTGATTTTTTTTAAGCATTGGTATTTTTTCTTTCTTAAATATTTGACAGAATTCACCAGTGAAATCATCTGAGCCTGGGGTTTTTATTCAATATATTTATGGTTCACACATTTATTTAGCTTTTTCATTTGAGTCCGTTTTGGTCATTCGTCTTTCTAGGAACTTTGCTGTTTATATATTTTGGCATAAAGTGTTGCATGATAATCTTTTAACCTTTAATTTCAATAAAGTTGGTAATAATGTATTTTTTCAATCTTTGTATTGATAATGTGTCTTCTAATTTTTTACTCATCAGCCTAACTAAAGATTTGTCAATTTTGTTGATCAATTTCATAATCAACTGACTTTTGGTTTCATTGATTTTTCTCTATTGTTTTTCTGTGTGTTTTCTTTATTGGTTTATGCCACATAGTAGTAATTTTCTATGTGATAGCATCATTAAATATTTATTCCACGTTGTAGATACAATCTGCAAGGTTTTCTTCAAACAAAAATCAGAGAGCCCTATCAAAATGCAAACCTAATACTTTTATTTCAACATTTAAATTTCAATGACTCCTTGAATAAAGTTCCTGATAAGATAAAATTCAAAAATTTAACCTGATCAATATGGTGTGGCAGCATTGCCTCCCTGCCTCTGCACCCCAGCTTCTGATTGTATTAACATCTTCACTGAGGAACAAACTGATTAAGGTGAATAACCCATTTTTATTTGTTTAATTTCACCTTCCTATTCTAGGGTCAATTGTTATATTTATAAAATACAATAACAAAATTCACTACAAGAATAAAGCAGAAAAAATAAAAGGCACATAGCAATAGAATAGATAGGACCCCAATGGTTTCGATGATATTAAATGTAAATAGTCCAAACTACCCATTTAAGAAGCAAATATTATAACATTAAATTAGAAAACAGATAGAAGACCAAATACTACACTGCCAACAAGAAAGCCACTTAAGTATAAAGACAGAATAGTTGAATATAAAGGATCGAAAAAGATATATTATGCTAACACTAATCCAAAAATCAACACACTAAAGTTGTTCCATTAAAATTAAGTAAATTTCTAAAAACACACACAATATTTCCTAAGGTTTAAAGAGTGATTTAATTAAGAGAAAGGGGTACGTTCTTCAAGAGAACATAAAAACCCTAAATATTTAAATATATCATTTTAGGGTTTCACATGAAGTAAAGACTGAGAAAATTGAAAAGAAAAATAAGTAAATCCTTAAATATAATGAAATATTCTGATATCCCTATCAAAATATTTGATAGATTAAGTATTCAGAAAACCAGTAGGAATACAGATTTGAAAAATATTATAAATTGAATTGATCTAATTATTTACTTCAAACTAGAGGCCCGTTGCATGAAAACGTGCAAGGGTAGGGTCCCTAGGCATGGCCAGCATCAGGGCTGATCAGATTCCCTGCCTCCCCACCTCCTCCTTCCCTCGCCACCCGTGCTCTGCCACTGCCACTGGTCAACTGCCATGTTCCGCACCACCCCCTGGTGGTCACCACACATCATGGCGAGCGATCAAACTCCTGGTCTCCCGGTCGAACTCCAGAGGGGACAATTTGCATATTAGCCTTTTATTATATAGGATTCTTAATCAAAAACAGCTGAGTATATCTTCTTTTCAAGTACACATGTTGCATTTACTGAGATAGTCCATATTTGAAACATAATATTAACCATAACATTTCAATAAATTAAAAATATTTGAAACATGACTTCCCTCTTCATAATACAATTTTCTAGAAGTAATTAACAAAAAGATATCTTGAACCTCCTAAATATTTACCAATTAAATGACAGTTCTATATTATTCATGGACCAAAGATGAAATCATAAGAAAAATTGAAAATATTTTGAAGTGAATGAGAATAGTAGACTATATAAAATTTCCTAAAGCAGCCATCCACTACATAGAGGAAGAAATATGGCACTAAGTGTCTTTATGAAAATAATGGAAAACCATAGATGAATGAAATTTTTATCTTTAAAAACACAAGAAAATTATCCATTTAAACTTAAAGTAAGATGAAGGAAAGCAACACAAACCAAATGTTAAAAATATACAAAACAAACAACAACATTGAAAAGAATCAATGGTACATAATTTTAATAAAGTTGACACATTTTAACCACATTGAGAAAGAGAGAACTTAAATATTGCCAACATCAGGTATTATATCCAGGACATTACTAAAGATCAATGTTATAGTTTATAGCCACATATATTTTTAAAGATTTAAGATGAAAAAAATAGTCTATTATATTTACTTAAACATTGACTATTTCTATCATTATTTCTTTAATCAGGAAGTATCAAGTTTCCTTTGGTATCATGTTCCATCAAACTGAAGAACTCAACTATTTCTTTTAGAGCACTTTGGTCATTAACAAATTCTAAATTTTTTTCTATTTTTGAAAATGTCTATTTCTTTTTCCTTTCTAAAAAAGCATTTTTGCTTACATAGAATTATGAGTTAACAGTTTTTCCATTTGGAACTTAAAAATATATGGTTCCACTGTCATCTGGCGTCCTTTATTTCTGAATAGAAAGTCTGACATTTAAATTACTATTCACTTACATGTAATACTAGGGGCCCAGTGCATGAATTCATGTACCTTGAAAGGAACTGTGGACTGTGAGGCTGTGGTGGGCACAGGGGTGGGTCTCAGTCCATCCTCCATGCCCCCGCCTGGCCCCTTGCACCATGGCCCCCAGTCCCCTCTCTGCAGATAGCCCCATGATGTCTTATGATTTACCCTATATAACCTGTAACCTACATTGCATTCAAGAGTTCAGGCTTTTGAGCATTAGCTTCCTGTTCTCCTGGATGGTGACATTCAGAATAAAATAGCCAGTATTCTTGGGGCAATTATTGGTGTCTAGTGTTTGTCTCTGCTAGTGCCTGGTGGATGAACTCATTTTGTTCTATAATTTAGGTAAAGTAGAGGCCTGGTACATGAATTCGTGCATGGGTGGGGTCCGGCCTGCCCCACCCCTGATTGAGGTGGGAGGGCCAATTGGGAGTGGGGCCAGTGGGGGGAGGGGCCACAGGCTGTTGGCTGGCCGTCCCAGCCCCTTGGTCGAACTTCCAGTTGAACTCCTCGTCAAGGGGACAATTTGCATATTAGCCTTTTATTATATAGGATAATTGCACACGTAATTATTTGCTTACGATTATCTCTCCTTTTATATTGCATACATCTATAAGTCATGAAAAATTCATGTATTGCCCCCTGTTTCAGTAAATATGCTTTTTAAAGTGCTTTTACACAGAATGCATATATGATACATTATTTTATTATTCAATAAACTAGTATATATAATTGAAATGGAAAGATAAGAAAATCATGTTAATCACATCAAAGGAAATGTGTTAGAATATTAAAAGTTAGAGTGAAGTGTTAACATTTAGGATTTTTTAAAAATAAACAGAATAAAAAGTATCTAGTTGTAGCACTGACAATTCAATCATGCTCAATTATTCTTTATCTGCTGTGCTTGATGTCTTGTGTCATGTGTTAGATACTAAAATGCAGAACTGGAGTTATAATGACTCTGCATATGACCAAAAAATCTTTCTGTTAAGACTTGCAAAGTTGGAATATGACAGTGTCACAATGGGACAGTGCTCAGCTAAATGGCATTGCTCTATATGCCAAGAGTTGTGGGACTTGACACTTAAATCTTAATTACAAAAAAAAATCATTCTCAGATATGAAAGGTCTACAGGGAAATTGAATGAGTCACAAGAGAGAATCCTAGTCTTAGATGTGCTTCACATAAATTTAATTGACTCATATAACACAAATAGTCCAGATATATTAGTAAATCAGTAAGATTTCATACATTCATTGGGAAGAAAAGACTCTTCTACTGAAAAGGAAATATAGATTGGGCGGGTAAATGTGACCCATGAATAACAGAATACCTTGACTATGAAGCTGAATTAACCAAAATAGTTGTTTAGAACTTCTTCAGTGCTATGAATACTTGGGACAGATGGTCTCCTTTGAATTCCTTCACGAAATCAGTTTACCTCAAATTTACATATTTTGTGAAAGAAAACAAATATCAAATGAAAGAATTAATTTAGCTAAGCTATCTGAAGAAGATATTACCAAGTGAGAAGCCGATAATATTATTCCCTTCAGCGGTACATCTGCCTGTCTCTCAGTGACACACATCATAGCTGCAGTGAGCAGGAATGTGAAAGAGAAGCTGATTTGCAGGAAAACATTTCCTAGTTAAATAGAGACCAATTTCAGATTTGGAAGAACAATAAAATAGTCTGTCACACATGATTTAGAAAATAACAAGCAGTGACAGTTTTCCTTTGATACTTGCAAACTGTTCCAGCTATACAGTGCATGACTGATCTACTGTAGATAAAGAATATCAGCCCTGGCCTGGTGGCTCAGTGGTTTGAGCAGTACACTGGAAGGTTGTGGGTTCGATCCCTGTTAGGGCATATTCCTAGGTTGAAGGTTTCAGGTTCGATCTCCAGTGGTGGTCTGTAGGAGAGGCAATCCATCAATGTCTCTTCTCTCTCTCTCTCTCTCTTTCTCTCTCTCTCTCTCTCTCTCTCTCTCTCTCTCTCTCTCTCAGTTCCTCTCTATCTAAAATCAGTAAAATCTCTCCTTGGGTAAGGATTAAAAAAACAGAATGTCAGTAAAAGTGGTCAGAGACAAAAAACAAAAAACAAAAGAACCCACATATTTTGAACACCCTGTGTGAGTGTCTATTGAATTGTGAGTCTACTGAACACTCAACAGAAAAAAAAGAATAGATTATCTTAGAATATATGTTGGTGTCTGTATACTCACCCACCTCACTCAACCTAACCACCTAACACCCCAGGATAAAAATAATTTATTTTCTCTACCTCAATGGTAATTGATTTCTTAGAGACAAAGATGAACAGTTTGAGTTTTTTTGGTTTGTCTGTTTGCTGATTTGTTGACAGAGACTTGCAACTCTAATAAACCCAAATCAATAAGATGGGTCAAAGTGTTTTATACAACTTACATATGCATATACCCACATAGTTGTTTTCTGCTCTCTGGCATCATCCTTACCTTTGCTATCTAAATTGAATTGCTTAAGTACTCATCCTATCTAATAAAGAGGGGATATGCTAATTGACTGCCACACCCTCACAAGATGGCAGCACCCACAGCCACAAGATGGTGGCGCCCAGTCCCCTCAGCCCCGCCTCACCCAGCTTCAGTCCCCCAGTCCCCTCAGTCCCATGGGGAAGGCAGTTGGGGGCAATCGGGCTGGCAGGGGAGGGCAGTTGGGGACGATCATGCCGGCAGGGGAGCAGTTAGGCATCAATCAGGCCGGCAGGTGAGAGGTGAGGGGGCTATCGAGCTGGCAGGCAGAGTGGTTAGGGGCAATCAGGCAGGCGAGTGGGTAGGAGCCAGCAGTCCCGGATTGTGAGAGGGATGCCCGACTTGCAAGTTTAGGCCAGATCCCTGTAAACCAGCAGTAGGACATCATTCAAGGGGTCCTAGATTGGAGAGGGTGCAGGCTGGGCTGAGGGACACCCCCCTCCCATGCATTAATTTTGTGCACTGGGCCTCTAGTGTTATACATAAGAAGAACATGACCTTCACCACTAATCCCTCCACTACACATGTCAGTGTCACCTGTGATACTGGGGAATGATTGGCTTAAGGCTTACCTCTGAGTCACTTCAATCTGCAGCTCCCAGGATTGATGAGCTCATAATCACTGCCCCCAGGCCTGCCTCAGGATTCTGCTCCCTTTATCCCTGATCACTGTCTGGGACACCAGGAGGTTCATTTTTTTTCTGTCATTTATTGAAGGGCTAAGTACATAATGTTAATGCGTAGTAGACTTTTACTGACTTTACGTGCAAAGAAGATATTTTGTCAGTCAAATTAAAAACTAATTTAAAATCTAATTCAACCCATCATTATTCCTACAAATATATATTGGCCTTCCTTTCTATACAGAATTCCTCACCATTTCTTCTTTCAGTCCTAACCTACCCTTTTGTCTTAAGGAATCCATATGAAGTAAACAAATATACACCATTAAAAGAAAATGTTATCAAGATAGCAAAACTTATTGCTTTACTATGTAGCAATTTAAACCTATGTCTAAAATATCTCTAACTTATTTTATACTCAGAGTGAAGCATTCATCTTATATAAAAACTGCTGTTTGAAATTTTAACCCTGCTATTTTGGCTTCTATAAATGCTTGCTTGCTTAAATAATAAGGAAATAAGACTACTCCCTGTTTCAAAGAGTCCATAAACCTTCCCCAGATGAAGTTATCAGTGCTGGCGCCAGGCCAAGCCTTTGGTTGAGGTCTCAAAGCCCCAGCACATAGGGCCCTTTAAGAACTTGCAAAGGGGACCAGCAAAATCCTTATTTGGTAGACAAAGAAGGTAAAAACATATAAATACCGGAAACTTCCTGTGTGACTGGGCCCAGAATTTAAGAGACATTTTCCTCTGGGCCCACACATAATAATAATAATAATAATAATAATAATAATAATAATGTAACTCCATCTCTCTAAGCGTTGATTGGTTCTTCTCCGGTTTTCTGTAACAAGAGATCTTATCTTTGAAAACTTTACAGTTTATTATAAATTGTCACTCTAACAAAACACTAGTTTTATTTTAAAAGGAAATTCAGTTTTCCTTCCAGGCTCACATACAACAACAGTTTTTAATATATAATTTCTTCCCAAAAAGATGCAAAAATAGA
The DNA here is from genome assembly GCF_951640355.1 of Cnephaeus nilssonii. Taxonomy (NCBI): domain Eukaryota; kingdom Metazoa; phylum Chordata; class Mammalia; order Chiroptera; family Vespertilionidae; genus Cnephaeus; species Cnephaeus nilssonii. The sequence continues at coordinate 64,493,654 of NC_137079.1, read as the reverse complement.
AGATAATAGAGATTGTTACAAACATAGTTTAGACTGAATTAAAATTATAATAAAACATAATAATGCTAAGGCTAAAATAATGAAAAATAGTAATTCAGAAAAAGAAAGTGTGTTTGACTGCTATAGTAATTCAGTGTTCATTAAAGACTTGTCTTGAGATAACAGGGGCTTTCCCAAAATGTTATAATCAAGGAATAAAGATAACATTTTTAGATCCTTAATTTTTTCTCAATATCAATTAATTTTTTAAGTAATACCTTGAAATGTGTGCCCTTAAATTTCATACATCAGGCATAGCTCCTCCTTTTTTAAGACAAAGTCTGAGCAAGAATAATTTACATACTCATAGACAATCATGACCAACAATCAAGTAAATCCTATCTAATAAAAGAGCAATATGCAAATTGACCATCACTCCAACACACATGATGGCTGCCCCCATGTGGTCACAGATGGCTGCCCCCATGTGGACACAAGATGGCCAGCAGGGGAGAGCATTTGGGAGGGACCAAGTCTGCAAGGGAGGCAGTTGGGGGTGATCAAGCCTGCAGGGGAGGGAAGTTAGGGGTGACCAGGTTGGCAGAGGAGAAAAGTTGGGGGTGACTAGTCCTTCAGGGAAGGGCAGTTGTGGGGGGGACCCAGGCCTGCAGGAGAGAGCAGTTGGGGGCAATCAGGCTGGCAGGGGAGCAGTTAGGCATCAATCAGGCTGGCAGGGGAGTCGTTAGGGGGTGATCAGGCTGGCAGGCAGAAGCGGTTAGTGGCAATCAGGAAGGCAGGCAGGCAAGCAGTTGGGAGCCAGCAGTCCTGGATTGTGAGAGGGATGTCCAACTGTCCGTTTAGGCCCAATCCTACTGGGATAAATAATATAAATATAAATATAAATATAAATATAAATATAAATATAAATATAAATATAAATATAAATATAAATATAAATATAAATATAAATAAGTATATATATATACACATGTATGCCAATATGTTTAATATATTCTAATCTAACATAAAAAATTAAAAGTTATTATATACACATATTTATTTATTTACTTACTAGAGGCCTGGTGCACAAAATTCGTGCATGGGGAGGGGGTGTCCCTCAGACCGGCCTGCACCCTCTCCAATATGGGACCTCCTTGGGGGATAACCAACTGCCAGTTTAGGCCTGATCCCTGCACAGACATCCCTCTCACAATCCAGGACCACTGGCTCCTAACCACTCACCTGCCTCACCCCCAACGGCACTTCTCTGCAGGCCTGGTTGCCCCCAACTGCCCTCCCTTCCTGGCCTGATCTCGCCCCCAACTGCCCTCCCCTGCTGGCCTGGTCACCCCCAACTGCCCTCCCCTGCTGGCCTGATCGCTTCTAACCCCCTGCCAGCCTGATCTCGCCCCTAACTGCCTCTGCCTCGGCCCCCACCACCATGGCTTTGTCCGAAAGGAAGTTGGACATCTACTTAGCATATTACCCTTTTATTGGTATAGATGGTGTTGTACCCAGTAGACTTCCATGCCTTGAAGTGTTCTCTGGCAGCTGGATTTCACTCAACACACACACATGTTGAAGGGCCTGAGAATCATTACTACCATTCCCCTTTCAATGTGCCATGATTCTCAGGATTTGTTATCAAAGCCATTGTTGTTTCCTAAAACAATACATAATTTTTTCTTCTTTTTCTGTACTCTGGAAGAGTTAAAGTAGAAATGGAATTGCCTGATCTGTTACAGATCAATAAATACCTTGTGAAACCTCCTGTCTTTTGTTTTTTTTTTTCTTTTTGTGTTTTCATTTTACCTTCATTCCAATTCTTTGGAAGTTGTTCCATTGATTCTAACATTACTGAGGAAATATTTTGGTAAAATATATTTCTTGGCAGTTTTCAAGGCTTTCAAATTTATATGCAGAATGTTGTGTAATGTCATTTCAAAACATTTATCTTTTGATTGCCTTTTCTCCTTTGTCATTTAATTTTTTATGTCATTTCCCATCCTCCCTTGAAGTTTCCAATTAGATTGGCTAGGATTTGACTGCTTATTAAATATTTTCCAAAAAATAAACCAGTTTATAACTATTATAATTAGCCTTGTTTTTCAAATTTTTGACATTTAAATTATACTTTCCACTTTTTATTTTCCTTCCTTGTTTTTTCATTAGTTGAGCTTTTTGTTTACATGTTTTTTCTCTCATTTAAACTATATAAGTATTGATTTATATGAATTATTTCTAGGCACTGATTTAGAAATGTCCCACAGATTCTTGTACATATAACATTTTCATTATTTTTTTCTAGATAATTTCCAATTTTATTCTTTTACTAGAATTTCTTTGGATTTCCAATTCAAAGGAGTTTTTGTTGTTGTTGTTGTTACTTTTAGTTTTTAATCAATACTTTTATAAATAAATTTTAGGTTTTATTACTTTGTGTTTAGATCATACTGATTGTATCATTTTTATTTTGGGTATAGTTTCTTTTTCAATTAACATATGGTCAGCTTTTGTGACAGTTCCATATGCAATTGGAAAGTCATATTCATGAGAGCTGGGATTCAGGATTATATAAATACCATTATTGGTTATCTACCATATTGATTATGCTGTATTGGTGCTTTACATTTTTATGACTTTGTTGCCAACTTAATCCATTTGGGTCTGTGAGAGTTATGTTAATATCTCATATTAGGATGTTTTATGTGTTTTTACTTGCTTCTCTGCTAGTTTATTTTATATAAAAGTTATTGGGATGTTTTCATTATATATTGTAGCCCTTAGCAGTATAAGGTGACTTTGTCTTATGTTTTTGAGGGAGTTGTATCTTGTTCAGTGTTAAAACTATTAACTGTGTTTTATCTTTATTTTCATCTCCTGGTATATTCTTGAATATCCTTTTTATTCTCATTGATTTTTTCACTTATATATGGTTTATATAATATAAAGTATAAAAAAGAGTTAGATTTTGCATTGTTAACAGCCTAGAAATATTTTTTAAATGGGTAAGATAAGGCCATTTAAATAGGACCGATTAATTGGCTTGCATTATCTACCCCTCTTTTTGTTGTTGTATCTAATTGTATTTACAATTTTCCAAAATTATAATTCTACTAATTAGCTCATAGATACTGCTTTTAAATTTTTTAACCTCAATATATGCAGTAACTAAACTTACTAGTAATGTCTTCACCATTCACTGTCTCTTCACATTCACTTTAAATATTTTACTTCAAGCTAATAATACCTATGAGGAAGTCAGTAGTCTTTCTTTTCAGCTTTACTGAGGTATAATTGACAAATTAAAATTATATTTACAAATTTCAACTGATTTTTTTAAAGTTGTTTGTTCCATATGTGTTGTGAGAACACATAGGATAGAACAAAAGTAGGTTTACAGTTGTGAATATGTGAAACACAATTTATTCTTGTATTATTATTTTTGTATTATTTTCTGTACAAACAAGTGTAAACCTACTTTTGCCCCATCCTGTATAATCCTGTCATTTTCATTCCTGTAATTTAGTTTCCATATAACACAATGTTCCCAGCAGATATTTTGCTGAAGTTTGTTCTAGGATTTTTCTTAGTTGTCTGAAGTACATTCCTAGGAAATCATGCAAGAAGCGCTCAAGAGAGCAATCCTTTGGTTCTGACATCTTAATAACTTAAAACTACTGGCCTCTGGCCTTTATTGTTAAAGTCAGTTTGATTGAAATAAAAATATTAATAAATATTTCCATTTCTTGACTACTTTAAATATGTTGCCTCATTGTGTTCAAGGATTAAAGGTTTCTGTAAGGATTTATTTTCTTTATAAGATAATTAGACGGTTGCCTTGGCTGACAGATATAAAACTTAGCAGTTTAAGTAGAATACATTTTGTTCTAGAACCATTATTCAATACACAGTATCCCCTATCAATATGAAGATTATCTTATTATTATTACTCCTACTTCTATTTCATCAGAGAAATATACTAATATAGGTACTGATAGTCACACACACTTTTAATGTGTCAATTGCATGATTTTGTTCTGTTTTTGGTTGTGCTTTTAGCTCTATAGGGATCAATAGTTCGATGACAGCCTGAAGTCCTCATCAGCCTAGACAGCTATGTCCTCTCTCTGTCTAGGTCTGAAATAGTAATATGAAGGGTTACTTTTTAAGGTGATCTTTTTTTTTTTACCAGGATATTTTGAGAAATAACTTTCAGGATTACCTGTAATACACATATGCTAGTATCTGCACCTTTAACTTCAGTTCATCCAACAGGATGTCCACCTACGCAAATTATAATAATGTCCTCTTTTCTCCACTTTTGCTAGCAAAGTAGAAGATACTTATATTCGTCATTGTAAGCAACAGTTGTATAGTTAAGGCAATTATCTAGACACAATATCATAAATATAAAGAGTATAACAAAAGGAATGGGTTGGCCGGAAGAAGGTGGTCCTAATGTAAGGTGACAGAAGAAGATCTGACTTTGGGTGGTGGGAATATGGTGTAATATACAGATCTAGTAACATAGAAACCCACACAGGAAACATATATGTAAATGTTGACCAATGTCATCCCAATTAATTTAATAAATAGATAAAAATAAAAATAAACTAAAATAAAAACTGCAAGTAAGGCACAAAAAAAAGAGTATAAAAGTTGCCTTGAAAGAAAAGTATAAAGTACATTCATTGTAATACATAAAATATTTTAATACAAATACACACTTTTAAAAAAAGCCAAATTTAAAGACGAATAGTAAACACAATTTTTAAAAAAAGAACATTATTTTGAGGGTTAACTTTTAACAATTAGACTATATTCTTTGTTGTTTGATTTTTTTTTTCCAAATTGGTAACTTCAAACTAATTTTCCATTAGATTTCGGTAAAACTGGCAAGGACATTCATTAAAAAAAAAAAGGATTACTATTTGTAATACCATATCAAGAAGATTGATTTGCACAACATTTATTATGGACTAAATAAATGTTAAAGGTGCAAAGACCATACACCTGCCTCAGGTAAAACACTACCAGAATTATTCATCCAACAGACATAAATCTAGCAAGTATATGTTTAAAAAATTATATTATTAATTTGTTATGTTTTTGTAAATAAATCTGAATTAAAATAATTTTAACTAAAAGAAAAATAATGCCTTTTAGAAATCAAATTACATGCAATTTAAACATATAATCACTTTTGTTTTGGAAAAAAATAATTACAAATAAAATAATGTTTATTCTTAAATGTTTTTTATTGTGCTAAAATGCCCATAACATGAAATTTACCTTATTAACCATTTGTAAGTGTGTAATTCAGAGACCTTAAGTACACTCACAATGTGTGCAACTATCAGTATTAACCATACCCAGAATTTATCCATCATCCAAAACTGAAACCATGTGCCCATTGAACAATAACTTCCCACTGTCCCTACCCCTCAGACCCTGGTAACCACTATTCTACTTTCTGTCTCTATGAATTTGCCTATTCTATGTACCACAAATAAATGAAATCATACAATATTGGTTCTGTTGTCTCTAGTTTATTTTATTTAGCATAATGGTTTGAAAGATGACCTATATTACAGAATCTCATTCTTTTTTAAAGCTGAATAATATTCCATTGTATGAATATACTGCATTTTACCCATTAATCTGTTGATGAGCACCTGGGTTGTTTCTACCTTTGACTAAATAGGTGGATGTAAACACTGGTGTATAAGTATCTGTTCAATTCACTACTTTCAATTATTTGGATATATAATTAAAATTCTATGTTTAACTTTTTGAGAGACAACTACACTGCTTTTCAGCCATATTTTAAAAATATGACTATTTTTACTTTAGTTGCTAGGATAAATAACCAATAAGTTAATTAAATAAAAATAACATGGAGAATTTTAAAATTAAATTATGTTTGTTTATTTATAGAAAAACAAATTAATTGAATATTTCAGTGCTCAAGCATATTGTCCTTCTTAATTCTGCATGGCCAACTTGCTTCTATAGTCGTTAAAAGCAGGAATAATTTCACATATGAATTGTTATAAACAAAAAGGAAAATATGTTGTTTCACCCAAACTACATAGTGTTATCATTTTTGTGGAGAATATTTCCAGAATGTTGACTATTTGTGCCCAAGTTATTTCATTAAAAAAAAGGGGGAGATATTATTATATACTAGAGGCCCGGTGCATGAAATTCATGCATGGGGGGGTGTCTCTCAGTCCAGCCTGCACACTCTTCAATCTGGGACCTCTACCGGGATCGGGCTTAAACGGGCAATCGGACATCCCTCTCACAATCCAGGACTGCTAGCTCCCAACTGCTCGCCTGCCTGCCTTCCTGATTGCCCCTAACTGCTTCTGCCTGCCAGCCTGTTCACCCCCTAACGACTCCCCTGCCAGCCTGATTGATGCCTAACTGCTCCCCTGCCAGCCTGTTTGCCCCTAACTGCCCTCTGCTGCAGGCCTGGCCAGCCCTAACTGACCTCCTCTGTAGGCCTGGTCACCCCTAACTGCCCTCCCCTGCAGGCCTGGTCCCCCCTAACAGCTCTCCCCTGCAGGCCTGGGTCTCACCCAACTGCCCTTCCCTGCAGGCCCAGTCGCCCCCAACTTTCCTCCTCTGCTGGCTGGTCACCCCCAACTGCCCTCCCTTGCAGGCCTGGTCCCTCCCAACTGCCCTCCCCTGCTGGCCATCTTGTGGCAGCCATCTTTGACCACATGGGGGCAGTCATCTTTGACCACACGGGGGCAGCCATCTTGTGTGTTGGAGTGATGACCAATTTGCATATTACTCTTTTATTAGATAGGATAGAGGCCTGGTGCACGGATGGGGGCCAGCTGGTTTGCCCTGAATGGTGTCCTGGATCAGGGTGGGGGTTCCCTTGGGGCATGGAGCGGCCTGGGCGAGGGGCCTATGTTGGTTTTTAGGCTGGCCACGGTCCCAGGTGACCCAAGCGGAGGCCCTGGTATCTGGGATTTATTTATCTTCTATAATTGAAACTTTGTAGCCTTGAGCGGAGTCCAAGGCAGGCCAAGGTGTGTGGAAAGCTTGGCTTCCTCCATTGCCAGGGAAACCCAAGCCTCCTGCTCTTTCTGTGGCTGCAGCCATCTTGGTTGGGTTAATTTGCATACTTGCTCCTGATTGGCTGGTGGGCGTGGTTTTGGGTGTAGTGGAGTGATGGTTAATTTGCATGTTACTCTTTTATTAGATAGGGTATTTATCTACATATTTTATTTATTTTATAATGTATCTCTATATTTTCATATTATCTCATTATTATAAATCATTATATGGATAGACAATACTTTATATAACAGAATCTTTATTGGCAGCCTAAGACATTTTTAGGATTTTGTTATTACAAACAATGCTGCATTTACCATTCTTAATAATATGTATTTGTCAAATTGTGTGATTTTTCTGGATGAAATGATTAGAAGTCATAGGTGCAGGGTAATATACATTTTAAATTTTGCTAATTTTTATAAAATTTAGTTTTGCCATTAGAAACTTTTTCTATATATTATCATGCTAAGAAAAACCTTTAATAATCCAAGTGTATAAGAATATTTTTGTAACTTCTCTTATATTTTAAAGTTATAAATTTTAATATATCTGAAATTTATTTTTCCATGGTAATATCTAGGAATCAAATATAATTGTTATTTTCTAAAGACCTCAGATATATTCATAGTTTAGACTATAGGATATTAGAAATATTTACTTGTTTCACTTTACCCAAATTGATATATAGCAAACTTTGTTCAAAATCTGCTATATAAGTTTTAATTTTTTATTTTGAATACAGGAAAGTTTATATTTGTTTTTTATTGTCCAAATATGGAAAACTAAATTGAGTTAAAATAGTATTAAGTAAGACAAGTATGATAAAGATTGATTTGTTTGAGATTTTTGAAAGTTATAGAATCAGAATGTCTTACTATAAAAATGCAAAATGAGTGAATTCACTTTCAGAGGTTTTTAATTTAACCTAGTAACTTCAGTTACCTTTACAGACAAAATAGAAAATTATTAAATCCCATCTTCAAAGAGGTTACAATATGTTTGAAATCATATTATCCTATACCCCCCAAAAAAAGTTATATATATTTGTGAAATTAATGTCCAGTAAAAATTTTTATGTGTAACAGAAGCTAAAATAAAGAAAACATGACTTAGTCGAATACATACTATTTAATAGTTCTTGATAGAAGTGTAAATATTGGCTCTCTATTGGAGTTGTTTATTAATATTCCAAACTATAATTTAGCACATTATCCAGGTTTTACCCATTTATTTTTTCAATTCATATCATAAAATTCTTTTAGAGATTTTATTTACATATATGTAACACTAGGACATATACTGGGGCATAAAATGAATATTAACCAATGATACTTTTAAGAAATCTGAGTCATTTTGCAATAGCTTACATATTTCCATAGTTTAATAAAAAATCAAAGAAAAGATACTAAATTGCCTGGCTGGTATCTCTCAGTGGTTGAGCATCATTAATCCATTCACCAGGAGGTCACAGTTCAATTCCAGGTCAGGGCACATGCAAGGGTTGCTGGCTTGATCCCCAGCAGGGGTCATGCAGGAGGCAGCGGGATCCAGGATCCATGCTGATGTTTCTCCCTCATCAATGTTTCTATCTCTCCCTCCTTCTCTTTTCCTCTCTCTCTAAAAAATCAATAAATATATATCTTTTAAAAATAAAGAAAAGCTACTAAGTTTACATAGAAGACAAGATCATACCCCTGAAACTGTATTAAACTTACAATATGAAAGATTAGAAAAAAATATAAATCATTGTTTTCAAATTTTGTCTTTTAGAAAGGTTTCCTAAAATCATATAATTAATTTCTACGTTTCAGAGACCATGATGTAGAATAGTTTCCCGTTTTTTGTCTCCTATTTATGAAACTTAATTTCTTGGATGATTAACTACTTTTAAAATAAAACCATGTTTGCAGTACTGTATACCTTCATTTGTAGAAATAAAGCCTTGGGTAGCCATTAATTAAAGTTTTATCTTCTTTTCGTCTTACAGAAGACAGAAAGGAATCCTTTTTTCAATGTTCAAAAAATGATGACATAATATTATCAACCTAAATCAACTTATGGATGGACGTTAATGACAGAAAATTAATGTATAACAGAGTTCTTTGTGTGGTATTACCTTAATGCAAAAAATAAATGGCGTTTTACTTTTCAGTTTCAATGATGTTGGTTATGATTTCTCTGAGTAAGCATAATTTTGTTTAAAAACCTAAGTTCATAGCAGAAGCCAGACAATTGCTGTCAACCTAACGCAGTCATTGAGTCTTTCTATCTGCTGCTAATATTCCAGTCATCCTTTAGTTGATCTTACATCTCAGCTTTCAGAAAATGAGTGATTACTTCTTCATACCCTTTCCCTTCGGCTTTATAGAATGAACTGAATTACTTAATAGGTCTCGTTCTGCCCTTTGAATTCAAGGTCTGAATTCTCTGCTGAACTATCTAAGAGTCTTAAAAATAAATTCTCAATGAAGTCATAGCCTACATTTCTCTTTGAACTTTTATACAAATGTCACAATGCTCTATTATACAAAATTAATTCAAAACATAATGTTACATATACTCTTACCCTTTACTTAGCTTTCAACTTCAGTGATTCCTCATTGCCGCTGTTATGAATTTTGGAGACATAGGTAAATGGACATAAGGGCATTAACTATTAAAAAAACACACAGTTACAGCGCTTTCTGAATCATGAGCAATACACTATTTTTGAAAGAAAGAGAAGTTTTGATTATGGTTTTGTCCTTTCAATAGTGTTATTTCAAAAATAATTAGTCCATCTTTATGACAGATAGCATATAGTCAAGTAATAAAGCAAATCTGACATCAAGTAATGGAGTTTGGAAATAAAATGGTAAGATGAAATCCATAATATTCAACTGCATTACCAAATTAGATGTGTAAGCCATATTTGTATTTCTTAAGTGCAAGTTATATATTTTTAAAATAATGTAGACAAAATATTATCTAAATGACCTAAAAATAATGGTAAAAACAGATTTTGTTCTAATGAAAAAATGAGAAAATAATAGAGGGATTGTAGACCCTTAGTTGGACATGTAATGTTAGAAATAATGTCACTGATACAAAAAGGAGGAATCTACAGATCTCTCTGTAGCTCCTGCTGGGTGGCCCCAAACAGTGGCTGACTCTGCACCTCCTTGGAGATCCAGGAGCCAGTGAACCCAGTGGTCAGTATGAGACCATACCAGATTACAACTCTACACATCCATAAGTGACACACTGAATGGGCAGACTCAGTGAGCACCAAAGCCCCACTGAAGCAAGTCCTACTCCATAAGTGTGTCTCCTGCATAGTAGCTCTCCCACTATAGTTGCAGCTAGTCCCCACAGCCAACTGGACTGGAGGTCATTTCCTCCCAGTGACACCAACAGTAATCAAGGCTCAATTACAACAAGACTGTGCACCCAGCCCACAAAGGGATGCACCTAGAGTGTCCACCTCAGGTGATTGGGGAGGCTGAACCACTGGGCCCTATTGGACACCTACTACACAAGGCCACTCTACCAACTCAAGGAGACTTAGCAGCTCTACCCAATACAGAGAAACAAACACAGAGAAGCAGCCAAAATGTGGAGACAAAGAAACATGTCACAAATGGAAGAAAGCAAACTACTGGATATAGAGTTTAAAACCACAGTTATAAGGTCACTCAAGAATCTTCTAGAAACCTCCAAGGGACTTAGTGAGACGGTCAAGGATCTTAGTGAGAATGCCAAAAAAATGTAAAATTACCAGTCAGAAATTAAGCATGCACTGACTGAAATAAAGAATAATATACAGGGATTCAACAGTAGACTAGAGGATCCTGAGAATAAAATCAAATGATTTGAAATATGAGGAAGCAAAAAACACCCAACCAGAAGAGCAAAAAGAAAAAGGAATCCAAAAACATGAAGATAATATAAGGAGCCTCTGGGACAACTTCAAGCGTACCAACATCCAAATTATGGGGGTGCCAGAAGAAGAGAGAGAGCAAGATATTGAAAACCTATTTGAAGAAATAATGACAGAAAACTTCCCCTACCTGGTGAAAAAAATAGACTTACAAGTCCAGGAAGTGCAGAGAACCCCAAACAAAAGGAATCCAAAGAGGACCACACCAAGACACATCATAATTAAAATGCCAAGGGCAAAAGACAAAGAGAGAATCTTAAAAGCAGCAAGAGAAAAGCAGTTAATTACCTACAAGGGAGTGCCCATACGACTGTCAGCTGATTTCTCAACAGAAACTATGCAGGCCAGAAGGGAGCGGCAAGAAATATTCAAAGTGATGAATAGCAAGAACCTACAAGCAATATTACTCTATCCAGCAAAACTATCTTTTAGAATTGATAAAGAGCTTCACAGACAAGAAAAAGCTAAAGGAGTTTATCACCACCAAACAAATATTATATGAAATGCTAAAGGGTATTCTTTAAGAAGAGGAAATAGAAGAAAAAGGTAAAGATAAAAGATATGAACAACAAAGTGGCAACAAATACATATCTATCAACAATTGAATCTAAAAATCAAACACATAAAATATCTGATGTACAGAATAAACTGATGAATGGAATAGAATCAGGGGCACAGAAATGGAACAGACTGATGATTCTCAGAGGGAAGCGGGAGATTAGATAAAGATCTTATATGCATGTATGCATTACCTATGGACATAGACAATAGGGTGGCAAGGTCCTGGGGTGGGGTGGGAACTGGATGGAGGGGAGCTGGGGGGGGGGGGGGAGAGGGACTTCTGTAATAATCTCAGCAATAAAGATTATTTAAAAAAAAAAGAAATAATCTCAGCCAACAGTCTCATCTTATAATGGGGGAAATATATCCCAGCAAATGAAACAATACTGCATAAGTCATAATGCCATAGGAACTGGATTTAAAAACTCATGTTCTTTATCATATCAACAAATTACTAAGCCAATATTATTCAAGAAGAAAGGTAATTTAATTTTGATTTCTCAAATCGCTTATCAAACAAAAATATATACATTCATGGGCAATTTATTCTGTTCCTCTTAGTTGTTCTCCTTTGCTATAATTAATGCTGAAAACATGAGTATAATACAAAAAAATTTTTTTCCAGTAAAATTTGAGGTTAATTTTCTGTTTTGTGTTTTATAGTCTATAAAGATTATTAAGATTAGATTAAGATTTAATTAGGTTATCCCTATAAGAGAGTTGCATTTGCAGAATAAAATTTAAATAAATTTAATTAAAAATGAGAGTAAAATTTGGTAGTGATAAAAAGACAGAACAATTAATATGAAAGGGTAGCAGAACAAAACAGAACATATAGAGTAGATGAACAAAGAGAGATGAATAATGGCACTTCCAGTTGATTACATGGTTTTTAAATAAAATAGGTATACAACTAAATGCCTTCAAATCTCAAGGTATTTTTAAAGAAAAACAGCACTTTGTGGGTTAGATACTTGATACATGCATGGACATTTCAAGTCAATAGTATGCAGGAGTGTTATCAATGTCTGGCTGGTTGGAATATTAGCCCAAAGCTCACTTATATCACTGGTCTCTCCTACAATGGTGCTTTATTGTATCTGGTCTGCAAACTCTCTCTACAGATGGAAGAAAAGATGCCAACTATATGACAGGGAGTGGTCACAGAAACCTCTGATTTTCTAATTTTCTCAACAACCCTAAATTCCTGGCCTTATATACTTTTTACATAAAGAAAGACCTGGAAAAGCATAGTTTTTTTTTTTTAAATGAATGAGCAAGGCCTTATTTCAACAGGAGAAATAACTGGACTGCATCATTGAGAAAAAAAAAAAAGTAAATTTAATTCTCTGTGGCCTATCAATTCATGAGAAGAATCCATCCAGAAAGTAATTCAGCTGGCTAACCTAATGGGTATGTATTTCACAAATATTTCTTGAGGAACTATTACTTGAGGTCCTTGTTGTGGACCCTAAATTTGCTGAAGTGAACAAAACATATGTGGCCTCTCTCTTCCCTAAGCTGGAGACATTATTCTAAATAAAATCATACAATCCATTTTATGCCGGTGGTACGTATTCTGAAGAATAAATCCAGAGTGTCATGATAGCATATCAGAGGGAAAACTGGCCAAATTTAGGAAGTAAGAAGCAGTATATCAATAGGACCAACATCTTTACAGGTGAATTCACAACAAGGAGTTAAAAAGAAAAAAATAATGATGATGATGAGGAATTGATAAGACAGCAATGTGAGAAGAAAGCATTTTAGGACAAACAACAAAGGATTTTTGTTATACTTTCTTGTCAGGGTGTACATTATGTATCATTGATTGTTGTTTACTTAAATAATTATTTATTTAATACATGTGCAGCCCTCAGCTGGATACCACCTCAAAGTCCAGATTTCCAGGTCCTGTCAATTATTCCACTTGCATTTGTGGTAAAAAAAAAACAACAAATTGCTTTAAAGTTGTTTTCCTTGTTGATGCCTGAGCTACTACAAAAAATGAATCCTATTTTTAAAACTATATTTTAAGGCATCAAAATAAGTCCCAGCATTATTGGCTTTCAAGAAAGAAAAACATATGAAAGTTAAATATCTTCTATAGTTCTTTCAGCAAGTAATGCTTTATGTTAGATCTATTCACTATTGACAGGTAAGAAAGAATGACCAATCAATTTGAAGGGGGAAAAAATGTCTGCCTATTCTGGAGTTTCACCTTTTTTAACCTTATAAACCACTAGGTAATAGTTCATTGTCTTTTCTAGAAGTGGGTGGGGTGCAAGAGCAGGATGGGAGAGGTCAATGGGGAAAAATGGGACATATGTAATACTTTCAACAATAAAGATTAAAAAAAATAAATAAAGTTCACTGGCTTGAAGTTGGTGATTGTCTTTGACTGGTCTTCAAGCTTCCCTGAAAGTTTCCATCTACACTGAATGTCTAGATTATTATGATCTCTGAATGCATAATAATCTGGCCACTCAGTATATATATATTAGAGGCCTGGTGCATGAATTCGTGCATGGGTAGGATCCGGCCAGCCTGGCCAGGTGGAGGGGACATGGATGGTTGGCCGGCCTAC